>NC_040035.1:22196625-23396625 GCF_003713205.1 Coffea eugenioides
GTTGGAGCCATAGTGAAAACACTCGAAAGTCAGGGGACTGAAATGAAATTTCGTTATCAGGCTTCTTGGCAAAACAGGCCATTGGGCCATCTGTATTTATTTCGTGGGCCAAGACCTCCCAAACCCAATCGGAAACCCAAGGTAAGAGAAGTAGGCCAATTTGCTATTTTGGCCCCAAAAATTAACCAAAAAAAACCGACGGGCTTCTACCCCTTTGGCCCAAACCAAAACCCCAAAATCATGAATTAAGCCCACTTTCTTAAACCCAAATAACAAAACAACTCTTAGCCCACATCACTTATCTTATTGAGCCCAACATGATGAAACCAAATAAAATTATTAAACCTCAATTATAACCTACAAACAAGAATTAATCTATCCCAACAAAATCACATAAAATATGCAAACAGGGGATTAAACTTAAAAGGGGTGAAATTAGTTTGATTTTTCCAGATTTTGGGCCACAATGAAATTAGACAGAAAATGAGGGATTAAATTGAAATTTTCAGAAATTCATACTTCATGCTTCGCAGAATCCTTCTTCTGCGATGCAAACTTTCAATGGAAAAGTTTCTGCAACTTCTGATGTTTCAAAACATCCGACAAGTTTACACGGCAACAACATCACATCGTTATGGAATGCAAAAACAGCAAAACTAAACAAAATCAATTTCAAAAGTTCATGGCCTCTCTCCCTGCGCCAACTGATGAAAATGCGCAAATTCTGGCCAGTTTCGGACTGGCCAGATTTCATCCTGAACTCATGCAGAAAAAGGAATAAAAATCTTCTCCTTTTTGGTTCAAAATTTTACTCAGTCATTTTATCAAACAACTAACGGGCATTGGAAAGTTCAACAACTCTCTGCCTAATTTTCATTACAATCGGCCCCAAAATTTATCAGCAACCAAAACATTCAATCCAATTCACGTATGCAGCATGTGTGTTCAAACAAATGAAGCCAATTAACAGGAAAATTGTACCCAAATGAAACCACAGAAAACCCATGTCAAAAACTAGGCAGGCACTGAAAATTCTTTGGAGAGAAAGAAACTTACAGTGTTCTTGTTTCGGTGAAATTTTCACAGATGGTGATGGTAGATTCGGAGCGGTGGCGACGGCCTTGAATGGCGGCGGTTCCGGTCAGCTCTTCAGATGAACATTCCTCTCTCTGTTTTTCGTAGTTTTGCTCCTCTGTTTCTCTTCTCAGATTTTCAGGCCTCCCTTTCTTGTAGCCGAAGCCCCTTCGTCCATTCGGCCAAACTCTCAAACCTCGCGGCCCTCAACTCTTTCGGTCCCCCACCGAAACTCCCAAACTCCTTTCCTTTCCCTCTTTTTTCATTCAGCCCAGCCTCCTCTGTTTTCTTTTTTTTTGTTCTCCCCCCCTAGCCGCTGTTTTTCTTTTTGCTTTCTGTCTCTCTCGTTTTGCCTCTCGACAGTTTTCCCCCAAATTTCTAGATTCAATCCCCCCTCCTTTGTCCTTGTTCTATTTCATTTTTTAACTCCAAAAGCCTGCTCTGTTTGCCCTTTGTTCGTCGCCTCCCCTCCAGATTTTTCAATTTCCCGCAGATGTTTTCCTCTTGCTCCTCCTTGCTCTGTTTTTTCCCCCCCAAGCCGTTTCCTTTTGTTTTTTCCTTCTTTTAGCCCCTCCGCCTCCGTAGCTCTTCCTCACATTTTGTTTCCTCAGCCGGCCCCCTTTTTTCCTTTTTCCAAAAAATCTTAAAACCTCCCAAGTGTCTCTCCCTTGCCACCTAAGTGATGTGTTGTTAAAAAACAAGAAGGGACACTTGTCCCACATGCAAATTTCCACTTGTCAATTTTTCTTTTCTTTCTCTTTTTTTTTTGAAAAATTTTAAATATGAAGACAAAATAAAATAAAATAAAATAAATAAAATAAACTAGAATAAAATAAAATAAAAATAAAAACCCTAAAATTGAAACAAATCAAGTTATTAAATTAATTGAACAAATAAAGTTTAAAAATCAAAAATTTGGTGTCTACAGTTTGCCCCTCTTTGTCTGAGTTTTGAAAAAACTTGAGACAAAGAAGTAGACACCAAATACTTACCTGTGTTATTCGGCTGCGAATTACTCAAACGATGGGGACTGACCCCTGACAGGAAATTTTAAAATCGGGACTGACCCGTGACAGAAATTTAAACGGGACTGACCCGAACAGGAATGTAAACGGGACTGACCCGGACAGAAATGTAAATGGGATAGACCCACGGGATAGACCCGGACAGAAATATAAAATTGGGATAGACCCACGGGATAGACCCGAACAGAAATTTAAATGGGATAGACCCGGACTGAAATATAAAATTGGGATTGACTAGAGAAGGAAATTCAAATCATGGGACTGGCCCGAACAAGCTTTAATCACGGGACTGACCCGAATAAGCTTTGAATTGTGGGACTGACCCGAAAATGCTCTTGATCGTGGGACTGACCCGAATGAGCTTTTGATCATGGGACTGACCCGAAAATGCTTTTGATCGTGGGACTGACCCGAATAAGACTTTGATCACGGGACTGACCCGAACAGGCTTTGAATCGGCGGGAACTGACCCGAAAAATGCTCCTTGATCGTGGGACTGACCGAAGCTTTTGATCGTGGGACTGACCTGAAAATGCTTTTGATCGTGGGACTGACCCGAATAAGCTTTTGATCGTGGGACTGACCCGAAAATGCTTTTGATCGTGGGACTGACCCGAATAAACTCTTGATCACGGGACTGACCCGAAAATGCTTTTGATCATGGGACTGACCCGAATAAACTCTTGATCATGGGACTGACCCGAAAATGCTTTTGATCGTGGGACTGACCCGAAAATGCTTTTGATTGTGGGACTGACGCCGAAAATAAGATTTGGATCGTGGGACTGACCTCGAAAATGCTTTTTGTCATGGGACTGACCCGGAAATGCTTTGATCGTGGGACTGACCCGAATAAACTTTTGATCGTGGGACTGACCCGGAAATGCCTTTGATCGTGGGACTGACCCGAAAATGCTTTGATCATGGGACTGACCCGAAAATGCTTTCGATCATGGGACTGACCCGAAAATGCTTTGATCATGGGATCATGGGACTGACCCGGAAATGCTTTTGATCGTGGGACTGACCCGAATAAGATTTTGATCATGGGACTGACCCGAAAATGCTTTTGATCGTGGGACTGACCCGGATGCTTTCGATCATGGGACTGACCCGGAAATGCTTTTGATCGTGGGACTGACCCGAATAAGATTTTGATCATGGGACTGACCCGAAAATGCTTTTGATCTGGGACTGACCCGAAAATGCTTTTGATCGTGGGACTGACCCGGAAATGCTTTTGATCGTGGGACTGACCCGAATTTTTGATCATGGGACTGACCCGAAAATGCTTTTGATCATGGGACTGACCCGAAAATGTTTTTGATCGTGGGACTGACCCGGAAATGCTTTTGATCGTGGGACTGACCCGAATAAGATTTTGATCATGGGACTGACCCGGAAATGCTTTTGATCATGGGACTGACCCGAAAATGCCTTCGATCGTGGGACTGACCCGAAAATGTTTTTTGATAAAATTTTGTCATGATAAAGTGAGGTTGGCGGCACGACATCCAGGCCCAACGTGATAAAGTGAATGGTCAGCGGGATAAGACCCAGTCCTACCATCCAATTGGTCAAGAACTTGAATTTGATTTGTCAGGAATCAAGAAATTTGATTTTCCAAGTAACAAAAATTTGAATTTGATTTTTGATTTTTGACTTTTGAATTTTCTGATTTTTCGAGAGAATTTTTCAAAAAATAATTTGCCCCAGTGTAGGGCCTTCTCTTTCCCTTCTTTCTTCTCTTTCTTCGGCGTCGGCCTTCCACATCGCCAGATGCTCTTTCGTCGATTTCAACTATGAATACCTGCACAGGGGGCTTTCATGCATTCAAATTTTCATGAAAAGGGCAGCGTGATTGACTTGAAAAAATACATTATTTGATTCTTGGACGAAATCCTCAATTGGATTACACAAATATTTGCCCCTGTGTGGGCTTATTTTGTGAAATCTCATAAACAAAAATTTGCCCCAGTATGGGCCCACTTGACTTCAAAAATTTTGCTTGGATGACGCTCCATTTGTTTGAACAAAGTAAGCATAGCATGTGAAGAAAATTGAAATGTCTTGCTTAAACTCATATAGCAAAATTCATGATGAATATTTCCAAGATAACACCAAATTCAAGAAGATTTCTCCCTCACTTTTAGCATCGGTGCTTTGGGTAGTGGGTCACCACTTCTTGTTGGCTCATCTGTCAGGACCAATCAAGTGACTATATTTTTGATTTGGAAATGGCTAAAGGAAGATGGGAGGTCAAGATTTGTCTCATTTTGTGCTCATTCGATATCACGTCTTCATGAAAGCAAAATAGTTTGTCACCCTTATATGCCAAGAAAACTGAGTCAACATACAAGCTTGACAGGCTTGCAACAAAATGGGTAGAAACGATAGCTAAACCGGTGAAAACTGGTTATACTCCCATGATCACAAATGATTGATGGATTTCTTACGAGCATAATCCTCACTTTGGATTGTCATGAAAGAATAAGTCAACGATGGACTTTATTAGCTTGTAATTTGGCTTGAAACGAGAGTTAAAAGATAAGTCGTTCAAGGACATTGCACCGAAGATCGCATTTTCCTCAAAAATTTCCCTCATTTTGGATTTCAAGATTTTGGATTTTGACTTTTCCCTCATCATTCACCAGGGACTTTCAGCATCAAATCTTTTTGCATTTTTCTTTTGCATTCGCTCGCTTTTTCCCCTTTTTTTTTCTCTCTTTTTTTCAAAATTGCCCTCGCGGGGTTTCATATGAAGAGCAGTGTCAACCTCACACCCAATCAATTCAGAAATACAGCTAAAATTTCCGGCATCAGAGATTTCCTTGACAAGGCCATTGCAAAGAACAGAAGTCAGGACTTTTGGCTTTTGTAATGGGGTCAGGCGGGGTGTTTAGGCAAGTTAAGGCTTGAAGGCAGATTTCAAAAGCAGTTTGAAAAATCTGAGATCGCATTGTTACCAACCCTATTTTAGGGTTAAACCAGAATTTGCCCCAATTTATGCTCAATTGAGGCTTTTCACTTTCATTTTCTTTTCTTTTGCCTTTTCGGCTTTTTGCCATTCTTTGAAATTTGCCCCAGTTTATTTTTGAACTGAGGTTCTCTTTTCTTCTTTTGCTTTTGATTTTGTTGCTTTTCACTTTTTGAAATTTTCTTTTTCAACACAAACTTGCCCCCAGTGTGGGGTTTGCGATTCTCAGGGGTTGCCAAACGAAATAATTTATTCTGAAGGCTCAAAAAGGATAGCTAGGGATAGAATGTTTGATTGGAAAAGAAGATGGCCTGACTTGTATTCCGTTCCTTACAATAACTCCGAAAGGAAACTTTCGTTAATGGGAAATTTTTGGCATGTATCTGAATTAACTGATTGAGGAAGACCCTTGTTCATCCATATTTGTGAAACGTTGGCGATCCACGCGGACAAATCTCTTCCCTTTCTTTTTCCAAAATTGAATCCCCGATAAATTCAAACTTCTCCAATTTGTGATTCCCTCTTTTCTTTCCTTTTGGCATTTTTGCTTTTCTCTTTTCTCTCTCTTTTTTTTTTCAAAATTTCCCAATCTCCTTCCCCAATGTGGGGTGCGATCATATGTGCACTCGAAAAGAACCACCAATTTAGCTCAAACGAGGATGCAAGGGATGATCAGTGTTTAGATTGTAGAAATGATGGCCAAAGTATCATTCTTACGCTTCATGACAATCAAAGTAACGAAATGCTCATTGAAAATCCATTCCCTTTTTTGATATTTGAAAATTTTTCAATGAAGGGTAGTGATCACTAAGGCACTTATTTGAAACGAAATTATTCTTTCAAAGGCTCAAATGGGGAAGCAAATGATAAAGTGTGTATAGGTAGTGAAACGAATGCTCGAAGTTTCATTCCAAATTTTCAAAACAAACAAGGATAACGCACATTTTTGCTTTCACTTAGATGTGATTGAATCGGATTAGACACAGCGGACATTTTCAAGCAAAAGTTGCCCCAACTTGCAATTTATCGATCAATGTGACTGATTTTATTTTGGGGTTAAGTGAAGGAGAAAAGGTATCTCATGGGCCTTCTGAATGACCTCTTTCAATTTTTGAGCACTCTTATTGTGTAGCTCGGATCACCAATCTGGTGTATACATTTGTGAGTTTTCAGGCCAAAGGTTGAAAAATCTCAATTTGAGCTTATTTCTTAAAATTCACCATGAAATCTCTTAATGAGCTCAATAAAGAATGAAATGTACATGAATATACACAAAACAATAATTGTCCAAAAATTTTATTGCTGAAAAAGTTTGAAACAAAATTTCTCGTTCAATTATGATACAAATGAGAATAGAAAGTTTCTAAAGAGCTCCACATATATATCCCTTTTGTTTCCTTCTCTTTTGACACAAAAATATATTAACAAGTCAAATATACAGAAATTTCCTTGAAAACAATTATGAACTCTCTTAGAAGCTCTTAACCTAGAGCTTTCAAATGGATCTTTCAGGTTTCCATTGTTGGATCTGCCCAAGAATCAAATAATACTTTCCAAACTTTATCGGATCAAAAATTGTTATCCAATATAGGGAAATATTTTCATCTTATTGCAACATTTTTTTATGAATGCAGGGGAGGGGGGAAACAAAAGAAAAATACCCCGAGTTAGTGAACAAGAATATAAAATCGGTATGCATGTCCTATGGGGGAACCCTTTTATGCCAAGGGTAGGCCTAGCATGAAAATGCAATCCGTTAGAGTAGGCACCATACTATACCTGATGGATCCAATCAGCTTATGGAGTGAAAAATAATTTGAAAAATTTGGCCATTGGAGTGACGAGAGATTTGTCAAAATGAGGACAACGTCCGAATAGATTGATCACTTTTGATTTGCAAAACACATGGGTTTAACCTTGACGAACTCCTATCGAAGAGATTGGAATTCGTTGACAAATTTCCTCAGTGAAGCATGAGTCAAAAACCCAACTGATTAAATAGTTGGATATAATGGATGGTTTTCTCCAAGATTGACTAGATTTCCCAATTTGGAATTTGACAATGAAACCCTAATAGGGCGAATGGATTGAATGAAGTTGACAATTTATTTAAAATCGACCGAATTACCCTAAAAAGGGAAACAGGTCAAATGAATTGAATGAAATTTGATTTGTCCAAAATTAATCAGATCACCCTAAAAAGGGTAATTGATCAAATAGATTGAACGAAACTTGATTTATTCAAAATCGGCTCGATTGCCCTAAAAATGGGTAAATTGGCCAAATGAATGAAATTGAATTAGGGATTTATTCAAAAATCGGCCGAATGACCCTAAAAAGGGTAAATTGGTCAAAAGACCCTAAAAAAGGGTAATTAGGTCAATTGAATTGATAATTTATTCAAAAGCGACCGCATGACCCTAAAAAGGGTAAATTAGTCAAAAGACCCTAAAAAGGGTAAATTGGTCAAATGAATTGACGATTTATTGAAAATCGACCAGGTGACCCTAAAAAGGGTAAATTGGTCAAATGAATTGATGATTTATTGAAAATCGACCAGGTGACCCTAAAAAGGGTAAATTGGTCAAAAGGGGTAATTAGGTCAATTGAATCGACCAGGTGACCCTAAAAAGGGTAAATTGGTCAAATGAATGGTTTATTCAAAATTGATTATGAATTGACAAAATGGATCAATTGAATCGGCCGGCCATTGGTGATTTCAGAAAATTAGTCTATGAGCCTTCTAAAATCACGATTTGGCCTCAAATTATTTATCGTCTCAATAGGAGGAATCATTTGTGAATTTCTTCAAATTAATGTCCTTTGCGCAAGGGAATTTTTACCAATTTTTGATAAAATGGCCAAAAAGTGATTATTAGATGCTCATATTCCAAAGATCACTCCATGAAAACGATCGGATCCTACCTTACCTTGTGCACTACCCCTTTGGATGGTACAAAATGTAAACGTGCAAGTCTCACTGGATTAAGTATCCGAGACACAAGGTGGCTTATTCCTAAACACAGGATTCCCTATGTGGCATTCCCTTTCTAGGGTTTATGCATGATGCCATTTTATTAAAGCAGTAAAGATGCAATTTGAAATGCAATATGACCTAGGGGACCCTTTATTACGCCAAAGTAGGCTTAGAATGCTATGCAATTATTAATCTATGAATGCAATATCCCAAAATCTTTAAACGTGCAATAACCTATCTACGAGGGTAGGTTCTAAAAGAAGGTCATGCCAGACCTCTTATTTGCTAGGGTTTGTGAATGCAATGGGGACACAAAACCAAGAAAAGTTAGTTCAGGCAGATAAATACACATAACACATTGTGGCAACGAAATCAGCACAAAGAAATAAAGCGATAAAAGGGAGAAAGGGGTTGGACCCCTCCCCTCGTGAATAGTGTCCCTAATAGGGTAAGGTTGACTCTACCCTAGGCAAGCTAAAATGGATGCATGAGGTTAGGGTTCACTAATGCATCTAGACTCGATAAGTCATAGGTCCCCGAGCCTTCAGACTTGGAAACCAAGGGTCATCACTCCCAAGGTTCCTTGTCGGTGGCTCGAGCGATTCCCCAGACGTTGCTACGCACACGTCGTGTTACGGCTACCCGTCTGGGCGAATCTAAAAAAATCCTCAACCTTCGACTAAAAACTAATAGGTTATCAACCTAAAGTTTAAAGCGGAAGATCGAGTGACCCCTCGGATCATGCTACGCACACGTCGTGATACGATCACATGTCCAAGTGGGTCGCCTAAAATCCTAATGGGGTGGAGTGGCGTGACAAGCCACTAAAAGAAAAATAATGAGGGGTAAAAATAATTAAAGCGTATGCGCGTATGCTAGTGCTCGTTTGGAGGGGAGAGATCAAGAACCAACGCGAGGCTCTAGGGTACATCCCCCACCCAAATGCAATGCAAAGCGCGAGATAAAACGAGTAAAATATACATCCAAACAACCAATCATACATACGTGAGTGGGGAGTAGTTTGGTACGTGCGCGAGGCAAAAAGTCCTAAAAAGGAAAAATGCAACCCTAATATCCAAATGCTACGCATAAAAAGGGTAGAAAAGGGAAAAGAATGGCCAAATCAAATGCTCGGACCCACTTAGGAGGTCCCCAGTGGAGTCGCCAACTGTCGCGCCCCACTTTTCGAATGGAGTGTGTTTGTGATGGGTGTGTTGAATTGTGTGGTGTGTGGTGTGAACGTGTGCAAAATGAAAAGTAAAAGGCCAGGGGACTCAGAATGCGACGGTTTGGCCAAGTGAAGTTCAAAAGGGTTTTTTGTATCAAAAATGGAGTCGCCACTTGGTATAGAGTTAGGGTGTACCAAGTCACCCAAAAAGTGTTTTTTGTTTTTGAATAATAAATAAATAAACCCTTTTTGAGAACTTTTGGGTCTGCGTAACCAAAAGAGGGATCGGGGGTCACATTTGACGAAGGGGAAGGCAAGGACAGAAATCCAAGGCACCCCTTCGACCTAGCCAAGGCTAGTTGCGTGACTTAAACCATTTTTCCTAATTTTTCTACCCAAGGTATGTATCGCGTATTGGATATGTCTATATGAATGCAAAAACCTAGACCTAGGGGGATTGGGGGAAATTTCTCTCCAAAGGTTGAGTGGTACCAATCACATTAATTGTGAAGCCTAATAATGATCCTTTTGGAGAGGTCACACCTAAACCTAAATGACGTGAAAAATGAGTGGAATGCATGCTATGTGAAAGTGTGAGCTTGTGTGAAGTGAGAAAAATGATAAAAGTAATAAGATAAGAGTGAAGGTGTGCAAATGTAGATGAAAGTACTCGTGTGCGAGTGAAGATAAAATGCTCGTGTGCAAGTGAAGATAAAAAGGGTTCGTGTGCAAGTGGAGACAAAAAAGTGTTCGTGTGCAAGTGAAGGTGATAAAAAGGTGCATGTGTGCAAATGAGACAAAAGTGAAAGTGTAATGATAGAGTGGATTGAGAATGCATGAGCCTAGGGAATGCAAGCAAGATGGGTACGGGGAGACCTAAGTCGTGACTCAATTTACCCTTTTATAGAGAGGATACAAGCGTGCTAAGGCTTAGAAAAAGCCACACTCGTCTATATCCCATATTTAAGGGGACTCTCCAGGCAAATGAACCCTATAACTAGTATGAGATGCAAAAATCCTAAAATGAGGGGAGAAGGGGCTCGAGGAGCATGCCAAATGATAAAACTAAGAAAAATGCATGACATGTAGTGAACATGCAAATGATGTGCTAACGAGGGGAAATACCTAATGAGCCACAACTAGCATTGGACTAGTGTGGTGACGTACATTCATCCATCACATTCATTCATGCTATAGAAAGCGAGTAGACATGTCAAACACGTATAAACACATAGCACATAACATTTAGCATGCTCGACTAGATGCGAGGCCCTATCAAAGCAATTAAACATGTAGCAACAAAAACAAGCAAACAAGGGGAAGGGGAAAATGGACCAGATGCTCTCCGAGCCCTATCTATTACAAACCAAGAGGTGTACACATACCCCATAAAAGCATAAAGGGAAAGGGGAAATGGACAAGATGCTCTCCGAGCACTATCTATTACAAGCCAAGAGGTGTACACATACCCCATAAAACTTAAATAAAAGCAAAAGCAAGTAAATGCACGCAAGGAGGTAAGGAAAGCGAAGTAGACATGCAATTCACACTTAGCACATAGGAGCACGTAGGAGAAATGAAAATCAAGGAGATAGAGGTTACCTCCCTTGCAATCGGGCCCCAATGAAGTGAAATCACTTATTCATCCTCCAAAATAAAAGAAATGGTCAAGGTACCAATTTATTTGGGAAAATTGAAGAAAATAGGCAGACACGAGCTCACTTGGTTATAAAGCTCCTAAAGTCATAAATTAAGTGCAATTGAAACAAAGCATGGTAATTAATTAAAACAAAGCAAGTGATGAAATTGCAAAAATTAAAACTACTAAGGATCAAATTGATGAAATTATGCAATTGATTGGGCCATAGTGAAGCAAAAGGGAACTTGGGAGGTCAAAGTGCAATTTGTGAAAGCCATTTACATGCAAGCTTCATGCACCTACGTAAAGAATGCTTCTGCAAACAAATTTCTGTGATGAAGCTTTATGCAACTTCCAGCTACGGTTTTCTTTCCAAGTCATCATCTCAAACAATCCACACTTCAATGTCTCAGACAACAATGCAATACAATCACACATTAATCTCATTTGTCACCATAAAAACTTTCATGTTAAAACACAGAATCATATAAATCAAATGCAAAGAGAACTTCTGCAATGTGTTGCTCTGATGCTCTCAACAACCGAAACAAAATCCAAACGCGCAGCTGGTTTTCAAAATTCTGATTTCAAACCCAACACACACTTTAAATTAGGCGCAAACACCATACCCACCATCATCCAAACAAGTAGAAAGTTTAGAAAAGATCTCGTGCAAAATTTCTGGAAGAATATGTAAACACTTGAAGAACAAAAAACTGCCGCAACTTCCTCCATTTCTTATCAACACAGACAATCTGACCGAATCTGAGAATTTTTGTCTTGGGTTAAAGTAACAAATTCACCAAGCATTCTCTCCACTTTGAGACCCCAAGAATTGAAAATTTCATAGAAGGGAAAAAACATGCTAAATCTGGAAATTTCTGCAACCTTCAACCGTGGCATTCTTTCACTTTGTCATGCAAACAAGTCCCAACGAATATCAAAATTTCGAGTCAAAACAAACGAACAAAACAAATCTCAATCATCATCTAAACCAAGTACTACGTTTTGCTGCAGGATTAAAACAGAAAATTCGAATTGACCGACATGAAAGAAAAAAAAACGCAGCAAGGCTCACGGACATAAAATGCAGCAAAATGGAAAGAAAGATAGCTGACTAAACCAACAAATGACAAAGAGAGGGACTATAAAACTAGTTCAGAAGAGTACCTGATGAAGCCTTTTGGATCAAAATCAGGTCAGGAATTTCCGTAAAAAGGCTGCTGGATTGGCTTCATGGAGATTTCGAACCCACACCCGCGAAGCCAAGCTGATGATTTGGGAGCCAGATTCAAGGGCTTTCCAGGTGCTTTCTGCGAACCATTTCTGAACAAAAATCCTTCCCCTGGCTTCGTATTTGATGCAGAAACCAAAACCCAAACGAATTAAATGACTGTAAAGGAGATAATCATGCCGCAAGGGGTGCCGAAAACCAGCCTGTTCTGCCGAAATTTTTGCAGAAAATCATTTCTGGTTCTGGCTTTCTTTACCACCGCCACTTTTGTGTGGCTTTTCTTTCCTTCTCCCTCAGTCTTTCTAGCCGTCACTCCTTGGCTCTTGCTTCCACCGCCAGGGAACTCTCCTACCCCTTTTGCTCAACTCAGCCGCTCACCTCTACTGCAACTTTCTTCATTTCAGATCCCCACTTGGCTAGCTCCCCCCAGAAACTTAGCCCGTAGCTACCTCTGCCTCTAAAACCCAGTCGCCTTTACCTCTCCTTCTGTTTCTTTCTTTTGCTCTCCACCAAAACCTTCCCAGCCGTCACTAGCCTTTCCAAATCTTTGCCGCAGTCACTCGATGCCCAGCCCCCTACGATGAAGCTCTCTCTTTCTCTCGGCCTACCCAAAGTTCCCTCTTGCTTTCTTCGTTTCTTTTCTTTCAGAACCCACGCTGCCAATCTCTTGCTTGCTTTGTTCTTCCTTCAGATTTTTTTAGCCATCACTCGATGCCCAGCCCCCTTTCTCTCCGCCTTCTCTCGGGTTTTCTTATCCGCTCACTCTCTCTCCCCCAAAACCCTCGCTCAGTTTTTTTAGCCTGTCCATGCTCTCCAAAAAACCTCCTTGCGGCTGTAGCCTTTCTCTTGGCTTTTATACGAGCAAACCCCAACCCTAAAACTCCAGCAACTTTCCCTGTATTTGCAGCTAAGGAGCCGCTCGATGACCCCTTTGCAAGCTGCGGCAAAATGCAGCTTGCATGCCGCGAGCATTTTTTTTTTTTTTTTTTTTTTTTTTTTGAAAAACAACTTGATAATTACAGAAATGATAAAATAAAATATAAATAATAATAATAACAAAATTACACAAACCAGGTAATAATAATAATAACAAAACAAAAATAATTTTAAACAAAAAACTAAACAAAAATAGCCATTTTTAAATTTTAAATTTTCCATTTTTCATCATTTTCTTTTTCCTCAAAATAACTTAATAAAAATAACTAAAGTGCCCAAAGATTGAATTTAAAGAAATAAACATATTTTTGTGAACAAATTTTCCTTTTTTTTCTAAAAGCTCTTCGCTAACTTTAAACTTAAAAGCTAAAACCAAAAATTAAAACTAAAAGTAAACAACGAACGCAAGCAATCTAAAATGAAAATCATGAAATAGATGCTATATAAAATTATTCAAAATTTGGTGTCTACACCGTCTAAGTACCATGATTTCACTGGCTCACGAGAACAATAAACATACATTTGATTACTGATTCATGACATCATTGAAATGAACTATTATGAAACTGATTTGATTACTGATTTGACTGGTTACTCACTGAGCTTCTAGCTCACCCCAAAAATATTTTATTCCCCTCCATAGGGCTCATGGCGAAGGAAGGCTTGTAGTACTTATTCACGTGACTGGATGGATTATCTCCTGTATAGTTTGAGTTTTAATTGAGGACTGTAGTGAACGACTGAGTCCCGACGAGAACAGGGCAGGCGGCCCGCCGAACCCTTTGGTTCGCCTTAGGGTGAGGTGGGGCTATCACAGGTGGTATCAGAGCTTAGGCTTCAGATCTCTGTAGTGTATCCTAGGCTTAAAGTTTAGGATGCCGGACTGTGGGTCTGGTTTGACATATCAGTGATTTCTAGTAGGAATGAAAATCTGACAAGTGGGATTAGAGTAACTCTTCGTGCTTGCTTGGAAATGCTTGTTTGACTTTTGAGGGATATCTTGACTTGATTAGTATGAGTTGGAATGTCGAGGACGACATTCTTTTAAGGGGGGGAGTCTGTGACGCCCGAAAGAAAAGAAAAGGGAAATTTTCTTTATTTATTTATTTATTTTTTCGTGTGCATTTTTCTTACTTTATTTTATTATCAAAAATTTTCCAGAGACTTTTATAAATGAATATAGTTTTCCAATCATTTTTCTAGTATAAATTAGTTCATGAGAAATAAAGAGTGTATATTGGACGTGGGACCCGCTAGTGGCGTTAAGTTCGATAAATTCGACCAATTAGGTTATGTTCTGTATACCGGGATTAATATACTAGGTGTTAAGAGATAATTAGAGGTTACCCCTATGGATGGGTGTTGGAGAGACAAAAGGATAGCTATGCATTAAAGAGGTGACAAGTGTCACTTTGTGATTCAAGTTGGACTTTTGACCATCTTAGCTCAACTTTACTAAAACCAAAATTTGACCAAAAATCAGGCCATTTTCTCCTTCTTATGGCAGAAACTTTGAGAGCAAGAGAGAGAGAAAAATCTTCATCTTTCACTACAATTTCTTACTCCAATCTTGAGTTCTAACCGATAGAATTGCAAATTACTCCATAAAAGTTGTTTACTAAGGAGATTTCAAGGTGTTTGTGGAGCTAATTTGGGAAGAAGAACTCTAAACCATCACCTTTCTTCAGATTTCAAGGTATCATGTCTAGCAATCCATTCTTTGTTCTTAACAATGGTTTATTAGTGACTTGTGTTGGCTTAAGAGGTTATTTTATGGAAGTTTTGTTGGATTAAAGTGAAGTTAGTTAAATTTCTATTTTTTTTTTGGGATTTTTCTGTTTTCCTATGATGGATATGGTTAGCCTTGAATTGATGGTTCTAAATGGTTTTAAATAGCTCTCTTGTGCGTTAATTGCGGTTATTTGCGGAAAATTTCAGTTTTGTGCGGAAATTTCAGGTTTAGGGTTTACATTTGCCCTGTGCTGGCCGGGTTTATTTGGGCATGTTAGAGGCTGAATCAGGCTTAGGTTAAAACATGAAAGTTGTAGCAAATGGTGTTAACTATTTCCTGCAAAATTTCAGTTCAATCCAAGCACTATAGCATGTGAAATGACTGATATACCCTTGACTGCCCATGAACCCTATTTCGCGCCCAGATTTCTGTTTTCGTCGAAACTTCCTTTTTTGACCATGAAAATGCATGATTTGGTTTTGGAGGTCTTCATAAGAAATGTAGGGTTATGTCTTGGCTTTGAAACGTCATAAGATTCATTTCAATCCAATAAGTGTAGTTTCAGTTATGGATATTGTACCGAAAGGTGTATTTGATAGTTTATGATGTGTATGTGGTTGATTTGAGATGAAATGGTGTTGCTTGTAGGATGTAAAAGTAATGAAATTAAGGGGATATGCTGTCCGATCTTTGAAAGCATTTGATTGCTTTGAGTTTGAGTTGAAGGCTTGGATTTGGGCAAGACAATGATATATGATGGATGGTTCTTAAGCCGTGGAGGTGAGTGACCCGAAACTGTTTCCAAAGCTACTGATGAATTGTTTCTTGCATTATTTACTCGATTGAATATCATGTGTGCTTGCATGTGAGTTCATGACATGATTTGGCTCAAACGAGTTCTTTGGAAGTCTTGGGCTTAGAACCAACGTCTCCACCACGGTTTACTGTTAACCTGGAGCAAATGGCACCCTATTCCTGTTTCACTGTTTATTGTTAACTGATCAACTTGAGCGTTGGCCGTCTAAGTACCATGATTTCACTGGCTCACGAGAGCAATAAACATACATTTGATTACTGATTCATGACATCATTGAAATGAACTATTATGAAACTGATTTGATTACTGATTTGACTGGTTACTCACTGAGCTTCTAGCTCACCCCAAAAATATTTTATTCCCCTCCATAGGGCTCGTGGCGAAGGAAGGCTTGTAGTACTTATTCACGTGACTGGATGGATTATCTCCTGTATAGTTCCAGTTTTAATTGAGGACTGTAGTGAACGACTGAGTCCCGACGAGAACAGGGCAGGCGGCCCGCCGAACCCTTTGGTTCGCCTTAGGGTAAGGTGGGGCTATCACAGGTGGTATCAGAGCTTAGGCTTCAGATCTCTGTAGTGTATCCTAGGCTTAAAGTTTAGGATGCCGGACTGTGGGTCTGGTTTGACATATCAGTGATTTCTAGTAGGAATAAAAATCTGACAAGTGGGATTAGAGTAACTCTTCGTGCTTGCTTGGAAATGCTTGTTTGACTTTTGAGGGATATCTTGACTTGATTAGTATGAGTTGGAATGTCGAGGACGACATTCTTTTAAGGGGGGGAGTCTGTGACGCCCGAAAGAAAAGAAAAGGGAAATTTTCTTTATTTATTTATTTATTTTTTCGTGTGCATTTTTCTTACTTTATTTTATTATCAAAAATTTTCCAGAGACTTTTATAAATGAATATAGTTTTCCAATCATTTTTCTAGTATAAATTAGTTCATGAGAAATAAAGAGTGTATATTGGACGTGGGACCCGCTAGTGGCGTTAAGTTCGATAAATTCGACCAATTAGGTTATGTTCTGTATACCGGGATTAATATACTAGGTGTTAAGAGATAATTAGAGGTTACCCCTATGGATGGGTGTTGGAGAGACAAAAGGATAGCTATGCATTAAAGAGGTGACAAGTGTCACTTTGTGATTCAAATTGGACTTTTGACCATCTTAGCTCAACTTTACTAAAACCAAAATTTGACCAAAAATCAAGCCATTTTCTCCTTCTTATGGCAGAAACTTTGAGAGCAAAGAGAGAGAAAATTCTTCATCTTTCATTACAATTTCTTACTCCAATCTTGAGTTCTAACCGATAGAATTGCAAATTACTCCATAAAAGTTGTTTACTAAGGAGATTTCAAGGTGTTTGTGGAGCTAATTTGGGAAGAAGAACTCTAAACCATCACCTTTCTTGAGATTTCAAGGTATCATGTCTAGCAATCCATTCTTTGTTCTTAACAATGGTTTATTAGTGACTTCTGTTGGCTTAAGAGGTTATTTTATGGAAGATTTCTTGGATTAAAGTGAAGTTAGTTAAATTTCTATTTTTTTTTGGTATTTTTCTGTTTTCCTATGATGGATATGGTTAGCCTTGAATTGATGGTTCTAAATGGTGTTAAATAGCTCTCTTGTGCGTTAATTGCGGTTATTTGCGGAAAATTTCAGGTTTAGGGTTTACATTTGCCCTGTGCTGGCCGGGTTTATTTGGGCATGTTAGAGGCTGAATCAGGCTTAGGTTAAAACATGAAAGTTGTAGCAAATGGTGTTAACTATTTCCTGCAAAATTTCAGTTCAATCCGAGCACTATAGCATGTGAAATGACTGATATACCCTTGACTGCCCATGAACCCTATTTCGCGCCCAGATTTCTGTTTTCGTCGAAACTTCTTTTTTTGACCATGAAAATGCATGATTTGGCTTTGGAGGTCTTCATAAGAAATGTAGGGTTATGTCTTGGCTTTGAAACGTCATAAGATTCATTTCAATCCGATAAGTGTAGCTTCAGTTATGGATATTGTACCGAAAGGTGTATTTGATAGTCTATGATGTGTATGTGGTTGATTTGAGATGAAATGGTGTTGCTTGTAGGATGGAAAAGTAAGGAAATTAATGGGATATGCTGTCCGATCTTTGAAAGCATTTGATTGCTTTGAGTTTGAGTTGAAGGCTTGGATTTGGGCAAGACAATGATATATGATGGATGGTTCCTAAGCCGTGGAGGTGAGTGACCCGAAACTGTTTCCAAAGCTACTGATGAATTGTTTCTTGCATTATTTACTCGATTGCATATCATGTGTGCTTGCATGTGCGTTCATGACATGATTTGGCTCAAACGAGTTCTTTGGAAGTCTTGGGCTTAGAACCAACGTCTCCACCACGGTTTACTGTTAACCTGGAGCAAATGGCTCCCTATTCCTGTTTCACTGTTTATTGTTAACTGATCAACTTGAGCGTTGGCCGTCTAAGTACCATGATTTCACTGGCTCACGAGAGCAATAAACATACATTTGATTACTGATTCATGACATCATTGAAATGAACTATTATGAAACTGATTTGATTACTGATTTGACTGGTTACTCACTGAGCTTCTAGCTCACCCCAAAAATATTTTATTCCCCTCCATAGGGCTCGTGGCGAAGGAAGGCTTGTAGTACTTATTCACGTGACTGGATGGATTATCTCCTGTATAGTTTGAGTTTTAATTGAGGACTGTAGTGAACGACTGAGTCCCGACGAGAACAGGGCAGGCGGCCCGCCGAACCCTTTGGTTCGCCTTAGGGTGAGGTGGGGCTATCACAGGTGGTATCAGAGCTTAGGCTTCAGATCTCTGTAGTGTATCCTAGGCTTAAAGTTTAGGATGCCGGACTGTGGGTCTGGTTTGACATATCAGTGATTTCTAGTAGGAATGAAAATCTGACAAGTGGGATTAGAGTAACTCTTCGTGCTTGCTTGGAAATGCTTGTTTGACTTTTGAGGGATATCTTGACTTGATTAGTATGAGTTGGAATGTCGAGGACGACATTCTTTTAAGGGGGGGAGTCTGTGACGCCCGAAAGAAAAGAAAAGGGAAATTTTCTTTATTTATTTATTTATTTTTTCGTGTGCATTTTTCTTACTTTATTTTATTATCAAAAATTTTCCAGAGACTTTTATAAATGAATATAGTTTTCCAATCATTTTTCTAGTATAAATTAGTTCATGAGAAATAAAGAGTGTATATTGGACGTGGGACCCGCTAGTGGCGTTAAGTTCGATAAATTCGACCAATTAGGTTATGTTTTGTATACCGGGATTAATATACTAGGTGTTAAGAGATAATTAGAGGTTACCCCTATGGATGGGTGTTGGAGAGACAAAAGGATAGCTATGCATTAAAGAGGTGACAAGTGTCACTTTGTGATTCAAGTTGGACTTTTGACCATCTTAGCTCAACTTTACTAAAACCAAAATTTGACCAAAAATCAAGCCATTTTCTCCTTCTTATGGCAGAAACTTTGAGAGCAAGAGAGAGAGAAAATTCTTCATCTTTCATTACAATTTCTTACTCCAATCTTGAGTTCTAACCGATAGAATTGCAAATTACTCCATAAAAGTTGTTTACTAAGGAGATTTCAAGGTGTTTGTGGAGCTAATTTGGGAAGAAGAACTCTAAACCATCACCTTTCTTGAGATTTCAAGGTATCATGTCTAGCAATCCATTCTTTGTTCTTAACAATGGTTTATTAGTGACTTGTGTTGGCTTAAGAGGTTATTTTATGGAAGATTTCTTGGATTAAAGTGAAGTTAGTTAAATTTCTATTTTTTTTTTGGGATTTTTCTGTTTTCCTATGATGGATATGGTTAGCCTTGAATTGATGGTTCTAAATGGTGTTAAATAGCTCTCTTGTGCGTTAATTGCGGTTATTTGCGGAAAATTTCAGTTTTGTGCGGAAATTAGGGTTTACATTTGCCCTGTGCTGGCCGGGTTTATTTGGGCATGTTAGAGGCTGAATCAGGCTTAGGTTAAAACATGAAAGTTGTAGCAAATGGTGTTAACTATTTCCTGCAAAATTTCAGTTCAATCCGAGCACTATAGCATGTGAAATGACTGATATACCCTTGACTGCCCATGAACCCTATTTCGCGCCCAGATTTCTGTTTTCGTCGAAACTTCTTTTTTTGACCATGAAAATGCATGATTTGGCTTTGGAGGTCTTCATAAGAAATGTAGGGTTATGTCTTGGCTTTGAAACGTCATAAGATTCATTTCAATCCGATAAGTGTAGCTTCAGTTATGGATATTGTACCGAAAGGTGTATTTGATAGTCTATGATGTGTATGTGGTTGATTTGAGATGAAATGGTGTTGCTTGTAGGATGGAAAAGTAAGGAAATTAATGGGATATGCTGTCCGATCTTTGAAAGCATTTGATTGCTTTGAGTTTGAGTTGAAGGCTTGGATTTGGGCAAGACAATGATATATGATGGATGGTTCCTAAGCCGTGGAGGTGAGTGACCCGAAACTGTTTCCAAAGCTACTGATGAATTGTTTCTTGCATTATTTACTCGATTGCATATCATGTGTGCTTGCATGTGCGTTCATGAATGATTTGGCTCAAACGTCTCCACCACGGTTTACTGTTAACCTGGAGCAAATGGCTCCCTATTCCTGTTTCACTGTTTATTGTTAACTGATCAACTTGAGCGTTGGCCGTCTAAGTACCATGATTTCACTGGCTCACGAGAGCAATAAACATACATTTGATTACTGATTCATGACATCATTGAAATGAACTATTATGAAACTGATTTGATTACTGATTTGACTGGTTACTCACTGAGCTTCTAGCTCACCCCAAAAATATTTTATTCCCCTCCATAGGGCTCGTGGCGAAGGAAGGCTTGTAGTACTTATTCACGTGACTGGATGGATTATCTCCTGTATAGTTTGAGTTTTAATTGAGGACTGTAGTGAACGACTGAGTCCCGGCGAGAACTGGGCAGGCGGCCCGCCGAACCCTTTGGTTCGCCTTAGGGTGAGGTGGGGCTATCACAGGTGGTATCAGAGCTTAGGCTTCAGATCTCTGTAGTGTATCCTAGGCTTAAAGTTTAGGATGCCGGACTGTGGGTCTGGTTTGACATATCAGTGATTTCTAGTAGGAATGAAAATCTGACAAGTGGGATTAGAGTAACTCTTCGTGCTTGCTTGGAAATGCTTGTTTGACTTTTGAGGGATATCTTGACTTGATTAGTATGAGTTGGAATGTCGAGGACGACATTCTTTTAAGGGGGGGAGTCTGTGACGCCCGAAAGAAAAGAAAAGGGAAATTTTCTTTATTTATTTATTTATTTTTTCGTGTGCATTTTTCTTACTTTATTTTATTATCAAAAATTTTCCAGAGACTTTTATAAATGAATATAGTTTTCCAATCATTTTTCTAGTATAAATTAGTTCATGAGAAATAAAGAGTGTATATTGGACGTGGGACCCGCTAGTGGCGTTAAGTTCGATAAATTCGACCAATTAGGTTATGTTTTGTATACCGAGATTAATATACTAGGTGTTAAGAGATAATTAGAGGTTACCCCTATGGATGGGTGTTGGAGAGACAAAAGGATAGCTATGCATTAAAGAGGTGACAAGTGTCACTTTGTGATTCAAGTTGGACTTTTGACCATCTTAGCTCAACTTTACTAAAACCAAAATTTGACCAAAAATCAAGCCATTTTCTCCTTCTTATGGCAGAAACTTTGAGAGCAAGAGAGAGAGAAAAATCTTCATCTTTCACTACAATTTCTTACTCCAATCTTGAGTTCTAACCGATAGAATTGCAAATTACTCCATAAAAGTTGTTTACTAAGGAGATTTCAAGGTGTTTGTGGAGCTAATTTGGGAAGAAGAACTCTAAACCATCACCTTTCTTGAGATTTCAAGGTATCATGTCTAGCAATCCATTCTTTGTTCTTAACAATGGTTTATTAGTGACTTGTGTTGGCTTAAGAGGTTATTTTATGGAAGATTTCTTGGATTAAAGTGAAGTTAGTTAAATTTCTATTTTTTTTTGGGATTTTTCTGTTTCCTATGATGGATATGGTTAGCCTTGAATTGATGGTTCTAAATGGTTTTAAATAGCTCTCTTGTGCGTTAATTGCGGTTATTTGCGGAAAATTTCAGTTTTGTGCGGAAATTAGGTTTAGTTTACATTTGCCCTGTGCTGGCCGGGTTTATTTGGGCATGTTAGAGGCTGAATCAGGCTTAGGTTAAAACATGAAAGTTGTAGCAAATGGTGTTAACTATTTCCTGCAAAATTTCAGCTCAATCCGAGCACTATAGCATGTGAAATGACTGATATACCCTTGACTGCCCATGAACCCTATTTCGCGCCCAGATTTCTGTTTTCGTGGAAACTTCCTTTTTTGACCATGAAAATGCATGATTTGGCTTTGGAGGTCTTCATAAGAAATGTAGGGTTATGTCTTGGCTTTGAAACGTCATAAGATTCATTTCAATCCGATAAGTGTAGCTTCAGTTATGGATATTGTACCGAAAGGTGTATTTGATAGTCTATGATGTGTATGTGGTTGATTTGAGATGAAATGGTGTTGCTTGTAGGATGGAAAAGTAAGGAAATTAAGGGGATATGCTGTCCGATCTTTGAAAGCATTTGATTGCTTTGAGTTTGAGTTGAAGGCTTGGATTTGGGCAAGACAATGATATATGATGGATGGTTCCTAAGCCGTGGAGGTGAGTGACCCAAAACTGTTTCCAAAGCTACTGATGAATTGTTTCTTGCATTATTTTCTCGATTGCATATCATGTGTGCTTGCATGTGAGTTCATGACATGATTTGGCTTAAATGAGTTCTTGGGAAGTCTTGCGCTTAGAACCAACGTCTCCACCACGGTTTACTGTTTACCTGGAGCAAATGGCTCCCTATTCCTGTTTCACTGTTTATTGTTAACTGATCAACTTGAGCGTTGGCCGTCTAAGTACCATGATTTCACTGGCTCACGAGAGAAATAAACATACATTTGATTACTGATTCATGACATCATTGAAATGAACTATTATGAAACTGATTAGATTACTGATTTGACTGGTTACTCACTGAGCTTCTAGCTCACACCAAAAATATTTTATTCCCCTCCATAGGGCTCGTGGCGAAGGAAGGCATGTAGTACTTATTCACGTGACTGGATGGATTATCTCCTGTATAGTTTGAGTTTTAATTGAGGACAGTAGTGAACGACTGAGTCCCGGCGAGAACTGGGCAGGCGGCCCGCCGAACCCTTTGGTTCGCCTTAGGGTGAGGTGGGGCTATCACAGGTGGTATCGGAGCTTAGGCTTCAGATCTCTGTAGTGTATCCTAGGCTTAAAGTTTAGGATGCCGGACTGTGGGTCTGGTTTGACATATCAGTGATTTCTAGTAGGAATGAAAATCTGACAAGTGGGATTAGAGTAACTCTTCGTGCTTGCTTGGAAATGCTTGTTTGACTTTTGAGGGATATCTTGACTTGATTAGTATGAGTTGGAATGTCGAGGACGACATTCTTTTAAGGGGGGGAGTCTGTGACGCCCGAAAGAAAAGAAAAGGGAAATTTTCTTTATTTATTTATTTATTTTTCCGTGTGCATTTTTCTTACTTTATTTTATTATCAAAAATTTTCCAGAGACTTTTATAAATGAATATAGTTTTCCAATCATTTTTCTAGTATAAATTAGTTCATGAGAAATAAAGAGTGTATATTGGACGTGGGACCCGCTAGTGGCGTTAAGTTCGATAAATTCGACCAATTAGGTTATGTTTTGTATACCGGGATTAATATACTAGGTGTTAAGAGATAATTAGAGGTTACCCCTATGGATGGGTGTTGGAGAGACAAAAGGATAGCTATGCATTAAAGAGGTGACAAGTGTCACTTTGTGATTCAAGTTGGACTTTTGACCATCTTAGCTCAACTTTACTAAAACCAAAATTTGACCAAAAATCAAGCCATTTTCTCCTTCTTATGGCAGAAACTTTGAGAGCAAGAGAGAGAGAAAAATCTTCATCTTTCACTCCAATCTTGAGTTCTAACCGATAGAATTGCAAATTACTCCATAAAAGTTGTTTACTAAGGAGATCCCAAGGTGTTTGTGGAGCTAATTTGGGAAGAAGAACTCTAAACCATCACCTTTCTTGAGATTTCAAGGTATCATGTCTAGCAATCCATTCTTTGTTCTTAACAATGGTTTATTAGTGACTTGTGTTGGCTTAAGAGGTTATTTTATGGAAGATTTCTTGGATTAAAGTGAAGTTAGTTAAATTTCTATTTTTTTTTTGGGATTTTTCTGTTATCCTATGATGGATATGGTTAGCCTTGAATTGATGGTTCTAAATGGTTTTAAATAGCTCTCTTGTGCGTTAATTGCGGTTATTTGCGGAAAATTTCAGTTTTGTGCGGAAATTTCAGCTTTAGGATTTACATTTGCCCTGTGCTAGCCGGGTTTATTTGGGCATGTTTGAGGCTGAATCAGGCTTAGGTTAAAACATGAAAGTTGTAGCAAATGGTGTTAACTATTTCCTGCAAAATTTCAGCTCAATCGGAGCACTATAGCATGTGAAATGACAGATATACCCTTGACTGCCCATGAACCCTATTTCGCGCCCAGATTTCTGTTTTCGTGGAAACTTCCTTGTTTGACCATGAAAATGCATGATTTGGCTTTGGAGGTCTTCATAAGAAATGTAGGGTTATGTCTTGGCTTTGAAACGTCATAAGATTCATTTCAATCCGATAAGTGTAGCTTCAGTTATGGATATTGTACCGAAAGGTGTATTTGATAGTCTATGATGTGTATGTGGTTGATTTGAGATGAAATGGTGTTGCTTGTAGGATGAAAAAGTAAGGAAATTAAGGGGAAATGCTGTCCGATCTTTGAAAGCATTTGATTGCTTTGAGTTTGAGTTGAAGGCTTGGATTTGGGCAAGACAATGATATATGATGGATGGTTCCTAAGCCGTGGAGGTGAGTGACCCGAAACTGTTTCCAAAGCTACTGATGAATTGTTTCTTGCATTATTTACTCGATTGCATATCATGTGTGCTTGCATGTGAGTTCATGACATGATTTGGCTAAAATGAGTTCTTGGGAAGTCTTGGGCTTAGAACCAACGTCTCCCCCACGGTTTACTGTTTATCTGGAGCAAATGGCTCCCTATTCCTGTTTCACTGTTTATTGTTAACTGATCAACTTGAGCGTTGGCCGTCTAAGTACCATGATTTCACTGGCTCACGAGAGCAATAAACATACATTTGATTACTGATTCATGACATCATTGAAATGAACTATTATGAAACTGATTAGATTACTGATTTGACTGGTTACTCACTGAGCTTCTAGCTCACCCCAAAAATATTTTATTCCCCTCCATAGGGCTCGTGGCGAAGGAAGTCTTGTAGTACTAATTCACGTGACTGGATGGATTATCTCCTGTATAGTTTGAGTTTTAATTGAGGACTGTAGTGAACGACTGAGTCCCGGCGAGAACTGGGCAGGCGGCCCGCCGAACCCTTTGGTTCGCCTTAGGGTGAGGTGGGGCTATCAGAGGTGGTATCGGAGCTTAGGCTTCAGATCTCTGTAGTGTATCCTAGGCTTAAAGTTTAGGATGCCGGACTGTGGGTCTAGTTTGACATATCAGTGATTTCTAGTAGGAATCAAAATCTGACAAGTGGGATTAGAGTAACTCTTCGTGCTTGCTTGGAAATGCTTGTTTGACTTTTGAGGGATATCTTGACTTGATTAGTATGAGTTGGAATGTCGAGGACGGCATTCTTTTAAGGGGGGAACTCTGTGACGCCCGAAAGAAAAGAAAAGGGAAATTTTATTTATTTATTTATTTATTTTTTCGTGTGCATTTTTCTTACTTTATTTTATTATCAAAAATTTTCCAGAGACTTTTATAAATGAATATAGTTTTCCAATCATTTTTCTAGTATAAATTAGTTCATGAGAAATAAAGAGTGTATATTGGACGTGGGACCCGCTAGTGGCGTTAAGTTCGATAAATTCGACCAATTAGGTTATGTTTTGTATACCGAGATTAATATACTAGGTGTTAAGAGATAATTAGAGGTTACCCCTATGGATGGGTGTTGGAGAGACAAAAGGATAGCTATGCATTAAAGAGGTGACAAGTGTCACTTTGTGATTCAAGTTGGACTTTTGACCATCTTAGCTCAACTTTACTAAAACCAAAATTTGACCAAAAATCAGGCCATTTTCTCCTTCTTATGGCAGAAACTTTGAGAGCAAGAGAGAGAGAAAAATCTTCATCTTTCACTACAATTTCTTACTCCAATCTTGAGTTCTAACCGATAGAATTGCAAATTACTCCATAAAAGTTGTTTACTAAGGAGATTTCAAGGTGTTTGTGGAGCTAATTTGGGAAGAAGAACTCTAAACCATCACCTTTCTTGAGATTTCAAGGTATCATGTCTAGCAATCCATTCTTTGTTCTTAACAATGGTTTATTAGTGACTTGTGTTGGCTTAAGAGGTTATTTTATGGAAGATTTCTTGGATTAAAGTGAAGTTAGTTAAATTTCTATTTTTTTTTGGGATTTTACTGTTATCCTATGATGGATATGGTTAGCCTTGAATTGATGGTTCTAAATGGTTTTAAATAGCTCTCTTGTGCGTTAATTGCGGTTATTTGCGGAAAATTTCAGTTTTGTGCGGAAATTTCAGGTTTAGGGTTTACATTTGCCCTGTGCTAGCCGGGTTTATTTGGGCATGTTAGAGGCTGAATCAGGCTTAGGTTAAAACATGAAAGTTGTAGCAAATGGTGTTAACTATTTCCTCATGTGCATTGTGTTTACTCGATTACGGATGTGAAACCTTCAATTGGTTTATTTTGGTTATTTTAGGGTTTCTTGGCGATTAAGGCCAATCTGAAGTAAAAACTTTTGAAGTTGAGCCGGTGAGTGTACCACTCCCCTCCATTGCTGTCTAACTTGATTTTTGCTCTGCAATCTGTTAAATTTGTTTGAGACGAGGGTGTACTTTATCACACTCGTTCTTCTATCTGTTCATATGCCAATTTTGAGTGCCTGTCTGAATCTGCTATTTTGTATCTGTATCTGAATCTGTTATCTGTGTCTGCATCTGTTCGGATTTCTATGACCTATGAGCTCAATCCTGTGGCTAAGTTATTCGAGTCGGGCCGGCAAGGGCCTGGACGATTAGATAACGAACCACGGTAGTCTGTTCGGGAATTTTTGGGTATTGAGACCCTTGATTCCGGTATACTCGAGTATTACCATTTCTGTTCGGTTACGGTGAGCGGGCCCGGTAAAGGGGTGTTTGGTGGACGGAATTCGGTGTAAAGAGGGGTCTACGGACGTTTTGGTTCTATATACGTTGACGGAGAGTCAACCAGTTTGGATCAAGTACTGCGCTGGAAATTTGGCTCCTGAGAGCCACCCGTATCCTTCTGATTTGAATCATTGGTTCCTTTGCTTTACATCTGGCATGTGTATCTGATTTGTTAAATGTGAAATGCCATGATTTTTCTGCTATATGTTTGGTACCTCATTGAGCGCAAGCTCACCCCTTTCTGTTCCTTTTTGTTTTCCTTACAGGAAAATAAACCCTTTTGGTCTGGATTTGACAAATGGCTGCCAAATTGAGCTAGTTGAACATATCTTTTGTATAGCTCATGTATTAAAACCCTAAGTGTACTTTTGGGCCGTTTTCTCTTTTGATTTGGCAAACCGTGTATATGTATTAACTTTTGAAAACTTTTGTATGTCATTTTGGATTGAAATTTTGGATTGTAATCGCTAAAGTTCAGATGTGAATGTTTGCGTGCTCTTTCGGTTGGGTTCTGACGGGTCGGTTACTATCATGGCCGACTCCGGATTTCATTTTTCTTATTTTGGGTTATTTTTCCATTTTGACTTGTTTACGCTCGTTTGTAAGTTCCGGATCGCAATAGATAGTTCTAGTCTGCATCGTTAGTCCTGGCGAGAGCTGGGCAGGCAGCCCGCTAACCCCTTCGGTTCGCCTTAGGGGAAAGTGGGGCTGTTACAAGTGGTATCAGAGCCACTTCGCGTGGTCTCTGTGCGGAGTGAGACTGGGCCAAGTGGCGTTGTGGTCCTAATTTCATGAATATGTCTAAGTGCTCGTGTGAGCATAAGTTATGAACCGGGCATGTGATAAGTGTGCGAATCATTATCATGGGATTTGAGGAAGATAGATATGTATGTCGGGTAGGAATCTGTAATATGGATGATTTACTCTTGGGACCGGCCGGCTCGAGTTGTGAATTATCTTAGATGGGATTCTTGCGCCCGGATACGAAAGATATGAGGGCCTAGGTTAGAAAGGATTTGGTGAACTAGAAAGGCCATTTCTCGGTGGATCGTTTATGTTTGTACTTGACTTAACTGGCTGTATATATGATAAGGAATTTCGAGGACGAAATTCTTTTAAGGGGGAGAGAGTGTGAGAACCCGTAATTTTTCCAATTTCTAGGTTTTATTATATTTCTAGGTTTTCTTATTTTCAATGATTTGTTTTCTGCACTTTCTGTATCCGGAAATTTTTCTAGATAAATTTTATGAGTAAATATAGCTTTTAAATGATTTTTCTAGTATCGGTTAGTTTTTGAGAAACGAAGAGTATATAATGGACGTGGGACCCACTAGTGCGAAAAGTTCGGGAAAATTCGGCCAATTAGGTTAAATTCCGGATACTGTGTAAAATTTATCGGGTGTTAAGAGATAAGTAGAGTTGTGAAATGATTGATGTGAGAGAGAAAAGAAAGGATAGGAATGCATTAATGGAGTGCCACGTGTCACTTGGTGATTGGTTTTGACTTAAGAACACTATTCACTTTTTTTGACTTTTGACCAAAATTGGTTAAATATCTAAAAATTTCACAAAAAATCACCATTTTCTTTCACCTTGTGGCCGGCCCTCTCTCTTGCCAAGAAGGAAGAAAACTTCTTCAATCTTCAAGCTTTCCACTAGCTCAAATCATCCAAATCAATCACACAAACTAGTTTCCACTCCATACAATCTTTCCATTTAGTGTTAGTGGTGAGTTTGGTGAAGTTTTTGGAAGAGCTAAGGTGGTCTACAACTCCTCTTCTCTTGTTTACTAGGTAAGTGATGATTGAACATCCTCTTATAGCTAATGATGTTTATTTTGTGCCTAATGGTGACTTGAGTGATGGAATGTGTGATTTGTTTCTTGATTTGAAGTGATTTGGTGAAGTTTTTATTTTATTGAGGAATTTTCTGGTTTAATATGAATGGGATGTTGTGGCTATTTTTGATGATTGAAAATGGCTTATAATGACTCTAGTAGGTGTGAATTATTGATAATTGCAATCAATTTTGGGTTTGGATTGAAATGAGAAAAGTTAGGGTTGATAACCCCTAATTCTGTCCGGTTTTGGATCATAGGGTTATAGGCCGAATTGGACTTTGCTCAAAACATGAAAGTTGTAGGTATTGATGAGTTTGAAGTGCCTGAAAAATTTCAGGTCATTTGGATTAGTGTAGAGTGAGATATGTCGTTTTTACTGTTGCTGTTCTGGGTGATCAGAATGTGCGAACTGTGATTGTAATCGTCTGTTTTGACTGGAATTGCTTTGGATTTGGATGTTGGTGTCTTCTTATGAAATGTATCTTGATGTCTTGGCTATCATATGCCTTTGGAATCAATGCATTTGGACCTGTGTAGAGTGAGTTGGACGAATTACAGCATTGTGTGATTTGGGAACCTGCAATTACGGTTCTGGGTTGGTTTTCTGCATTTTTGACCTAGTTGTGCTAGGATTTGGACTGAGTGGCCTTCTACATTGTTGTAGCCCTGTCTTTTAGCTTCGCGATGGTGGGTCTTACACCCTCATCCGATAAGCATAGCGCATTGTGTGCCATTACCGCATTAGGAGGCCAAAACTGTTTTTGGTGTTGGGACAAATGAGTTCCATTTCCTGATTTTCTGGTTTGCTTATATGTCTATATATGCATATGAAACCCTATTGGGGTTATGTTTGGCTTGGCTTTATGACGCGTTATCGAGTCTCATTGTACTTGTTTGTATGTTTTAAGGCTTACTTTTATTCCGGTCATTTCCTAGTTAACTTTTACTTTGGGCCTAGTGAATGGCTTTTGGAAATGAGGTGAATTTTGTGTGAGATGTTGGGACTGATTCGAGGAAATAATGAAGCCTTAATGGCTGGAAAAGTAAGAAATTTAGGGGAAGTGCTGCCCGATTTTCTAGGCCGTTTGGTTCTTTTAAGTTGGATTTGCCTTTTGGTAGAAATAAAAGGGCTTTTGGGTTATTGAACCTAGGTCTTTATGCTATCTTTTTGTTCCCAAAAATCATGTTGTGTACCCTTGCATTAGTAATTATTTGGCGAGGCATACGACTGGTAGTCGAGCCTCATGTGCATTGTGTTTACTCGATTACGGATGTGAAACCTTCAATTGGTTTATTTTGGTTATTTTAGGGTTTCTTGGCGATTAAGGCCAATCTGAAGTAAAAACTTTTGAAGTTGAGCCGGTGAGTGTACCACTCCCCTCCATTGCTGTCTAACTTGATTTTTGCTCTGCAATCTGTTAAATTTGTTTGAGACGAGGGTGTACTTTATCACACTCGTTCTTCTATCTGTTCATATGCCAATTTTGAGTGCCTGTCTGAATCTGCTATTTTGTATCTGTATCTGAATCTGTTATCTGTGTCTGCATCTGTTCGGATTTCTATGACCTATGAGCTCAATCCTGTGGCTAAGTTATTCGAGTCGGGCCGGCAAGGGCCTGGACGATTAGATAACGAACCACGGTAGTCTGTTCGGGAATTTTTGGGTATTGAGACCCTTGATTCCGGTATACTCGAGTATTACCATTTCTGTTCGGTTACGGTGAGCGGGCCCGGTAAAGGGGTGTTTGGTGGACGGAATTCGGTGTAAAGAGGGGTCTACGGACGTTTTGGTTCTATATACGTTGACGGAGAGTCAACCGGTTTGGGTCAAGTACTGCGCTGGAAATTTGGCTCCTGAGAGCCACCCGTATCCTTCTGATTTGAATCATTGGTTCCTTTGCTTTACATCTGGCATGTGTATCTGATTTGTTAAATGTGAAATGCCATGATTTTTCTGCTATATGTTTGGTACCTCATTGAGCGCAAGCTCACCCCTTTCTGTTCCTTTTGTTTTCCTTACAGGAAAATAAACCCTTTTGGTCTGGATTTGACAAATGGCTGCCAAATTGAGCTAGTTAAACATATCTTTTGTATAGCTCATGTATTAAAACCCTAAGTGTACTTTTGGGGCGTTTTCTCTTTTGATTTGGCAAACCGTGTATATGTATTAACTTTTGAAAACTTTTGTATGTCATTTTGGATTGAAATTTTGGATTGTAATCGCTAAAGTTCAGATGTGAATGTTTGCGTGCTCTTTCGGTTGGGTTCTGATGGGTCGGTTACTATCATGGCCGACTCCGGATTTCATTTTTCTTATTTTGGGTTATTTTTCCATTTTGACTTGTTTACGCTCGTTTGTAAGTTCCGGATCGCAATAGATAGTTCTAGTCTGCATCGTTAGTCCTGGCGAGAGCTGGGCAGGCAGCCCGCTAACCCCTTTGGTTCGCCTTAGGGGAAAGTGGGGCTGTTACACTCACACTCTCGCTCGTATCCCCTGTAAGAAAAACAAAAACTAAAGGAATGAGCTAATAGCCCTGTGAGGTTCCCAAACAAGTAATCAAGCAATTTAAACAAGGACATTATTCATTGAAGAACAATTAAACGAGAAAACATTCACAATATAAAAGCAATGAGAACACATTCATTAAAAGGATACATGCTCATGTAGAGCCATTCGTTCATTCATTCGCCAACCATTTTCCTTATCCTTTCAATTATTAGAAAAACATTTGCAAGTGAAAACTCATCCAGTGTTCTTGACATTCATTCATTGATTTCATTTCCCACCACTAGCCAATTCACTGGCCAGTTCTCCACCAACCTTCGTGGTCATACTCGAGTATACCAAAATACTATCCCAGGGTCACCAGCCGCCCGACCAAGTCCGCTTCTGGCTCGAGTCGACTGGCAACAAAGGGCAAGGGTCCAGTTCAGCCAAAAGGCTTACATTCATGCACAAGTAGTATTCAATCATTTAATCATTGAAAATTTCACGTTAACTTAGGTCGAGTGTGATAAAGTACACACTCGCCTATCGAAAATTCATTTAATAATCATTGAAAACATTTAACATTGAAGTAAACATTCACAATAATCCACATAGTCACTGAAAGCACAACATACAAAGAACACTCACCAGTCTAAGCCAAAATAACATCAAAAGTTTCCTTCCGGATTATGCCCTTGATCACCGACAAACCCTAAGAATAACCAATCCCAAATTGAACTGAGCAAATGTAATTCAAAGTTTTCGAGAGAAAACTAACACTTTTCATCTTAGTTGATACCAAATCTTGGTAAAAAATAACTCGTATACTACTATTGAAGTGCATTCAAGGATACATATGTAATTTAAGATCCAACTAACCCTAAAATTAAACCTTACATCTCACTAATATTCATAGGAGCAAGTAATAGAAATTTGGGCAGCATGCCCTTTGTATTTAGTTTTTTTCCAGCCACTTAGGGCATCATTTCTTTCCTCAACTCAGCCCAACTTCAACATATAAGCAAGCTTAACAAGATAGCTCTTCAACTAGGCTTAATATCATCCAAATACAAAGTAATTCTAGCAATTACTCCATCAAAATCAAAGTTGGAAATCAGTTTAACGAAAACTTATAAGTAGCAAATTTGTCATCCTTCGGTGTTTTGGTCATAAATATAGCTAGGTGTGACGCCCCGAAAAAAAAAATGAGTTTGAGAACCCGGAAATTTTCTAAATTTCTAGGGTTTATTTTATTTAATCGCCCGCCTTTTCTACATTTTCTTTATTAGAAAAATTCCCCAGATAAATTTTATGAGCAAAGATAGTTTTAAAATGATTTTTCTAGTATCGGTTAGTTTTTGAGAAATTAAGAGCGTATTTTGAACGTGGGACCCGCTAGTGCGGTAAATGCATTATATTTTTGACAATTTGTTGGAATTTTGTATTAAGTGATATTATTTTACAAAGTGTTAAGATATTTGTATTGGAGAGACAAAAAGATAAGTTTTAAACCTAAAGGTGTCAAGTGTCACCATAAGATTAAGTCTTGGACTTTGACTACACTATTCACTACTTTACCAAATAAATCAAAAAATTGCCAAAAATCATCCTTATTTCTAAAGCTTCGTAGTCGGCTCTCTCTCAAAGGAAAAGAAAGAAAAGCTCTCAATTTCTTCCTTCTATTTCTTGCTCAATCTTCAAATCCAACCAATAAAACTCCAAATCATTCCATAAAATCTCTTTGCTAAGTGGTCTTGAGGTGTTTTGTGGAGTTGTTTGGAAAGCTAAGGTGACTAGTTGCTCTATCTCTTGTATTGCTAAGGTGAGTTGTGAAAGACCCCTCTCCTTCCTCTAATGATGTTCAATTCATGATTGGTGGTGGTATGAGATGCAATATTATGGATTATTTCTTGATTTGTGGTTGAAGTGATGAAGTTTTATTATTTTTGGGGATTTTTCTGTTTTAATATAAGCATGGTTGTGTGGCTATCTATGATGATTGGAAATGGTATATAATTATTCTAGAAGGTGGAAAAAGTGGACAATTGCAATCAATTTCTGTTTTGGAAGAAATTTCAGAAAATTAGGTTTTGTGAAGGAACATTCTGCCCGAATTTTTAGCTCCTAGTTAGAGGCCGAATTGGCCTTGTCTTAAAACATGAAAGTTTTAGGGAATGATATTTTAGAGGTTCCTACAAAATTTCAGGTCAATCGGAATAGTGTAGAGTGAGAAAAGTCGAAATTACTATTGCTGTTCTGGTTTTACCCGAATGTAAGAATTGCTTCTGTAATTGGTTTTTTTGGTCAGGATTACTTCCGAATTAGTTGTTGAGGCCTTTTTATGAAATTTAGCCCTATTTCTTAGATATCATATGGTTTTGGAATTTCTGGATTTGGACTTAGGTAGCCTGATTTATGATGTTTCCGCTAGAATGCGTTCTGTGAAGCTGTTTTTGTGATTCTGGTGTAGTTTCTTGTGTTTTTGACCTGGTTACACTCGAAACTGGGTTGAGTGACCTTCTGAAATATTGTAACCCTATCTCTTAGTTTCGAAACGGTGTATCTTGTACCTTCATCCGACAATCGTAGTGCCTTTGGTGCCATTACCGTAAAAGGATGTCAAAAGCTATTTTTCTGGTTTTGAGCTTAACTTTCATTTCCGAACTTTTCTCTAGCTTGACTTGTACTAGTACTACTTGGAGCTTGCTGAATGACTATTGGATGAACTTGTTGTTGTGTGTGTACCTTTGGGACTGGCTGAGGAAATAATGAAGCCATGATGGCTGGAAAAGTAAGCAAATTTAGGGGAAGTGCTGTCCGAACTTTTAAAGGACTTATTTGCATTGAGTTTGTGATCTAAGACTTGGATTTGAGCAAGGCAATGATATATGATGGATGGTTTCTGAGCCATGGAGGTGAGTGACCTCAAACTATTTCTGAAGTTATTTATGAACCGTTTCCTGCATTATTTACTTTTGAGCTGTTTCCAAAGTTACTTTTGTACTGTTTTCTTGCATTATTTACCTTTAAACTGTTTCCAAAGTTACTTTTGAACTATTTTCTTGCATATCATGCGTGCTTGCATGTGAGTGTTCCTTATTTGCTATATTTTCTTGACTTCATGACTTGTATTATTGATTGATAACATGTTAAGTGCTTTGAATGATTTCCAAAACGAGCTTTCTAGGCGAGTGTGTACTTTATCGCACTCGACCTAAATAACTGTGCAATTTTCAAGGATTTAATTATTGAAATGCTAGTTGCGCATGAATGTAAGCCGTTTGGCTGAATTGGCCACTGCCCTTTGTTACCGATCGACTCGAGCCAGAAGCGGACTCGGTCGGGCGATATGGTGACCCTGGGTGAATTTGGTATACTCGAGTATTACCTTGTAGTCTGGCTATGTCCGGATGGGTGGAGTTCGGCCAATGGTCGGATGGGTGGAGTCCGGTCAACGTCCGGAAAAGGGGATGAACGAACAAAAGGATGAACGAGGGATTCTACTTACAAAAAATGTATTTTCAAACGATTGGAGGAATAAGGGGAAATGTCAGGGGAACGAACGAACAAACGAATAGCTCCATGTGAGCCCGTATCCTTTTAATGAATGTTACTATCGCTTTCCATTGTAAATGTTCCTTGAATTATTGATACTCCATTTTAATGTATTGTAAATATTGTAATTGTTTCTGGACTTATCATTTGATTTATGACATCATTGAAATGAACTATTGTGAAACCGATTTGATTACTGATTTTAATGGTTACTCGCTGAGCTTCTAGCTCACCCCAAAAATATTTTATTCCCCTCCACAGGGCTCGTGGTGAAGGAAGGACTTGTAGTACTTGTTCACGTGACTGGATGGCATATATCTTGTATAATTTGGATTTGGAATCATTTTATGTATAGTTGAGAATCGTTTCCGCTTCGCTTATGACATGTAATTATTGGAGACTTGGATGTATGTTTGTGGACCATGTGATGTATATTTGAGGTTTATTCTTGTAATTCATTTGACGACTGTAGTGAACGACTTAGTCCCGGCGAGAGCTGGGCAGGCGACCCACCGAACCCTCTGGTTCACCCTAGGGGGAGGTGGGGCTGTCACACTAGGTATATCGGATCGAGGTAAATTTGATGGTGTTTTGAAGCTAAGACATAGACCTACATTTATTATGAAGACCTCCAAAGCTAAATCATGCATTTTCATGGTCAAAAATTAAAATGTCAGAGAAAATAGAAAGCTATCGGTTAAACTGGGCATTTGGGCAGTTAGGGGTATTTTAGTCATTTCACAGATACAGTACTCCGATTGAGTTGAACTTTTTTGGGTAGAAAGTTAACTCAAATTCCTACAACTTTCATGTTTTGAGCAAGAACTGATTTGGCCTTTATCATGGACGAATATGCAGTTTTAGTTGGGTCCAAAAACAGGACAGAATCACTACCAAATGCTGGAAATTCAACTTTTACTCTTAACATGTCACAACCAAGCTATTAATCACTTCACCAAATCCATATCCTAGCTCAATAACATCACTTACTAGGTAAACAACATAATCATGATTGAAAATATAAAACCCTAACTGAAATTTTGACTACACAACCCAAAACTAGAAAATCATCCATCATATGCCAAGATTAAAAGCTTCTATAGCATATTTAGTAAGATAAAGAAAGAGAGAGGGAGTGGATCATCTTATACCTTCCAATACTTGTTGCTAAGTGAAGAACCAAGCTATTTCTTCCAAAACTTTCACCACACCAAGCTTCCTAAGCACCAAAATGAAGGTTTAATCAGTTTAGTTTTTTGGTTTCAACTCAAACAAGCAAGATCAAAGTGGAAATGGAAGGTTTCTCCTCTCTTGTTTTTCTCTCCAAGAATTTCGGCCAACATGAAGAAAAATGAAGAAAAATGAGCCAAAAGGAAAGATAAGAAGAAAGGAAAATGTCTTGATCAAACTTCTATGGATTTCCAACACTTGTCACTTTAAGATTTTTCTTTGTTTTTGTTTCTTTTCTTCCTTTTCTTTAGTCAATAATGGTGGCTGACTTAAGGGTTAATTTAGGGAGGATTAGGTGAAATAAAAGCAAGGAGATTAGGGTAATAAAGTAGTGTTCAAATGGTGCACTCAATCGGTAGCAAACGGTACGCGTCGGTTCAAGCTTATTTTCCTTAACTCTCGCGTACTTGTGTTTTAACGTATAATTCACTAACTTATTATTAGAACTTCTAATCACACACTTTCTCTTATATAAAACTCACTCTTAACCACCAAATTTAGTACACACACTGTGACAGCCCCACCTCCTCCTACGGCGAACCAAAGGGTTCTGCGGACCGCTTGCCCAACTCTCGCCAGGACTACTAAACCGAAACACACGAAAACCCTACGAGACGTTCCAAAGGACTCCGAGAAAATGAAATTTCGGAAACTAAAATAACTAAACTAAAAGATGCAATAGAACTTTGATACAACGTTCCAACGAAAATCGAAAACGAAACGAACACACTGTAGCCACGTCACAATTCGGCCGGATTACTGGCCGGATTCGAGGCAGTGGCGAAACCAAAATTTTTCAATCTCCTCTGCCAATCCGGCCAACTATCTGGCCAAGAACTGGCCGGATATACGGCCAGATTCGGTGAACAGTTTCCCACCAAAATACTTTTCTTTCTCGTTCAAGTTCCGCGCTCGCTCGATTTCCCCAATGTATACAAGAAACGTTCACCAGAGCCATAATAACGTATCATCTCAACAAATACACTTAATATACATGATTAAGCACTTAAATACATATATACATTGGAGCTTCAACAAAATAACCTGAAATACAAGCCATAGTATTCATTCTTCATACATATACAAAATACGACTAGGGTTTTGTTACAAAGGAGCTTAACAAAATCATATACATCTACTAGCTCAACTTTCCTTTCCAAAAATCATGATTTCCATAGTAGTATTCCTGTAAGGAAAACAACGTAACGGGAACGGGGTGAGCTTACGCTCAATGAGGTACCAGAAGTACACATAGTCAAATATACACACCAGATAAGGTAGTAAACAAAGACCTCAAATAGAAGGATACAGGTGGCTCTCAAGAGCCAAATTCCCCTTTTTGCTTTACCAGAGCTTGATCAAATAGTAGTTGACACTCCGTCAATTTTCAAATAAAGAAACCAGTCTAGTAGATCACCACTTTACGCCAAATTTCGTCCACCAAACATACCCCTTTTCGGGCCCGGAAAACATTCAGAAACAGAAGTGGTAATACTCAAGTATACCGGAAATCCAGAGTCTCCAATACCCAAAGATTTCCTAGAAACAGACTACCGTGGTTCGTTATCTAATCGACCAAGTCCTTGCCGGCTCGACTCGAGTAACTAGCCACAGGTTTTGAGTTCAAAAATCACAGAAGGGTCATTGGATACAAACCTCCAAACGACATCAAAACAGATACAGATAACAAATTCAAACGTATACAGGAACCAAAACAGACAGACGAAAGAGACGAGTGTGATAAAGTACACCCTCGTTTCATACAGAGTATACAGAAGTCACAGATAACCAGGTTGCAAATTGCAAGTACAGATAAATCAGATAAGCACCAATTTGAGGGAGTGGTACACTCACCAGTTCAAGCAAAAAGACTTCAAAAGTTTTCACCCAAAGTATGGCTTTAATCACCAAGAAACCCTAGAATAATCAAGGTAAAACAATTATAGTTCCCACATTCACGAATCCAGCAAACGGAATGCATAAATGAGGCTCGACTACAAGTCGTATACCTCTCCGAGTTAACTACTAGAACAAGGAGATAAAAAGGCGGCTTTGGAGTAAAAAGGTAACGGTTGGTCCTAAGAACATAAATGACCCCAAACCCTTCACTTCTACCAAAAACCATACCTACAATGATTTACTAACTCCAAACTTAAGGTGGAAAATGAGAGTAAGGACAATTTTAGGAAAACAGGATTTTCCAGTTTTGCGCACCACCATTTGAAAAATCATATCTCAAGATTCTTAAGTACAAAATTGATAAAATTTATACCGTCCAAAAATAGACTCAAAGGGGTACAATTTCTCAGAAGAAACATTTATAAGATTCAGATCACAAGTCAGTCAAATTTGAGCCTCAAGTGGCTGCTTCCTCCAGAAAAAGGCAGAACAGGTATGCAATTTCGGTCAAATTTGAAAAATCACTGTTATTCATATAAATTGAGGAAAAGGCTGATATTTTTATGGTTGATAGTACTCTAACTCTAGTTTGAAACGCAACAAATAGAACTCGATTATGACATTTCTATATAAAGTTATAACAGATTTCTCAAGACTGCACAGGAGCTCCTGCGAAAATTTTGACAGCACCTCCCTTTGTTTTCTATACTTTTCCATCCTAACATTAACACCCAATCTCATCTCAATTCAGCCACAATTTCATATATACATCACAAGGTATTAAACACACCTAATTAGGGTCACAGTACCCTTCACATATAACCAATTTGTGGCTCCAAAATCAACCACAATCACACCAAAATTGGAAACCATAATCTAAAATTTAGGTACACAAGCAGAAAATTTCCTTAGGCAAGTTAAACTAGCCTATAAAACTTCAATATTTCACATAGCAAAGCTATCAAAACATGGACAACCCTCAAGCATCACATATGAGCAGAAATTTCACCGTAAAACTGAAATTTTACATAACTCTACCTAAAACCATGAAATATTCTCACAAAACTACATAGTTAACAACTCTAAACCACTATGATGCAATTATTAGAAGTAAAGAGAGGTTTTCTTGGCAAGTTACCTTATACCCACAAGAAAGATGGTAGCTTAGGCTTCTTCCTCCCAAATTGACTCCACAAACACCTTGGAAACTACCTTAACTAGCACTTTTATGGAGTGGTTTGCAAAAGTTATGGTTGAAATTCAAGATTGGAGTTTGAAATTGAAGTATAAGATCAAGTCTTCACTCTCTTTTCCTCCCTCAATGGTTGGTCCAACAAGAAGAAATAAATGAAGGAATGTTGGTCAAATTTTGTATTTAGTAAAGGTGAAGAAAGGTTGGTCAAGTCCACCATCCAATCGGGTCGCGACACTTGGCACCTTGAATGTTTTAAGCTTATTTTCTTTCTTCCAATGGTTAATCTATCTAACTAACCTATAATTATCTCCTAGCACCTTGTAAAATAATATCACTTAACACAAAACTCCAACGAGTGGTCAAAATATAATGCACTTACCGTACTAGCGGGTCCCACGTCCATAATTGTGAGGACTCGTAAAAAACTATTATTTTATGCCTAATTTATGGCTTAATAAACTATTTAATTGGATTTTTGCCACGAGGAATATTTTCTAGCCTTATTAGACCTAAATACATAGAAATATAACTTCGTTATATTTTTAAAGTGACTCGTTCTGAAAATTAATTTCCTGGAGTACGTTTAGTAAAAATAGTGAATAGTACTTGGAGATTTTATCCGCGTAGTAGCACAATAAGCTTGGAATATTGAAGACTTGTACTATGGTCCTAAAATAGGTAATCTTATGAATAAATACTCAAGTGATAGTTAGTAGTACAATCGTTATAAGAATTTCTCGGAAGTTTCGCGTTATATCGTTAAAATTGACGGTACGCGTTTTCACACGCGTGACTTTATTTGAGGGACTTTAGACCCTTATTTCGGGACAATTAAGAGTGAATAATATTTACATGAATATATATGCATTGGAGGTTTAGTGCATTAGTGAACCAAACGCGCGAGAAAATCGAGCCGTAATCGCACCAAACGGCCCCTAATGAGAGTTGACTTTTGGGTGAATTTCCACCACTTATTTCACCTTCTCTTGGAAGCTAAAGGAAATCAGATTTCTCTCCATCTTCTCTCTCCTCATAGCCGACCAAACACCCTCCTCTCTCTAACTCCATTGCTTCAAAATTTCTGCTCGCTAATCTCACTCAAAACCACCCCAAATCATCTCCAAATTCAACCAAACTTGCACCACACCTAGCTTGACACTTGAGGAGCATTTTGAGCTGCAAACAAGGGCTGGAAATCACGGTTTTTCTGGGGTAATAGAGGGCCAAAAATTCTGCTGAACATCAACCCAAAGTAAGTGATGATCCACTCTTGGAAACTTGAAGTTTGGAAGCTATCTTACCTTGTTAAGTTCATGCATGCATTTGGTTAGCTTGATATGGATGTAAAATGTGATAGTGGGCTCTTTGTATTCCCACACTTGGGTTGTTGTTGCTGATTTGAGGATCAATGTTGGATTTAATGGTAGTTTAATGGTTATAATGATGAATTTATGGAGTGTTATTGTTGGGAACTGAAGTAGAGGTCATGACCAGAAATTGCCGAATCTGCCCCTGTTTTGTTTGGCCATGATAAGGCCCATTTTTGGTGATTTATTGGCATGATCCTGATGTGTATATGTTATATTATGTGTGTAGAAATTTTCGTTGGAAAACATTAACGATTGGATGGGCAAATGAATTTATTCATGAACTAGGCATGTTGGAAAATTATTTTCGGGTAAAACTGTCTAGTGGTCGTATTTTGGCCATAACTCTGTCCTCGGGTGTCGAAATCAAGTTTCATCGGTGGCGTTTGAAACTAGACATTCCTAGCTTTAATTTGAGATAAAATTCACGTTCTGATTCTTTGTGAGTGATCCGAACCAAACGTTTTAAGTTAGCTGTCCTGTCTCTCGGATTTGCTGGAATGGCTTGTTGAGGCAGCAACTTGAGGCTCAATTTTGAGCTGGTTGCTTGCCAAATTTCAGAACATTTCCTTCTGTGAACTTTTAGTCCCGTGAATGTATTTTCTAACGCCATAAACCATGCCTCATTCCGAGTTAAATTGATTGAGTTGTGACTAAAACAAGAGGACTGCCCTGTTTTGGAAAAACGTAGTATTTGGACTGATTTGGGGCAAAACTTGGGAATGATTTTATTAATTGAAGTTCTTGATGCTCATCACTTACCAAAGGTATCATGGATGTGTCTTAGACCTTTGTTTCACAAATGAACCATGTTCGGATAGTTTTCTTGGTTAAACGATTTGAAATTGTGAAATGAAAGTCACAAGGCAGATTGCCTTAGAATTTTTCCTGAACTTTGGTTGACTAATTAACTACCTTCCCGAGGGTATTTTTCCCTGAAATTTGATAGAGGAATACCTTGCATATAGGAGTAAAATACTGCCAATTTTGGCACCAATTCAAGTTCGTTTCGATACCGAATTAAATTGCTAGTGTTGGAGGTTCAAAACTGGAAATTCTTCTTCAGTCTTGAATCTTCCTCAACTTTGAGCTACCGTATCTCGGTACTCGAAATTCCGATTCTTGATCCGCTTGTTTTGTTATAAACCTCACTTGTAACACTAATTGAGCTGTAAATTTCAGAGGCCGGTTTGCAACATGTGAATCGTTCCGAATTTCCAAAGTTGGCCGAAATCCAACTTAATTCTGCCTTGTACGCCGAACCTGTACCTTCAAGCTCATTTTTGAATACCTTCCACTTAGATTCATGGAAAAGTGTCTTTTAAGAACTTTTAGTACTTTCTAAGAGGTTTCCAACGGTACCAAGTTTTATAATTTTGGACCTACTGAGTGCAAGATCTGATTTTTCTAAATTTGACGCGCAAAGCTGAAATTTGCTGATTTCTTAGAAAATGAAAATTTGAAAACTTGTTACTCCTTCTTGATGATAATTGATCGCTTTAAACTTGATTTCATGAAGGAAATCAGTTTTTCTTGTGTTAATAAAACCTCACTTTTGAACCTTTATTTTGAGTGGCTAAGGTTCTTGGTTTGAGGTATTGACTAGTCCAAATAAGCGTAACTCCTTTCTTGATTAATACGAGATTGTGAGTGAAAAATACTTGTTAATTGCTTCAGGTGCTCAAGCGAGTCTTGAAAAGAATCCCGGAGGGGACAACTAAAGATTTTCTCGCTCAATTACTTTTGAATTGGTGAGTGTCAAGTGCATGACTTATCGTGTTTACTTGATTTACCTGCTTATATACGTGAATATCACTTGATGAGACGAGTGTGTACTTTATCGCACTCGCTCTCCTTTACTTGAACTTTACTTGTATTAACTTGGTTTCAAAGTCGATTGAGTGAATCTCGTCGACTAAAATATACCCGTTTTCGTGTGCGTGTCGTGTTGCCATGCATATCGTGTATGTCGTGCGTGTCATGTTGTCGGGTGGAGTGAACCTCCTCGACTTATGGGGACGCCCAATTCTCTTAACCAATCTCGCAACTCGAGCCGGCATGGGCTTGGTCGAGAAGTTTGATAAACCAAGAGAGTACCAAAACACAACTTGATCTTTTGAGATCTTGTTCGGCATACTCGTGGAGTATCGCCCTTTCCGTGCGTGTTCAAAAATCAAAACTTGATCTCTTGAGATCTCGTGTGGCATACTCGACGAGTATCGCCTTTTTCGTGCGTGTTTGGTTTCGGATCCGAGAGGGTGGAATGTTGGTCGGAGGAAGTAATAAGTGAAGTTTCTACGGATAAAATACCCACCAGGATAACGGAGTGTCATCACGAGGGGGTATCGGATCGAGCCGTGGCGAAGCAAGAGGAAAATAGCTCCTGAGAGCTCCTATATCCTTGAATTGTTTCTGTTTATTTTTTTCTCGCTCGAATTGTAAATTACTTGAATATTGGGATTGTTATTTGGACAACGTGCTTGCATGTGTGTTTTCTTGGCCTCACGAGCGTTTCGCTCACCCCGTAGATTTGTTTTCCTTAACAGGAATGGATGGAGTGAAACTCGTTGGAACCCTTTGGATGTACTTTTGTATTAGGGTTTCAATTGTAATTGACTAGACATTTTGGCTATTGTATATATTTGGGAATTGATGTATCTTTTGGATCCTGACGTAAGAATTGGATAACGGATGTATTTTGAACACGTGGTACAAGACTTGGATATTCGTTTATGGAAGCGATTTTTCCTTATTAGACTGGTATAAATTGTTATATATTGTTAAGTTTGAATTGATTTGTCTCAAGTCCTGGCGAGAGCTAGGCAGGCGTTCCGCGGATACCCTTGGGTTCGCCCTTGGGAGAAGTGGGGGCGTCACAATAATACACTTCAAACTTAACATGAACTATCTTATACTATGTGAGAGCCCGTAAATTTTCTTATTTTCTAGGTTTTATTTTATTGAATTGCACGCATTTCATATTTTCTTTATTAGGAAAATTTTCTATATAATTTTATGAGTAAATATGGTTTTTCAATCTGTGACAGCCCCACCTCCCCCTAAGGCGAACTAGAGGGTTCGGCGAACCGCCTGCCTAACTCTCGCCGGGACTCAGTCGAACCTCAATCAAATCTGAAATAAAACCACAAGATCAAACGAAATAACAATCCAAAACTTAAAACAAAACTTATATACATTTCTATCTCAAAAGGAAGTACAAATATCGAATATACAAAGGTTCTCAATTCGTCATACATCCAACCCGTGCCAAGCACTAGGGCGAGAACCATTACAAAACAAAAAAACTAGACTAGGCTACCTACATTGGGCTCTCGTCCTTGCTCGCATCCCCCTGTTAAGGAAAACAAAACTAAAGGGGTGAGCTAAAAGCTCAGTGAGGTTCCGAACACATATTCAACAACAAAGCCAATACATTAACCATCGATAATCAATAATTCAACAAACATTTACAATGGAAAGCGATAATAACACATACATTAAAAGGATACGGGCTCACAGGGAGCCATTCGTTCGTTCTCCTGTCATTCCCCTTATTCCTCCAATCATTTGAAAATGCATTTTTGTAAGTAAAACCCTCGTTCGATCGTTCATTTCATTCACCCCCTCCTAGACGTTGGCCAAGCTCCACCAACCTACAAGGTAATACTCGAGTATACCAACGTTCACACCCAGGGTCACCATATCGCCCGACCGAGTCCGCTTCTAGCTCGAGTCGATCGGTAACGAAGGGCAGGGCCCAGTTCAGCCAAAAGGCTTACATCATGCACAACTAATGTATCAATCATTAAATCGTTGAAAATTTCATGTTTCATTTCGATCGAGCGCGATAAAGTACACGCTCGCCTAGAAAATTCGTTTTGGAAATCAGTGGAAACACTTATCACATTATCAAACAATAACAACAATTCATGAAGTCAAGGAGAATATAACAAACAAGGAACACTCACCTATGTACGCAAAACAACGTGCAAAATATCCTTCCGGATATTATCCTCAGTCACCGAGAAAACCTAAGATTAAACGATAAAGAATATTACAGCTCATCTATCGCAAACAATTAGGTGAAGTCAAAGAAACTCGACAGATGATGAGTGGAACGTATAAAAAGACTTTAAAGTGAAACGAGGACATTTGGACCCGTGGACAAAAATAACTAGGGTTTCATAGTCCAAACGTAAAACTCAACTCAGAAGGGTTATAAAATTTTCCAATGGAAACACTTGAACCAAAGGCAAGTCGGAATCCAGCTAGATAGGCTAAGAAATACTGTTTTCGGGATCGTTTATATGGTTCAAAATCATCTCATATTCAAGTAGATATTATAGACTAAATGTCTTAATGAAATTCATGTAAAAGGGAGGACAAAATACCCAACAAAGCCCTAAACCACTCCTTTTTATTTGGGTAAGAGTAAGTAAACATTTGGAGTTTCCAATTGAAGAAGGATCATGTTTTAAAATGGAAAAATGGTCATAGTATTTGCCAAACGAAAATATACAAGTTCAAGTAGAAACTTAGCCCTCGAGCGAAAATTTGGGCAGCACGCCCTTTGTATTTACCTATTTTTTTCCAGCCATTTATGGCTTCATTGTTTTCCTCAATCAATACCAAAGTCACATGCAACATCATCTCATTTTAATAGCCATTCCATAGGCTCAAAGTCATATAAGTACAAAATCAAGCTAACGACATGTGCGGAAATGAAGTTTAGCAAAAGGACAGATTTGACGTGGTTTTCCGTAATGGACACAACCGAGGCTACGCTTGTCGGATTGAGGTGAACTTTATACCGTTTTGAAACTAAGACAAAGAGATATAACTTTGATGAAGACTACTTGGTCCAGTTCTCACCCTAACTAGGTCAAATTTACCAAAACAACTCCAGATTTTCCAGTTCGAAGTTCACTGTGAAATTCAACTAGCAGTCCTGATTCATTCACTCATATCTCAGCACACACAACTCCAATTCAGGTAATTCCAAAGCCATTTGAAAGATAATATACAAGGCTATAATTCTTAAGAAGACATCAACAACCAATTCGATAATATTCCTGGTCAAACTAACCACTTACATAAGCTGATTATAAGTTTCGGACAGAAACAGGGCAGCAGGGGTATTTCGGTCATTTCACAGGATACATTACTCCAATTGGGCTGAAATTTTGCAGGAAACTATAAAACATCATTCTCTACAACTTTTAAGTTTTAATCCAAGGCTAATTCGGCCTCTAACTAGGAGAAACAGTACCGGACAGAATGGGGTAAAAAATGAAACCCTAAACTGGAATTCATGCATTCAAGTGCTAATCTTCCACAAAACAACATCTAAAACAACTAAAAACCACTAATAAGCAATTAATTGAAGTAAAGAGGATGTTCTTGGCAAAATACCTTATCTCCCTAAGAAAGATGGTAGCTTAGGCTTTGTCCTCCAAACATCCTTCCATTCAAGTTCCTAATCTTCCTTAACTAGCACTTTGTATGGAGTAATTTGTGAAGTTAGTGGCTAGAACTCAAGATCCAAGCAAGGATTGAAGTTGGAATTGAAGTTTTCTTTTCTCCTTTTCTAGCTAGAAGATTCGGCCAAGAGAAGAAACAAATGAAAGAAGTTTATCCAAATTTTCCAAGATAAAGATCAAGAGAAGTCTTGGTTAAAGGTAAGGTCCAATAGGTTTGTGACAAGTGGCACTCCAAGAGTTAATTCTCACCTAATTCTTCCAATGGTTAATCTATCTCAATATACTGTAATTGTCTCCTACCACCTTGTAAAATAATATCGCTTAACATAAAACTCCAACTAGTGGTCACAAATTTATCATACTTACTGTACTAGCGGGTCCCACATCCATAATGCACTTCAAATTTAACGCGTACTAACTTATACCAGGAAAAATAATTTAAAAACTGTACTTACTTCTAAAATGTATAAAAATTGAATATTTTAAAGGCAAGTATAAAAATGTAGGCAAAAATAAAATAATGCCTAGAAAATGTGAAAATTTTCAGGTTCTCACACAATCATTTTTCTAGTATAAGTTGGTTCATGAGATTTTAGGAGTGAATACCGGGCGTGGGACCCGCTAGTGCGGAAAGTTCGGTAAAATTCGGCCAGTTAGGTTAAATTTTGTATACAGGATTTGATTTACTAAGTGTTAAGAGATAATTAGAGGTTACCAAATGGATTTGTGTGGGAGAGACAAAAGGATAGCTTTGCATTAAATAAGGGTGACAAGTGTCACCTTGTGATTAATCTTGACTTTGACTACAATTCATCACTTTACCAATTAATCAAAAATTGACCCAAAATTATCCTCATTTGCAAGCTTCTTGGCCGGCCCTCACTAGAAGAAAAGAAAAGAAAGCTCTCAACTTCTTTCTTCCATTTCTTGCACAAATCTAACAAATCAACCGATTAAACTTGGAATTCCTCCATAAAAACCCTTAGTTTAGTGGTAGTGAGGTTGGTTGTGAAGTGGTTTGGAAGAAAGTGGTGCTAAGTTGGGCCTTTTCTTGAGTTGCAAGGTGAGTAGCTAAGGAGTTCATTCTTTGGTCTTGCTAATGTTAAATTAGTAGCTTGTGTTAGTAAAAGAGGTGATTTTGTGGACAATATCATGACTATTGGTGGAGAATGATGAATTTTTATAATTATTCTTGATTTTTCTGTTTTTATACGTTTAATATTGTGTGGCCATGGATGATGGCTTGGGATTGTCTAGAATGAAGCTATAGTGCGTAAATTGTAGCTAATTGCGGAACATTTCCACTTTGTGCGGAAAATTCCAGATTAGGGTTTCAATTATCCCTGATCTGCCCGGTACTGTTTGGAAAGGAAAAAGGCCGAATTAGTCTTAGGTTAAAACATGAAAGTTGTAGGAAATAATTTTTTATAGTTGCTTGTAAAATTTCAGCCCAATTTGAGCACAGTAGCCTGTGAAAAGATGAAAATACCCAGACTGCCCTAGGTAGGAATTCGGCAGTCAGGGTTGGCAGTTCACCCAAACTGACCACGACCGTTCATCCTGTTGCGTACTGAGTTTGATTTTGGCCAAAACATGAAAGTTGTAGTGTTGTGTCTTAAATTTCTAACGGCCTGGAAACACCCCAATTGGACTTCGGTAGCCTGAGTTATGGTCATTTAACCAGAATGCAGTTAGCTAACCTGTTTGTGCGATTCTGGTTTGGTACATTGAAATTTTGACCTAGCTACATCACGAACTGGACTGAGTGGTCTTCATCAAAGTTGTAACCCTTTATCTTAGCTTTGAAACGGTATAAATTTTACCTCAATCCGACAAGTGTAGCTTTAGTTGTGTTAGTTCCGCTAAGCAACGTCAAATCTGCCTTTTGTTTTCCAACCTAAACTTCATTTCCGCACATGTCCTAGCTTGATTTTGCACTTATACGTTCTATTTGGTCTTACTCTAGTAGTATGTAGATTCGGTTTATGACTCGTACTCGAGTCTCATTGTGTTTTATTATGTGTTTTAGGACGTGCCGTATGAGAACCCGTAAAACCCTAATTATTTTCCTAGGGTTTATTTCCCCTTAATTGCATGTTTTCTGCATTTTCGGGCCTAGGAATATTTTTCTGGTAGATTTTATGAGTAATTATAGTTTTTAGATGATTTTTCTAGTATTGGTGAGTTTTTAGAAAATTAAGAATATATTTTGGACGTGGGACCCACTAGTGCAAAAAGTTTGGAAAAATTCGGCCAATAAGGTTAAGTTTCGGATACAGTGAAAATTTTATCGGGTGTTAAGAGATAAGTAGTGTGTGTGAAGTGATTGATGTGAGAGAGAAAAGAAAGATAGGAATGCATTTAAGGAGGTAACAAGTGTCACCTTCTCATTTGATGCCTTTTAAGAATTACTATTCACAATTTTGACTTTTTTGACCAAAGGTTAATTATCTCAAAAAATTGCACAAAATTCACCATTTTTGCACCCTTGATGGCCGGCTCTCTCTCTCTCAAAGAAGAAGACAATTTCCTAACTTTCAAGCTTCCATAAGCTTCAATCTTCCATGAACAAAGGCTTAGACTAGATTCTACTCCATAAAACCTTATCTTCTAGTGATAGTAAGTTGTTTGGTGAACTTTGTTTGAAGCTCTAAGGTGGCCAACATCTTCCTCTCTCTTGGTTCTTGGTAAGTGAAGCTTGAAACACCCTACTACCTCTAATAATGCTTATTTTGTGCTTAATGGGGGCATGAGTGAAGGAATATGTGATTTACCCCTTGATTTGGCTTGTTTTGGTGAAGTTTTCCATTTTATGATGAATTTTCTGGTTTCATATGATTTTGATGTTGTGGACTAGTATGATGGTTGGTAATAAGGGGCTTTGACTCTAGTAGGTATGAATTGTTGTTAAATGCAATCAATTTTGGATTTGGAATGAAATGTGAAAAGTTAGGGTTCTTGAACCCCTATTCTGTCCGAAATTTTAGGTCATAGCTAGAGGCCGAATTGGACTTTGCTCAAAACATGAAAGTTTTAGGTATTGATGAGTTTAGTGTGACTGCAAAATTTCAGGGCAATTGGACAAGTGTAGAGTGAGTTATGCCGTTTTTACTGTTGCTGTTTTTGGTGCACAGAATGTCCGAACTGCGATAGAAATTTCCTGTTTTGACTGGAATTGGTTTGGATTTTAAAGTTGGTGTCTTCTGATGAAATGTAGCTGAATGTCTTAGCTAACATATGCCTTTGGAATTTCGGCATTTGGACTTGTATGGACTGAGATATACCGATTACAGTTTTCTGCGTTTTGCAAACCTGTTTTGGGAATTCTGGTATAGTATTTCGTATATTTGACCTAGTTGTGTTAGGAACTGGATTGAGTGACCTTCTACATTGTTGTAGTTCTATTTCTTGGCTTCGAAATGGTGGGTCTTACACCCCCATCCGATAATTGTAGTGAGAGTTGTGCCATTACCGCTTTTGGAGGCCGAAAAACTGTTTTTGTAGTTGGGACGAATGAGTTCCAATGCTTGATTTTTCTGGTTTGCTATTATGCTTGTTTATGCATATGAAACCCTATTGGGTTATAATTGGCTTGGCTTGTGACTCGTTATCGAGTCTTATGGTATTTGTTTACATGTTCTAGGGCGTGACGATAGCTCACGACATTCTCCTGACGGAAGTGCATGAAATAGCACTTAATTGATTGGTGAGTGTACTACTCACTTGTGTGCTATTATATGGCTTTGATATTTGAACTTGAGATGTTGTATGTTAATGGATTGATGTGAGAGTGTACTTTATCACTCTCACTTATTGTTTCACATGTTATTGAAAAGTTATTGGAAAGTTATTGGAAAGTTATATGAACTGATATATGAAATGAAATACATGACTTGATATCGATTGGACAAGTATCCAACGACTACAAATGTTATCATTGAGCTCAACCCCATTGGTAGTTGATTGAATCGAGCCGACAAGGGTTTGGTCGTGACAATTAATGAGCCTTGGGTAAAGTTATAAGGAATCTTGTAGTATGAGAGACTCTTGATTCCGGTATACTCGAGTAATACCACAGTGCAAGTGTTTGGAGTGCGGGCCCGGTAGGGGGATGTTTGGTGGAAGGAATGGGAGAGAAGAGGAGTCTACGGTTGGTCACTCTTCAACATTGACGGAGAGTCAATGAGGTTGGATCAAGACATAAGCGTGGAAATGGGCTCTTGAGAGCCGACCGTATCCTTTCACTGATTTACTTTGCTTCGAAATTGCATACTTGAATTGAATGGTTTTGCTTATGTGATCTTAATTGCTATTGTGATAGTTGCTCACTGAGCTTTAGCTCACCCCGTTCCTTTTGTTTTCCTTACAGGAATATGACTCTTTTGGAATGAATTTTGATAAATGGTTGCCAAATGAACTAGATGAATGACTCTTTTGTATTGTATATAAAATGGGACCCTAAATGTATCATTAGGGCCGTTTTCACTTTTGTTTTGGCAAACCATATATGTAGTGACTTTTGTATCACTTTTAAATGTCATTTTTGGTTTGTAAAGGCTAAATGTTTTGTGGTTTATGTAATTCGATGTTTGGTTGGGTTCGGACGAGTCGGTTACTATTCATGGCCGACTCCGGATTTTGTTTCTTTTATTTTGGGTTATTTTGCCCTTTTGCCTTATTTGCGCGCGTTATAAGTTCCGGAACGTGAAAGATCGCTCTATACTGCACCGTTAGTCCTGGCGAGAGCTGGGCAGGCAGTCCGCTAACCTCTTTGGTTCGCCTTAGGGGAAAGTGGGACTGTCACATGCCGGTTACGCGAAGCGCTCGTTGGGCAGAAATTTGTGATTTCACTCTGTGTTTGCTTGGTGAGTGTACTACTCACGTGATTGTTGCTACATGGCTTGGTTATACTTGAAATTTATGACTTGAATGCTTATGTATATGGATGAAATTGTTTGAGACGAGGGTGTAGTTTATCACTCTCGTGCTCTATGGCTGATGTGACTGTTTACTGCATTAATTGAATTCTACTTGAACATACTTGAACTGGGGTCGTTTGGATGAGTCTCCAACGACCATTACTGTTATCACTGAGCTCAACCCCATTGGTGGTCAATTGAATCGAGCCGGCAAGGGCTTAGTCGAGAAAATTGACAAGCCATGGGTGTGACAGCCCCACCTCCCCCTAAGGCGAACCAGAGGGTTCGGCGGACCGCCTGCCCAGCTCTCGCCGGGACTCAGTCGTTAACTTCAGTCCTCAATTAAAATCGAAATAAAACACAGGAATAAATATAACGACAATCCAAAACTTAACGCAAAAATTATATACATTGCTATCTCAAAAGGGAGTACAAACATCGAATATACAAAGGTTCTCAATTCACCATACATCCAGCCCGCCGAGCATTAGGGCAAGAACCATTACAAAACCAAAGAAACCAGTCTAGGCTAGACTCTACCGAGCTCTCGCCCTTGCTCGCCATCCCCTGTTAAGGAAAACAAAACTAAAGGAATGAGCTAAAAGCTCAGTGAGGTTCCGAACACATAGGCAATAAGAAGTTCAATGCATTCATTACATATAGCCAATAATTCAAGATACAAATACAAAATAAAGCGATAAACACATTCATTAAAAGGACACGGGCTCACAGAAAGCCATATATTCGTTCGTTCGTTCGTTCTCCTATCATTCCCCTTATTCCTCCGGTCAATTAAATAAAATGCATTTTTGGTAAATAAACCCCTCGTTCGTTCTTTCGTTTCGTTCACCCCCTCCTGGAAATTGGCCAGGCTCCACCAACCTACAAGGTAATACTCGAGTATACCAACGTTCACACCCAGCGTCACCATATCGCCCGACCGAGTCCGCTTCTGGTTCGAGTCGATCGGTAACGAAGGGCAGGGCCCAGTTCAGCCAAACGGCTTACATTCATGCGCAACTAATGTAGCAATCATTAAATCATTGAAAATTTCACGTTTCACTTAGGTCGAGCGCGGTAAAGTACACACTGTGACGCCCCGAAAAGTATAAGTGTGAGAACCCGGAAATTTTCTAATTTTCTAGGGTTTATTTTTTTTTTAATCGCCCGTCTTTTCTACATTTTCTTTATTAGAAAAATTCTCCAGATAAAGTTTATGAGCAAAGATAGTTTTAAAATGATTTTTCTAGTATCGGTTAGTTTTTGAGAAATTAAGAGCGTATTTTGGACGTGTGACCCGCTAGTGCGGTAAATGCATTATATTTTTTACAACTTGTTGGAATTTTGTATTAAGTGATATTATTTTACAAAGTGTTAAGATATTTGTATTGGAGAGGCAAAAAGATAAGTTTTAAACCTAAAGGGTGACAAGTGTCACCTTCCTATTCAACCTTGACTTTGACCATTATTTCTTACCTTTACTAATACTCAATTTTGACCCAAAAAGCACCTAAATTTCTGCAAGCTTGGCCGAACCTCTTGGAGCAAAAATACAAGAAGAAAGCCTTCAACTCCAACTCCATTTCTTGCTCAATCTTGTGAATCAACCGTTAAACTTTCAAATTCCTCCACAAAAGTCACTTGTTTAGGAAGATTGAAGGTAGTGGTGGAGTGATTAGAGAAGGCAAAGGACTAAGCCATCAACTTTCTTGATATTTCAAGGTTCATGTCTAGCAATCCTTTCTTTGTTCTTGATTATGCTAAATTAGTGACTTGTGATGGCTAAAGAGATGGTTTGATGGATTATATCTTGGTTTTGGTTGAATTGGTGAAGTTTTATAATTACTGGGGATTTTTCTGTTTTCATATGGATATGATGATTGTGTGGTTATCTATGATGATTGGAAATGGTATATAATGATTCTAGAAGGTGGAAAAAGTGATTAATAGCAACCAATTTCTGGTTTGGAAGGAATTTCAGAAAACTAGGGTTCTTGAGGGAGCATTCTGTCCGAAATTGTAGGTCCTAGATAGAGGCCGAATTGGCCTTGGCCTAAAACATGAAAGTTGTAGGAAATGACATTTTATAGGTTTCTAAAAAATTTCAGGTCAATTGGATTAGTGTAGAATGAGATAAGCCGAAATTACTATTGCTGTTCTGGGTTCATCAGGATGTTAGAACTGGGTCTGAAATGGGTTGTTTTGACTGGAATTGTTTTGGATTTGGGTGTTTAGGTCTTTTGATGAAATGTAGCTTGATGTCCTGGCTACCATATGCCTTTAGAATTTCTGCATTTGGACCTGTTTAGACTGAGTTGTACTGATTACAGCATAGTGTAATTTGTAAACCTGCAAGTACGGTTCTGGTTTGTTATTTGGCATATTTGACTTAGTTGTGCTGGGATTTGGACTGAGTGACCTTCTACATTGTTGTAGCACTGGTTCTTAGCTTCGAAACGGTGGGTCTTGGACCTCCATCCGATACTCGTAGTACCTTTGGTACCATTACCGCAAAAGGACGTCAAAACTGTTTTTCTGGTTTTGAGCTTAACTTTCATTTCCGGACTTTTCCCTAGTTTGACTTGTACTAGTACTACTTGGAACTTGCTGAATGACTATTAGATGAACTTGTTGTTGTGTGTGTACCTTTGGGACTGGCTGAGGAAATAATGAAGCCTTGATGGCTGGAAAAGTAAATAAATTTAGGGGAAGTGCTGTCCGAACTTTGAAGGGATTTGTTTGCATTGAGTTTGTGATCTAAGACTCGGATTTGAGCAAGGCAATGATATATGATGGATGGTTTCTGAGCCATGGAGGTGAGTGACCCTAAACTATTTCCAAAGTACTTGTGAAATGTTTCTTACTTTATTTACTTTTGAACTGTTTCCAAAGCTACTTTTGAACTGTTTTCTTGCATATCATGCGTGCTTATATGAAAGTGTTCCTTGTTTGATATATTTCCTTGACTTCATGACTTGTATTATTGATTGATAACGTGTTACGTGCTTTGAATGATTTCCAAAACGAGCTTTCTAGGCGAGTGTGTATTTTTTCGCACTCGACCTAAATCAATGTGAAATTTTCATGATAAATGATTAAATGCTACTTGCGCATGAATGTAAGCCTTTTGGGCTGAACTGGCCATTGCCCCTTGTTACCGGTCGTCTCGAGCCAGAAACGGACTCGGTCGGGCGATTAGGGACCTGGGTGAACGTTTGGTATACTCGAGTATTACCTTTGTAGGTTGGTGGAGGTTGGTGGAAAATGATGTAATTTCAAATGAAAAAAAAAGGAAATGACAGGAGAACGAACGTATCTTTTCATGAATGTTACTATCGCTTTCCATTGTACATGTTTCTTGAATTATTGATACTCCATATTTAATGTTTTGTAAATGTTGTAATTGTTTCTGGACTTATCATTTGATTTATGACATCATTGAAAAGAAATATTGTTAAACCGATTTGATTACTGATTTTCTGGTTACTCGCTGAGCTTCTAGCTCACCCGAAAAATGTTTTATTCCCCTCTACAAGGCTCGAGACGAAGGAAACGTTTGTATTAAAGTTCTCCGTGTGAATGGTTGGTATCAAGGATCAGAGTGGCGCAGCGGAAGCGTGGACGCTTCGCTTTTGATATGTAATTATTGGAAAATTTGATGTAATATTTGAGTTTTATCTTATATTTGTTTGAGGACTGTAGTGAGCGACTGAGTCCCGGCGAGAGCTGGGCAGGCGGCCCGCCGAACCCTCTGGTTCGCCTTAGGGGGAGGTGGGGCTGTCACACACACTCGCCTAGAAAACTCGTTTCGGAAATCCTTGAAAGCACTTAACACATTATTAAACAAGAACACAAGTCATAAAGTCAAGAAAAATATAGTAAACAAGGAACACTCACCTATATACGCAAAACAACGTGCAAAATATCCTTCCGGATATTATCTTTAGTTACCAAGAAAACCTAAGATTAAACAAGAAAGAATATTACAGCTCATCTAACACAAACAATTAGGTGAAATCAAAGAACTCGACAATTGATGAGTAGAACGTATAAAAGACTTTAAAGTGAAACGAGGACATTTGGACCCGTGGGCAAAAATAACTGGGGTTTCATAGTCGAAACGTAAAACCCAACTCAAAAGGGTTATAAAATTTTCCAATGGAAACACTTGAACCAAATACAAGTCGGAATCCAACTAGATAGGCTAAGAAATACTATTTTCGGGATCGTTTATATGGTTCAAAATCATCTCATATTCAAGTAGATATTATAGACTAAATGTCTTAATGAAATTCATGTAAAAAGGGAGGACAAAATACCCAAGAAAACCCTAAACCACTCCTTTTTATTTGGTAAGCGTAAGTAAACATTTGGAGTTTCCAATTGAAGAAGGATCATGTTTTAAGATGGAAAACGGTCATAGTATTTGCCAAACGAAAATATACAAATTCAAATAGAAACTTAGCCCTCGAGCAAAAATTTGGGCAGCACGCCTTTTGTATTTACCTATTTTTCCAGCCATTTATGGCTTCATTGTTTTCCTCAATCAATCCCAAAATCACACACAATATCATCTCATTTCAATAGCCATTCCATAGGCTCAAAGTCATATAAGTACAAAAATCAAGCTAACAACATGTACGGAAATGAAGTTTAACAAAAGACAGATTTGACGGGTTTTGCGTAACGGACACATCCGAAGCTACGCTTATCGGATTGGGATGTAATTTATACCGTTTCGAAGCTAAGACAGAGGGATACAATTTTGATGAAGACTACTTAGTCCAAATTCCAGTGTAACCTAGTCAAATTCCCAATTCCCAGAACCAAGTTCCAACTAATCGGCTAATTAACCGTACTACCTTTAAATGGCCATAACGCAGGTTACCAAAGTCCGTTTAAGGTGTTCTTAGAGGCGTTGAAAACCTACAACTTTGATGAAGACCACTCAGTCCAGTTCTCACCTTAACTAGGCTAAATTTACCAAAACAACTCCAGATTTTCCAATTCGAAATTCACTGCAGAAATCCACTAGCAGTCCTGCTTTATTCACTCATATCTCAGCACACACAACTCCAATTCAGGTAATTCTAAAACCATTTGAAATCTAAGATACAAGGCTATAATTCTTAAGAAGACATCATCAACCAATTCGGTAATATTCCTGGTCAAACTAACCACTTACAGAGGCTGATTTTCATTTTCGGACAGAAACAGGGCAGCAGGGGTATTTCGGTCTTTTCACAGGATACATTACTCCGATTGAGCTGATATTTTGTAGGAAACTATAAAACATCATTATCTACAACTTTTATGTTTTGTACTAAGGCTAGTTCGGCCTCTAACAAGGTGAAATAGAACCGGGAAGAATTGGGAAAAAAAATGAAACCCTAATCTGGAATTCATGCATTCAAGTGCTAATCTTCCACAAAACAACATCTAAAACAACTAAAAACCACTACTAAGCAATTAATTGAAGTAAAGAAGAGGTTCTTGGCAAAATACCTTATCTCCCTATGAAAGATGGTAGCTTAGGCTTTGTCCTCCAAAAATAACTCCACAAACACCTTGGAAACTACTTGGAAAGTAAGTTTTATGGAGTAGTTTGCAAATTAATCGGTTGAAACTCAAGATTTGGGCAAGAAATTGAAGTGGAAGATGAAGAACTCTCTTGGTTTCTCTCTCACTAATTTCAGCCAAAGGAGACAAGAAAATGAATGAATTTTGGTCAAAAATCTGATTTTAGTAAAGTTACCAACCTTGGTCAAATGTCCAACTTCTAATAGCATAGTGACACTTGGCTCCTTTTAGGGTTTTAAACTTATCCATTTGTCTACCAATGGTAATTTATCTAGCTAACTTTTTATTGTCTCCTAGCACCTTGTAAAATAATAATACTTCGCACAAAAATCACTTAATCACCAAAAGTTTATCGCACTAGCAGGTCCCACGTCCATAACGCACTTGAAATTTAACCCGAACTAACTTATACTAGAAAAATGGTTGGAAAAACTATATTCACTTATAAAGTGTCCAGAAAATTAATGTAGTAAAATAAAATAAGGAAAATGCATGAAAAGGAATAGAATTAAGTGGTATAAATTAAGAAAAATTTTACGGGCTCTCACAATGGGGACTGTTTATGTGGAATCCTTGGGTATGAGACTCTTGATTCCGGTATACTAGAGTATTACCATTTCTGAACTGATTGGAGTTCGGGCCCGGTAGGGGTATGTGAGGTGGAAGGAATCGGTGAAAGTGGAGTCTACGGTATTGGTTACTCCTTAAGCGTTGACGGAGGGCCAACGGGGCGAGATCAAGTATGGCAAGCAGGGATAAGGGCTCTTGAGAGTCGACCGTATCCTTTTAAATATCTTTATTGAAACGTGATGCGAATTGACTCATTTATTGGATGCGTTTGGATTGAATAGCTTTGTGTTTATGTGAACTTTGTTACTTGGGTGATGGTACCTCATTGGGCGAAAGCTCACTCCATTAAATTTTGTTTTCCTTACAGGGAACCACTTTTGGGGACTATGATGTTTTGAAGCACGAATTGAGCTAGTTTTAATATAATTTTGTAAAGCTCCTCGATAGTTGGAAAACCCTAAATGTATTTTGATCTAATTATCTTCCTTTTGTTTTGTAAATTACAAACGTATGTGTATAACACTGTTTAACCCTGTTCATGTATCCTATTTGGTTTGGAAATGTTTTCCCGAGTTATATGACATGGCACCCACTATTCATTGGCGGTTTTGATTTTTGTGTTGCTATTTTGAAATTTTGAATAGATTGAGCGAACTATTACCTTCCGGAACGTTTTAGATCGGATTTAACTGCCTCGTTAGTCCTGGCGAGAGTTGGGCAGGCAGTCCGCTGACCCTTTGGTATGCCTTAGGAGAAAGTGGGGCTGTCACATACTAGAAAATGATTCAAAAACCATATTCACTTATAAAAATCTCTAGCAAATAGTTATAATAAAGTAAATTAAAGAAAATGCAAGCAAAGAAATAAAATAAATATAACCGAGTTTTCCGGGTTCTCACACACACCTCCACAATTAATCACACTACCAAATTACACCAAAACCCTAACTTACTCTAACTTGAAAAGTAAAAGTAAAACTCTTGGCTCAACTATTGTAATCACCATAAAATTTAGGGCTAGTAAGTAATTAAATAATCAAGTAAAGAAACATAGAAGGAAACATAAATTATTTTTTTCAAAAATAGGAGGAAATACTAAAGGAATTTTCGGGTCATCACAACTAGAATTAAAACAAGTTTTATTAATCTAGACGTTGTCACTTTATCTTTATTTAACTAATCTTATATTTTCTATCTTTTAGTTGTGATCTTTGTTATTCTTATGTACTATATTCTTCACCAAAGATACAATTTACCTTCAAGAAATAAACACGATGAGAAGAGGAAGAAGATGCACCCAACAAGAGCAAATTGCGGTAGAAAGTATAGGGTAATAAGATTTTAAAATTTGTAGGATAGTAAAAAAATCCTATCAAGTTTTTGGCACCGTTGCCGGGGACTTAGATTTAGGTGTAGCACTAGAGTTAAAATAAGTTTTATTAATCTAGACCTTGTTACTTTATCATTATTTAGCTAATCTTATATTTTCTATCTTTTAGTTATGATCTTTGTTTTTTTTAGGTACTAAATTCTTCACCAAAGGCACAATTTACCTTCAAGAAGTAAATACGGCGAGAAGAGGAAGAAGATGCATCCAACAAGTGCAAATTAAGGTAGAAAGTATAGGGTAGTAAGGTTTTATGTGACAGCCCCACCTTTCCCTAGGACATCCCCAAGGGTTTGGCAGACCGCCTATCCAACTCTCGCCAAAACTCACTCACGAATCTCAGAAAATAATAATAATTTCCAAACTCCAATAGTATTAACCGCAAAATGAGCATCAAAACTTCATGGTTAAACATTACAGACCATCCAATGTTCCAAATTATCCCTACTTATATACATACTGTGACAGCCCCACCTTCCCCTAAGGCGAACCAAAGGGGTTAGCGGACTGCCTGCCCAGCTCTCGCCAGGACTAACGAGCAGTTACACGCGATCTAAAACGTTTAGGGAAAGTAAAAGTGCGTTCGGACAAGCCACAAGTACCAAAAAAAAAAAAAATGAAAACGATGAATAGTGCCTGGAACAGTGGAATCCTCCCGGAATCTGGCCGGATTACCGGCCGGATTCTTGGCCGGATACTGTCCAGTGGCTAACAGCCCGGATTCAAATTCTCCCCAGGCAATCCGGCCGACAATCCGGCCAGTTTCTGGCCGGATTCCTGGCCGGATTCAGGCCAGGCAGTCCTCGCCAAATTTTTTTCTTTTGCCGTTTGGAAGCCGAACCTGTCCGCAACCCAACCAAACAATAAAAACACATATACCACATACAATTCAGCGTTTACAAGCCACCATGGCATGTGAAAGTTACTCAAAAGTTAATATATATACGATTGCCAAATGAAAAGTGAAAACGGCCTCAAAGGCACATTTACGGTTTCAATTCATAAGCTATACAATTCAAAAGCTATAGTCATCTAGTTCATTCGGCAACCAATTCAAATGTCATTCAGATTTCCTGTAAGGAAAACAAAAGGAACGGGGTGAGCTAATTGCCCAGTGAGAATACAACTCAAACAACCAAGTTCATAGATGCATCCCGCTTAACAATCCAATTTGCCAAAATTAAGTAAAGCCACACATCAATAATGAGGATAAAAGGATACGGGTGGCTCTCAAGAGCCCTTTTCCTCGTTTACATTTCTTGATCAAACGCCATTGACTCTCCGTCAATTTTCAACAATAACCAACCGTAGACTCCACTTTACCTCCATTCCATTCCACCTAACATTCCCCAACCGGGCCCGCAATCCAAACACATGTATTGTGGTATTACTCGAATAAACCGGAATCGAGAGTCTATCATACTACAAGATTCCATAACATTGCCCCAAGGCACATTAATTGGCACGACCAAGCCCTCGCCGGCTCGATTCAATCAATTACCAATGGGGTTGAGCTCATTGATAACATTTGTAGTCGTTGGAGACTCGTCCAAACGACACCAAGTCATGTATTTCATTTCATATACATTTCATATAACATTCCAACAACTTTCCTATAACATGCGAAACAACAAGTGAAAGTGATAAAGTACACTCTCACTTCAATCAATTAACATTCAACATCTCAAGTTCAAGTATCAAAGTCATATAATAACACATAAGTGAGTAATACACTCACCACGTTAGCAAATGTGGTTTCATGCACTTCCGTCAAAAGAACGTTGTGCACCACCGTCACGCCCTAAAAACATGCAAACAAATACAATGAGACTCGATAACGAGTCATAAACCAAGGCCAAACATGACCCCAATAGGGTTCCATAAGCATATCCAAACAATCAAAGAAACCAGAAATTTCGGAAATGTAACTAGCTTGGCCCTGAAAAAAACAGTTTTTGTCCTCATTTTACGGTAATGGCACAAATTGCACTACGCTTAACGGATGAGGGTGGAAGACCCACCATATCGAAGCTAAAAGACAGGGTTACAACATCACAGAAGGTCACTCAACCCAATTTTGAGTCCAAACAGGTCAAAAATGCAAGATACTTCATCAACAACGTAAAACAGATTCACCACAATGCATTCTAGCGGAAACATCATGACTCAGGCTCTACAAGTCCAAATGCAAAAATTCCAAAACCATCTGAAAGATAAGAAACAGGGCTAAAGTTCATCAGAAGGACTCAACAACCAATTCCAAAGCATTTCTAGCCAAAACAGCCAATTACAGGCGCAATGCCTACATTCGGATCAAACCAGAACAACAATAGTAATTTCGACTTATCTCATTCTACACTACTCCGATTGACCTGAAATTTTTTAGACACCTCTAAAATGTCATTCCCTACAACTTTCATGTTTTAATCTAAGGCCAATTCGGCCTCTATCTAGGACCTAAAATTTCGGACAGAATGCCCCCCCCTCAAGAACCCTAGTTTTCTGAAATCTCTTCCAAACCTGAAATTGGTTGCAAATACCAATCATGTACACCTACTAGAGTCATTAACCATCATTTCCAACCATCATAGATAGCCACAACATCATGGGTTGTTTTGACTGGAATTGTTTTGGATTTGGGTGTTGAGGTCTTCTGATGAAATGTATCTTGATGCCCTAGCTACCATATCCCTTTTGGAATTTCTGCATTTGGACCTGTTTACCCTAGCTACCATATCCCTTTTGGAATTTCTGCATTTGGACCTGTTTAGACTGAGTTGTACTGATTACAGCATAGTGTGATTTGTAAACCTGCAATTACGGTTCTGGTTTGTTATTTGGCATATTTGACTTAGTTGTGTTGGGATTTGGACTGAGTGACCTTCTACAATGTTGTAGCCCTGTCTTTTAGCTTCGAAACGGTTGGTCTTGGACCTTCATCCGATACTCGATGTGCCTTTGGTGCCATTACCGTAAAATGACGTGAAAACTGTTTTTCTGGTTTTGAGTTTAACTTTCATTTCCGAACTTTTCCCTAGCTTGACTTGTCTTGGTACTACTTGGAGCTTGCTGGATGGTTATTGGATGAACTTGTTGTTGTGTGTGTACCTTTGGGTTTGAATGAGAATTTAATGAAGCCATGATGGCTGGAAAAGTAAGCAAATTTAGGGGAAGTGCTGTCTGAACTTTGAAGGGACTTGTTGCATTGGGTTTGTGATCTAAGACTTGGATTTGAGCAAGGCAATGCTATATGATGGATGGTTTCAGAGCCGTGGAGGTGAGTGACCCTAAACTGTTTCCAAAGTTACTTACGAAGTGTTTCTTGCATTATTTACTCGACTGCATATCATGCGTGCTTGCATGTGAGTTCATGACATGTTTTGGCTTGAAATGAGTACTTGGGGAGTCTTGTGCTGAACACCAACGTCTCCTCCGTTTGTTTATGTTCATGTTCATCTGGAGCTCAAAAAGGGGCTCCCTCTTAATGTTAATGTTAATGTTAAATGATCTGTTTGAGCGTTGGGTGTTCAAGTACTATGATTTCACTGGCTCACGAGAGCAATAAACGGACATTTGATCTCTGAATCATGACATCATCGAAATGATCGAAATGCATTATTGTGAAATATATTTGATTTCTGATTTTACTGGTTACTCGCTGAGCTTCTAGCTCACCCCAAAAATATTTTATTCCCCTCCACAGGGCTCAAAGCGAAGGAAGGTCTTGTTGTGCTTATTCACATGTCTAGATGGCCTATGTTTTGTACAGTTTGGATTTGGAAATCATTTTATGTATAGTTGAGAATTATTTCCGCTTCACTTTTGACATGTAATTATTGGAGAATTTGATGTAATATTTGAGTTTTATCTTGTAATCTGTTTGAGGAATGTAGTGAACGACTGATTCCCGGCGAGAGCTGGGCAGGCGGCCCGCCGAACCCTCTGGTTCGCCTTAGGGAGAGGTGGGGCTGTCACATCTGATACCACCTGTGACAGCCCCACCTTCCCCTAAGGCGAATCAAAGGGGTTAGCGGACTGCCTGCCCAGCTCTCGCCAGGACTAACGAGCAGTTACACGCGATCTAAAACGTTTCGGGAAAGTAAAAGTGCGTTCGGACAAGCCACAAGTATCAAAAAAAAAAAATGAAAACGATGAATAGTGCCTGAACAGTGGAATCCGGCCGGAATCTGGCCGGATTACCGGTCGGATTCTTGGCCGGATACTATCCAGTGGCTAACAGCCCAGATTCAAATTCTCCCCAGGCAATCCGGCCGACAATCCGGCCAGTTTCTGGCCGGATTCAGGCCAGGCAGTCCTCGCCAAATTTTTTTCTTTTGCCGTTTGGAAGCCGAACCTGTCCGCAACCCAACCAAACAATAAAAACACATATACCACATACAATTCAGCGTTTACAAGCCACCATGGCATGTGAAAGTTACTCAAAAGTTAATATATATACGATTGCCAAATGAAAAGTGAAAACGGCCTCAAAGGCACATTTACGGTTTCAATTCATAAGCTATACAATTCAAAAGCTATAGTCATCTAGTTCATTCGGCAAACAATTCAAATGTCATTCAGATTTCCTGTAAGAAAAACAAAAGGAACGGGGTGAGCTAATTGCCCAGTGAGAATACAACTCAAACAACCAAGTTCATAGATGCATCCAGCTTAACAATCCAATTTGCCAAAATTAAGTAAAGCCACACATCAATAATGAGGATAAAAGGATACGGGTGGCTCTCAAAAGCCCTTTTCCTCGTTTACATTTCTTGATCAAACGCCATTGACTCTCCGTCAATTTTCAACAATAACCAACCGTAGACTCCACTTTACCTCCATTCCATTCCACCTAACATTCCCCAACCGGGCCCGCAATCCAAACACATGTATTGTGGTATTACTCGAATAAACCGGAATCGAGAGTCTATCATACTACAAGATTCCATAACATTGCCCCAAGGCACATTAATTGGCACGACCAAGCCCTCGCCGGCTCGATTCAATCAATTACCAATGGGGTTGAGCTCATTGATAACATTTGTAGTCGTTGGAGACTCGTCCAAACGACACCAAGTCATGTATTTCATTTCATATACATTTCATATAACATTCCAACAACTTTCCTATAACATGCGAAACAACAAGTGAAAGTGATAAAGTACACTCTCACTTCAATCAATTAACATTCAACATCTCAAGTTCAAGTATCAAAGTCATATAATAACACATAAGTGAGTAATACACTCACCACGTTAGCAAATGTGGTTTCATGCACTTCCGTCAAAAGAACGTTGTGCACCACCGTCACGCCCTAAAAACATGCAAACAAATACAATGAGACTCGATAACGAGTCATAAACCAAGGCCAAACATGACCCCAATAGGGTTCCATAAGCATATCCAAACAATCAAGGAAACCAGAAATTTCGGAAATGTAACTAGCTTGGCCCTGAAAAAAACAGTTTTTGTCCTCATTTTGCGGTAATGGCACAAATTGCACTACGCTTATCGGATGAGGGTGAAAGACCCACCATCTCGAAGCTAAAAGACAGGGTTACAACATCACAGAAGGTCACTCAACCCAATTTTGAGTCCAAACAGGTCAAAAATGCAAGATACTTCATCAACAACGTAAAACAGATTCACCACAACGCATTCTAGCGGAAACATCATAACTCAGGCTCTACAAGTCCAAATACAGAAATTCCAAAACCAGCTGAAAGCTAAGAAATAGGGATAAATTTTATCAGAAGGCCTCAACAACCAATTCCAAAGCATTTATAGCCAAAACAGCCAATTACAGGCGCAATGCCTACATTCGGATCAAACCAGAACAGCAATAGTAATTTTGACTTATCGCATTCTACACTACTCCGATTGACCTGAAATTTTTTAGGCACCTCTAAAATGTCATTCCCTACAACTTTCATGTTTTAAACTAAGGCCAATTCGGCCTCTATCTAGGACCTAAAATTTCGGACAGAATGCCCCCCCCTCAAGAACCCTAGTTTTCTGAAATCTCTTCCAAACCAGAAATTGGTTGCAAATACCAATCATGTACACCTACTAGAGTCATTAACCATCATTTCCAACCATCATAGATAGCCACAACATCATGATCACATTAAACCAGAAAAATCACCAATAAATTGAAAACTTCATCAATTCATCCAAAAGCAAGAAATAAACCACAAAATTCATCACTTTAGCTACCACTAGGCACAAGTTAAGCTTCATTAAGTGAAGGAGAAAGTTCAATCATCACTCACCTAGTAAACAAGAGAGGAAGAGTTGCTTGTCCTCTTAGCTTCCCAAAACACTTCACCAAACCACTTACTAACACCTAAAGAAGAGATTTTATGGAGTAGAAACAAGTCTAAGTGATTGCTTTGGATGATTTGCACTAGATGGATGCCAAACTTTGAAGAGTTTTTCTTTCTTCCTTGCTCAAGGTGGCCGGCCACAATGGAGGTAAGAAATGGTGATTTTTGTGGTAATTTTTGAGATATTTAATCAATTGGTCAAATAAGTCAAAAAGGTGAATAGTTATCATAAGTTACAACCACTCTTAAGGTGACACTTGTCACTTCATTTAAAGCATCTCTATCCTTTAAGTCCCTCTCACATCAATCACATCTCAACCTCTACTTATCTCTTGACACCCGATAAATTTCACTCAGTATCCGGAACTTAACCTCCTTGGCCGAATTTTTCCGAACTTTTCGCACTAGCGGGTCCCACGTCCGTTATATATCCTTAATTTTTCAAAAACTATCCAATACTAGAAAAATCATCTAAAAACTATATCTGCTCATTAAAAATATCTAGAAAATTTTCCTACTAAAAAAAATGCAGAAAACAAACCATTAAATAAATAAAACCCTAGAAAATGGGAAAAGTACGGGTTCTCACACATACAATCGAACAAATAAACTCTAAGTCATTTAATCAAATCACCAAGTACAACTAGGATGACAAATTACTTAAAACTAGACGTCAACTCTTGAACCGTTTTTTTTCCCCGTTTCCAGTTGCCCATGCCTGCTAAGGAAAACAAACTAAAAGAAATGATTAAGAAACCCAGTGAGGTTCCAAGTAAACAGGCAAATAAACTAGTAGGCATGATACCATTAAGTCAAACCCAAATAGAGTAGGACATAATGCATAATAAAGCAGGTAACCAATAGATCATGCAGTGGTATACAGCAAAGAACACGTTCATGGCAAAGGATATAGGCTGCTCTCAAGAGCAGGTTCCGCGGCAGTTTGTCCAGGGTTCATGGTCATAATACTCGAGTATACCCAATAAAAAACAAGTATGGTCAATGAGATACTCTCCAATCGACTTAATCAAGATAGAGGTACTGAGACGGGAATAAGAGACACCTCCCATTCGGATTGAGTGTGGTACATGCTGCCGCTCAGCATTAGGATCGATGAGATAACTCTCCAATCGACTTAATAAAGATAAAAGTATTGAGACGGGATGAGAGGTACCTCCCACTCGGATTGAGTATGCCGCTCAGCACTTACAAGTCAAGCGCAAGCACAAACACAAGTACAGGTCAATCAAGTTTAAGCAAGTACAAGATCATTCAAGAACGGGAGGATGAGTGCGAATAAGGACACACTCACCTAACCCTGACCAAGTCACAAATAATGCCCAGCATGTCACATTTCCAAGCATTTCAAGTATTTCAAGTCAATATACAGGCCACGTGCAAATCAAGTTACTTATACATGCATGAATGAGATATCAAGTGTTTAGTCGAGTTAGGTCAAGTGCGATAAAGTACACACTTGCCTATGAAATGTCAAATCAAGTGTCTAACAAATTCTAGCAATAATGAGCAAGGAACATGCAGTTGGAACACTCACCGCATTTAGAAAAATTAACTTTCCTTGATGAAAGGGTCTGCGGGTTCCCTTTCGAAACCTGTGGTCAAATACATAAGGTAAGTGAACTAAAGAAATTCACCATTTTAAAACATTTGGATAAAGTAGTCGAACCCTCAAGTGCAAGTTTTTAGTCCAAAAGTATCACCTATCCTTGCTCAAACTACAAGGGAAAACTTTTGACGATAAAGTCAAAAATATGAATTTAAACGGGACAAAATAAGGTTTCGAATGAGGCAAGGATATGGTAAGGTGATATAATAACGTTTACTCTTGTCAAAACGTTCAACAAGTGACTCGGAAAGAAAAGTCACTCGTTCTTTAAAACACCCTACTTTTAAGTGAAAACTCACGTATAAGTAGTGATCTAGGGGTTAACAAGGTATAGTGGTCAAAAGCCACAAATTCACCATCTAAGTACCAAGTTATTGTTAGAATTCTTCTTCATAAGTCCTACCATCCTATACTAAACCTTTAACACTATCAAATAAGGATTTCATGCTATGCACTACTCGAATAATGACTAAGGGCTAGTAGGGAAACTCGGCCTCGAACAATCAACAATCACTATTCAACTCAAAGGTATAAAGTTGTGAGAAAACCTCAATTCCACTCATAAAACCAAGCTCAAAATGGTTTAACAACTCCAACTTAAAGTTGGAAATGGAAGCAAAAACAAGTTTAGAAAACAGAATTTTCTCCAGTTTTGCGCGACACTGTTTGAAAAATCATATCTCAAGCTTCTTAAGTCCAAAATTTATAAACTTTATACCGTTGAAAAATAGACTCAAAGGACTACAATTTTCCAGAATTCACATTTGTAATATTCTGTCCATAAATCAGTCAAATTCCAGTCTCAAGTTACTGCTTCATCAAGTAGAAAAATAGAGCAGGTGTGAAAATTTAGTCAGCTTTGGAAAATCATAGATATTCATAGGAATTGAGAAAATTTCTGAAATTTTGGCGGTAGAATGTACTCTGAATCCAGTTTCAAACGCAATAAGTAGAACTCAATTTGGATTTTTTACACCAAGATATAACAAATTTCCCAAGACTGCTTAGAGCCTCCTGCGGAAAAATTTTCAGCAACACTTCCCCTTATTTTCTTAACTTTTCCATCCAAACTCAACACTAATATTTATATCAATCCAACCTCAATCACAACCACAAGTTACAAGCTATAAATTACACTTGTTTAAGGCTACAAAACCATCCAATATAGCCAATTTTCTAGCTCAAAAACCAACCACAACAATGTTGAAATTTTGAAACCTTAAGCTGAAATTTTGAACTACAAGCTGAAATTTTCCATAGGCAAGACAAAATAACATATAAATGCTAGAAGATTCACATGGCAAAACTACTAAATCATGGCCAGCTCAAAGCATCATATAAAAGCTGAAATTTCACCATCAAAACTGAAATTTTTGAATCACCACTCAAACCATGAAATTTCTCATGAAAACTACTAAAATGAAACCTTAAATCCACTTATAAGCAAGTATTAAAAGAAAAGAGAGCTTCTTGATATAGTTACCTTAATACCCTAAGAAGAAATGGAAACCAAGAGCTTCTCTCCCCAAATCACTCCACCAAAGCCCTTAATCCACCTTAGATATTACCTTTTATGGAGTAGTTTGCAAGATCAAAGGTTAAAACTCAAGATTCAAGCAAGATTTGGTGGTTGAATGTTGAAGTTCTCTCTTTTGCCTAGCTCAAGATTTCGGCCAAAGGGAAGAGAAAAGTGATAGGATTTTGGCCAATGTTTTTGTTAATTAAAGGGCTAAGAAAATCTTAGTTAAAGTCAAAGAACCATGGCTTTTGTGACAAGTGTCTTGCTATGGTGAATTCTCATCTCTTTGTCTTCCAAAGGCTAAAATATCTAGTCAACCTCTAATTATCCCTTAGCACCTTATAAAATAATATCTCTTTGTACAAAACTCCTCCTAATCTTAAAAAAATTTATCGCACATACCACATTGACGAGTCCTACTTCCATAATGCACTTCGAACTTAACATGTACTAACTTATAAAAGAAAAATGTTTTAAAAACTTGACTCACTTATAAAAATATCTAGGAAATTAAGGCAATAAAGTAAAGTAAAGAAAATGTACTCAAAGAAATAAGATAAAATAAAGATAATTTTCGGGTCCTCACATTTTAAAATTTGTAGTATAGTAAAAAATCTTATCAAGTTTTTGGCGCCGTTACTGGGGACTTAAATTTAGGTGTAACACTAGAGTTAAAATAAGTTTTATTAATCTAAACCTTGTTACTTTATCTTTATTTAGCTAATCTTATAGTTTCTATCTTTTACTTATGATCTTTGTTATTTTTAGGCACTAAATTTTTCACCAAAGGCACAATTTACTTTCTAGAAGTAAATACGGCGAGAAGAGGAAGAAGACATGCCCAACAAGAGCAAATTGAGGTAGAAAGTATAGGGTAATAAGGTTTTAAAATTTGTAGTATAGTAAAAAACCCTATCAAGTTTTTGGCACTGTTATCGGAGACTTCGATTTAGGTATAACACTAGAGTTAAAATTTTTTTATTAATTTAGATGTTGTTACTTTATCTTTATTTAACTAATCTTATATTTTCTATCTTTTAGTTGTGATCTTTGTTATTCTTAGGTACTAAATTTTTCACCAAAGGCATAATTTACCTTCAAGAAGTAAACATGGCAAGAAGAGGAAGAAAATGCACCCAACAAGACTAACTTGAGGTAGAAAGTATAGGTGAAACTTTCACCAAAATGGAGAAACAAAGGTCAAGACCTTTGAGGGATTATGCCTTGCACATGCTAACATGATATGTGCATTTGTGTATCATTAAGGACATACGATACAATAGAAATTGCATTCTTCAAATGAAAAGAATCCAAAAAAATTTCATGCTTAAATTCATGTAGAAAACTCCATGATGAACCTCTAAAAATAAGACCAAATTGTGATAGATCTCTTCCTCATTTAGAATCAACATTTGAGGGGAAAGGACCACTCTTTCTCGTTAGCTCACCCTTCAGGACCAATCAAATGGGTATTATTTCGAATTTTCAGGTTGTTAAAGGAAATAATAATTAAAGACTATACATTAGGATATCTCTAAATTTTGTGCCTGAATTGCACCAAACCCATTCGATGCCACATCTTGATGAAAACAATAGTTTCTCACCCTTATTTCTTATGAAAATTTAGTCAATATATAAGCTCTATAGGCTTGTAATATATGGATAGAAGAGATAGGTAAACACACCGAAACAGGTTATGATCTTATGATCACGAGTGATTGGTAAATCCCTTAGAGACTTGATCCTTATTTCAAGTTGTCATGAAAGATAAGTCACTAGTGGGCTTTATGAGCTTGTAATGTGGCCTGAAGATGATAACTTAAAAAAATTGTTTTTCAAGGATATTGCACTTAAGATGGCATTCCTTCCAAAATTGTCTCAATTTTGGGATAAAAAACCTTAGATTCATTTCAACTTTTATAATCATCATTGAAAGGATTTTGGTATTGAATTTTCTCTTTTCCCTTTTTTTGCATTTTCTTTTTCTTTTTCTTTTTCGTTTTTCTTCCTTTTCTCTTTGCTTTTTCCTTTTTCTTTTGTTTGCCAATATTGATGTTTAAATATCAATGGTAGAATCAAAACCCCTTAACTTTTAGAAGATAGATGCACTTTTCTATTTCTTTTTAGTATTTCATTCTCTTCAAAAAATTTTAGCTTCTTTACTATTATTGAAAGTTCTCAAATTTCCTTCCCTAGTGTGGAATGCGATCATAAGTGCTTTTGAAACGAACCACCAATTTAAACTCAAAATGAGGATGCAAAAGATAAACAATGATTAGATAATATAAGAGATGGTCAGAGCATCATCATTCTTATATTACATGACAATCAAAATAAAGAATAACTCTTTACGAAAATCTATTCCCTTTTGACATTTGAAAATATCCCAATGTAAGGTTGTGATCACCAAAACTCTTATTTGAAACAAAATTGAACTTTGGATGGCTCAAATGAAAAAATAAAAGATAAAATCTGTATAGACAGAGAAATAAATGCTTAAAGCATCATGTGACACACGTAGGGTTTGGGACAATTTTCTCTCTGGGTTCTAAGACACACGTAGGGTTCGGGTTAGGTTCTCATGGCGGCTCTCCTGCATGGGGAGGCGCCGCCTTTCGTTCGACCAGCGAAGACGTTTGCATCTGTTCTTTCGCAATCTCCGTCATCCGCATCAAGTGGTGTTGGCCTTCTTAGTACATACAAGGGGGAGCCTTCGTTGGTGATTTCTCGTCAAGATATGTTGCAGATAGCAGCGCCCTACTCAAATGCGTTGGTCGGCAGATTTGCCGTAGGCCGCCCTTCCATGGAACTTATTCGCAAGTTTATTGTTTCGTTGGGGTTGAGGGGCGAGTGCCCAATAGGTTTGTTAGATTCCAAGCACATTCTTTTACGTCCATCAGAGGAGGAAGATTACACCAGGCTTTGGTGTCGTCGGTTTTGGTATGTTGGCAAGTTTCATATGTCTCTGTCGAAATGGACAATTGATTTTAAACCAGGAGCCGAGTCATCCATTGCACCAGTTTGGGTCAATTTTCCGGGTCTTCCACTGCCGTTTTTTGAAAAGCAATTTCTGCTTAAACTCGGTACCCTACTTGGCCGACCTTTGAAAGTGGATGAAGCTACGGCTTCATTGAAACGCCCTTCTGTTGCCCGTATTTTGTTGGAGGTTGATGTATTGCAACCTCCCAAATCTAGGATTTGGATCGGAGATGATCAGTGGGGTTTTTGGCAAAAAATTGAATATGAAGATTATCCTTCTTATTGTGGGTTTTGCTCGTTGATTGGCCATACAGAAGCCATCTGTCATCGCAAACATCCGGAATTGAGGCCGCTTCGTTCTGGTCCATCATTTAAAACGCACGTCAGACAAGTTTTTCAACCAAAGGGGGTATCTGCTGTTGATGACTCTCTGCCTGTTGCGGGTTCTGGGGTAGTGGAAGTTCCGGGGATACAAGCGCCAGATGCACCGGTGGCACCGGAGGCTACTGCTGACTTGCCACCTCAGTCTGCTAATCCTAGTCAGGGAAATTTTCCTCAAGCTACTGTACTTGTTCATGTTCCTGTTCTTTCAAATACGTCTCTGGGGGCTGATGAAGATACGCAGAATTTGCTTGCCTTAGGTCGCCAAGTTTCTTCTTCCCCGTTTCAGGAGTTATCAGATGATATCCTCATTTCTGACGGGGATAATCGTGGGCTGCTAATTGCAACTGTGTCTGAAGGGCCGAACCATGAACGACATTCCTCTTCGCTCTCTCCTATGCGGAATCACGATCGTGTTCGTCTGGTGCGGTCTAGTTCTGAAGGGCGGTCAGGGGGGCGAGGGATTTCTTTGGTGGAGTTGAAAAGTTTTCAGGATCGCTTACCCAGCAGAATCAAAGCATCTAAGCTTTGTTATGATCCGGTTGGAGGGTGTCTGGATGATACGGATTCTCAATTACTGCAAAAGTTGATTCAAGGACACAAGGGTCGTCCTAGGCAATCCAGGAAACGAGAAGGTATGAATTCATCTGCGCATTATAATCTTCGGTCTAATAATGTTAAATCCGATTAAGTTTATAGTGTGGAACATTCGGGGTGCAACGAACAAGGAGTCATTGCGGTATATTCGTTGTACTTGTAGATCAAATAATATTAGGTTACTGATTCTTTTGGAACCGTTAGCCAATGTCTCTCATCTGGGGAGTGTGCAGTTGTTTTTGGGGTTTGACTTTGCTAGGTCTTTCGTGAATATCAAAATTTGGATATTCTGGTGTTCGGATGTTCGATATTCTTTTGTAGAAGCTGCGGATCAATTGGTCCATGTCTATTTGTCTTTCCCTTCTGGCTCTTCTTTTATTATTTCAGCTGTCTACGCGAAGTGTAACAGAATTGGTAGGAGAAGGCTATGGGAGGCTTTGGAGCATTTTTCCATGTCCGTTACTCTACCGTGGATTGCTGTAGGAGACTACAACGTTATTACTTGCGCGGAGGAAAGGATTGGAGGATCTTCTCCGAATATGCGAGATTTGGAAGAATTCAACTCAGCTTTACATCGCAGTGGCTTATTTCCAGTTCAATTAGATGGGTCTGCTTACACATGGACCAATGGTCGCATGTGGCAGCGGCTGGATCGAGCGGTCGTTAATGCCGCCTGGCTCGCAGATGTTGAGATGACTAGAGTAGCTCATCTTCAACGGGGGCGGTCTGATCATTGTCCGTTGCTAGTCAAGGGGGGTAGTACATCGACAAGGCGATCATCATTCCGGTTCCTCAATGTCTGGCGCGGTCACTCCAGTTTTCAACAAACAGTCAAGTTGGCGTGGTCTCAGTCTGTTTCTGGAGTGGGAATGCAGAAATTCTTTAATAAGTTACAGGTGGTTAAAAGAGCTTTATCTCGATGGAATGTGGAGGTTTTCGGGAATGTCTCTCAAAGGGTCAAACAGGCAGCGGACAATTTATTGGCCAAGGAAATTTTGTATGATCAGAATCGGGATACGGTGTCTAGGACGGCAGTTCACGAGGCTAGGGCACTTCATTCTCGGGAGCTAGCATTGGAATGTGAATTTTGGAGACAAAAGGCTGCGATTAAATGGATCAAAGAGGGTGACGCTAATACCTCTTTTTTCCATGCAGCAGTTAAGCAAAAACGCAGTTGTAATTTTATTGCACGCATCAGGGGAAGTGGCGACAGTTGGTTTGATAGTATAGAGGATATTAAGCTGTCAGCAAGTGATTTTTTCTCCACGTTGTTCACAGCAGACCGCGCTGCAGGTTCTGGCATCAGGCCGTCACTTGAGCTGCCTAAACTTACGACAGAAGAGAACGATATGTTGCTGAAGTCTCCATCGGTAGAAGAAGTTCACACGGTTATATGCTCGTTGGACTCTCAGAGTGCTGCGGGACCCGATGGGTTTGGAGGGGGTTTTTATCAAAGTTGCTGGGAGTGTATCAAGGACGACTTCATGGATGCGGTGCAGGATTTCTTCGCTGGTGCCTCGATGCCCCGCGGATTTTCAAGTACCACGATCACATTACTGCCTAAGAAGGAGGGTGCATGTGAGTGGAAAGATTTTCGACCAATAAGCTTATCTAACGTTAGTTCGAAGATCATCTCGAAAATTTTGTCTACCCGCATTAATACACTCCTTCCTAAGTTGATTTTGGAGTTTCAGACTGGATTTATACCGGGCAGGGGGATACAGGATAATGTCCTCCTCGCTCAGGAATTAATTCTGGATTTGGACAAGAAATTGCGTCATCCTAATGTAATTTTGAAATTGGATATGGAGAAGGCCTATGACAGGGTGGAATGGGGGTTTCTTTTGTACATGCTTCGTGAATTTGGCTTTAAGGAAGGTGTGGTAGATCTGGTTTTTCGGTTAATATCCAACGTGTGGTTTTCTGTATTGGTTAATGGGGAGCTCACGAGTTTTTTCAAATCGACTAGAGGGGTACGTCAGGGGGATCCTCTATCTTCTACTCTTTTCCTTTTTGTATCGGAATTCCTTGGACGGAGACTTCAGCAGCTGGTTGCTAACACTCCGAGGTTTAGATTTTTGAGTAAGGGGGGGCTGGTCCCGTTTCTTGCGTTTGCTGATGACATGGTTATCTTCACACGGGCATCGGTTGACTGTCTGCAAGCTGTGTCGTCCTTGTTGCGAGAGTATGAAATTCTTTCTGGCCAAAAAATAAATCTTGCCAAGAGTAGGTTTCTGTGTTCGTCGAAGATTCCTTCGGATACCATCACTTTAATTCAACAAGCTACGGGGTTTCAAGGGCAATCTTGGCCTGTGAGATATTTGGGAGTGCCACTGTTTCGTGGCCGTAGTAGGAGTATTTTATTTGATGGAGTTTTTGCTTCTGTTAGAGCAAAGCTTCTTCATTGGAGTTCCCGCTTCTTGTCTGCTGGGGGGAAGATCATATTGTTTCGGCATGTGTTGAACTCAATGCCTATTTATTTATTGCAGGTTTCTAAACCACCGAAGGGGATTTTTCTAAGGCTAGGTAGGCTGTTTAATGCATTTTTGTGGGATGGCAAGGATGGGAGACGGATTCATTGGTCTTCCTGGGAGAAATTATGTTTTCCAGTCGCAGAAGGGGGTTTGGGTTTCAGATCACTGCTGGATGTAGAGAAGGCGTTTGCAATGAAATTATGGTGGAGAATACGTCAAAAGAATTCTACGTGGGCAAGGTTCATGCATCGAAAGTACATTGGTGACCAACATCCGTCCTCGGCAGAGGTTGGTGTTGGGTCGGCAATATGGAAGCGGGTCTGCTCAGTTCGGACTGTTGCTGAAGCCAATTTTCGTTGGCGTGTTGGTGAGGGGTTTGTCGATTTCTGGTACGATCGTTGGCTTTTTGACGAACCGCTTAGTAGCCAGTGTGATGGGGAGCCTCCTCATTGTTTGGTAGCTGAGTTCTATAGCTCTACAGGGTGGAATATTGAACGTTTGCTCCAGGTTCTTCCTCGATCGGTCGTTAATAGTATTTTGCAGACAAGTGTTGATCCAGCTCTTAAGGATGAATTGGTTTGGGCTCCTTCAACGGATGGTAGGTTCACTGTGTCGTCTGCATGGGATTTAATTAGACAGCGGCGTAACCTGTCTTTGGTGTGGCGCGGAATTTGGTGTCCATTGCTGCCGTTAAAGATGTCTTACCTTGTTTGGAGGATTTTGGCTGGTTTTCTGCCGTTGGATGACAAGCTCCGTTCTAGAGGGTTTTCATTGGCTTCCAAGTGTGATTGTTGTGGTGATTCACAGGAGTCTTTGCATCATATTTTTGTGCAGGGCAACTTGGCAAGTGCTGTCTGGAAGCATTTCTTCCGCGCTTGCGGTATCCCGTGGACTTCATTCTCATGCGTTTCTTCGTTGCTAGTGGTGTGGTTTCAATCTTCTGGGAGTGGGCGTTTGGATCATGTTCGGTGTGTTATACCTGTTGTAGTGTTATGGTTTCTGTGGCGTAGTAGAAATGACGCTCGGTTTGGTAATGTTCCCTCGGCTTGCTTTAAAGTTATTTCAGACATCAATGGGTGGTTGGTTGCTCTGGGGGCTGCGCGTATGTTGAAAAGGTCTCAGTTGGAGGGGGATACGGATACCTACTTTGCACGGTATTTTCAGCTCAAACCACATAAATCTTTCTGTCCGCAAGCTATATCTTGGAGGAAGCCTCCTCGAGGGGCAGTCAAGCTGAACACCGACGCAAGTGTGTCAAATGGGTTGGCGAAAGGCGGAGGAGTGGTACGGGATTTTGAAGGGAAGATGCTTGGTGCTTTTTATAAGGAGTTTGGGGAATGTGAGGTGGTACATGCGGAAGGGTTAGCGTTGTTAACTGGTCTACAGTGGTGTGTTGGGACAGGGTTGTCAGATATTTTAGTAGAAGTAGATTCTCTAGTGTTGGCCCGGCTGGTTACTAGTCAATCGATTGGTAAGTGGCCGCTGTGTAGCATTTTAAGCCAGATTCGGTTGTTGTTAGGTAAGGTGCAGGGGACCATTACGCATATCTATCGTGAGGCGAATGCTGTGGCAGACAGCCTAGCGGCTTTATCTTTGGAGAGTCCATTTGTTTCTTTCCAATCTCATCATCTGCTTCCAAGTAGGGCTCGGTCGTTGATTAACTTGGATGCAATGGGCTATCCATATATTCGAAACGTTAGTTGTTAGGTATTTTCTTATTTTTCTGGCATGTATTGAAGGGAGGGTTTGCTTCCTTCGTCGTATGATTTTGTTGCTGTTGAATAAAATTTGGGGGGTTCTCCCCTTTTATTAAAAAAAAAAAAAAAAAAAACATCATGTGACGACCCCACCTCTTTTTAGGGCGTATCCTAAGGCATCAGCGGTCCATTTGCCCAACTCTCACCCGGACTCATTAACAAATCTCAAATTATCAAACTCATATGTCCAAACTCACCACAAGATACACTAAATACAACTAATACATAAAATTGTCTATCAAAGCAACTTAAAATACAAAAGAAAGTTTAAGCTTACAAATAACATTCCAAATAATATAGTACTCTAATCACTTAGTCTAACTAAAACAATAGCTAAGTGCTAATCCCCGAATCATGAACCAATCATGCTAAGGAAAACAAAAGGAAAGGCATGAGTTTGCGCCCAGTGAGGTCTAAGAAAGACATGCAATCTAAGAAAGCAATTATGTCACATTTTCAAGACAGCAGGAAACATGAACAAGAAGTAACATATACGCACATTAATAAAATCGATATGTCAATCATTAAGGATACTGAGCACTGGCGAATCACTCGATCAATCATTAAGTCAAATAGTTGACACTTTGTCAACTGTCATGTCCTTGTAGAATTACCACTTCACACCACCCCGTCTGTGAGAACCCTAAAAATAGATATATAAGCCGGTGCATATTTCATTTGCATTTCTTTTATTCCTTAATAATTTCTAGCATTACTTTTACTTGTTCGCAACTAAGTACGTAAAAATAGGGTTATGTGAAAACTGACACACTTGTATTAGATTATTATTTCACTTGACTGTGTATTACTAAATTGATAAATTTCGAGTTAGACTAACTCTATCTCTTGAGAATAAATAATTGGAAATTCTGATAACTAATTTAATCACTAAATAATGTTTGGAATTACTAGGAACCTTAATATTAAATTTTAATCGATAAATATTCGATAAAAATGGTTTAAGTATACTAGTGTATAATTAGGCTTTCAAATCACGCTTGGGGATAATTTTTGGGATTAAGTTAGAATTGAGAAATTAAGTTGAGGTTAGGAAGCAAAGTGAAAAGACTAAAATGCCCTTGCAACCACAACATTTCCATGCAAACCAAGCAAACCCTCTGACAGCAATTTCAATCACCGCAACTATCGGCCAATCACATTTTCGCCAATTCGATACGCAACCTATTCGTACACTCAATCCCTTATACTAAACCGCGGCATCATATACCTTTCTCTCCATTTCATATCTCAAACCGCCATTCCATTTCCTCTGCACAACTTTCCCGCAGACCACAACACTTCCTCTCCACAACCACATCTCATCTCTTTCCCTGCCTTAGACCGAGAGTAAATAAGAGAGAGAACCTTGTGAGCTGCCATCTTGTAATCATCGACCAAGAAGAGCTGTCCACGAGCTGCAATTTTTTTTCTGTTCTGTTCGTGAGCTGAGGGAAGAGACCAGGAGACCATCGCACCTTTTCCTCTCCTAGCTGTGGCCATTTCCAACTCCAACCAACCGAAATCAACCCCACCACAACACCACTCCAGCCGCAATTCAGGAACCAGGACCAACCAACTTGCGCTTGAAGCCGAGAGGAAGGAAAGAAAGATTCTAGATTTTCGTGTGTGAGCTTAGCTTGTATCTGAGGTAATTTCTGGACTAATTAAGTTAATTACTAGTAGATGAATCCATATTAGAGCTTTCATGTGTGGCTTGTGCAGTCGGTTGATGAAATCAGGTCACTAGAGAAAAATTCTGTTTTGGCTAAATGTTTCCGCCGAGGAACTGGTTTGGAAATGTAACTTTATTTCTGATTCCTTGCGACAATCTGAGTTCAATTAGATGTTTAACCAACTAAAAACAAGAAGGTTAAATCATCTAGGAACATGCATGTGATTTTAGGCAGCCGGATTTGTAATTAAGAAAAGAAGAAAACTGATGGGTGCAAGTTTGAGACTGCCGAGAGCTTACCTTGTTTAATGCAGCTTGATTTGGTTTAATTTTGTTGTTTGAGCTTATAACCATAATTAGATAGTTAATAACAAGTTAATTAGGCTCTGTATGTAGTTAATTAATTAGTTTAAACCAGAAAAATAAAATCAAAATAAAACCTGCCACATGCATGTTCATCCGAGCCAAGCTGGAATAATTTTTTGGAAATTTTGGTGTTGATGGCTGTGATTTGAACTCGATTTCTGAATTGGAAATGTTTATTTTCTAGCTAAGTAATTGCATGAGGAAGTTGAGAGTTTAAAAGCATGTTTTAACCAAGAAAATAAAATGAAAACAGAAAGTTTCTTCATGCATGTTCATCCATGACTGGTTGGACAGATTTCTGGATTTCTGCTGGATGATTTTAGGGGCTGTGTGAATCCGGTTTTGAAGTGGAAATCTTTAATGGCTAGCTAAGTGTTTAAATGCTGAATTTGAGTACCTAACACCATGTTTAAACCAAGGGAAAATTTGATCTAAAGTATATTAGTTGCTGGAATTTCTTTTGTGATAGCCAAAGGTTGAGTTGGAATCTCAGCTTGGTTTTTAAATGTTTCCTTGAAACATGATGGATGGAAATGCCTGGAATATGTTGTCTTGGAGTTCTATAAGAAATGTATGGATGGTTGAATAAAAACATTTTGGTGTTAAAATAGAAAAAGGAGTTTTTCACAAGTGAAAAATGAAATTTCAGATTTTCGGATGTCCCTAACCAGTCTCAGTAAAATGTTTATATCTTGGTGTAGGAAAATCCGTTTAAGGTGCCGTTAGTGGCATTTGAAACTAGAATCATAGGCCTTTGTTCTGTAGAAATTTCATATTTTTCCTCCATGTGTACTGCTGTCTGTGAATCCTCAAAGTAGACTGTTCTGTATTAATGTCCTGTTTCTTCGTTAAACTGAATTTTGACTTGGATCGAGCCTTTAGCTTATTTGTGGTTTGAATCCCTGATTGAATTGTGGTTGGAAGTGTTTGATGGTTGTCAAGGGCTAATGATTGATGAAGCCCTTGGCCATTTGAATGATTTTATAAATGTTAAAGGGTGATGACATTTGATTGCTGGAATTTCTTGGAGGCCTTACCTTCATTTTGTTTTAGTTAAGATGTAAAATGAGCTTGTCCAAAACCAAGTGCTAATGATTGACGAAGCCTTGGTCATTTATTTATTCTTGATTTGATATGAATCTATTGAAACCTAGGGCTAATGATTGACGGAGCCCTAGTGAGATTTCTATTTGAAATGTGAGTTGGTTATATTGACAAATCTGAAACATTATGTGCTGGTAAATCGGAATCGTAAGGAATCCATTTTGGTCCTGTGAACTTGAGAAGTTTTTAAGCAAGCTATTTAAATATATCTTCGCTCTAGTATGGTGCGATAAAACGCAGTATCTAGTGTTTTGCTTAAAATTTTCCAAACCGACAATTTTCCTTTAGCTCAAAATAGCCCTGATGGTTATAGAAAATAACTTCTCTAGCTTTGAAGTTAAGAGGTTTGTCGACTTATTTCAAGAAAATAATACCAGTTACCCTTTTATAAGGAAAAAATATCTCAGGAAAACTATAAGAAACATTTCTACTACTTTTGTCAAGCTTCAACTTAAGTAGATTCTTGAATTTACTATGGGAAGTAAACTAGTAATATATTAGATAAACCTCGATTTGTATAAGCTTAAAAACTGAATAGAAACTTATAGTTTCAAAATTTTGGTATTCTAGGATATTGCGAGGACGCGGAATTCGATTCCCAATTTGACATCTGAACTTCACTCTTGGTGAGTGTCCCTGCTTGTTCTATGCTTACCTGGTTAAAGTGCTTTCTTGACTCGATATGTGCTAATTTGCAAAACTAGTTTTTGATCCATCGAAGTGAGCAGTGTGTACTTTATCGCACTGGCCGTTCGAGTGGTGACTTGCGTGAATCATTTTCTCGTGAATCCATGAATCTAAATGTAGTTGCGTCGTTGGGTGAATCCCTCGACTTCTGAATCCAACTACCATGAATCTAAATGTAGTTACGTCGTTGGGTGAATCCCTCGACGCATGAATCTAACTACAATAACGTCGTTGGGTGAATCCCTCGACCAATCATCTACGGGTATATCTCGAGTATACTGCGTCCTTAGTCGGTGTGCGGGCCCGGGACAGGGGTAAGAACGGTGACGGGTTAGGATTAAAATGAGTGGATCTACATGGACTATAAGTAGTGAGAGTTGACGGAGGGTCAACTACGATGAATGGTGATCAAGCGAGGAAAATGGCTCCTGAGAGCCCCTGTATCCTACCTTGTGCTGTTATACGCTTTCCAAACTGTGCAATTTGGTTAAGTTATTTCTCGCTGTTTGATTTACGTGACTGCATGCTTTGGGGCACCACTGAGCTTTAGCTAACCCCACGTTTATTGTTTTCCTTAACAGGTTCTGGAAATTGAAAGCTTGGATACTTACTTATGTTTTCCTTTTGGAATGTATTTGAATACTATGACTTATTTTGTGGGCTGTAATGCGTTAATTGGGATAATGTACTTTCATTTTGGATTGCCACTTGAAGCTGGAAATGTGTAAACCCTAATTCGATTGCTTGGCTTGTAAGTTTGTATTAGGGATGTATGTATTTATCTATCCGGATTGGTACGACTTTATACCTTGGTACGTAGCACGTGGGACGTTTAAGAGCCTCGATTGGCTATTTACATCACTGCTATCTCTGAAGTTAATGTGGTTTTAGTGATGATCTTATTCGGGAAAAATTGTTTTGTAATAGATTAGGTTATTCTTCGAAAGGATTTGGGATAGAATGCTTGTGTGAGTCCTGGCGAGAGCTGGGCAGAAGGCCCGCCAACCCTTTGGTTCGCCTTAGGGGGAAGTGGGGTCGCCACAGGTGGTATCAGAGCTCTTATCGAGCTCAAACCGGGAAAAAGTTCTCGGACCGTGGGGAAAGGCCTATTATGTGTTGAACTAATTACTATTGCTAAAGGAATTAGATATGTATGTTGGGTAGGAATCTCAAATATAGGTGATTCATGCTTGGGACTGTCAGCTTGAGTTGTGAATCACCTTATTTTCGGATTCTTGTACCTGAGTACCAAATATTACATTTAATGGAGTATTGGCAATTGAAAAGAATTCAGTATATCGCATTATGATGTGATTAGAAATCATGACTAAGTTTGGAAAAGTAGGATCGAAGGGACCAAGTCTGACTTTTGAAAGTTAAAAGTGCAAAGCCAGCAGTGAGATCTTGAAGATTAGTGCAAATTTCATATTTTCTTTAAGATGAATAATTCCATTAGTCGTTCAAAGGTAAATGGATTTTATGTCACCTCTTACCCAAAAATGTGGCTTTAGACCTAGAATTTGAGTGAAATAGCAGTTTAAATAAGAACTATGCAATTGTGAATGGTTTTAAACTTGGAGGAGAGATAAGTTTGATGAATTTGCCACGTGATTAGTATGCTATCATTTGCAAATAATTAAAGGTGAGCTCTAGATGACATTGTGGTCTTTGAATTTTATTGGAGGGTTGTTCGGGGCTAACATCCAATGGGATAAAGATACCTAGTTGTTAGGGTACTAGAAAAGCCAATGTATGAAATGTTTGAGATCATTTAGAATACTTAAGAGCCACTGATGTACTTAAGTACTGATCATATTATTTGATTTGATATTAGACGCAGTAGATCTACAATTTACTAAGGAAATTTGATTAGTGTTACTAAGAGGGGTCTAGTGGGATTGTCCAGGACTAAACTAATGAAGGTTAAGTTGAATCTAAACTAAGGGTTGAGCTACTAGCTATGTGGTTATAATAATTTGTGTATTGTTGTATTGTTTCCTTTCATGCTTATAAAGATTGAAGTTTGAGTTATGTATGAAAATAATGAATGTATTCGTGAATTGTTTGGCTCTTGAAGTTGTATGAAATTGGTGTGCAATGTGACTCATATTGTGTGTATGAAATTTGATGATTACGCGTCTGCTTTGTTATAATTTTTTTTTTCTCTCTTCTTGAGAATTTAGAAATATCCTAGAATAGTGCAATATATATGTGAATCGAATAAAAATAAGATAGGAATATTGTGATTTGAGCAATTTGAATACATGATATAGTTGAATAAGTTACATGACTAATTAACTCTCCTTTTTCTCAATTCTCATATTGATTTTACTTACAAAAAGAATAATAATATAATAAATATTTCTATTCTCGCTTAAATGCCTTATTTACCAATAATAGGCATAATTTAAGCAATGGATCGCCAAGTAATAGGAAGGGGACGTGGGAGACCTACTAGGCCACACCCAGAAGCGGGTGGTGATAGGGAACCTAAGGTCAATCAAGACCAAGGGCAAGAGGGAGCCCAACGAGTGGAAGTAGCCAAAGCCCAAGTGAAATCTTTTCAAGCTAAGAAAAGATTTGCCTCTAGCAGCAGTTGGGAGCCGACTTATGCAAACACCCCACCGGCCAAAGTGGGTCGAGGAACGGGTGGAGTAAACGGTCATGGAACACCACGAGGCGCTCTAGCGAGAGGAGCTGGTGCCAGAGGTGCCGGCGAAAGAGATAATGGAGCTAACAGAGGACCAAATGGAAGAGGTCAACCTAGGAACGCCTCGCAAGGAGGTCGTGTGACCACTTCCCAGGCAACTTGTGGGTATTGTAGGAAAACTGGCCATAATGAGGACGGATGCTGGAGGAAACAAGGAAAGTGCTTGAGGTGCGGAAGTAGCGAGCACCAATTTACTGGTTGCCCGAAAAGACAAAAAGATGATACCCTGAATGACGAACCAACCAACTCTAGAGAGAGTAGGCTGAAAGTTCCTGCCGGGGTTTACACTATAGATGACCAACCTGTACCTGATTCCTCGGAAGTTGTGGAAGGTACACTTCCGATTTTTCATCGATTAGCTAAAGTGTTAATTGACCCTGGTGCAACTCATTCATTCATAAATCCATCTTTTATGTCTGGAATAGATGTGAAACCTATTAGATTACCCTTCGATCTTGAAGTTAGGACACCAATGGGTAATAAGAATGTAATCACTAGTTTGGCTTATAAGAATTGTGAATTCTGGATTGGAGAGCATAAAATACTAGTGGATCTAATTAGATTGGACATAAAAGGGTATGATGTTATTATAGGAACGAATTTTCTAGCTCATTATCATGCTAAGCTTGATTGCAGAGTTAAAGTGTTAGAACTTTGGATTTCCGGAGAAGCAACTTGGAAGTTAGAAAAAGAAATGCAGAAAAAGTACCCTGATTTATTTCCTTAGAAGGTGTGAATTTTGAGGACAAAATTCCTTGTAAGGAGGGGAGGATGTGAGAACCCTGAAAATATATATATAAGCCGGTGTATATTTCATTTGCATTTCTTTTATTCCTTAATAATTTCTAGCATTACTTTTACTTGTTCGCAACTAAGTACGTAAAAATAGGGTTATGTGAAAACTGACACACTTGTATTAGATTATTATTTCACTTGACTGTGTATTACTAAATTGATAAATTTCGAGTTAGACTAACTCTATCTCTTGAGAATAAATAATTGGAAATTCTGATAACTAATTTAATCACTAAATAATGTTTGGAATTACTAGGAACCTTAATATTAAATTGTAATCGATAAATATTCGATAAAAATGGTTTAAGTATACTAGTGTATAATTAGGCTTTCAAATCACGCTTGGGGATAATTTTTGGGATTAAGTTAGAATTGAGAAATTAAGTTGAGGTTAGGAAGCAAAGTGAAAAGACTAAAATGCCCTTGCAACCACAACATTTCCATGCAAACCAAACAAACCCTCTGACAGCAATTTCAATCACCGCAACTATCGGCCAATCACATTTTCGCCAATTCGATACGCAACCTATTCGTACACTCAATCCCTTCTACTAAACCGCGGCACCATATACCTTTCTCTCCATTTCATATCTCAAACCGCCATTCCATTTCCTCTGCACAACTTTCCCGCAGACCACAACACTTCCTCTCCACAACCACATCTCATCTCTTTCCCTGCCTTAGACCGAGAGTAAATAAGAGAGAGAACCTTGTGAGCTGCCATCTTGTAATCATCGACCAAGAAGAGCTGTCCACGAGCTGCAATTTTTTTTCTGTTCTGTCCGCGAGCTGAGGGAAGAGACCAGGAGACCATCGCACCTTTTCCTCTCCTAGCTGTGGCCATTTCCAACTCCAACCAACCGAAATCAACCCCACCACAACACCACTCCAGCCGCAATTCAGGAACCAGGACCAACCAACCTGCGCTTGAAGCCGAGAGGAAGGAAAGAAAGATTCTAGATTTTCGTGTGTGAGCTTAGCTTGTATCTGAGGTAATTTCTGGACTAATTAAGTTAATTACTAGTAGATGAAGCCATATCAGAGCTTGCATGTGTGTCTTGTGCAGTCGGTTGATCAAATCAGGTCACTAGAGAAAAATTCTGTTTTGGCTAAATGTTTCTGCCGAGGAGCTGGTTTGGAAATGTAACTTTATTTCTGATTCCTTGCGACAATCTGAGTTCAATTAGATGTTTAACCAACTAAAAACAAGAAGGTTAAATCATCTAGGAACATGCATGTGATTTTAGGCAGCCGGATTTGTAATTAAGAAAAGAAGAAAACTGATGGGTGCAAGTTTGAGACTGCCGAGAGCTTACCTTGTTTAATGCAGCTTCATTTGGTTTAATTTTGTTGTTTGAGCTTATAACCATAATTAGATAGTTAATAACAAGTTAATTAGGCTCTGCATGTAGTTAATTAATTAGTTTAAACCAGAAAAATAAAATCAAAATAAAACCTGCCACATGCATGTTCATCCGAGCCAAGCTGGAATAATTTTTTGGAAATTTTGGTGTTGATGGCTGTGATTTGAACTCGATTTCTGAATTGGAAATGTTTATTTTCTAGCTAAGTAATTGCATGAGGAAGTTGAGAGTTTAAAAGCATGTTTTAACCAAGAAAATAAAATGAAAACAGAAAGTTTCTTCATGCATGTTCATCCGTGACTGGTTGGACAGATTTCTGGATTTCTGCTGGATGATTTTAGGGGCTGTGTGAATCCGGTTTTGAAGTGGAAATCTTTAATGGCTAGCTAAGTGTTTAAATGCTGAATTTGAGTACCTAACAACATGTTTAAACCAAGGGAAAATTTGATCTAAAGTATATTAGTTGCTGGAATTTCTTTTGTGATAGCCAAAGGTTGAGTTGGAATCTCAGCTTGGTTTTTAAATGTTTCCTTGAAACATGATGGATGGAAATGCCTGGAATATGTTGTCTTGGAGTTCTATAAGAAATGTATGGATGGTTGAATAAAAACATTTTGGTGTTAAAAGAGAAAAAGGAGTTTTTCACAAGTGAAAAATGAAATTTCAGATTTTCGGATGTCCCTAACCAGTCTCAGTAAAATGTTTATATCTTGGTGTAGGAAAATCCGTTTAAGGTTCCGTCAGTGGCATTTGAAACTAGAATCATAGGCCTTTGTTCTGTAGAAATTTCATATTTTTCCTCCATGTGTACTGCTGTCTGTGAATCCTCAAAGTAGACTGTTCTGTATTAATGTCCTGTTTCTTCGTTAAACTGAATTTTGACTTGGATCGAGCCTTTAGCTTATTTGTGGTTTGAATCCCTGATTGAATTGTGGTTGGAAGTGTTTGATGGTTGTCAAGGGCTAATGATTGATGAAGCCCTTGGCCATTTGAATGATTTTATAAATGTTAAAGGGTGATGACATTTGATTGCTGGAATTTCTTGGAGGCCTTACCTTCATTTTGTTTTAGTTAAGATGTAAATGAGCTTGTCCAAAACCAAGTGCTAATGATTGACGAAGCCTTGGTCATTTATTTATTCTTGATTTGATATGAATCTATTGAAACCTAGGGCTAATGATTGACGGAGCCCTAGTGAGATTTCTATTTGAAATGTGAGTTGGTTATATTGACAAATCTGAAATATTATGTGCTGGTAAATCGGAATCGTAAGGAATCCATTTTGGTCCTGTGAACTTGAGAAGTTTTTAAGCAAGCTATTTAAATATATCTTTGCTCTAGTATGGTGCGATAAAACGCAGTATCTAGTGTTTTGCTTAAAATTTTCCAAATCGACAATTTTCCTTTAGCTCAAAATAGCCCTGATGGTTATAGAAAATAAATTCTCTAGCTTTGAAGTTAAGAGGTTTGTCGACTTATTTCAAGAAAATAATACCAGTTACCCTTTTATAAGGAAAAAATATCTCAGGAAAACTATAAGAAACATTTCTACTACTTTTGTCAAGCTTCAACTTAAGTAGATTCTTGAATTTACTATGGGAAGTAAACTAGTAATATATTAGATAAACCTCGATTTGTATAAGCTTAAAAACTGAATAGAAACTTATAGTTTCAAAATTTTGATATTCTAGGATATTGCGGGGACGCGGAATTCGATTCCCAATTTGACATCTGAACTTCACTCTTGGTGAGTGTCCCTGCTTGTTCTATGCTTACCTGGTTAAAGTGCTTTCTTGACTCGATATGTGGTAATTTACAAAACTAGTTTTTGATCCATCGAAGTGAGCAGTGTGTACTTTATCGCACTGGCCGTTCGAGTGGTGACTTGCGTGAATCATTTTCTCGTGAATCCATGAATCTAAATGTAGTTGCGTCGTTGGGTGAATCCCTCGACTTCTGAATCCAACTACCATGAATCTAAATGTAGTTACGTCGTTGGGTGAATCCCTCGACGCATGAATCTAACTACAATAACGTCGTTGGGTGAATCCCTCGACCAATCATCTACGGGTATATCTCGAGTATACTACGTCCTTAGTCGGTGTGCGGGCCCGGGACAGGGGTAAGAATGGTGACGGGTTAGGATTAAAATGAGTGGATCTACATGGACTATAAGTAGTGAGAGTTGACGGAGGGTCAACTACGATGAATGGTGATCAAGCGAGGAAAATGGCTCCTGAGAGCCCCTGTATCCTACCTTGTGCTGTTATACGCTTTCCTAACTGTTCAATTTGGTTAAGTTATTTCTCGCTGTTTGATTTACGTGACTGCATGCTTTGGGGCACCACTGAGCTTTAGCTCACCCCACGTTTATTGTTTTCCTTAACAGGTTCTGGAAATTGAAAGCTTGGATACTTACTTATGTTTTCCTTTTGGAATGTATTTGAATACTATGACTTATTTTGTGGGCTGTAATGCGTTAATTGGGATAATTTACTTTCATTTTGGATTGCCACTTGAAGCTGGAAATGTGTAAACCCTAATTCGATTGCTTGGCTTGTAAGTTTGTATTAGGGATGTATGTATTTATCTATCCGGATTGGTACGACTTTATACCTTGGTATGTAGCACGTGGGACGTTTAAGATCATCGATTGGCTATTTACATCACTGCTATCTCTGAAGTTAATGTGGTTTTAGTGATGATCTTATTCGGGGAAAATTGTTTTGTAATAGATTAGGTTATTCTTCGAAAGGATTTGGGATAGAATGCTTGCGTGAGTCCTGGCGAGAGCTGGGCAGACGGCCCGCCAACCCTTTGGTTCGCCTTAGGGGGAAGTGGGGTCGCCACACCGTCCACCTTTCACCCTGTAAGGATCGAAGACAACCAATCGAAAAGCCAATCGATAAGCAATTAAAATATTGCAATATAACAATAAGTAAATAAAAGGGAAAGAATTACAAACCAATTAACTACACAGCTCCTCTTGAGCTTGTAGATTAATTCAAATAAGCTTCTTCAAATTGATGAATTACAATCACTCTTGCGTACAAAGGAAGGTTCACCTCCTCCTTGCCCCGAACACCACTCGGTCAAGCCAGGACGTTTTACTATCCCTCAGGACAACCCTCACAGAGCTACACTCATGAAAGATTCACTCACAAATGAAAAGCTTACAATGAACCTCACACCACTAAGACTACAAATCTTCTTTGATGAGTATTTTCTCACTAAAATCACTCTAGATCTTTTGTATCTTCAGTGTGCAAAAGTTGTTTGAAGTATTTGACCAAACACTATTTATATAGGACCAAGAAAGAGCCTCATTAAAGCTTCCAACGGATAGAAAGTAGCTGAAGAGTCAACTAGCCGTTGGAGTGTCGGACGTCCGATAGCCCTATTTTATGCATCCGACAGCAGGCAGTGAGTTTCAGAGATTTTCTTCAATTCTTTCGGACGTCCGGTGCAAGCTCTTTGTGCGTCCGACAGCAAACAAACAGATTTGAGAAATTATCTTGTTTGTATCGGACGTCCGGTAGAGACATATTCAACATCCGATAGTTTCGTCGACTTCGAAGGATCCTATCGGACGTCCGAAGCATGCGTCCGAAGTTGTTCAATGATTATCGGAAGTCCGATCCTGACTTCTTGAGCGTCCGACAGCTTCAGCATACTTTGTCATCTTTCAATTGTACTTGATCTTTGGAACTAATTTGCTTCATAACTAAATAGATCTTTTAAGAGACATTAGTAACATCCATTTGTTTTGTAAACATCAAAAGATAGGGATCATGATCAACACACCCCTACCTGGCCTGCACATCACACATTTTTAAGGATTGGTATTACTCGAATATACCCAGTACAGTATGGATCCAACACACATATACTGCCCAAAGTTTACTAATCAAGTCAACCAAACCCTTGCCGGCTCGACCTCAAATAACTAGCCATTGGGTTTTGGGGTCCCCACATATCATTAATATCATATCACATTCACTTATAGCAATAACAATTCAGTAGGGTCGAATACGATAAAGTACGCACTCACTCATTCATAAACAAGTTCAAAAATGACAGTTCATAGTTATATCATATTTCTCAAATTCATTGACATATCAAGCATATATATATATATAGTGCTCCCACGCACTTAGAACACTCACCAAATAGCACTTAAGCATCCACAGAAGGATCGCCTGCACATTCAATTTGCAACCCTGACAGACAAATATAACATATAAGTGAATCTTTTGTGTTCACCAATTCAATTCACTTAAGCACGAAAACTTTGTTTTCAAATCAGTCAACTTTAGTGTCCTAGACACTTCAACCCATTCAAGCTTTTAAATCGATAATTCAAGTAAAAAAAAAAGTACAACTCTCCATTAGAGAAAAAGCATTTCAAAAGTTTGGATAAGGCTTTCCAATCCTACAATAGTTTTCTAACAAGCAAATTATAACAAAAGTCCACTTTTTCAATTACTTACATTCATAGTTTTTGTCCTAAAATCATCTTACAAACAAGGATCAAAGGTTAATAAGGTTTTTTGAACTAAACCAACAAAAACTTCATTAAAACAAGGATCCAAAGTCAAATCAGTCCATAAAACTGTCAACTGCTAAATTTTGGAGGGAATCTTACTTTCCTAGATTTCCTCCCTTTTAACTTCAAAATTTTGATCCAAAATCATTATACATGCCAAGATCAAAGTCCAATAGAACCTTTTGAGCTAAATTCCACCCAAAAAAAGTTTTTAAAATAGAAAATTAAAGATGGAGTTTTAGCTCACAAATTTGGCCAGCTTAGGCCATTTTTTTCAACTTTTGTAACTTTACTTTTTCTAACAAGATAACCCACACCACCACTTCATTTTCTTACAAATTTTTCAACATACTTCAACCAACATACATAGAGTCAAGTAGCATCAAATTTCCTAAAAATTTTTGAGCACAAGTGTGCAAACAAACCATAAATTCAAGGAAGGTAAAGTTAAAAATTTGCCCATGATAATTGGCCATCTAAACAGAAATTCCAGCATATATATATATATATATACTTGAACTTTTACCAACAATTCACCATAAATCATACTCAAATTCTCAAGGGTATCATCAATCATTAACCCCAGGATCTCAAGAGACAAGAATCCACCAAATTTTAGCCAAATATATCAAAATCTAAGCATACCAAGATCATTAAAACATCTAGTACCAAATTGCCATAAAACTTTCAAATCCATCATATGTGAGGACCCAAAAATAATTTTAAAATCTTCTCCTATTTTTGAAAAATTAATTTATATTTTCTTTTAATTTTACTTTACTTGCTTATTTGCTAGCCTTAAAATTTTTATCATTTCCCTTTATATATTTTAGTGCATGTTAACTTTTATAGAATATTAAGGTAGTTTGACTAACTAGTGAGATGTGTGCATTATATTTGGTGGACGAGAACGAGTGTGGTACTAGAGGAGTTATGTGATTAAAAGTGTTAAGAGTGTATTAGAGAAATACAATATAGATTAGCTATAAGAAACACAAGAGAAACAAAGGGATAGGAATGGAATTGGATTGTGACACTTGTCAACCATCAAGCCAAGACTTTGACCAAGAGAAATGTTGAATTTATCTTCCAAATTAGCTCCAAAACCTCTCATTTTTCCATGCTTTGGCCAAAATTAGAAAGAAGAAAGGGAGAGAAAAGAAACCAACTTCTAGTATTGATTTCTTGCTCAATCCTTATGAAATCCAAACACCAACCCTAATCCACAATGGTTAATCTTAAGCTAAGCTTAGAAGGAAGCTTTTGATGGAGTTACTTGAGGAAGAAAGCCCTATTTTTGTATTTTTTCTTGGAGGTTTGAAGGTATGAAACTAAGTGTCGTGCCCCATTTTTTAATAAAAAGAATAAAAGACGAGTTTAGAAAAATGGCTTTTGATTCAATTTTTGATTGAAAAATTAATTTTTGATTTAAAAAGAAAATGGAAAAACATGGGTCTAAATGGGACTTGAAAATGCGACGATTTGATCCAAAATATAGTTTAAAAAGGGTTTTTTGAATGAAAAATGGAGTCGCCACTTGGTATAGAGTTAAGATGTACCAAGTCACCTAAAAATGAATTTTTAAAGAAAAAAGTAGAAAACCCTTTTTAAACGACTCCAAGTCTACGAAAACCAGAAAAAAGATTCGGGAGTCACATTTGAAGAAAGGGAAGGCAAGGATAAGAATCCAAGGCACCCTTTCAACCTAACCAAGGCTAGTTACGCGATTTAGTCAAAGATTTTCTTATTTTAACCTAAAGATTTATCACATTTGGATGTACTATATGAATGTAAACCCTAGACCTAAGAGGGTATCGGGGGGTCGAAATTTCTCTTCAAAGCTCGAATGGTGCCAATCACATTAATTGTCATGCCCAATAGGGATTCTTTGCAGAGGTCACGAATAATGCAAAAATATGAGACTCTAAGAAAAGAAGAAAAATAATAAAAATAATCATAATTATACAAATATACATGACCTAAAGGAATGCATCATGTCAGGTGCGGGAGACTAATGTTCGTGAGTCAATTTTCCCTTTAATAGAGAGAATACGAGCATGCTAAGACTAAAAAGCCAAACTCGTCCATATCCCATATTTAAGGGATTATCCCTAATCTAATCGAACAAATGTACTATCCTAATTCTAATTCTTAAATGAAATGCAAATCTAATGTTATGTATCACACATAGGGGTAAGGGATGTATATACAAGGGAAACGTCATGCAAAAATGATAAAAACCCTAAAAGTAGAAAAACATGCATGAGATGAAGTGATTTTATCGCACAATCATGATCTAACGCTCGAAGGGCTCCTAAAGGTCTAGCGTTGGACTAGCCCTTATTTCTTTTTTCTCGCTAGCGTTGGACTAGTGAGAAATCGGACAAGGGAACCACAACTAGCGTTAGACTAGTGTGGTATCGAGAAATGGATCACAACTAGCGTTGGACTAGTGTGATAACGTCACACATTAATCATAACTAACTAATCATGTGAAATATAATAAAAGCATGTAAACACATAATATCACATAAATACATAACACATAACACATAATCATGATATCTAGATGCAAGGTCCTAACAAAGCGGTAACACATAGCATGCAAGCATGCAAATCACACAAGCAAAAAGAAAGCAAATAAAACCCTAACTATTACATTTGAGGGGGCCCTACTACAATCTAATGGGGGAAATGAAAATAAATAAAATAAACCTAACTATTACAACTTGGCATTTAAATGCCTTTTAAATAATCAAAATGAACTAAAATAAATATACGAAATTAAAACGAATAAAGTGAATTAATAAATAAATAAAATGAAAACATTCAAAAGACATGCAATTAAACACATAAATCACATAAGTACACATAGGGTCAAATAAGATAAAAATAAGGGATAGAGCGTACCTCCCTTGAGTTGGGGCCCTAATGAAACAAATTTATTTATTTACCCTCCAAAAAATAAAGAAAGGGTCAAGGCATCACTTTAGTTAACAAGTAATCACAAAAGATAAAAATAAACATGAAATTGATTCAATTAAATCATGTAAACAACCCACATTTAAGAAGTTAAAAGAAGAAGGGCCTTAATTGCAAAATTAACAAAGTTTTGGGGCCAAAATTAAATAAAATTTAGGGGCCTATTTACAATTAAATAAGAGACCCAATGGAAAGAAATTAAAAGTTTTTAGGGCCATAATGAAATTAAGCAATGTACAGGGACCAAACTGTAAATCCACTCCCAGATTACTTGAGCAAACAAGCTCCTGGGCCCCTTTATTTCTTTTATCTTGGGTCAAAGCTTCCCAAGCCCAACAAGAGTCCCACAAACAGATGCGGGCCAGACCATCATGTTTGTCAAACAAACCCAACAAACAAAACATGGCTTTAACCCCCAAGCCTAAACTACAAAACTAAGGAAATAAACAAACAAAACCCAAAACAAGTAAACCCGTCATCAAGAATCGATTAAAATAAACCTAATTCAACTCTCATCTAATTTATTAAGCCCAACAAGACAATGAGATAACTAGAAATTGTTAGGACTTAATTATATCACAAAACCTCAAAATTAATCTGCGACTTTTACTTTTGCTAGTCTTCTTTCTCAAAATGCAAATCTCTAGCAAAACCCCTAATTTATCCATCTGAACTAACAAAACTTTAACCCATTCGATTAACCTCATCTAAATACGATCATTTACCCCAGAAGATCCAATCAAAGCCAGCTAAACAGAAAATGCAGCAAAGAATCATTAACATTTGCCGAAAAACATCAAACCAAAACTTCAAGGAAATATCCCCAAACGCAGACTATGAAAACAAACATACTAGGTAAAGAACCCACAACTTCTAATGTCTGTATAAGGATTTTTAAAACAAGAACAAGCAGCCCGTTTGAAACCATGCTACATTTCAGAGTGCATCATCAGCAGGCATTGCATGAGTTGAATAAAAAACTGACCATGCCACAAACCCAATTCCCAGCGTAGTGACTGAAAAGAAACTCAACTAAGCTATAAAATTCGAGGAAAAGGGAACCCATCATTGGATAAAGAATGTACAAGAAAACAGCAACCGTGAACCTTTAGTTTCAACCAAATCAGACGCAATATTAATACATATCAGCAGCCTTTAGTTTCAGCTTAGTAAATCTGGTTCCGACTTATCATGGCCACTAACATGCTTAGCATCACTATTCGAAAATTCATTCACACATCAGACTTTGTTTCCAAATTTTGGTTCAAGCATACAAGATTGTACAGCCTTTGAACAAGACTACCAAGCATCAGCTTGACTATCCAACTCACAGACGTAGAAGCAAACTTTTGAACAAAATGAAGCAGGAAGAAAGAAATGGGAAAACACGAGGGACAGCAGCCGTGCGCAATTTAAAGAAAACTTAGCTCTAGTTAAGTTATTCACATATCTTGCCTTCTTTTTTCAACGAAACAAAATGAATTTCCTAGCCACCAGTGGCAACTTTACTGGGGGTTTCCTTGGGCATAGTAGATCATCAAAGCAGAATGAATTTCTGTATGAGTCACCGCTGCCGTATCATGAAACATGGATGAACCAACTACATCGTTCAAAAACAGGTCTATGTGAGCACCATTCATTTTCACAGCAAATATCTTATTACTAAACTACTACTCAGGAATGAATTTCTGAGAAAAACAACATCCCAGGAACGAATTTCTGATGTAACAAAATTCCAGAAAACTTTACGCGGCAATAACGCACTAAATCATCACAAGATGCAACAATGAAATCATGATTTCTCTTTCCCTCCCCTCGACTAGCGAATGTCCAGGTTCTGGCCAGCTTTGAACTGGCCAGAGTCCCTCTTGAACGTAGACAGGAAAGGTGTGACAGCCCCACCTTCCCCTAAGGCGAACCAAAGGGGTTAGCGGACTGCCTGTCCAGCTCTCGCCAGGACTACGGGCAGTTACACGCGATCTAGAACGTTTCGGGAAAGTAAAAGCGCGCTCGAACAAGCCACAAGTATCAAAATAACAAAATAAAAAAAAATGAAAACAGTGAATAGTAGCCTGCAAAGCAGAATCCGGCCGGATTAGCGGCCGGATCCTTGGCCGGATACTGTCCAGTGAGCAAGGCCGGATTTTCAAAAAAATCCCAAGGTAATCCGGCCGACAATCCGGCCAGTTTCTGGCCGGATTCCTGGCCGGATTCAGTCCAGTGCCTTTCCGTCAAAAATTTTTCTTTTGCCGTTTGCAAGCCGATTCGCTCCGAAGTTCAACCAAACATCAACCAAACATCCATACACTAAAATTCAACATTTACAACCACATTAGCATGTCAAAAGCTATACATAAGGGATACACATATTCGGTTTGCCATTCAAAAGATGAACCCAATACACATTAGGGTTTCATGCAAAGAGCTATTCAAAATCAACATATACATGGCTCAATTTGGCAACCAACAAGTATGAGCTTCCAAAAGTGATCATTTTCCTGTAAGGAAAACAAATGGAACGGAGTGAGCTAAAGCTCCGTGAGCAACTATCACACAATCCACCAAGATCACTTAAGCATAATCGTTCATGTCAAGTATTCAAATAAGAAGCAAAACAAATCGGTAAAAGGATACGGACGGCTCTCAAGAGCCCCTTTCCACGTTTACATTCTTGATCCAACCTCATTGACCCTCCGTCAATGTTAAAAGTACCAAACCGTAGACTTCACTTCACTTCCATTCCTTCCACCCATCATACCCCAACCGGGCCCGCACTCCAAGCAGTAACTTTAGGTGATACTCGAGTACACCGGAACCAAGGGTCTCATTACCACAAGATTCCCATTTCAGTCCCCGTGGCTAGTCCATTTTCACGACCAAGCCCTCGCTGGCTCGATTCAACTGACTGCCAACGGGGTCGAGCTCAGTAGTACAATAGGGCCGTTGGATACTCGTCCAACCGACACCCAAATAATATCAGTACAGTAATTCATATAGCAGTACAGTGAGACAGTGAAACGGTAAACAGTCAGTCACAAGAATAAAAGGAATGAGGGCGGTCAAGTACACCCTCACCCTAATCATTTCCAATAGCCCAATAAGCCTTCAAGGCATCACAATCACATATAACAAAGCCACATTATAAACATCCAAGTGAGTAGTATACTCACCAATCACGTAGGTGATATTTCATGCACCAACGTCAAAAAGGTCACCGTGAACCCTCGTCACGTCCTAAAACACGTAAACAAATGCAATGAGACTCGATAACGAGTCCTAAAGCCAAGCCAATCACAACCCCAATAGGGTTTCATATGCATATATAGACATTAGAGCAGACCAGAAAATCAGGAAATGCAACTCATTCAACCCAACAACAAAAACAGTTTTGGCCTCCTAATGCGGTAATGGTACAAACTGCGCTACGCTTATTGGATGAGGGTGTAAGACCCACCATCTCGAAGCTAAAAGACATAGCTACAACAATGTAGAAGGCCACTCAGTCCAAATCCTAGCACAACTAGGTCAAAAATGCAGAAAACCAAGCCAGAACCGTAATTGCAGGTTCCCAAATCACACAAAACTGTAATTCGTCTATCTCAGTCTATACAGGTCCAAATGCATTGATTCCAAAGGCATACGGTAGCTAAGACATCCAGCTACATTTCATCAGAAGACACCAACAACAAAATCCAAACCAATTCCAGTCAAAACAGACGATTACAATCGCAGTTCGCACATTCTGATCACCCAGAACAGCAACAGTAAAAACGACATAACTCACTCTACACTACTCCAAATGACCTGAACTTTTACAGGAGTCTCAACCACATCAATACCTACAACATTCATGTTTTGAGAAAAAGCCAATTCGGCCTCTAAGCCTGAGATACAAAACCGGACAGAAAAGGGGGTTGAAGAACCCTAACTTTTCTCATTTCACTCCAAACCCAAAATTGGTTGCATTTATCACTAATTCACACCTACTAGAGTCTTTATAAGCCATTGCCAATCATCAAAAATAGCCACAACATCCCATTCATAGTAAACCAGAAAATTCCTCAAAAATATAAAAACTTCACCAAATCACTTCAAATCAAGAAATAAATCACACATTCCATCACTCAAGCCACCATTAGGCACAAAATAAGCATCATTAGATATAAGAGGATGTTCAATCATCACTTACCTAGTAAACAAGAGAAGAGGAGTTGTAGACCACCTTAGCTCTTCCAAAAACTTCACCAAACTCACCACTAACACTAAATAGAAAGATTGTATGGAGTGGAAACTAGTTGGTGTGATTGATTTGGATGATTTGAGCTAGTGGAAAGCTTGAAGATTGAAGAAGTTTTCTTCCTTCTTGGCAAGAGAGAGGGCTGGCCACAAGGTGAAAGAAAATGGTGATTTTTTGTGAAATTTTTAGATATTTAACCAATTTTGGTCAAAAGTCAAAAAAAAAAGTGAATAGTATTCTTAAGTCAAAACCAATCACCAAGTGACACGTGGCACTTCATTAATGCCTTCCTATCCTTTCTTTTCTCTCTCACATCAATCATTTCACACACTCTACTTATCTCTTAACACCCGATAAATTTTACACAGTATCCGAAACTTAACCTTATTGGCCGAATTTTTCCGAACTTTTCGCACTAGTGGGGCCCACGTCCATAATCTATCCGTAATTTTTCAAAAACTACCCAATGCGAGAAAAACTCATCTAAAAACTATATTTATCCATAAAATCCACCAAGAAAATCCTAAGCCAGAAAATGCAGAAAACATGAAATTAAAGGGGAAAAACCCTAGGAATATTATTAGGGCAATACGGGTTCTCACACTCTCTCCCCCTTAAAAGAATTTCGTCCTCGAAATTTCTCACCTTAACTCTCAAACAGGTTTGGATACTTCTTCCGCATCTCTTCCTCCACTTCCCAAGTAGCTTCCTCTATCCCATGGTTTCTCCACAGCACTTTTACTAACGGAATCTGCTTGGTTCTGAGCTCCTTGACTTTCCGGTCAAGCACTTGAACAGGTTTCTCTTCGTAAGCAAGCGATTCGTCCACTTCAATCTCCTCCGGTTGTAAGACATGGGATGGGTCGGGATGATATTTCTTTAACATTGAGACGTGGAACACATCGTGGATTCGAGAGAGACTGGATTGCAGTTCCAATCGATACGCGACCGCTCCTACTCTCTGCAGGATCTTGTAGGGTCCGACGTACCGCGGTTGGAGCTTCTTTCCTTTGCCCGCTGTAAGACTTCGTAAGGGTGTGATCTTGAGAAACACGTGGTCTCCAACTTCAAACTCCAAGTCCTTTCTTCGATTATCCGCGTAGCTCTTTTGTCGACTTTGAGCTGTTTGAAGTCGTTGCCGTATCAACTTGACCTTCTCGTGAGCCTCTTCCATCCATGGAATAGTTGCCGGGTCTAGTGCTTTCTTTTCGCCAACTTCGTCCCAGTAAATCGGTGAGCGGCATTTGCGTCCGTAGAGAGCTTCATACGGAGCCATTTGGATCGACGAATGGAAGCTATTGTTGTATGCAAACTCTACCAAGATCATGTGTTGACCCCAGTTACCACCAAAATCCAGAATGCAAGTTCGTAGCATGTCCTCAAGAGTTTGAATTGTCCGCTCTGACTGTCCATCCGTCTGAGGGTGATAGGTCGTGCTCAAATTGAGTTTAGTCCCCAGGGTTTCTTGAAACTTCTGCCAAAACCGAGATACGAATCGTGGATCCCGGTCGGAGACGATGCTTACAGGCACCCCATGTAGCCTTACTATCTCGTCCATGTACAGTTAGGCCAACTTGTCCATGGAATACTTCATATTCACCGGCAAGAAATGGGCCGACTTGGTTAAGCGATCAACGATCACCCAAACGGCATCGTGTCCTCTTTGCGTCCTCGGTAAACCGGAAACGAAGTCCATTGTGATATTTTCTCACTTCCACTCGGGTATCTCTAAGGGTTGTAACAGACCCGATGGTTTTTTGATGCTCTGCTTTCACCTGCTGGCAAATGAGACACTTTTGCACGTACTGGGCGATTTCCCTCTTCATATTGTCCCACCAATAGGTTCCTTTCAGGTCCTGATACATCTTGCTGCTGCCCGGATGGATTGTATACTTGGACCGATGAGCTTCTTCCAGAATTTCCGTTTTCAACGATTCTTCCTTCGGTACCACTATTCAGTTTCGATATTTCAAAATGCCCTCAGGACTCAACTTAAAGTCCGTTGTTTCTCCCTTCTCCACTTTCTCTCTCCACTTCTTTACCATCAAATCTTCATTTTGCACCTCTTTAATACGTTCCAGTAGAGTGGAAGTCACCCTAACATTGCTAAATAGCACCTTATGGCTCCCAAGACAGGGTCTCCACTCACATACGGATTCTAATAAATCCCACTCTTTAATCATCAACCCTGCTACTTGCACCTTACGACTCAAGGCATCGGCTACCACGTTTGCCTTTCCCGGATGGTAGTTGATTGTACAGTCGTAATCTTCCAAAAATTCCATCCATCGTCGTTGCCTCATGTTCAGTTCCTTCTGGGAGAAAAGGTACCTAAGACTCTTATGATCCGAGTACACTTCAAAAGTCACCCCATATAAGTAATGCCTCCACTTTTTCAGAGCAAACACAACTGTGGCTAGTTCCAGATCGTGGGTCGGGTAATTCTGCTCGTGAAGCTTCAACTTCCTAGAGGCAAAAGAAATTACATTCCGATTCTGCATCAAAACGCACCCAAGGCCTTCTCGCGACGCATCTGCATACACCGCGAACCCTTCCACTCCATTTGACAAAACCAGTACTGGAGCCGTGGTCAATCTTCTCTTTAATTCCTGAAAACTTGTTTCGCATCGGGCATTCCAGATAAATCGACCATGCTTCTTCGTCAAGTCAGTTAAAGGTCCTGCCAGTTTGGAGAAATCTTTAATGAAACGTCGGTAGTACCCAGCTAGCCCTAGAAAGCTACGAATTTTCGTGGGATTTTCTGGTCTCTTCCAATTTGTCACAGCCTCTACCTTTGCCGGGTCCACCGAAATACCTTCGTGGGAGATTACGTGCCCTAGGAATGCTACTTTCTCCAACCAAAACTCGTATTTACTAAACTTGGCGTACAACTGATATTCCCTTAACGTCTGTAATACCACTCTCAAATGCTCCTCATGCTCCTCGCGTGTCTTAGAGTAGACCAAAATGTCATCAATGAACACAACGACAAATCGGTCTAGATAGGGTTTGAAAACCCTATGCATTAAGTCCATAAAGGCGGCGGGAGCATTGGTCAGTCCAAAGGGCATAACGGCGAACTCGTAATGCCCATATCTCGAGTTGAAAGCAGTTTTCGGTATATCCTCCTTCCTAATCAACAACTGATAATACCCTTGTCGGAGGTCCAACTTTGAGAAGACCACTGCTCCTTGCAGCTGGTCAAACAACTCGTCGATGTGAGGTAGTGGATATTTATTCTTGATCGTAACATTGTTCAGACCCCGGTAGTCAATACACATCCTCAAGGTTCCGTCCTTTTTCTTCACAAATAGGACAGGAGCTCCCCAAGGAGACCCACTCTCATGAATGAATCCCCGCTCCAACAGATCTTGTAATTGCAACTTAAGCTCCTTAAGTTCTGCAGGCGCCATTCGGTAAGGGGTTTTTGAGATAGGTGCAGTTCCAGGTAACAGATCTATTTGGAATTCTATTTCCCGTTCCGGAGGTAAAGCTACTAGCTCATCAGGAAATACGTCTGGAAAGTCCCTCACCACAGCCACGTCTTCCACTTTCAACTTATCCGTGGGGGTGTTAATCAAAAAGGCCAAAAATCCTTGCGCCCCTCTACTTATCAGTTTCCTAGCTCGAATGCCCGAAATCAAAGCAGATGAGGCTAACCTACCCCTTATATCCAACCTTAAGGTTGCCTCGCCAGGAATGCGAAATTCTACCACCTTCGTTTTACAATCCAGTTGGGCGTTATATTTGGCTAGCCAGTCCAAACCCAGAATCACGTCATACCCCTTAATGGACAAGCTTATCAGGTCTCCTAAAAATCTCTTTTCACCTACCCATACATCACAATCCCTATAAACCATACTAGTCACCAAACGTTGATTCCCCGTGGGTGTACTAACTTCTAGGTCATATGGTAAACTAGCAGGTTTTATATCGATGCCACACATGAAATCAGGGTTAACAAACGAATGAGTGGCACCAGGATCAATTAAAACTTTGGCAAAGCGGTGGAAAATAGGGATCGTACCTTCTACGACCTCCGAAGACTCTGGGACCTGATGGGGCTCTAAGGAGTACACCCTAGCTGGCACTTTCGGTTTGGACCCATCTCCCTTCGTTGGTCTAGTATTGGTCCTTGGCGGGGGTTGGCTTCCTTTTCCATCTTGTTTCAGGACCGGGCAAGTAGCCAATTGATGGTCCGCGCTTCCACATCGCAGACATTTACCCTGTTTCCTCCAGCAGTTATCTTCGGTGTGGTTTGGCTTCCCGCAATGCCCGCAGGGACCGCGAGGTGCGGAAGCCGATCCACTCTGAGTGTTTCCCCTTGGTCCACGCCCAGCTTGGCCACCCCTGAATGGAGTTCCTCTACCTGAACCAGGTTGTCGACCACCTCCCGTACCTCGTCCAAATTTAGCAGGAGTGCTCTTCTCACCCTGTCCAGAACTACTCCCAGGAAAGCCACGCTTCTTCGCCTGGAAGTTCCGGACTTGCACCCGTGCACTTTCAACCCGTTGGGCCTTTTCTACAACCTCGCTAAACGCAGTGATTTGAGCCACCGCGAGGTCTTTCTGAATCTCAACATTCAAACCCTGAATAAAGCGCCGAATCCGTCGTTGTTTAGTCATGATTAACTCAGGCGCAAACTTGGACAAGCGGGTGAACTGACTCTCATATTCCGCCACCGATTGAGTCCCTTGGCGAAGCCTTATAAACTCGTCCTCCTTCCTCTCCTGGATTAGAGGAGGAAAGAACTTTGCATTGAACTCTCGAATAAAGTTCACCCAAGTCCTGGGCGTCTGCTCCCGCTCCCATTTCTGGCGAATCACGTTCCACCAGGAACGGGCCGCCCCCTCAAGTTGGAACACGGCAAACGTCACCTGCCGTTCATCAGGGTAGTGTAGGGCTGTAAATATATCAACCATCTTTTCCAGCCACCTCTCAGCCACGTCCGGGTCGGGTCCCCCAACAAACTTTGGCGGAGCGAACTTTTGGAAACGTTCGAGAGCTCTATCCTCGCTCTCGACATGGTGGCCAGGGTTTCCGGGGTTTCCAGGGTTAGGGTTTGGGTTCTGGGCTTGTTGCTGCACTACTTGTGCAAGCAAGTTGGTCATTTGCTGCATAGCAGCAGCTATCTGAACATTAGGGTCGGCTTGGGGTTCAGGATCAGGTCCAGTCGAGGTTTCCCCCGTACCCCTAACCGGTGTGGGTTGTCTAGTACCGCGCCCACCTCCCCGACCACTCCGAGTACCTTCCATAAGTGTTACTTGGTCTAGGCAAGAGTACTAAACCAAAGTCATAATACGGCATCGTAAGTAATATGCAAAACTTTCACATTAACACATATTGATATATTGCAAACATGATCACTACCATATATACAAGCCAAGCAAGATCAAGCCACACACATATATACATTCAGTCAAGTCATGTACAGGCAAGTCAGAAACAAACATAGAAAATCCCCCCGAGGATTGGCCTTATCAAAAGAAATTTACACGTAGCTAGTACAACAACCAAAACGACTAGCTAAGGCTCTATCCCTATCCCTATGTACATACAAAAACCACCAAACTATCCCAAAAGAAGCCTAGAAGTCAAGGCCTAGTCAGTTGCCGGGGTCTGGGACCCAGGCGACGGGGTAGACTCCTCCCCAGGCTCGGCCTCCGCACACGAAGCCTCGTCGCTACACTCCTCAAGGCCATCGTCACAAAGATTAAGGATGGCCTCAGCGCGACCCCTGACCTTACGGGCTCGCTTAAGCTCGCGCTCTCGTGCCTCCCTCAGTTGAGCGCAAAGGTCGTCAACTCTATCCTCGGCCTCAAGTACATCGTACTCTAGCTCTTTAATCCGCGCAGCTTGCTTATCGTTGGTCGCTCTATCCTGGATCGCATCGACCTCATGTCGAGCATTCTCTCTAGCCAACACCTTACGCTCCTTATCCAGAGCAAACACGAGGGCGTTCGGGTAGGCATACTTCTCCTTACACGGGCACCGTCGGAGACGATTGGACGGGCTCCAACGAATAACGGCCCCTCCCGGCCGTACCTGATATGGGATCACGGGAAGTGCTCGGGGAGGTCTCACTCCCGAAGGACTAGCACTAGCGTCTCCCTGTCCGGCCATCCTACACCACAAGAACATTTAACCATAAATAAAAGTTTAAAGGCCATAAACAATAACCCTCAAATCAAACAGTCCTATAACACCCAGGCTAATTCAACCCTAGGCTCTGATACCACCTGTGACAGTTCTCAGGGTCACATCACGGGGTACCTATCAGCTTGCCACCCGTACGCGGGCATCCCCTACGGAGAGTTTCGCTTCGTGACTCTTCACGAACGAGAGGCTCGGGGCTTTTCCAGACGAAGGACTTAAAGTCCCAACTGTCGACATATGGCTCTGATACCACCTGTGACAGCCCCACCTTCCCCTAAGGCGAACCAAAGGGGTTAGCGGACTGCCTGCCCAGCTCTCGCCAGGACTACGGGCAGTTACACGCGATCTAGAACGTTTCGGGAAAGTAAAAGCGCGCTCGGACAAGCCACAAGTATCAAAATAACAAAATAAAAAAAAACGAAAACAGTGAATAGTAGCCTGGACAGCAGAATCCGGCCGGAATCTGGCCGGATTAGCGGCCGGATCCTTGGCCGGATACTGTCCAGTGAGCAAGGCCGGATTTTCAAAAAAATCCCAAGGCAATCCGGCCGACAATCCGGCCAGTTTCTGGCCGGATTCCTGGCCGGATTCAGTCCAGTGCCTTTCCGTCAAAAATTTTTCTTTTGCCGTTTGCAAGCCGATTCGCTCCGAAGTTCAACCAAACATCAACCAAACATCCATACACTAAAATTCAACATTTACAACCACATTAGCATGTCAAAAGCTATACATAAGGGATACACATATTCGGTTTGCCATTCAAAAGATGAACCCAATACACATTAGGGTTTCATGCAAAGAGCTATTCAAAATCAACATATACATGGCTCAATTTGGCAACCAACAAGTATGAGCTTCCAAAAGTGATCATTTTCCTGTAAGGAAAACAAATGGAACGGAGTGAGCTAAAGCTCCGTGAGCAACTATCACACAATCCACCAAGATCACTTAAGCATAATCGTTCATGTCAAGTATTCAAATAAGAAGCAAAACAAATCGGTAAAAGGATACGGACGGCTCTCAAGAGCCCCTTTCCACGTTTACATTCTTGATCCAACCTCATTGACCCTCCGTCAATGTTAAAAGTACCAAACCGTAGACTTCACTTCACTTCCATTCCTTCAACCCATCATACCCCAACCGGGCCCGCACTCCAAGCAGTAACTTTAGGTGATACTCGAGTACACCGGAACCAAGGGTCTCATTACCACAAGATTCCCATTTCAGTCCCCGTGGCTAGTCCATTTTCACGACCAAGCCCTCGCTGGCTCGATTCAACTGACTACCAACGGGGTCGAGCTCAGTAGTACAATAGGGCCGTTGGATACTCGTCCAACCGACACCCAAATAATATCAGTACAGTAATTCATATAGCAGTACAGTGAGACAGTGAAACGGTAAACAGTCAGTCACAAGAATAAAAGGAATGAGGGCGGTCAAGTACACCCTCACCCTAATCATTTCCAATAGCCCAATAAGCCTTCAAGGCATCACAATCACATATAACAAAGCCACATTATAAACATCCACGTGAGTAGTATACTCACCAATCACGTAGGTGATATTTCATGCACCAACGTCAAAAAGGTCGCCGTGAACCCTCGTCACGTCCTAAAACACGTAAACAAATGCAATGAGACTCGATAACGAGTCCTAAAGCCAAGCCAATCACAACCCCAATAGGGTTTCATATGCATATATAGACATTAGAGCAAACCAGAAAATCAGGAAATGCAACTCATTCAACCCAACAACAAAAACAGTTTTGGCCTCCTAATGCGGTAATAGTACAAACTGCGCTACGCTTATCGGATGAGGGTGTAAGACCCACCATCTCGAAGCTAAAATACAGAGCTACAACAATGTAGAAGGCCACTCAGTCCAAATCCTAGCACAACTAGGTCAAAAAATGCAGAAAACCAAGCCAGAACAGTAATTGCAGGTTTCCAAATCACACAAAACTGTAATTCGTCTATCTCAGTCTATACAGGTCCAAATGCATTGATTCCAAAGGCATACGGTAGCTAAGATATCAAGCTACATTTCATCAGAAGACACCAACAACAAAATCCAAACCAATTCCAGTCAAAACAGACGATTACAATCGCAGTTCGCACATTCTGATCACCCAGAACAGCAACAGTAAAAACGACATAAATCACTCTACACTACTCCAAATGACCTGAAATTTTACAGGAATCTCAACCACATCAATACCTACAACTTTCATGTTTTGAGGAAAAGCCAATTCGGCCTCTAAGCCTGATATAAAAAACCGGACAGAAAAGGGGGTTGAAGTACCCTAACTTTTCTCATTTCACTCCAAACCCAAAATTGGTTGCATTTATCACTAATTCACACCTACTAGAGTCTTTATAAGCCATTGCCAATCATCAAAAATAGCCACAACATCCCATTCATAGTAAACCAGAAAATTCCTCAAAAATATAAAAACTTCACCAAATCACTTCAAATCAAGAAATAAATCACACATTCCATCACTCAAGCCACCATTAGGCACAAAATAAGCATCATTAGATATAAGAGGATGTTCAATCATCACTTACCTAGTAAACAAGAGAAGAGGAGTTGTAGACCACCTTAGCTCTTCCAAAAACTTCACCAAACTCACCACTAACACTAAATAGAAAGATTGTATGGAGTGGAAACTAGTTGGTGTGATTGATTTGGATGATTTGAGCTAGTGGAAAGCTTGAAGATTGAAGAAGTTTTCTTCCTTCTTGGCAAGAGAGAGGGCCGGCCACAAGGTGAAAGAAAATGGTGATTTTTTGTGAAATTTTTAGATATTTAACCAATTTTGGTCAAAAGTCAAAAAAAAAGTGAATAGTGTTCTTAAGTCAAAACCAATCACCAAGTGACACGTGGCACTTCATTAATGCCTTCCTATCCTTTCTTTTCTCTCTCACATCAATCATTTCACACACTCTACTTATCTCTTAACACCCGATAAATTTTACACAGTATCCGAAACTTAACCTTATTGGCCGAATTTTTCTGAACTTTTTGCACTAGTGGGGCCCACGTCCATAATCTATCCGTAATTTTTCAAAAACTACCCAATGCGAGAAAAACTCATCTAAAAACTATATTTATCCATAAAATCCACCAAGAAAATCCTAAGCCAGAAAATGCAGAAAACATGAAATTAAAGGGGAAAAACCCTAGGAATATTATTAGGGCAATACGGGTTCTCACAAAAGGATAAAATTTCCTCTTTTGATTCAAACTTTCCATTCGGGCATTTTATCAAGTACTACATGGGCATAGAGAATTTCAGCAAATCTTTGCTCAAATGACTCCAGAACCCGCTCCAAAATTTTATCAGCAACCCAAGAAATAAGTCCAATTGACTCACAGAGCATGTGTATATAACAAAAAACATGAACAATCAACATAAAATTGAAGCAACATGCGCACGGCAGTCCATGGCCTACATGCTCTGAAAGCTTTCGGAGCTTATGTTTTGAATGAAGACCGAATTGTTATTAAGAAAATTAACTTACAATGGCCTCTCACAGTGAAAATTCGTGGATGACAGTGGTGGATTCCGACGAGATGGTGTCGGCTCTGGTTGCTCCATTTTTCCAAATTCTTCCTTCACTTCCGTTCTTCCACCTCTGCCCGTGGCCTTCATTGCTTTGTTCTTTTCTTCTTCCTCCTGCTCTTGGATGGAGCTCCCTCTCCATTCCAGATTTCTTTTTCCGTTCTTGTTCTGTTGTTCCTCCCTGTCGCTTTTCTCCTTTCCCTCACTTCGTTTTCTCACTTCCGTTTCTGTTCAGCGAAGCCCCTTCCCAATTTCCTTTTTGCCGAAAGCTTTCCCTTAGATTTTCCTGTTCTTCTTCTATTTTTTTTTTCAACTCCAAAACCTTCTCTGTTTTCCCTTTTGTCCGCCGCACTTTTCTCCTCTGTTTTTGGCTTTCTTTTTTTTTTTCCGAAGCTCCCCCCAGATTTTTGCTCTACTCCGCCGCCCCCGTTTCTTCCTTTTCTGCCCAAGCCTCCCTCCGTAGCTCTTTTTCCCATTCCTTTCTTTTTGTTCCTCGCTCCCCACCCTCTGTTTTTTTTCGTTCTCAAAAACCTATCTTTTTTTCCGACCCCCAGCCATCCCCCAAAACTCTCCTTTCCTCTCTCAGATTTTTCTTCAAATCTTAGGCCTCCAAGTGTCTCAAACACCTACCCCTCCCTAAACACTTGTCCTACAATTCCTTAACCACTTGTCTAATGCTTATTTGCACACTTGTTCAACATGCAATTGACATACTTGTTTAATATGCTAATTTTAAAATTACCTTGCAAAATGTTAGGATCGAAGACAACCAATCGAAAAGCCAATCGATAAGCAATTAAAAGATCGCAATATAACAATAAGTAAATAAAAGGGAAAGAATTGCAAACCAATTAACTACACAGCTCCTCTTGAGCTTGTAGATTAATTCAAATAAGCTTCTTCAAATTGATGAATTACAATCACTCTTGCGTACAAAGGAAGGTTCACCTCCTCCTTGCCCCGAACACCACTCGGTCAAGCCAGGACGTTTTACTATCCCTCAGGACAACCCTCACAGAGCTACACTCATGAAAGATTCACTCACAAATGAAAAGCTTACAATGAATCTCACACCACTAAGACTACAAATCCTCTTTGATGAGTATTTTCTCACTAAAATCACTCTAGATCTTTTGTATCTTCAGTGTGCAAAAGTTGTTTGAAGTATCTGACCAATCACTATTTATATAGGACCAAGAAAGAGCCTCATTAAAGCTTCCAACGGATAGAAAGTAGCTGAAGAGTCAACTAGCCGTTGGAGTGTCGGACGTCCGATAGCCCTGTTTTATGCGTCCGACAGCAGGCAGTGAGTTTCAGAGATTTTCTTCAATTCTTTCGGACGTCCGGTGCAAGCTCTTTGTGCGTCCGACAGCAAATAAACAGATTTGAGAAATTATCTTGTTTCTACCGGACGTCCGGTAGAGACATATTCAGCGTCCGATAGTTTCGTCGACTTCGAAGGATCCTATCGGACGTCCGAAGCATGCGTCCGAAGTTGTGCAATGATTATCGGACGTTCGATCCTGACTTCTTGAGCGTCCGACAGTTTCAGCATACTTTGTCATCTTTCAATTGTACTTGATCTTTGGAACTAATTTGCTTCATAACTGAATAGATCTTTTAAGAGACATTAGTAACATCCATTTGTTTTGTAAACATCAAAAGATAGGGATCAAGATCAACAATCTCCCCCTTTTGATGATGACAAAACAATGGATGGAAAGAAACAAAAATAAGTATAAGCTCCCCCTCAATCATTGCAACCAAAACTTTTAAGAGCCAAACTCATAATCTCAGAATAACTCCCCCTTACACATTGCATCCATTTCTCCCCCTTTTTGTCATCATAAGAGTAAAAATCAACTACTATAATCCAGCAACAATAACAGAGAATTCAATATTCCAAGAAAAAATAGAGAAATGACAGCAATCACAGCAAATCATCATGAGATCAGCATTATTCTTTTATCTCTCTTTTTGACATCATATAGATTCAGTAGTATTCAAAGATATCAGCGAAAACTCAGATCAAAGTATCAAAAGAAAAAATATTATGAACAAGAATCACTGCAATGATTAGACAAAACCTCCTACTTGTTAAAATTAGTATTATGTCTAACTATCCACATGCATTTCATGCCTTTTTTAATATTTTTTCTCACATGGCAATCACTTTTCATGTGACCTTTTTGACAACAAAAATTACACATAACCAAAGAGTTATTCACATGAATAGGTTTAATAAATCTGACTTGCCTTTTTCTATGGATAGCAAATTCGTTGGAATTAGAATTCAACATATTCTTTTGAAAACAGACTTGTTTCTTGTGTTTAAGCAACTCATTTAAACCATTCATTCTTCTTTTCAAATCACCTTGTTCCTTTTTGAACAATTCACAAAGTTTTATTTTTCTATCAAGTTCAAAATGTAAAGCAGTCTCACTCTTTTTGAAGTAATCATTTTCAGCTTTCAACTTTTTATTTTGTTGAAAAAGATTTGCATTATCTCGAAGCAAAAAACTAATTTTCTGTTTTAACTCCTTGTTTCTAGCATAGGATTCTATCAAACTATCATGAAATTTTATAATGAAAGATTCAAGATCATCATCACTTTCATCATCACTTTCAACTTGAGAGTTACAAGTTGTTACCTCATCATCTCCAATGGCCATGAAGGCCAATTGAGCAGATTCTTCTTCCTCTTCAATTTCACCATCGGAGTTGCATTCATTCCATGTGAACTGGAAGTTATTGAATCTGGGTTTTCTTTCACCTTTTCTCTTCTTCACTGGACACTCACTTGCATAATGTCCAGGTTGGCCGCATTCAAAGCACTTGTCACCTTGCTTTTTGTTGGTCTCATATCTTCCTTTATTTCTTGCATTGTTGAATTGATTAGAATCTGAATTGCTAGATCCTCCTCTTCTAAATCTCTTTTTGTTGAGAATCCTCTTGAAACTTCTTGTGATGAGAGCAAGATCACTGTCATCAACTTCCCCATCTTCTTCATCTAGGGAGGCAGAATCATCTTCATCTTGAGATGCCTTTAAAGCAATGCTCCTTCTTACTTTCGCATTCTCCTCCTCTTGCATTTTGGATTTAAGTTTCAACTCATAAGAGGTTAGAGAATTAACAAGAGATTCAATAGGCAAAGTATTCAAATCTTTAGCCTCCTCAATAGCAGTCACTTTATTTTCCCAATCATTGGACAAGGCATTCAGGATTTTTCTATTTTTCTCACCTAGAGAATATTCTTTTTCCAGCACTTCTAAGTCCTTAATGAGGTCGTTGAATCTACAGTACATCTCATCTATATTTTCATGAGATTCCATCTTGAACGATTCATACTTGGTAACCAGAATGGACTTCTTTTGTTCTCTAACATTCTCACTACCTTCATCAAATTGTCTCAATTTATCCCAAATTTCCTTGGCTGACTTGCTGCCTTTGACTCTAGCAGATTCATTTAAATCTAAGGCACAATATAACACATTCATGGCTTTTGCATTTAAGGTGAGATGAATTCTATCCGCAGCAGTCAGTTCACTTCTCATTTTTTGTCTAGATCTGTGAGTATTTTCATCTATAAGAGAGGTATCATAAGAACCTTCACTAATAATAAACCACAATTCAATATCAATAGACTGCAAAAAAATAATCATTCTTTCTTTCCAACTCACATAATTTGACCCATTAAACATAGGTGGTCTAATTACAGAATGTTCTTCAAAAAACATAGCATTATTGGTTGTCATTTTTACTCCCAAGCCGATTGAGCTTAATCTCTAGGAGACCAAGCTCTGATACCAATTGTTAGGATCGAAGACAACCAATCGAAAAGCCAATCGATAAGCAATTAAAAGATCGCAATATAACAATACGTAAATAAAAGGGAAAGAATTGCAAACCAATTAACTACACAGCTCCTCTTGAGCTTGTAGATTAATTCAAATAAGCTTCTTCAAATTGATGAATTACAATCACTCTTGCGTACAAAGGAAGGTTCACCTCCTCCTTGCCCCGAACACCACTCGGTCAAGCCAGGACGTTTTACTATCCCTCAGGACAACCCTCACAGAGCTACACTCATGAAAGATTCACTCACAAATGAAAAGCTTACAATGAACCTCACACCACTAAGACTACAAATCTTCTTTGATGAGTATTTTCTCACTAAAATCACTCTAGATCTTTTGTATCTTCAGTGTGCAAAAGTTGTTTGAAGTATCTGACCAATCACTATTTATATAGGACCAAGAAAGAGCCTCATTAAAGCTTCCAACGGATAGAAAGTAGCTGAAGAGTCAACTAGCCGTTGGAGTGTCGGACGTCCGATAGCCCTGTTTTATGCGTCCGACAGCAGGCAGTGAGTTTCAGAGATTTTCTTCAATTCTTTTGGACGTCCGGTGCAAGCTCTTTGTGCGTCCGACAGCAAATAAACAGATTTGAGAAATTATCTTGTTTCTATCGGACGTCCGGTAGAGACATATTCAGCGTCCGATAGTTTCGTCGACTTCGAAGGATCCTATCGGACGTCCGAAGCATGCATCCGAAGTTGTGCAATGATTATCGGACGTCCGATCCTGACTTCTTGAGCGTCCGACAGTTTCAGCATACTTTGTCATCTTTCAATTGTACTTGATCTTTGGAACTAATTTACTTCATAACTGAATAGATCTTTTAAGAGACATTAGTAACATCCATTTGTTTTGTAAACATCAAAAGATAGGGATCAAGATCAACAATCTCCCCCTTTTTTATGATGACAAAACAATGGATGGAAAGAAACAAAAATAAGTATAAGCTCCCCCTCAATCATTGCAACCAAAACTTTTAAGAGCCAAACTCATAATCTCAGAATAATTCCCCCTTACACATTGCATCCATTTCTCCCCCTTTTTGTCATCATAAGAGTAAAAATCAACTACTATAATCCAGCAACAATAACAGAGAATTCAATATTCCAAGAAAAAAAACTAAAATTGAATCAAAGAAAGTCAAAATTGAATGAATAAAACTAAATAAAGTTTAAAATTGAATCAATGAAATTTTGGTGTCTACACTAAGGAACTTGCTTCTCTTTCAATTCTTGCAATTTATTCGGCATATGACTTGAATATGGAAGTTTTATGGCTGGTTTCACGGATTTGTGTGTTGTTGGAATTTTTCAGCTTTTATTCATATTTTCCATCCATGAATTGATAGTTTCTAGCTTTGAATAGAATTTCCAGCTTAGTTGTGAATTTCCAGCTTAGTGTTTAACTTTTTCAGCTTGAGTATGTGATGATTATATGCTTAATTTAGTAAGGTGGTGGCCTGGTATGCATATGCTTGATTTGAGGCTGTCTTTTGGTGAAAATGGCTGAAAATTAGGGAAAAATATGAGGAAATGCTGCTGAAATTTTGTTTCTCTTTTTCTTGTGATATGAGTGATGTTTGAGGTGTGAATTTAGAGTAATTTTATTTTCCTCTTGCATATGATTTTACTCAAAACCTAGTTTTCCAAAGTCATTGCTTGCTGGAAAATTTTTGCAGGAAGCCCTGCGCAGTTTTGAAAAATTTGCTATAACTTTGTGTAAAAAAGTCAAAATTGAGTTCCGTTTGTTGCGTTTGAAACTAGACTTATAGTTTTTTTAACCGTGCAAAATAGTTTTGTTCACTGTCTATAAATACCAGCAAAATTTCAAAGTGGGCTGAAAATCCAAGACTGCTCTGTTTTTGCACTTAGTTGAGCAGTGAATTGAGGCTAAGATTTGACTAATTTTTGGGCCGAATTTTATGAAGGTGTTTTCTAGAGAGTTGTAGACTTTTGAATCTATTTTCTAATGGTATAAGATTTATGATTTTTTGACCTATGGAACTCAAGTTATGCTTTTTCAAAAAATGTCACCAAAGTTGAAAATTTTATCAAACGGATTGAGTGGGACTTGGAAAAACTTAGGAAAACATTTTCTTGGTTTTAAACCTTATTTTGGTGAGATTTTGGATGTTTAAATTGCTCTCCTTACTTTTAGAATACATTTAGATTTTTCTTTGATTTGCACGTTCAAATTTGCCCTTGAACCCTGCGTGTTTGAGAGGCCATCTTGTATAGGCTTGTGGCTCATAGTTGAGCCTAATATGCGAACTTTGTTCACTTAAGCTTTGGATGGTAGGACCATAATATCTTTATATTGGTTGTTCTTAGGGTTTGTTGGTGAGCACAAGCATAACTCGGGGATGAACTTTTGACATTTACTCTACTGATATCGGTGAGTGTTCCTTGCATATATATGCTTTAAATGACTATGTGAAATGTTGTGAATGTTGTCGGAATGTTAAATGTTTTCCAATGATTGCTAAATGGATTTTCGATGGGCGAGTGTGTACTTTATCGCACTCGACCCAAGCAAAAGTGAATTTTCAATGATTGAATGCTACTTGTGCATGAATGTAAGTATTTTTGGCTGAATTGGGCCCTTGCGCTTCGTTGCCAGTCGATTCGAGCTAGAAACTGATTCGGTCGGGCGGCTGGTGACCCTGGGACAATGTTTGGTATACTCGAATATTACCACGAAGTCTGGTGGAGAACTGGCCAGTGAATTCAATGCAATGAAATCAATGAATGAATGACATGAACACTGAAGGAGTTTTCACTTGAAAATGTTTTCTAATGTTGGAGGGATAAGGAAAATGGTTGGCGAATGAATGAATGAATGACTTGAATAAATGGCTCCAAGTGAGCACGTATTCTTCCAATGATTGAATAGTTATATCTTGAATGACTGCTTATTACTATGCCACGTGTGCAAAGTGCTAAATATAAATGTTTCCGTGTTTTGTCTGCTTGAATGCTTGTTTGGGAACCTCACTGGGCTTTTAGCTCATTCCAATAGTTTGTTTTTCTTACAGGAGTGGAGGCTGGAGCAAGTAAGCGTGAACTAGTATGTATAAGTTTCTTGTACTTGTACTTTTATGGAATGAATGTATTTGAGATATTTGGCAATGTAAAGCTACGTTTCATTTTTGGCTTATAAATGAAGTTGAATTATGGTTGATTTGAGGACATTCTATGTTAATCTAGAGGTGTGAAAGACAATTTCCAGAATGTAAGTGAGTGAGTCCTGGCGAGAATTGGGCAGATAGTCCACCAAATCCTTGGGTATGCAAAGGATAGGAAAGTGCAATTTGCCGTTTTTCAATTCGAGGGTCCGGCCAGAGCCTGATGGAATGTAATTAGGGCTAAATGGGAAAGAGAGGGGACTGCATGGACTTGGGTGAACTTTGTGCGAGAGTTTAATGAGAAATACCTCCCACCTATCGTCCAGGAGAAGAGAGAGGATGATTTTAGTTAAACTCCGACAGGGAACTTTAAGTGTATCTGAGTATGAAACCCAGTTTACGAAACTATCCAAATTTGCTCCTGAACTGATAGCCACGGAGCAAAGAAGAGTCCGGAGGTTTGTGCAAGGGCTCAATGTGGAGATACAAGAGGCCTTGGCGGCGGCCCAGATTGACACGTTTACGGAGGTTTTGGAGAAGGCCCAAAGAATAGAAATTGCTAGGGCACAAGTGAGAGCTTTTCATGCAAAAAGGAGAGGTGCGCCTGGTGGAAGTCAAAGGCAAGGACAAGGTGATTTAGATATGCCACCCTCTAAGATGGGTCGAGGAGATGGTGGTGAGAAAATTTAGGGACATCTAAGGAAATTACTTCAAGAGGAGCCTCGCATGGCAGGGAGCAAGCAAGAGGTGCCTCACAAGGAGGTCAAACCTCAGCCCCTCGAGTATCTTGTGGGTACTGTGGGAAGGCCAATCATACGGAGAATGATTGTTGGCGAAAGGCAGGAAAATATTTATGATGTGGTAGTACCGAGCACCATCTTGCAACTTGTCCCCGTAGATCACACCTAAACACTGAACAAACAAATGTAGGAGGGACTAAGCCAAGAGTGCTAGCTAGAGTGTACGCCTTGGACCAACAAGCAGTACCTGAACTATCGGAGATAGTAGAAGGTACGATTCGTGATTTCTATTGTTAAGCTAAATTTTGGCTACAATGAGACCTGAGAGCTAGAAATGGATATACAAGAAAATACCCTACGTTATTTAGGAGTGCATGTGTGACGCCCCGAAAAAAATGAGTTTGAGAACCCGGAAATTTTCTAATTTTCTAGGGTTTATTTTTTTAAACGACCGCCTTTTCTAAATTTTCTTTATTAGAAAAATTCCCCAGATAAAGTTTATGAGCAAAAATAGTTTTAAAATGATTTTCTAGTATCGGATAGTTTTTGAGAAATTAAGGATATATATATCGGACGTGGGACCCACTAGTGCGAAAGTTCGGAAAAATTCGGCCAATAAGGTTAAGTTTCGGATACTGGTTGAAATTTATCGGGTGTTAAGAGATAAGTAGAGGAGGTGAAGTGATTGATGTGAGAGGAAACAAAAGGATAGAAATGCATTTAATGAAGTGACACGTGTCACTTTGTGAGTGGTTGAAGCCTAAGACAACTGTTCACCTTTTTGACCTTTCTTACCCTTGGATTAAATATCTCAAAAATTGACTAAAAATTCACTCTTTCTTTCTCCTTGTTGGCCAGCCACCTTAAGCTCAAGAAGAAAGAAAACTTCTCCAATTTTAAGCTTCCAACTAGCTCAAATCATCCAAACCAATTGCTTACAATTGTTTCTACTCCATAAAATCCCTCCATTTGGTGCTAGTAAGTGATTTTGTGGAAGTGTTCAAGGAAGCTAAGGTGTTCTACAACTCCTCTTCTCTTGTTTGCTAGGTAAGTGGTGATTGACCTTCCTCCTACACCTAATGATGCTTAATTTGTGCTTAGTGGAAGCTAAAGTGCTGAAATTTGTGGTTTATTTCTTGGTTTGAGATGAATTGGTTAAGTTTTTATTTTATTGAGGAATTTTCTGGTTTAATGTGATCATGATGTTGTGGTTATTTATGATGGTTGGTAATGAGGGGTTATGACTCTAGTGGATGTAAATGATTGGTAATTGCAACCAATTTTGGGTTTGGAAGGAATTTGGGGAAGTTAGGGTTTCATAACCCCAATTCTGTCCAGTTTTGGATCATATGGTTAGAGGCCGAATTGGCCTTTGCTTAAAACATGAAAGTTGTAGGTATTGATGTGTTTGAGGTGCCTGTAAAATTTCAGGTCATTTGGAGTAGTGTAGAGTGAGAAATGTCGATTTTACTGTTGCTGTTCTGGGTTGATCAGGATGGCCGAACTACGCCTGTAATCGTCTGTTTTGACTGGAATTGCTTTATATTTGGTGGTTGAGGTCTTCTGATGAAATGTAGCTTGATGTCCTAGTTATCATATGCCTTTGGAATTTCTGCATTCGGACCTGTATAGACTGAGTTGGACTAATTACAGCATAGTGTAATTTGTAAACCTGCAATTACGGTTCTGGTTTGGTATTCTGCATATTTGACCTAGTTGTGCTAGGATTTGGACTGATTAGCCTTCTACATTGTTGTAGCCCTGTCTCTTAGCTTCGAAACGGTGGGTCTTGCATCTTCATCCGACCATCGTAGTGCTTTTGGCACCATTACCGCAAAATGACGTCAAAACTGTTTTTCTGGTTTGAGCTAAACTTTCATTTCCGGACTTTTCCCTAGCTTGACTTGTACTAGTACTACTTGGAGCTTGCTGAATGGCTATTGGATGAACTTGTTGTTGTGTGTGTACCTTTGGGACTGGCTGAGGATATAATGAAGCCATGATGGCTGGAAAAGTAAGCAAATTCAGGGGAAGTGCTGTCCGAACTTTGAAAGGACTTGATTGCATTGAGTGTATGATGGATGATTGCTGAGCCATTGAGGTGAGTGACCCCAAACTATTTCCAAAGCTACTTATGAACTGTTTTCTTGCATTATTTACTCGATTGCATTAGTTCCTTGTTGGTTGTATTTTCTTGACTTCATGACTTGTATTATTATTTGATAACGTGTTAAGTGTTTTCAATGATTTCCAAAACGAGTTTTCAAAGCGAGTGTGTACTTCATCACACTCGGCCTAAATGATTGTGAAATTTTCAATGATTGAACGATTGAAATGTTATTTGCGCATGAATGTAAGCCTTTTGGCTGAACTGGCCACTGCCCTTGTTACCGGTCGTCTCGAGCCAGAAGCGGACTCGGTCGGGCGACTAGGGACTTGGGTGAACGTTTCGGTATACTCGAGTATTACCTTGTAGGTTGGTGGAGGTTGGTGGAGCCTGGTCAATGTCCAGGAAAGGTTGAATGAACGAACGAACGAACGAGGGTTTTATTGATAATGAAAAATGCGTTTTCAAATGAATGAAGGAAAGGGGAATGACAGGAGAACGAACGAAGGAACGAATGAACGAACGAACGTATCCTTTTCATGTATGGTTTCTTGTAAATGTTGTAATTGTTTCTTGACTTATCGTTTGATTTATGACATCATTGAAATGAACTATTGTGAAACCGATTTGATTACTGATTTTACTGGTTACTCGCTGAGCTTCTAGCTCACCCCAAAAATGTTTTATTCCCCTCCACAGGGCTCAAGGCGAAGGAGTGGCTTGTAGTGTTTATTCATGGATTATCTCATGTGTGGCTTGAATTTGGATTTCCTTTTTGCGTAATGGTTCATATTGGGATTGTATTGAACGTTTAGAATTGATTGGATGTGTAATAGTCTAGTTTTGGACTTCCTCCTATATAATAATTGTGATCAAGGATCAGAGTGGCGCAGTGGAAGCGTGGACGCTTCGCTTTTGATATGTAAAGTTTGGGAACCTTTGATGTATATTTGATATAGATATCTTGAAATTCAATTGAGGTTTGTAGTGAACGACTGAGTCCCGGCGAGAGCCAGACAGGCGGCCCGCCGAACCCTCTGGTTCGCCTTAGGGGGAGGTGGGGCCGTGACAGCATGTATGAATTTCGAGGACGAAATTCTTTTAAGGGGGAGAGAGTGTGAGGACCCGTAAAATTCTTTATATTTTTCTTAAAAATGCCCTTTTATTTGGAAATTATTACTTTATACTAGCCCTACTACTCAATCACCCCACAATAAGTGCAAATGAACCTAGGAAGTATGGTTTCACTTTTCGTTTTCAAGTTAGCACGAATTAGGGTTTTACGCTTATCCGTAGTACGACCATCCGGTACGAAGTGTGGATCAAATTTGGTGATTAAAAGTGAGTTTTAGATGATATTAAGTGTGGGATTAGAGGTGATAATAATAAGTTAGTGAATTATAAGTTAAAACCCTAGTATACGCGATTTAAGGAAAATCGGCTCGAACCGACGGGTATCGTTCGCTACTGATTGGCTACCAATTGAACACACCATTTGACCACCATTTTGTCAAGTTAATCTCCTTATTATTAGAGCCTAAAAATCAGCCAAAATCTGATCATGTTGGCCGAATTTATTGACCAAGAAAACAAGAAAAAAGAAAAAAATTTTGGATGCACCAAAGTGTGACACTTGTTGGTCACTTAGAGACCTTTGACCAAGCCACTTTTCTTTGCTTCTTATCTTCACTTGGACTCCATTTCTCCACCATTTTTCTTGGTTTGGCCGAGAGCAAGAGAGAGAGAAAGAGTGAAGAGAGCTTTCAATTTCCAACCTTGAATCCAACATTTTGAGTGAAAACAAGAAAAACTAAACCGATTAATCACTAGTTTGAGGGCTTGGGAAACTTAAAGAACCCAAAAATTTCAAGGGGAAGTGGAGGATAACTCTAGCAAGCTTTGTTTTGAGGTAATATGGCTGCCCACACTTTTCTTTGTCCTTTAATCATGTTGGAGTTGCTTAGTAGCTTGTATTTGTGGTTATAATAATGCTTATATCAAGTGATTTTGGATGATTGGAATGATGCAATTGAGTTAGGGTTTGAATGATACCCTCCTCATACTTGTTATATGGATGGTGTATGATGTATATATGTTGGTATTAGAGGTGGTAGTGATGGTTTCAAGCTAAAAATGAGATTTATATCTTGATTGTAGCAACTTTCCAGAATTGAAGTTAGTATGTAGCCTGTTCTGCCCGGTTTCAGTTCACCATGTTAGAGGCCGAATTAGGCTTAGAATAAAACATGAAAGTTGTATAGAATGATGTTTTATAGTTTTCTGCAAAATTTCAGCTCAATCGGAGCAACATAACCTGTAAAAAGATAAAAATACCCTTGACTCTCATAGGTTTAGTCCAATGGACAATTTTGATATTTCACAACACTAACCGTGTCTGTTCACCCTGATTTTTACTGAATTAGCATTTAGTCAAAACATGAAAGTTGTAGTGCTATGCCTTATATTTCCAACGCCCCTGGAATCACCTCGTTTGGACTTCGGTAGCCTGAGTTATTGTTGTTTAAATCTAGCACGGTTAACTGACCTGTTTGTGCGCTTCTGGTTTAGTAATTCGAAATTTTGACCTAGATACACTACGAACTGGACTAGGTGATCTTCATCAAAGTTGTAGCTCTCTGCCTTAGCTTCGACACGGCATAATTTCACCCCAATCCAATAAGCGTAGCTTTGGTTGTGTCCTTTATCCAAGACAACGTCAAATCTGTCTTTTGCTAAACTTCATTTCCGCACATGTCGTTAGCTTGATTTTGTACTTGTATGACCTTGAGCCTATTGAACGGCTATTGAAATGAGATTATTTTGTGTGTAACTTTGGGTTTGATTGAGGAAAATAATGAAGCCATAAATGGCTGGAAATAGGAAAGTACAAAGGGCCTGCTGCCCAAATTTACGCTCAAGGGCTAGGTAGACATACTTGCAACTTGAGTAAGGGTTAAGAGCGATTACCACTTGAACTATCCAGGATATTTGCGCCTTCTTTTATCGAGGTATATCAATGAGGTTTTGGCCGAACTTGTACCCTTGAGAAATACAATCATGACTACTAGGAATACGTTTTCCTTGTACTTTCGACTCAAATGGCATTTCCAAGTATAAATGTTACAAAGTTATATAGTTTGAAAAGCGAGCGAGCGTTTCACGAATATTCTCCAAGTGAATTTCCATTTCTTGATTCTTATTGAACGAAACGTCTACGTTTCGAACCTTTGTCGATTTTTAAAGTTCTTAAACAAAGTTTTATCGCAGATTTGGACTCCAAACCCGGAGTACAACCCAGACACGATCACTAGAGGCACTACTTTTGGTGAGTGCTTCCAAATACCTGATTGGACTAGACACTTGTTTCTAATACGTGATCAATATGATTAAATGACATGTCATTTGTTTGATCGGGCAAGAGTGTACTTTATCGCACTTGCCCTAATATGAGATATACTTGTTTATTGTTGCAATGGATTTGATATATTTGTGTATATGGTGCGCACTTCCTGGAATTCCAGAAACCCTGTGGCGAATTACTCGAGTCGAGCCGGCAAGGGCTTGGTCGATTGGGTAACGAACCCTGGATCTTTTGTTTTGTCGAGTGGAGTGATATCTCCTCGACTAATCGGTATACTCGATTATTACCACCAGTGTTTATTGAGGATTTTGGGCTCAGTAGGGGGTTTGAATGGTGGACGGAGAGTAGTGTAAGTGGTGCTCTATTGGATTGGTTCCTTTACTTGAAAGTTGACGGAGTGTCAACTATTACGTGATCAAGCTCCTGATGATGCAATGGTAATTTGGCTCTTGAGAGCCATCTGTATCCTTATACTTTGATGGTTATTCGAAGTGTTATTATTTTTTTTGGAAAACAAACTCATTTTGACATTTGCTATTTGACGTGTTATTGCTCACTTTCATAAACTTGGTATGCTCGCTATTTCATTATCATGCTATTTTTATTTTATTTGATGACCAATTTGCTATTTGGAACCTCACTGGGCTTTTAGCTCATTCCACGCCATTTGTTTTCCTTACAGAGGGTACGAGCGAGGCTTGTGACTTGCACAGACTAGCGTAGTCTAGTTGTTTTGAATTTTGTAATTGTACTCACGCTAGTACCCGACTAGGGTTGATTATACTTTGAAGTTTTTTTTTTGGTGTGTAGAAACTTTGTATCTGGATTTGAGCATCAATGTATATATATTAAGTTGAAGTGGATGTGTTATTCATTTCCTATGGATGTACGTTATTTTTCTTGAGCTATGAGTGAGTGAGTGAGTCCTGGCGAGAGTTGGGCAGGCAGTCCGCCGAACCCTTTGGTTCGCCTTAGGGGAAAGTGGGGCTGTCACAGTATCAGAGCCATTTCACATAGTCTCTGCTTGGGGTGAGCTTGGACCAAGTGGTGTTATGGTCCCGATTACGTGAATAAGTGTAAAGGACTAAGTACTCTTCTTGAGCATAAACTGTGAATCATGAATGTTATAGGTATAAAACCTTTATCATGATACTTGGAGAAGATAGATATGTACGTCAGGTAGGAATCTCTAATATAGGTGATTTACTCTTGGGATCGGCCGGCTCGAGTTGTGAATTATCTTATTTTGGATTCTTGTACCCGAGTACCCAAGAGTTGAGGGCATTTAGATGAGAGTTGATATCACGACTGCCTTTGAGGTAGATGTGAATGGAAAAGGTTAATGCATGGAAGATTTTAATATGTGACCTAGGAATTGAATTGATTGAGGGGAATAGATTGATGAGTGCTATGATGGACTAATCCAATAACTGGTTGGTTAGGGTTTCTATGGCTGGTGGTTAGATTGTCATGCAGGTTTGAGAAGCTAGCACTGCAGACCTATCTCCTTATAATTTGGTTCTTGATTGACTACCCTTGCCTATGCTTCCTTGATACCCACCCCTTGATGTAAAAATAGGGATTTAGCTTTGATTGCTATCTCGCCCAAATTGAGAGTTTTGGATTAGGTATGGAAGTTTTGAAGAAAAAGGTTTGGAGTCTAGTCTTGTATATATATTCTTTTGGCGAACGTAAGATGACCGCTCCGATTGAGAATGAAAAGAATACTATGGGGGTAAGTAGCCGTAGTATCTTTTGGGAATGGCCTTGACAATGACCATGAGTGAATTGGAGGTTGCAGACTTGAGTTTTTGCAAACAAAGATTAGAATTTCGAAGACAACATGTTATTTTTCTTGTTTTGCCACTATATTTATTTTGCTCGTGACATGTCAATGCTAATATGTATGGTACTTGCTTTTATCTTGTGTACTTGGATTTGATTAGGTTGATGTGACGACCCCACCTCCCCCTAGGGGGTACCCCAGGGTTTGGCGGACCGCTTGGCCAACTTTCGCCAGGACTCGTTCACTCTTAACAAATAAAATAAGGTATAACCTCAAGAATAAGTGAAATAACAGTTCCCAAACTTGGAACGTGTACTTACATTCATATCTATCTCAAACATTCATACAATCCCAAATATAACAAAAGTTGTGAATTCCAAATACATTCAACCCTAACCGAGCACTAGCGCGAGTACAATCGCAAAATTTCAAAAACTAGACTATGCTAGCCTGTGCCAGTCTCGCACCCTCGCTCGTATCCCCTGTAAGGAAAATAAAAACTAAAGGAATGAGCTAAAAGCTTAGTGAGGTTCCCAAACAAGTAATCAAGCAATTGAAATAAAGACATTAGTCATTTAATAACAATCAATCGAGAAAACATTCACAATATAAAAGCAATGAAAACACACTCATTAAAAGAATACATGCTCACGTGGAGCCATTTTGTCATTCCATCACTTCACCAACAACCCACACAAACCCTTTCTTCCTTCTCCTTCTTGGCCGGCCACTCCTCATCAATTCTTGCCAAAAATTTCAGCTTCCTTTTCTTCAACTTTTGCTCCAAAACATACTCCAATCTTGCTCACTTCCTTGGAATATCACTCAAGCTTGAAGGGAAACTTGAAGGAGGAAGGAATCTTGGTGGTATAGAGCTTAAACTCTAGTGGTTTGGTCTTCATCTCTTGGAAGTAAGGTAACAGCCCAAAGCTCTCATTTTTCCTTTCAACTTATGGTTAGTTTAGTTAGTTTTATCTAGTTAAACATTGGGTTGTTGATGGGTTCAATGAGCCTTGACTCTAGGTAGATGACTTGAGGTGCCTTCTTAGGTAGTGGCTTGAGGAATTATTGTGTGTTTAGTTGTTTGTTTGATGCTTGTTTTGATGATTATGGCTTGGCTTTGGTATTGGAAGTTGAAAAGAAAACTTGAAGAGAGGAGGAAGCATGCTGTCCGAAATTTTGCCGGTTGATTCCCTCATGTTAATTTCAATTTGTAGTTATTTTGGTGCCAAAATACTTGTTATATGTGGGTGTTTATGTGTGTAAATTATCTCCCAAAAAGCATTTAATTTGGTTGAGTTAAAGTTGGGTTAAAGTGAGGATGCAAATCTGGAAAATTTCTGATCAGGAGACCGGACCAGAGTGTACTTAACAGGCCATAACTTTTCGTCCAGGAGTCGAAATCAAGTGCCGTTTATGGCATCTGAAACTAAACTCCGAGGGCTTTCAATAGATATAAAATGCACCTTCCAGTTTGTTTTCTATAGCCGTAGTGAACCAGCAAATTTGACTGATTTTCCTCACTGTTTTCATCCGAGAAACAAGTGTAGCTGCAGTTTGTAACTCGTTTTCACTTATCTTACCAAACGAATTTTAAGACAGTTCCTTCTAGTGATTTTTAGAATTTTGAATCTAGTTTTCAACTTCATAAACCATGCTAAATTTTGAGTGGTGTAACTTTAGTTATGACCAGATTTTGAAACTATGTCAAGTGCTCCAAAACTAGAAAATCCCTGAAATAGGTTCCAAAAATCAGCTTTCCTAAAATGGTTGTCTCTTGGTGTAGAAAGGTCCAAATTGAGTTTCATTTGTTGCATTTGAAACTAGACTTCGAGTTCTTTCAGTGATATAAAATTCAAGGACTGATTCTATTTCTATGAATTTTTCCAATTTTCCAAAGTTTACTAAAATTGCAAGCCTGTTTTGTTCTATTCTGTCTGGAACAGTGAATTTGAGCTCAAATTTGAATGATTTCGGATTTGAATATGGGAAAAGTGTCTTCTAGAGATTTTGAGTACATTGAATCTAGTTTCCAACGGTATAAAGTTTCTAATTTTTAGACATACAAAACTTGAGATATGATTTTTTCAATTGGTGTCGCACAAAGCTAGAATTTTCTAGTTTCAAGCAAATGCTCTTTTAAGAAGTTTTAACTTTCCTTTGAGATTGTTAGTCCGTTTTAATGATTTCATGGTTGGATATGTGAGAACCCTTACTTTAAAACATAATTTTTCTAAACTACATGTCTTGCCCTAAGATTTAAATCACTTGTAACATATCCTTACATTGCATTATACATGTATTACAACATTTTCCCTGCATTGCATTTCGTTGCTTTTACTTGAATTGTAACATTTCCTTGAGTTGGCTTTATTTTACTTCACCACATACACTTTGGCCAAATGTCTTTTATTTAGTAGTTGGGACTTTATATGATAGTTTAGAGGTGTTAATTAGACATTGGTACATTTGGAGGGTAGAAACTTCATTAGTCAAAAGATTAAGGGAAGAAAGGGCCAAGTCGGGCCAAGTGGCCAAACCCTAGCCATCCATGTGAGGCCCCAGTCCGATCGTAAGTCGATATTAGGGTTATTTGATATTTGGTTTGGAAAAATAGGGTTTTATGGCTAGGAAGGAAACCCTAATTCGGTTAAGTTGGAAAATCCTAGTTTACGTATTATGATTATACGGTTCAAGCTATAATTTATATTCGGTAATCTAGTGTGTGCCTGGACATAGGTTAGTAAGTTTGAATGATTAGCAAACCTCTAGTGTTGCAATTTTAGAAAGTTTCAGTGGAGATTATTTATCGCCGCTTTTCCACATTTTCTTATTAGAAAAGTTCCCCAGATAATTTTTATGAGTAAATATAGTTTTAGATGATTTTTCTAGTATCGGTTAGATTTTGAGAAAATAAGAACGGATTTCGGACGTGGGACCCACTAGTGCGAAAAGTTCGGGAAAATTCGGCCAATAAGCTTAAATTTCGGATACTGTGAAAAAATTTATCGGGTGTTAGGAGATAAGTAGAGGAGGTGATTTGATTGATGTGAGAGAGAAAAGAAAAGATAAGATTGCATTTAAGAGGTGACAAGTGTCACCTTCTTAGTGGTTCCAAGTTAAGATTTACTATTTCAATTTTTGACTTTTTTTGACCAAAAGGTAAATATCTTAAAAATTGCTCAAAAATTCACCATTTCTTCTCCTTGGTGGCCGGCCCTCTTGTGCTAAGAAAGGAAGAAAACTTCTTCAATTTACAAGTCCCAACTAGCTCAAATCACCCAAAAATACTTGCTTCCATCTATTTCTACTCCATAAAATCTCTCTAGTTGGTGTTAGTGGTTGGTTTGGTGAAGTTTTTGGAAGACCTAAGGTGCTCCACAACTTCCTCTCTCTTGTTTTCTTGGTAACCGGTGCTTGACTACCCTCCTATACCTTATGAAGCTTAGGTTATGCTTATTAGTGATTAAAGTGCTGAAATTTCTGGTTTTTATCTTGGTTTGAAGTGATTTGGTGAAGTTTTTATTTTATTGATGATTTTTCTGGTTTAATTGGATTATGATGGTGTGTGTAACAGCCCCACTTTCCCCTAAGGCGAACCAAAGGGGTTAGCGGACTGCCTGCCCAGCTCTCGCCAGGACTACGGATCAGATTAGAGCTATCTATTGCGATCCGGAACTTACAAACGCGCGTAAACAAATCAAAATAGTAAAATAACCCAGAATAAAATAAAATGAAATCCGGAGTCGGCCATGAATAGTAACCGACCCGTCAGAACCCAACCGAAATAGCTAACAAACATTCACATCTGAACTTTAGCGTTTACCAATCAAAATGACATACAAAAGTTTCAAAAGTTAATATATACACACGGTTTGCCAAATCAAAAACAAACGCCCCAAAAGTACACTTAGGGTTTTAATACATGAGCTATGCAAAAGATATGTTCAACTAGCTCAATTTGGCAGCCATTTGTCAAATCCAGTCCAAAAGTATTTATTTTTCCTGTAAGGAAAACAAAAGAAACAGAACGGGGTGAGCTTGCGCTCAATGAGGTACCAAACAGATAGCATTAAAATCATGGCATTTCACATTTAACAAATCAGATACACATGTCAGATGTAAAGCAAAGGAACCAATGATTCAAATCAGAAGGATACGGGTGGCTCTCAGGAGCCAAATTTCCAGCGCAATACTTGATCCAAACCGGTTGACTCTCCGTCAACGTATATAGAACCAATGCGTCCGTAGACCCCTCTTATCACCGAATTCCGTCCACCAAACACCCCTTTACCGGGCCCGCTCACCTCAAACGAACAAAATGGTAATACTCGAGTATACCCGGAATCAAGGGTCTCAATACCCAAAATCCCCGAACAGACTACCGTGGTTCGTTATCTAATCGTCCAGGCCCTTGCCGGCCCGACTCGAATAACTTAGCCACAGGATTGAGCTCATAGGTCATAGAAATCCGAACAGATGCAGACACAGATAACAGATTCAAATTTTGCATAGTAAATTGGCATATGAACAGACTAGAGAACGAGTGTGATAAAGTACACCCTCGTCTCGAACAAATAAACAGATTGCAGAGCAGAAATCAAGTTAAATAGCAATGGAGGGGAGTGGTACACTCACCGGCTCAACTTCAAAAGTTTTCACTTCAGATTGGCCTTAATCGCCAAGAAACCCTAAAATAATCAAAATAAACCAATTGAAGGTTTCATATCAAAAATCGAGTAAACGGAATGCACAAGTGAGGCTCGACTACACGTCGTACGCCTTGTCCAAAAATACTAATGCAAGGGTGCAAAAACATGATTTTCTTGGAAACAAAAGATAACATGAAGACCTAGGGTCAACAACCCAAAAGCCCTTCATTTCCATCAAAAGGCAAAACCAACTTAAAGAATCAAACGGCCTAGAAAATCGGACAGCATTTCCCCTAAATTTCTTACTTTTCCAGCCATTAAGGCTTCATTATTTCCTCAAATCAGCCCAACATTTCACACCAAAGGTCATCTCATTTCCCAAAAGCCGTACAGGGCTCAAAGTGGTACAAGTACAAAAGTTAGCTAGGAAACAACCAAAATGAAAGCAAGCCCTAAGAGAGACTCGACGACGAGTCATAAAACAATGCTGAACACAACCCCAATAGGGTCTCATATGCATAAATAAGCATGATAGCAAACCAGAAATTAAGAAAGGGCTTTAACCTAAGCCTTGATAAGAAAACCGGATTTGACCTCATAATGCGGTAATGGCACAACTCTCACTACAAATGTCGGATGGGGGTGTAAGACCCACCATTTCGAAGCCAAGAAATAGAGCTACAACAATGTAGAAGGCCTCTCAGTCCAAATCCTAGAACAACTAGGTCAAAAGTGCCAAATACCAAACCATAATTACCAAAACAGGTTTGCAAAACACACAAAACTGTAATACGTCAATCTCAGCCTACACAGGTCCAAATTCCGAAATTCCAAAGGCATAAGTTAGCTAAAACATCCAGCTACATTTACTCAAAAGACACCAACTTCAAAATCCAAACCAATTCCAGTCAAAACAGGCAATTACTATCGCAGTTCGGACATTCTGTGCACCAAAAACAGCAACAGTAAAAACGGCATAACTCTCTCTATACTACTCCAAATGCCCTGAAATTTTGTAGGCACACTAAAATCATCAATACCTACAACTTTCATGTTTTGAATAAAGTCCAATTCGGCCTCTAACTATGACCTAAAATTTCGGACAGAATAGGGGTTCAAGAACCCTAACTTTTCACATTTCATTCCAAATCCAAAATTGGTTGCATTTAACCACAATTCACACCTACTAGAGCCAAAGCCCCTTATTACCAACCATCATACTAGTCCAAAACATCAAAATCATATGAAACCAGAAAATTCATCATAAAATGGAAAACTTCACCAAAACTCTTCAAATCAAGAAATAAATCACATTTTCCAACACTCAAGCCACTTCTAAGCATAATATAACCATCATTAGATGTAGTAGGGTGTTCAAGCATCACTTAACAAGCAATGAAGAGAGATAGGGAGTGTGGACACCTTAGCTCTTCAAATCAACTTCACTAATACACTCAAGAGCACCAAAGGAAGGAATTTCATGGAGTAGATTCTAGTTTAAGGACTTGAGTTGGGTGATTTGAGCTTGTTGGAAGCTTAAACTTGGAAGAGTTTTTCTTTCTTCTTTGATGAGAGGTTCGGCCAACACAAGGGAAGAAAATGGTGAATTTTGTGAATTTTTGGAGATATTTAACCAATTTTGGTCAAAGGTCAAAATAGTGAATAGTAACTCTTAAAGTCAAACCAATGGAAAATTGACACTTGGCACTCTAATAAATGCATTCCTATCCTTTCTTTTCTCTCTCACATCAATCAAATCTCACTCTCTACTTATCTCGTAACATCCGATAATTTTTCCACAGTATCCGAAATTTAACCGTATTGGCCGAATTTTTCCGAACTTTTCGCACTAGTGGGTCCCACGTCCGATATACGTTCTTAATTTCTCAAAATCTATTCGATACTAGAAAAATCATCTAAAAACTATATTTACTCGTAAAATAATCTAGAAAATTTTCCGGATACAGAAAGTGTAGAAAACAAGCCATTGAAAATAAGAAAGCCTAGAAAGATTATAAAACCTAACAAATGGAAAAGTTACGGGTTCTCACACTCTCTCCCCCTTAAAAGAATTTCGTCCTCGAAATTCCTTATCATATATACAGCCAGTTAAGTCAAGTACAAACATAAACGATCCACCGAGGAATGGCCTTTCTAGTTCACCAAATCCTTTCTAACCTAGGCCCTCATATCTTTCGTATCCGGGCGCAAGAATCCCATCTAAGATAATTCACAACTCGAGCCGGCCGGTCCCAAGCGTAAATCATCCTTATTCAAGATTCCTACCTGACATACATACTTAACTTCCTCATATCCCATGTTAATGATCCTTACACTAATGACATGCACAGTTCATAGCTTACGCTCAAAAGAGCACTGATACCTTTAAAAACTTTCACCACAAGCAGGACCATAACATCCCTTGGCCCCAAGCTCGCTCCGCGCAGAGACCACGCGATGTGGCTCTGATACCAATTGTAACAGCCCCACTTTCCCCTAAGGCGAACCAAAGGGGTTAGCGGACTGCCTGCCCAGCTCTCGCCAGGACTACGGATCAGATTAGAGCTATCTATTGCGATCCGGAACTTACAAACGCGCGTAAACAAATCAAAATAGTAAAATAACCCAGAATAAAATAAAATGAAATCCGGAGTCGGCCATGAATAGTAACCGACCCGTCAGAACCCAACCGAAATAGCTAACAAACATTCACATCTGAACTTTAGCGTTTACCAATCAAAATGACATACAAAAGTTTCAAAAGTTAATATATACACACGGTTTGCCAAATCAAAAACAAACGCCCCAAAAGTACACTTAGGGTTTTAATACATGAGCTATGCAAAAGATATGTTCAACTAGCTCAATTTGGCAGCCATTTGTCAAATCCAGTCCAAAAGTATTTATTTTTCCTGTAAGGAAAACAAAAGAAACAGAACGGGGTGAGCTTGCGCTCAATGAGGTACCAAACAGATAGCATTAAAATCATGGCATTTCACATTTAACAAATCAGATACACATGTCAGATGTAAAGCAAAGGAACCAATGATTCAAATCAGAAGGATACGGGTGGCTCTCAGGAGCCAAATTTCCAGCGCAATACTTGATCCAAACCGGTTGACTCTCCGTCAACGTATATAGAACCAATGCGTCCGTAGACCCCTCTTATCACCGAATTCCGTCCACCAAACACCCCTTTACCGGGCCCGCTCACCTCAAACGAACAAAATGGTAATACTCGAGTATACCCGGAATCAAGGGTCTCAATACCCAAAATCCCCGAACAGACTACCGTGGTTCGTTATCTAATCGTCCAGGCCCTTGCGGCCCGACTCGAATAACTTAGCCACAGGATTGAGCTCATAGGTCATAGAAATCCGAACAGATGCAGACACAGATAACAGATTCAAATTTTGCATAGTAATTGGCATATGAACAGACTAGAGAACGAGTGTGATAAATACACCCTCGTCTCGAACAAATAAACAGATGCAGAGCAGAAATCAAGTTAAATAGCAATGGAGGGGAGTGGTACACTCACCGGCTCAACTTCAAAAGTTTCACTTCAATTGGCCTTAATCGCCAAGAAACCCTAAAATAATCAAAATAAACCAATTGAAGGTTTCATATCAAAAATCGAGTAAACGGAATGCAAAAGTGAGGCTCGACTACACGTCGTACGCCTTGCCCAAAAATACTAATGCAAGGGTGCAAAAACATGATTTTCTTGGAAACAAAAGATAACATGAAGACCTAGGGTCAACAACCCAAAAGCCCTTCATTTCCATCAAAAGGCAAAACCAACTTAAAGAATCAAACGGCCTAGAAAATCGGACAGCATTTCCCCTAAATTTCTTACTTTTCCAGCCATTAAGGCTTCATTATTTCCTCAAATCAGCCCAACATTTCACACCAAAGGTCATCTCATTTCCCAAAAGCCGTACAGGGCTCAAAGTGGTACAAGTACAAAAGTTAGCTAGGAAACAACCAAAATGAAAGCAAGCCCTAAGAGAGACTCGACGACGAGTCATAAAACAATGCTGAACACAACCCCAATAGGGTCTCATATGCATAAATAAGCATGATAGCAAACCAGAAATTAAGAAAGGGCTTTAACCTAAGCCTTGATAAGAAAACCGGATTTGACCTCATAATGCGGTAATGGCACAACTCTCACTACAAATGTCGGATGGGGGTGTAAGACCCACCATTTCGAAGCCAAGAAACAGAGCTACAACAATGTAGAAGGCCTCTCAGTCCAAATCCTAGAACAACTAGGTCAAAAGTGCCAAATACCAAACCATAATTACCAAAACAGGTTTGCAAAACACACAAAACTGTAATACGTCACTCTCATCCTACACAGGTCCAAATGCCGAAATTCCAAAGGCATAAGTTAGCTAAAACATCCAGCTACATTTACTCAAAAGACACCAACTTCAAAATCCAAACCAATTCCAGTCAAAACAGGCAATTACTATCGCAGTTCGGACATTCTGTGCACCAAAAACAGCAACAGTAAAAACGGCATAACTCTCTCTATACTACTCCAAATGCCCTGAAATTTTGTAGGCACACTAAAATCATCAATACCTACAACTTTCATGTTTTGAATAAAGTCCAATTCGGCCTCTAACTATGACCTAAAATTTCGGACAGAATAGGGGTTCAAGAACCCTAACTTTTCACATTTCATTCCAAATCCAAAATTGGTTGCATTTAACCACAATTCACACCTACTAGAGCCAAAGCCCCTTATTACCAACCATCATACTAGTCCAAAACATCAAAATCATATGAAACCAGAAAATTCATCATAAAATGGAAAACTTCACCAAAACTCTTCAAAAAGTTTTCACTTCAGATTGGCCTTATCGCCATAGAAACCCTAAAATAATCAAAAAAAACCAATTGAAGGTTTCATATCCAAAATCGAGTAAACGGAATGCACAAGTGAGGCTCGACTACACGTCGTACGCCTTGCCCAAAAATACTAATGCAAGGGTGCAAAAACATGATTTTCTTGGAAACAAAAGATAACATGAAGACCTAGGGTCAACAACCCAAAAGCCCTTCATTTCCATCAAAAGGCAAAACCAACTTAAAGAATCAAACGGCCTAGAAAATCGGACAGCATTTCCCCTAAATTTCTTACTTTTCCAGCCATTAAGGCTTCATTATTTCCTCAAATCAGCCCAACATTTCACACCAAAGGTCATCTCATTTCCCAAAAGCCGTACAGGGCTCAAAGTGGTACAAGTACAAAAGTTAGCTAGGAAACAACCAAAATGAAAGCAAGCCCTAAGAGAGACTCGACGACGAGTCATAAAACAATGCTGAACACAACCCCAATAGGGTCTCATATGCATAAATAAGCATGATAGCAAACCAGAAATTAAGAAAGGGCTTTAACCTAAGCCTTGATAAGAAAACCGGATTTGACCTCATAATGCGGTAATGGCACAACTCTCACTACAAATGTCGGATGGGGGTGTAAGACCCACCATTTCGAAGCCAAGAAATAGAGCTACAACAATGTAGAAGGCCTCTCAGTCCAAATCCTAGAACAACTAGGTCAAAAGTGCCAAATACCAAACCATAATTACCAAAACAGGTTTGCAAAACACACAAAACTGTAATACGTCAATCTCAGCCTACACAGGTCCAAATTCCGAAATTCCAAAGGCATAAGTTAGCTAAAACATCCAGCTACATTTACTCTAAAAGACACAACTTCAAAATCCAAACCAATTCAGTCAAAACAGGCAATTACCATATCCGCAGTTTTCGGAACATTGTGGCACAAAAAAGCAACAGTAAAAAAGCGTTTGTGCGGCATAACTCCTTCTATACTATCAAATGCCTTGAAATTTTGTAGGCACAGTATAAATCATCAGATACCTACAACTTTCATGTTTTGAAATAAATCCAATTCGGCCTCTAACTTGAACATAAAAATTTCGACAGAAAGGGTTCAAGACCCTAACTTTTCACATTTCATTTCCAAATCCAAAATTGTTGCATTTAACCAAATTCACACTAACTAAGACAAAAGCCTTATTACTCGAACCATCATACTAGGTCAAAACATGCAAATCATATGAAACCAGAAATTCATCATAAGGAAAACTGTCACCAAAATCTTCAAATCAAGAATATAAATCAATTTTCCAACACTCAAGCCAACTGCTAAGCATAATATAACCATCAATTAGATGTAGTAGGGTGTTCAAGCATCACTTAACAGCAATGAAGAGAGATAGGGAGTGTGGACACCTTAGCTCTTCAAAATTCACTTCACTAATAAACTCAAGAGCACAAGGAAGGAATTTCCATGGGGAGATTCTAGTTAAGGACTGAGTTGGGTTGATTTGAGCTGTTGAAGCGTTAAATTGGAAGAGTTTTTCTTCTCTTGATGAGAAGGTCGGCAACACAAGGGAAGGAAAATGGTGAATTTTGTGAATTTTTGGAGATATTTTTAACCAATTTTTGGTCAAAGGTCAAAATAGTGAATAGTAAACTGCTAAAGTCAAACGCAATGGAAAATTGACACTTGGTCACTCTATAATGCATTCCTATCCTTTTTTTTCTCTCACATCAATCAAATCTCACTCATACTTATCTCGTAACATCCGATAATTTTTCCACAGTAATCACGAAATTTAATCCGTATTGGCCCGAATTTTTTCCTGGAACTTTTCGCCTAGTGGGTCCCACGTCCGTATAACGTTCTTAACTTTCTCAAATTTATTCGATACTAGAAAACATCATCTAAAAACTTAAATTTACTCTAAAATAATCTTAGAAAATTTTCCGATAGCAGAAAGTGTAGAAAACAAGCCAATTGAAAATAAGAAAGCCTAGAAGATTATAAAACCTAACAAATGAAAAGTTACGGGTTCTCACATCTCTCTCCCTTAAAAAGAAATTTTCGTCCTCCGAAAATTCCTTATCATATAGTACAGCCAGTTAAGTCAAGTACAGAACATAAACGATCACCGAGGCATGCGTTTCTAGTTCACGCAATCCTTTCTACCTAGGCTCATATCTTTCGTATCCGGGCGCAAGAATCCCATCTAAGATAATTCACAACTCGAGCCGGCCGGTCCCACCGTAAATCATCCTTATTCAAGATTCTACCTGACATACATACTTAACTTCCTCATATCCCATGTTATGGAATCCATTACACTAATGTACATGCACAGTTCATGAGCTTACCGCTCAAAAGAGCACTGATACCTTTAAAACTTTCAACCACAAAGCAGGAACCATAACATCCCTTGGCACCAAGCTCGCTCCGACGCGTCAGTAGACACGCGATGTGGCTCTGATACAATTGGTAACAGCCCCACTTTCCCCTAAGGCGAACCAAAGGGTTAGCGGACTGCCTGCCCAGCTCTCGCCAGGACTACGGATCAGATTAGAGCTATCTATTGCGATCCGGAACCTACAAACGCGCGTAAACAAATCAAAATAGTAAAATAACCCAGAATAAAATAAAATGAAATCCGGAGTCGGCCATGAATAGTAACCGACCCGTCAGAACCCAACCGAAATAGCTAACAAACATTCACATCTGAACTTTAGCGTTTACCAATCAAAATGACATACAAAAGTTTCAAAAGTTAATATATACACACGGTTTGCCAAATCAAAAACAAACGCCCCAAAAGTACACTTAGGGTTTTAATACATGAGCTATGCAAAAGATATGTTCAACTAGCTCAATTTGGCAGCCATTTGTCAAATCCAGTCCAAAAGTATTTATTTTTCCTGTAAGGAAAACAAAAGAAACAGAACGGGGTGAGCTTGCGCTCAATGAGGTACCAAACAGATAGCATTAAAATCATGGCATTTCACATTTAACAAATCAGATACACATGTCAGATGTAAAGCAAAGGAACCAATGATTCAAATCAGAAGGATACGGGTGGCTCTCAGGAGCCAAATTTCCAGCGCAATACTTGATCCAAACCGGTTGACTCTCCGTCAACGTATATAGAACCAATGCGTCCGTAGACCCCTCTTATCACCGAATTCCGTCCACCAAACACCCTTTTACCGGGCCCGCTCACCTCAAACGAACAAAATGGTAATACTCGAGTATACCCGGAATCAAGGGTCTCAATACCCAAAATCCCCGAACAGACTACCGTGGTTCGTTATCTAATCGTCCAGGCCCTTGCCGGCCCGACTCGAATAACTTAGCCACAGGATTGAGCTCATAGGTCATAGAAATCCGAACAGATGCAGACACAGATAACAGATTCAAATTTTGCATAGTAAATTGGCATATGAACAGACCAGAGAACGAGTGTGATAAAGTACACCCTCGTCTCGAACAAATAAACAGATTGCAGAGCAGAAATCAAGTTAAATAGCAATGGAGGGGAGTGGTACACTCACCGGCTCAACTTCAAAAGTTTTCACTTCAGATTGGCCTTAATCGCCAAGAAACCCTAAAATAACCAAAATAAACCAATTGAAGGTTTCATATCCAAAATCGAGTAAACGGAATGCACAAGTGAGGCTCGACTACACGTCGTACGCCTTGCCCAAAAATACTAATGCAAGGGTGCAAAAACATGATTTTCTTGGAAACAAAAGATAACATGAAGACCTAGGGTCAACAACCCAAAAGCCCTTTATTTCCATCAAAAGGCAAAACCAACTTAAAGAATCAAACGGCCTAGAAAATCGGACAGCATTTCCCCTAAATTTCTTACTTTTCCAGCCATTAAGGCTTCATTATTTCCTCAAATCAGCCCAACATTTCACACCAAAGGTCATCTCATTTCCCAAAAGCCGTACAGGGCTCAAAGTGGTACAAGTACAAAAGTTAGCTAGGAAACAACCAAAATGAAAGCAAGCCCTAAGAGAGACTCGACGACGAGTCATAAAACAATGCTGAACACAACCCCAATAGGGTCTCATATGCATAAATAAGCATGATAGCAAACCAGAAATTAAGAAAGGGCTTTAACCTAAGCCTTGATAAGAAAACCGGATTTGACCTCATAATGCGGTAATGGCACAACTCTCACTACAAATGTCGGATGGGGGTGTAAGACCCACCATTTCGAAGCCAAGAAACAGAGCTACAACAATGTAGAAGGCCTCTCAGTCCAAATCCTAGAACAACTAGGTCAAAAGTGCCAAATACCAAACCATAATTACCAAAACAGGTTTGCAAAACACACAAAACTGTAATACGTCAATCTCAGCCTACACAGGTCCAAATTCCGAAATTCCAAAGGCATAAGTTAGCTAAAACATCCAGCTACATTTACTCAAAAGACACCAACTTCAAAATCCAAACCAATTCCAGTCAAAACAGGCAATTACTATCGCAGTTCGGACATTCTGTGCACCAAAAACAGCAACAGTAAAAACGACATAACTCTCTCTATACTACTCCAAATGCCCTGAAATTTTGTAGGCACACTAAACTCATCAATACCTACAACTTTCATGTTTTGAACAAAGTCCAATTCGGCCTCTAACTATGACCTAAAATTTCGGACAGAATAGGGGTTCAAGAACCCTAACTTTTCACATTTCATTCCAAATCCAAAATTGGTTGCATTTAACCACAATTCACACCTACTAGAGCCAAAGCCCCTTATTACCAACCATCATACTAGTCCAAAACATCAAAATCATATGAAACCAGAAAAGTCATCATAAAATGGAAAACTTCACCAAAACTCTTCAAATCAAGAAATAAATCACATTTTCCAACACTCAAGCCACTTCTAAGCATAATATAACCATCATTAGATGTAGTAGGGTGTTCAAGCATCACTTTCCAAGCAATCAAGAGAGATAGGGAGTGTGGACACCTTAGCTCTTCAAATCAACTTCACTAATACACTCAAGAGCACCAAAGGAAGGAATTTCATGGAGTAGATTCTAGTTTAAGGACTTGAGTTGGGTGATTTGAGCTTGTTGGAAGCTTAAACTTGGAAGAGTTTTTCTTTCTTCTTTGATGAGAGGTTCGGCCAACACAAGGGAAGAAAATGGTGAATTTTGTGAATTTTTGGAGATATTTAACCAATTTTGGTCAAAGGTCAAAATAGTGAATAGTAACTCTTAAAGTCAAACCAATGGAAAATTGACACTTGGCACTCTAATAAATGCATTCCTATCCTTTCTTTTCTCTCTCACATCAATCAAATCTCACTCTCTACTTATCTCGTAACATCCGATAATTTTTCCACAGTATCCGAAATTTAACCGTATTGGCCGAATTTTTCCGAACTTTTCGCACTAGTGGGTCCCACGTCCGATATACGTTCTTAATTTCTCAAAATCTATTCGATACTAGAAAAATCATCTAAAAACTATATTTACTCGTAAAATAATCTAGAAAATTTTCCGGATACAGAAAGTGTAGAAAACAAGCCATTGAAAATAAGAAAGCCTAGAAAGATTATAAAACCTAACAAATGGAAAAGTTACGGGTTCTCACAGTGTGGTTGTTTATGATGATTGACAATGGCCTATAATGACACTAGTAGGTGTGAATAATTGATAATTGCACTCAATTTTGGATTTGGAAGAATTTCTGGAAAATTAGGGTTCTTGGTTGAACATTCTGTCCGAAATTTTAGGTCATAGATAGAGGCCGAATTGGACTTTGCTCAAAACATGAAAGTTGTAGGTATTGATGAGGTTGAAGTGCCTACAAATCTTCAGGGCATTTGGAGTAGTATAGAGTGAGTTATGCCGTTTTTACTGTTGCTGTTCTGGTTGATCAGAATGTGCGAACTGCGCTTGTAATCGTCTGTTTTGACTGGAATTAGTTTGGATTTGGATGTTGGTGTCTTCTAATGAAATGTATATTGATGTCTTAGCTTTCATATTCCTTTGGAATCAATGCTTTTGGACCTGTATAGACTGACTTGGACTGATTACAGTTTTGTGTGATTTGGGAACCTGCAATTACGGTTCTGGGTTGGTTTTCTGCATTTTTGACTTAGTTGTGCTAGGATTTGGATTGAGAGGCCTTCTACATTGTTGTAGCCCCTTAAGTCCTGGATATCCCTGTAAATTTTCAGGATTAACGGAGTTGTATAACCTGAGTTCTAAACGAAATACTCAGACCTGTTTTGACCGTCAAATTCTGTTCTGTTCTTATATCCGGACAGTTTACGACTGGAACTTTGGCTTCACGTTTGACTAGGTTACAAGCTGTTTGGGCTTGTACCAAAACACCAAACTTATAGCTCTATATCAGAGCTTTCTAACGCCCTTGGAATTTCATGAATCGGATTTATAGAACCTGAGATATAGCCGAGCAAATAAGGCCTGCCCGTGAAAATGACCATTTTCTGGTCAGATCTGTTTTGGTCCTGATGACCAACTTCCGTTCCGAATTTGGATTGCCGACCTTCATGAAAGTTGTTCCATCTGGAATGAACTATCTAACTGCCAATTTTCAGCTCTTTTTCCCATGTGTAGCATAGAAAACAGTTTGCACTCAAAACTGACCATTTGTGCATTAGCCAGATTTCGTATGTGATTGTGTTTGGTTCATTTGGGGCTGAAGCCTCCAGTTTCAGTTCTGGATGTCTTCATAACAATTGTTGTTCATCCTTTAAGCTTCGATATGGTGTCTCATACGCCTTAATCCGATATTCGTAGCTCAACTTATGATTAAAATAGAAACGAGTGTCAAATCTGCCGTTTCCGCTAACGGCCGTTTCCGTTTCCGTCCGTCATATGTACGTGCGCGCGTGCCGTTTTTGCCGTTTTGTTTGTTTGAGGCACGATAGTAGCCGTTTACGATATTATGTGACACAATCTCCTATTTCAGACGGTGGTGAGCTGGGCGGATCTGGTGGGGTCCACTACTAGCTGTTCGTTTCGATCCGACTTCGTACTTTTGCTATTTCCGTTTTGAGTAAGTATTCAGGCCAGTTTGGTGTGTTTTCTTTGCTATGTGTTTGAGATATGTGAAAAGGGTACTTAGGCGAGGGTGTACTTTATCGCACTCGACCTAAACCCTAATTTGAATGTATAATTGTACTTGGCATATGTATATGAACCTTTTGGAACCAAAACCCTTGAGCTTGTGGCTCGGGGCGACTTTCGAGTAAAGTTTGTGAAGTTTGCAAAGTTTGTGAGTTCGTGGGCCCGATCTAAGACCTGTTTGGACTATTCGAGCCGGTTAGGGCTTGGTCGAAGTCAGTCCAACTTAGTCTGAGGTCACCAAGTTTGTAGGTTCATGTTATGAACCAATTTTGTGAATCCGGTTCACCGAGAAGGTGACCAAGTTTGTGACCCGAGCTTGTGACTCAAGCTCAAGTTTGTGATTTCGTTCGCCCGGGCAAGTTTGTGAGGTGACTGGCCAGTGAGGGTGATAAGGTGTCGGTGGGTGTACAAGTGAAGTTCTACGGACCATTGAGTGTGGTCGACGGAGTGTCGGCAGGAGATCACGCATGGCATATGAATTGGCTTTGGAGCCACCTGTATCCTTATTATGTGATGTTACTTTTCTGCTTTTGCTTTACTCTTACTGTGTAACTGTTGTTACGTGAAATTTATGCTTTCGCCCCTGTTTACTTACTAAGCATATAGCTTACCCCTTTCCTTTTGTTTTCCTTAGCAGGGGCCGACGCGGGGACTTTTGGCTCGTACACTAGTATAGATAGATTGGCTTGTATTAGTTAAACAGTTAGGATGTTTGTTTTAGTTTTGGTGGTTTGTATAAGGACCCTTCTTAGGGTCGATCTTCTGCTGGTTGTGGTTATAGTGTATTAGAGTGGTTGACTCGAGACTTTTGAGGATGTAAATGTAACTTTTGGGATTGTATATATATATTGTATATAGTGCTCTTTCGATTTATCTAGTTTTATTGCTTTAAGTTTTGAGTCCTGGCGCGAGCTAGGCAGGCGGCCCGCCGATACCGTTGGGTTCGCCCTTGGGAGAAGTGGGGTCGTCACAGTTGGTATCAGAGCGCCTAGGTTAGAGGACTTGGGCAAGTGGGACATACGCGATAGACACTAGGCATATTTGACCATTTTAAGTTGAATGATATCTTTTAAGCTGAAATGCTGGTTGACTGACGACTTAATGTTTTGTAGGTATGTATCCGGGCGGTTCGAATGGTGCGGGACCCAGTGGCGTGGGACCGAGATTTCCGAGCACGAGAGGCATAGAGGATCGAGTGCTGCGTAAGCGGGCGATCCGTTATAGGCAGAGGCTGGGAGAGCCTTACACTTTGTACTCCCCTTTCGGCCAGGTGTCGTGCCGACCCTGTGCGTGCTGGTATACCTATAGCTATCCTGACGAGGTTGTCTTAGCGTTGGATGATGAGCGTTATCACCTAGACCAGACGGTCGAGACTTTGCGGGCGTAGCTAGCGGAGGCTAGAGAGTTTAGCCGCTGGCAGGCGTTGCGCGTTAGAGACCTGGAGCGGGATCTCCGAGACACACACCAGCACCTCTTCGCTATGAAGAGGCAGCTCAGGGAGAGGGCCCGGAGTATCACGTTTGATTGTGGGGTCTTACTAGATATGGCCGCGGAGGCACCCCCACGAGCTACCGGGCCAGAGCAGATAGGTGAGATAGGTACTTTAGGTTCCGTAGGGAACCGGGGCCCTAGGGGAGGCGTTTAGGGTCGCTTTCGTATTTTGATTAGCTGGCAGATTACTTTTGTTAGAACTGGCCTGGCTAGTTTCTTTTGTTATCTGGTTGGTTGACTAGATTTTTGGAGCCGGAGTGCTCGTGTGTATATTGGGTTTTGACCCGACTGGAGGTCGGGTAATTTGTATATCTTTTGGTGTGACTTTGTATTGTACCTATCCTTTGCGTGCCTTTCGTGTATCTGTTTTGTGTTTTGTGTTTTCGTGTATCCTTTACGGCAGGTTTCGAAGGTACGCTTTGACCACGGATTAATTTCGAGGACGAAATTGTCCTAAGTGGGGGAGATTGTGAGGCCCCAGTCCGATCGTAAGTCGATATTAGGGTTATTTGATATTTGGTTTGGAAAAATAGGGTTTTATGGCTAGGAAGGAAACCCTAATTCGGTTAAGTTGGAAAATCCTAGTTTACGTATTATGATTATACGGTTCAAGCTATAATTTATATTCGGTAATCTAGTGTGTGCCTGGACATAGGTTAGTAAGTTTGAATGATTAGCAAACCTCTAGTGTTGCAATATTAGAAAGTTTCAGTGGAGATTATTTATCGCCGCTTTTCCACATTTTCTTATTAGAAAAGTTCCCCAGATAATTTTTATGAGTAAATATAGTTTTAGATGATTTTTCTAGTATCGGTTAGATTTTGAGAAAATAAGAACGGATTTCGGACGTGGGACCCACTAGTGCGAAAAGTTCGGGAAAATTCGGCCAATAAGCTTAAATTTCGGATACTGTGAAAAAATTTATCGGGTGTTAGGAGATAAGTAGAGGAGGTGATTTGATTGATGTGAGAGAGAAAAGAAAAGATAAGATTGCATTTAAGAGGTGACAAGTGTCACCTTCTTAGTGGTTCCAAGTTAAGATTTACTATTTCAATTTTTGACTTTTTTTGACCAAAAGGTAAATATCTTAAAAATTGCTCAAAAATTCACCATTTCTTCTCCTTGGTGGCCGGCCCTCTTGTGCTAAGAAAGGAAGAAAACTTCTTCAATTTACAAGTCCCAACTAGCTCAAATCACCCAAAAATACTTGCTTCCATCTATTTCTACTCCATAAAATCTCTCTAGTTGGTGTTAGTGGTTGGTTTGGTGAAGTTTTTGGAAGAGCTAAGGTGTTCCACAACTTCCTCTCTCTTTTGTTCTTGGTAACTAGTGCTTGACTACCCTCCTATACCTTATGAAGCTTAGGTTATGCTTATTAGTGATTAAAGTGCTGAAATTTCTGGTTTTTATCTTGGTTTGAAGTGATTTGGTGAAGTTTTTATTTTATTGATGATTTTTCTGGTTTAATTGGATTATGATGGTGTGGTTGTTTATGATGATTGGCAATGGCCTATAATGACACTAGTAGGTGTGAATAATTGATAATTGCACTCAATTTTGGATTTGGAAGAATTTTTGGAAAATTAGGGTTCTTGGTTGAACATTCTGTCCGAAATTTTAGGTCATAGATAGAGGCCGAATTGGACTTTGCTCAAAACATGAAAGTTTTAGGTATTGATGAGGTTGAAGTGCCTACAAATCTTCAGGGCATTTGGAGTAGTATAGAGTGAGTTATGCCATTTTTACTGTTGCTGTTCTGGTTGATCAGAATGTGCGAACTGCGCTTGTAATCGTCTGTTTTGACTGGAATTAGTTTGGATTTGGATGTTGGTGTCTTCTAATGAAATGTATATTGATGTCTTAGCTTTCATATTCCTTTGGAATCAATGCTTTTGGACCTGTATAGACTGACTTGGACTGATTACAGTTTTGTGTGATTTGGGAACCTGCAATTACGGTTCTGGGTTGGTTTTCTGCATTTTTGACTTAGTTGTGCTAGGATTTGGATTGAGAGGCCTTCTACATTGTTGTAGCCCCTTAAGTCCTGGATATCCCTGTAAATTTTCAGGATTAACGGAGTTGTATAACCTGAGTTCTAAACGAAATACTCAGACCTGTTTTGACCGTCAAATTCTGTTCTGTTCTTATATCCGGACAGTTTACGACTGGAACTTTGGCTTCACGTTTGACTAGGTTACAAGCTGTTTGGGCTTGTAACCAAAACACCAAACTTATAGCTCTATATCATAGCTTTCTAACGCCCTTGGAATTTCATGAATCGGATTTATAGAACCTGAGATATAGCCGAGCAAATAAGGCCTGCCCGTGAAAATGACCATTTTCTGGTCAGATCTGTTTTGGTCCTGATGACCAACTTCCGTTCCGAATTTGGATTGCCGACCTTCATGAAAGTTGTTCCATCTGGAATGAACTATCTAACTGCCAATTTTCAGCTCTTTTTCCCATGTGTAGCATAGAAAACAGTTTGCACTCAAAACTGACCATTTGTGCATTAGCCAGATTTCGTATGTGATTGTGTTTGGTTCATTTGGGGCTGAAGCCTCCAGTTTCAGTTCTGGATGTCTTCATAACAATTGTTGTTCATCCTTTAAGCTTCGATATGGTGTCTCATACGCCTTAATCCGATATTCGTAGCTCAACTTATGATTAAAATAGAAACGAGTGTCAAATCTGCCGTTTCCGCTAACGGCCGTTTCCGTTTCCGTCCGTCATATGTACGTGCGCGCGTGCCGTTTTTGCCGTTTTGTTTGTTTGAGGCACGATAGTAGCCGTTTACGATATTATGTGACACAATCTCCTATTTCAGACGGTGGTGAGCTGGGCGGATCTGGTGGGGTCCACTACTAGCTGTTCGTTTCGATCCGACTTCGTACTTTTGCTATTTCCGTTTTGAGTAAGTATTCAGGCCAGTTTGGTGTGTTTTCTTTGCTATGTGTTTGAGATATGTGAAAAGGGTACTTAGGCGAGGGTGTACTTTATCGCACTCGACCTAAACCCTAATTTGAATGTATAATTGTACTTGGCATATGTATATGAACCTTTTGGAACCAAAACCCTTGAGCTTGTGGCTCGGGGCGACTTTCGAGTAAAGTTTGTGAAGTTTGCAAAGTTTGTGAGTTCGTGGGCCCGATCTAAGACCTGTTTGGACTATTCGAGCCGGTTAGGGCTTGGTCGAAGTCAGTCCAACTTAGTCTGAGGTCACCAAGTTTGTAGGTTCATGTTATGAACCAATTTTGTGAATCCGGTTCACCGAGAAGGTGACCAAGTTTGTGACCGAGCTTGTGACTCAAGCTCAAGTTTGTGATTTCGTTCGCCCGGGCAAGTTTGTGAGGTGACTGGCCAGTGAGGGTGATAAGGTGTCGGTGGGTGTACAAGTGAAGTTCTACGGACCATTGAGTGTGGTCGACGGAGTGTCGGCAGGAGATCACGCATGGCATATGAATTGGCTTTGGAGCCACCTGTATTCTTATTATGTGATGTTACTTTTCTGCTTTTGCTTTACTCTTACTGTGTAACTGTTGTTACGTGAAATTTATGCTTTCGCCCCTGTTTACTTACTAAGCATATAGCTTACCCCTTTCCTTTTGTTTTCCTTAGCAGGGGCCAACGCGGGGACTTTTGGCTCGTGCACTAGTATAGATAGATTGGCTTGTATTAGTTAAACAGTTAGGATGTTTGTTTTAGTTTTGGTGGTTTGTATAAGGACCCTTCTTAGGGTCTATCTTCTGCTGGTTGTGGTTATAGTGTATTAGAGTGGTTGACTCGAGACTTTTGAGGATGTAAATGTAACTTTTGGGATTGTATATATATATTGTATATAGTGCTCTTTCGATTTATCTAGTTTTATTGCTTTAAGTTTTGAGTCCTGGCGCGAGCTAGGCAGGCGGCCCGCCGATACCCTTGGGTTCGCCCTTGGGAGAAGTGGGGTCGTCACAATCCATCTTGTTTGACCAAAGGATTAGAGGAAATTTAAACCAACTTTGCTTCATTTCCTCCTCCATAATTTCGGCCACCATGAAGCTTCCAAAGGAAAGAAGAAAACTCCATCTTCTTGCTTTTAAAACCTTAACTTGATCTTGAGCAAAAACCATAAGAGAATGAACTTGAGTTAGTGAGTGATCTACCTTCAACCCTAGAGCTTTGGTTTTGGTGGTTTGTTTTGGTGCTTCAAGCTTCACATAAGAGAGGTATGTGAACCTTAAATCCTAACTTTCTTGTACTATATCAAGTATTTGAAGTTTTGATGGCAAACTAGGAATCAAATGGATGTTGGTTGTGGTTAAAATTCTTGAACTAAACAAGTGGTAGTAGGGTTGGTTGGTTTACCTACCATGTGTTTGATGAATTGTTCAAGTTTTATTCATAGCTTTCCTTCATGTATTTACATGTTTTGGACCCTTTTTGAGTTAAAGATAACACTTGGTATGATGATAAGTTAATTGCAATGAAAGGATGGAAGTTGGTGATACAAGTGAACTAATGGACTGTTTTTGTTTCTCATGGCTGGCCGGTTTTGTAGGAGAGGTTCTCCTTGATCTTGTGGTTCATTTGCACATTATTTAAGCCTAAGAAACTTGACTAAACATTGGTTTAAGGTTTGGTGTGAGTTTATATGGAAATTAAGCAAGACAAGTGGTTGTTTTTGGGTAAGAAATGGACTGTTTTGGTTCCTTTTGGTGGCTAGACTGTTTTGACTCTTTTAATCATTTATGTGTATTGCATTTTGAGCTCCAATGGTACAAGATAACTTTCTCCCCTGCATATGAATCATAGGAGATTGAATTGGATGAATTTGAGCCAAAACAAGTGAAGTTAGCATCAAGAACTAGTGTAAATTTGCTAGGGTTTTAGGGCTGATCAGAACTGGAAAATCAGCCGACTTCCCTGGATCACTAGTATTGATAGAAGATGAACTAGAGTGTACATTTGGTACCCTTGGAAATCCCTTCGAGTCTAGTTTCCAACGCCGCTAACGGTACCTGATTCTGATCTTCCTACAATGAGATATGGCAGTTTTCCCGAAACTGCATGGGAGTGACTGTTTTACCTGCGAAGAAGACTTTGAACTTGAATGAAATCTTTCTTTTGCCCAACTTTCTTGCACTTGTCAAACTTGTTTTCTCATGACCTTTTACTGCATTTTGGGCCTAATTTTCATGGTGAATTGAGTAGATTTAACCACTCACTTGGTCACCTAATAAGCTCACATTTGGGTTGGGTACGAACCTAGATTGTTAACGATTTCACTCGTTGCCCTAGGATTGGGAAACGGAGGTGATCGTAACCAAAGGACTTGATGTTTGATCACTACATTGCTTGATAGGTGAGTGTTTCATTACCTGCTAACTGTCTATGTGAAATATCTGAATACTTAATTTGCGACTGGTTGAACCAAACATTGTTTTGTCAAAATTGAGGCAAGCATGTACTTTATCATACTCGACCTCCTTTGATTTCACTGAGGCCCTGTATATTGCTATCATGAGATATGAATTCTCTATATTTGACTATACGTGAGTTGTTTGAGTGATATCCCATCAACTATTGTGACTGTTTGGGTACCCAACCTTGTAGGTGAGTCGGTCGTATCAAGCCGGCAAGGGTTTGGTCGAGAAGGCCGATAAATCTTGAGGACTGTTTACTGAAAACTGGAAACTGGTATACTCGATTATTACCTACTTACTGTTTGAGAAGTTCGGGCCCGGTAAATATGATTGATTGGTGGACGGGAATGGGAAAAAGTGGAGTTCTACGGACATTGTATTCTTTAAATACAAACGTTGACGGAGAGTCAACGGATTCTTGTATGATCAAACTCAAGTGGATTTGGCTTTTGGAAGCCACTCGTATCCTTGAATTGAACTGTGATTAAATTGTGGTAGTACAATACTGTGCTTACTTGTTTACCTTACATCTTTATTTGGCTATGTGCTTATCTGTTTATTTGGAACCTCACTGAGGTTTAGCTCACCCTACTCCTTTTGTTTTCCTTAACAGATCCGGGATGGACTTATGGTCAAGAACTTTTATAGCATTATCTTTTATTTTGTACTTGTACTTTGCATTATAACTTTTTGTTTAAATGACTTTACTATTGACTCTTGTAAGGTTGAATTTATAAGTTCGACGTATGTTATGTAAATTAAGTGTGGAGTGGTAAGTTTGACATTTAGCTCTATATTCTAAGTTTGGAAAGTTGGCGTGGTGATTATATTTTCATTAGGGTTTGCACTCTTTGTTTGGAAGTTATGTCATCAGTTTTCTTGAGTTGCTAGTTCTTTGATCGACCGAGGCCCGGTGAGAGTTAGGTAGGCAGTCCGCTGATACCCTAGGGTTCGCCTTAGGGAGAGGTGGGGCTGTCACAGATGGTATCAGTGCCTAGGGTTGAATTGGCCTGGCCGCATTAGAAATTTTAGACTTGAGGATTATATTTGATCATTTTCTCTTAAGAGTACTTAAGTTTTATCTACACTTTGTGTAGGATGGACGGATATAGTGACCCTAGCGATAGTCAAGTTGGCGCGCAACCCCGTGCTCCATTACCTATGATTAGATACCAGATTTGGCCAGGAGGCGCTGCCGTGCATTAGAGTCCTGCTAACCGCCATCGGCGATGCGAGTGCCGCCATACTTATATCTATCCCAATACGGTAGTTCTGGCTATGGTAAAGGAGAGGATGGCCCTAGCGAAGGACAATGCTAGGCTTGAAGTTGAGTGAATCAGTTAAAGGAAACTATTAAAATGCAAGCTGAACGAATCAAGGAACTTGAGTATGATGTGGTTGAGCGCCAGGAAAGGGTTGATGATCTTTGCGCGCAGCTGGGGGAAGCTCAGTAGCGCATGGTTAAGAGGGCTATGAAAGTGAGGAATACAGCGGAGTCCATTCTGAATATTTGTGATGACCTACTTGGAGATGTGAGCGATGAGGCTTCCCACATCGGAGGCGCGGCAGGAGCTGAACCTGCCTAGGATGGGGTTCAGCTAGTCCCGCGACAGACTGAGTCCTGATTGTTAGGTTATACTTTTGGATGATTTTGACCTTGTAAGTAGAAAGGATAGGGGATGTGGTGACTTGGTGGTTGTACTGTTTCTTTTGACTACGTACACTGGCTTTTGCATGATATGACTTGATGAACTGTGTCTGTACTTTTGAGGCTCGTACTTGATACTTTTGGCCTTGTTAGTTTGTAAATGATTGCTATGAGCCTTTGAATGTATAATACTTTGATTTTGACCTTGACTTTGACCTTGACCTTGACTTTGATTTTGACTTTGACCTTGACTTTTACTTGACTTTATTTCGAATTGGCATTTAACTTGTGAAGACCCAAAAATTTTCTTATTTTTATCTTATTTTACTCGCTTATTTAAATATTTATTCCACCGTTTTCTCCGAATAATTTAGTTTAACCATTTTAAATCCATTTACATGGAACTATGCCTTACTTATATTTTTAAAACGTCCTGTTAACAAATTTAATTTTCGGAGGCTCGTTTAGTAAGAAATAGCGAATACACGTTTTTCGAGGCAATATACTATCCGAGAGTGCAATGATCTTGGAGATTTGAGGACTCATGTTTCATTCTTAAAATAGTTATTTTTATGATTATTTACCCTAGTATTAGTTAGTTATATTATGTGATACCCCGACTTTTAGGATAATGTTTTTGTTTAGTCTCAAAGAGGATATTACGGTTTCTTTATTTTATTTTTGTTTTAAAACATTGTTTTATTTTAAAGACTAGAAACCCTACTTGTACTTTAAAACCCTAGTTTACTTGTGACTAACAGGTTGTGTTTAAATCCCTCATATTTGACTCAAAACCCTAATTTTATTCTATGGAATTGTAAAATTCATCATATTTTTCTTAAAATTCCCTTTTATTTGAAATACATTACCTTATTATAGCTATACTACTTATTTACATCCTCAAGGGTTAGAATAAAGCATAGAATTAAGAGTTTTACCCTTAGTTTTATAGTTCGGGCAAATTAGAGTTTTCACGTATTTTGGTAATGTAATTAAGTGTGGAGGTTTGTGTACTAAATTTAGTAATTAAGAGTGAATTTTAGATGGGAAATAATATGAGATTAGAAGTGAGAATAATAAGTTAGTGAATTATAAGTAAAAATCCTAGTACGTGCGAGTTAAGGAAAAACGGGTAGAACCGACGTGCACCGTTTGTTACCGAGTGAGTGCACCACGTGAACACCACTTTATTACCTTAATACTCTTACTATTAATTGAGTCAAATCAGCCCCAAAATATCTGATAAAGCAGGCGAAAAGTTGGACAAAAAACAAGAGAGAGAAAAGAAAATTTTGACCACCAATCAAATTGTGACATGTGTTAAACTTTGACCAAGCCTTTTTCTTGCTTTCTTATCTTTCCTTGGGCTGCATTTCTTCTTCATTTCTGCACATTTGGCCGTGAGAGTGAGGAGAGAAAAGGAGAGAAAAGGAGAGAAAGAAACACTTCATTCCATCTTGATTTCTTGCTCAATCTTGCAAACTAACCGATAGATTCACCAAATAATCCATGGAAGTTGCTTAGGAAGGTGGATTGCCATCTTGGAGTGGAGAGTTTTGGTGGTTCAAGCTTCCTAGAGGCTGTTGTGCTTCTCCAATACTAGGTAAGGAAGGTATTAGTTCATGGTTGTACTACTTAATGGTTTACAAGTGAAAGTTATGGTTTGTTGGGTAGATCTCATGGTTTAGTAGTAGATTTGGTCAATTCCAGCTTTGTAGTGTAAAATTTCAGCTTTGGGTTTGAATGATTTTCTTCTTATACTTGCTGTATGGATGGTATATGATGTATATAAGCTTGTATATGAGGTTGTAGTGCTGGTTTCAAGCTTAAAATGAGAGTTATACCATGAATGGAGCAAATTTCCAGAATATCGGTTTCTTATGGTTCAGTTCTTCCCGTTTCTGTTTGAGTATGTTAGAGACTGAACCAGCCTTATACCAAAACATAAAAGTTGTAGATAATGATGTTTTATAGTTTTTTACAAAATTTCAGCTCAATCGGAGCAACGTATCCTGTGAAAAGACCAAAATACCCCTGACTCTCATAGGTTTAGTCCAATGGACAATTTTGATATTTCGCAACACTAACCGTGTCTGTTCACCATGATCCGTACTGATTTAGCATTTGGCCAAAACATGAAAGTTTTAGTGTTATGTCTTAAATTTCTAACGCCCCTAGAATCACCTTTATTGGACTTCGGTAGCCTGAGTTATTGTCATTTACGCATAGTACGGTTAAGTAGCCAGAGTGTGAGATTCAAGTTCTGTAATTTGAAATTTTGACCTAGCTACACTACGAACTGCACTGAGTGGTCTTCATCAAAGTTGTAGCTCTCTGCCTTAGCTTCGAAATAGTATAAATTTAACCCTAATCTGATAAGCGTAGCTCTGGTTGTGTCTGTTACGCAAAACAACATCAAATCTGCCTTTTATTTCCTAACTTAAACTTCATTTCAGCACATGTTCTTAGCTTGATTTTGTACTTGTATGACCTTGAGTCTATTGGACGGCTAATGAAATAAGATTATGTTGTGTGTAACTTTGGGTTTGATTGAGGAAAAGATTGAAGCCATAAATGGCTGGAAAATAGGTAAATACAAAGGGCGTGCTGCCCAAATTTACGCTCGAGAACTAGGTAGATATGCTTGCGACTTGAGTAAGGTTTGAGAGCGAATACCACTTGAACCATCTTGGATATTGCACCTTCTTTTATCGAGGTATATAAGTTAGAACTTGGCCGACCTTGTACCCTTGGAAAAATGAAATTTATGACTAATAGATATACTTTTCTACATTTCGTCGACCCAAATGGTATTTCAAAGTATAATTGTTTCCAAGTTTCAAAGTCTTAAGAGCGAGCATGAATTTCTTAGAATTTGATAAGTATCTTGAATACTACTCAAACGAGTTGCATTTACTTGATTTTCTTGAAGCGAAACTCCTATGTTTCGAACTCTAGAAAATTTTACATTCGTAAATGATATTTTATCGCAGATTTGGACTCCAACCAAGAGTTGGACCTGAACGTGTTTTTGAGAGGCACTAGACTTTTGGTGAGTGCTTCCAAATATCTGGTTGAACTTGACACTTGTTTTGATACTTGATCCATGAAAATACATGATACGAGATTTGTTGATCGGGCAAGGGTGTACTTTATCGCACTTGGCCTAATATGATATCTACTTGTTTATTGTTGCAATTAACTTGATATGCTTGTACTTGATTTGTAAGTGTGGAGCGGCAGTATGTACCACACTCTATCCGAGTGGGAGGTGCCTCTCATTCCTGTCTCCATACTTTTATTTTAATTCAATCGATTGGAGTGTTACCTCGTCGACTTTTTGGGGACCCCAAACCCCATTGGCTAGTTAATCGAGTCGAGCCGGCAAGGGCTTGGTCGATTGGGTAACGAACCCTGGGTCTTTCGTTTGGTCGAGTGGAGTGATATCTTCTCGACTAATCGGTATACTCGAGTATTACCACCCGTGTTTATTGAGGATTTTGGGCCCAGTAGGGGGTGTGAATGGTGGACGGAGAGTAGTGTAAGTGGTGCTCTACTAGATTGGTTACTTACTTGAAGGTTGACGGAGTGTCAACTATTACTTGATCAAGCTCTGGTGATGCAATGGGAATTTGGCTCCTGAGAGCCATCCGTATCCTTATACTTTGGAGTGATTATTGTTTATTGGATTATTGTTTCTTTTGAAAACTTTTACACACGCTCACTTTGAGATTTGCTACTTGAAGTATTATTGCTCACTTTTATGAACTTTTCATGCTCATTACTTTGTTACATGATACTTTCACTTTTAAATAAGGGTTAACTTGCTATTTGGAACCTTACTGGGCTTTTAGCTCATTCCACGTCATTTGTTTTCCTTGCAGAGGGTACGAGCGAGGCGTGAGACGTACAGGCTAGCGTAGTCTAGTTATTTTGACTTTTGCAATTGTACTCACGCTAGTACCCGACTAGGGTTGATTGTACTCGTATTGTAAACACTTTGAAGTATTTTGGTGTGTAGAAGCTTTGCATCTGGATTTGAGCATCAAAGTATATATATATTAAGTTGAAATGGGTGTGTTATTTATTTTCTAATGATGTGCGTTGTTATTTTTTTTTCTTGAGCTATGAGTGAGTGAGTCCTGGCGAGAGTTGGGCAGGCGGTCCGCCGAACCCTTTGGTTTGCCTTAGGGTGAGGTGGGGCCGTCACATATTATCGTTACAAGAATTTCTTTTAAGTTTCGCTTTATCGCGCGCGAATCGGAAGTTCGCGTATTTCGAGCCAGAACGGTTAAATGGAGATTTAAGAAATTTATTCTAGACTACTAAGAGTGAATAATTATAGTGTTAAAGGAATTACATTTGAAATTTAGTGCACAAGTATAACAACCAAGAGAGAGAACAGTGGTTCGACACCCGCGCGCGACACTATTCCTAATTGACTTTTGAACACCTTTTGGCCACAAATTCCTTAAGCTTCCAAGAGAAGCTTCACAACTCAAAACTCTCTCTCTCCTCACTCCCTAAGCTTGGCTGAACAGCAAGAAAAAGAAAGGAAAGAAAGCTCCAATTCATCTTGCTCATTCTTGCTTCAAATCACTTCTAAATTTGCATCCAACCTCAAAGCCACTTGGAGATTAGCTTGAGCTCGGAGAAAGGCTTCAACTTGCGGTGATTTTTGGAGTTTTTGGTGGTGAAATTTCTGGTTTCATCAAGAACTAAGGAGGTAACCATCAACTCATCTAATCTCTCCATTTAATACAAGATTTATGGTTGGTTGTGCAAGGGTTTGCAACCCTAAGCAAGGATTAGGCTAGCGGACTTGAGGTGTTTGATTTCTTACTTTAAATGTTAGGCTAGCGGTCTTGTGGTGACCTCCAGGTAGCTACCTTGAGGATTAAATGCTTGTTTAATGTTGTTTATGTGTTATATGAGGTGTATATGGTTAGAAAGTGAAGAAAGAATCAAAGGAAAGTGGTGCAAATGCGATGGCCGAAACTATCCGGTGATTTTCGTACCTGCCTTTCAAATTTTTGTGGGCTGTTTTTCTGTGAAATTGGTTGATATATGTTTTATATGGTGTGTAGAAAATTTCTACCAAAAATCATTTGAATTGGTTGAGCAAAACTTGAAATTTCAAAATTTGAAGAAAACTGAAAAATGTGTTCAGGCTGTCCGAGTACCATTTTGATTAAACATATCTCTTTGTACAAAATTCAAAATTGAGTGCCATTTGCGGCATTTGAAACTAGACACTTGTAGCTTTCCAACGGTATAAAATTCACTTTCTATTTCGAAATGAGTGAGCCGTAGTGACTCAGCAAAGTTTGCTGTCCTGTTCTGATAGTCTATCCGAGAGAAAGGTAGAAGCTGCACTTTGTGGCTCTAGTTTCTCTCACTTACGAATTGATTTTGAAAATGACTTGTTCTGATGAAATGTAGAGTTTTGAGTCTAGTTTCCAATGCCATCAACCATTCTCAATTTCAAGTTGTATTGAGTGAGATATGGTTCAATTTACAAACTGTGCCAAAGCTGGAAATCTGGAAAAAACCCTTTCTTCTTGCTAGCCGACCGATTAGGTTTGATTTGGGACGTTTTGTTTCGAAAATTTTGATGTCCATGGCTTTTCAAATACTTATTAAGTGTTCCTAGAACCTTGGTTTCAAAATAGACAGAATTGGAGTTGATTTCATTGGGTAAAATGTTTGAAAAAGGAAAATAAAGCAAGAAGACAAATTTGCTTTAAGAATTTCCTAAATTTTGGTAGTTTCGTTAACTGTATTTCCGTACGAGTTTTTATGTGAAATTTGATAGAGGAGTAGTCCTCCTATGGAAGTTGAATTGTACCAAATTTGGTGTTATTCTAAGATCATTTTGATACCCAAATGATGTCCCAAAGTTTGCTTTTCAAATCTAGAAATTCACTGTTTAGTAGTGAAAATTTGCTGACTTTGGACTGCTATATTTTGATATTCAAAACTCCGAATTTAGATCTGCTTATTTTGTTTGAAACTTTGTATGGAACTCTTATTTTGTTACAAATTTTAGAGGCTAGTTCACTTTCTGTGAATTTTGCCAAATTTCCAAAGTTTGCCGAAAAACATGACCTAAACTGTCTTGTATGCTCAAATCAACCACTTTGAGCTGAAATTTGAATGTCTTCTGTTTAGAATCTTGGAAAAATGTCTTCTAAGAACTTTTAGAACTTTGAACCTAGTTTCCAACGGTACAAATTTTTCCAATTTTGGACTTACTCAGTGCAAGTTTTGATTTTTCTAAATTTCATGTGCAAAACTAAAATTTTCCGACTTGATGGGAAATGAGTTTTTGGGAACTCTTCCCTATCCTTTGATATTGATTGACCATTTTAAACTTGATTTCATGGAGGAAATTAGTTTTTCTTGTGTTATTAAACACGACTTTTGAGTCTCGATTTTCGAGTAGTTAAGGCTCTCTTTCATAACATTTTCTTAGTATTGTACAAATGTACAATCTTCCTTGTTAGCAAGGGGTTTGTAAGTAATAGTGTGTGATAGTCAATTATTATTTGCTCAGGCGCTCAAGGGGACCTTGAAGAGGATCTCGAAGTGGACGCCTAAAAGCTTGTTTGAGCACTTACTCATCTATTTTGATTGGTGAGTGTCAAGTGCATGAATTTGTTGCTAAGTGCTTGACTTGCTTCTTATCCGTTATGTGAATTTGGAATTTTAGAGATGAGTGTGTACTTTACCGCACTCGTTCTCTTTCAAATGAAATTATATTCGAATTTTTGCTATGTGAATCCATATTCGCCTTGTGCGAAGTGATGTGGATGTGATTTGTATTTGTGATTTCTATTTGGAATCATCGATTGGAACGCTGCTCATTGACTTATATTCATATTTGTATTCATATTCGTATTCGGGGGACGCCCAAACTTGTTGGCTAACTTTACGAATCGAGCCAGCAAGGGTTTGGTCGATAAGCTTAGCAAACCATGAGATATTCGTAAAGCATGATCTATTGGAGAGATCTTGCTTGACATACTCACGTAGTATTGCCATGATATACTCGAGTAATATCAAAACTTTGATGAGCGGGCCCGGTAAGGGGTGTAAGGGTGACGGGATTCGAAGAAAGTGGTGTATCTACAGGATTTGATACTATGTGATTAACGGAGTGTCAACATGGAATTTGATCAAGACCTTGACTCGATTACGTGGAATTTAGCTCCTGAGAGCTACAGTATCCTTGAATTATTTTTGTTTACTTTTCCTATTTGAAATGTTAAATACTCGAACTTTACAGTTTTACTTATTATTTAAATGTGGTTGCTACTTGGACTATGTGCTTGCATGTGTGTTTCTTAGCCTCACGAGCATTCGCTCACCCGATTAGATTTGTTTTCCTTAACAGGACCGGATGAGAAGATTTTTGGAGAAAAGCCGACTAGATTACTCTTTTGATTAGTACCTTGGTTGTAATTGTTTGGTCGATTATAATGGTTGTATTTTGGGATTTGATGTATCTTTTGAGAACTCATGATGTAAGATTTGAACGTTTACCTAAGGAAGTGACTTCGATGTACTTCGGCCTTTATTATTAGTTGTTATCCTTTAAGTGCGAATTGGAATTGTATCGAGTCCTGGTGAGAGTTGGGCAGGCATTCCGCGGATACATAACTGCTTTGTGTTTTCCCTTGCTTATCGTGATTTCAACTTCATTTTTCTTTGACTTTCGATTGTGAATAAGTATTTATTGTATATCCAAAACTTGCTTACCTATTAGTTATAATATTTGAACCCTAGCCCAGTGAGTGATAACGGAAGGTAAACGACAACGTGGACGGGGCCATGGGCGTGGACCCGGACAAACCCAGGACCAAGAGAAAGAACAAGGATCTGTAGCAAACCAGAACCAGGGACCCAGAGATGAAGGAAGGGACCAGGTAGCTACACCTATCAATCGTATGACTGATTTATTGGCCCCTTTGGTTGACTAGTAAGGTCAAACACCTGGTAACTAGCAAAGGGACCCTAAAGTAGGTGAAGATAGGGCCCTGGAATGGTTCCAAAAATTCGCTCCTCCCAAGTTTCTTGAAGGACCAGATTTTGAAGTTGCCGAGAACTGGTTTGAAAGAATGGAAGATATTTTTGCTGCGTTACACTATACCGAGGAGAGACAAGTGACTTTTGCTATTTTTCAGTTAGAAGGTGCGGCCCGTTCCTGGTGGAACGTAGTAAGGGCAATGTGGATCAGGGAGCAAACACCACGTACTTGGTTAAACTTCACTAGAAAGTTTAATGAGAAGTTCCTCCTACCCTTAATCCAAGAGAAAAGAGAGGATGAATATATCAAACTGTACCAAGTCACTTTGAGTGTGGAGGAATATGAAACCCAATTTACCCGACTCTCTAAATTTGCTCCGAAATTGGTAGTTAATGAGCAAAAGCGCATAAGGTGGTTTGTACAAGGTTTGAATGTGGAGATTCAAAAGGACTTAGCTGCTGCTCAAATCGATACATTTAAAGATGCTCTTGAAAATGGTCAACGAGTGGAGCAGACCCGATTCCAAGTTCGGACCTTTCAAGCCAAGAGACGTGGAGCATCTAGTAATACTACCGGGCGAGTTGATCAGAATGTACCGCATCCTAAGTTTGGAAGAGGTACGGGTGGAGTTCGTATCTCAGGGACACCGAGAGGAGCTCCATCCAGAGGGGCTCACAACGGGAGAGGCCAACAGAGGACTATTTTCCAAGGAGGTCCGACACCCGCTACTCGAGTAAGTTGTGGATATTGTGGTAAGACAAACCACACTGAAGATGCTTGTTGGCGTAAAATGAGGAAATGTTTCCGTTGCGGAAGTTTCGATCATCAGATCGCCACTTATCCTGCTAAAAACCGTGAGGAAAATGAGGGTGTGCAGCCAGAGAAGTCAAACTCTAAACAACCAACTGCTAATGGGAGTAGACCGACAGCCTCTGCTAGGGTTTTTGCCTTGGACTATCAGCGAGCCCCTGAGTCCTCTGAAGTAGTAGAAGGTACGATCCCTGTATTCCACTGCTTAACTAAGTTTTTAATTGACCCTGGGGTAACCCATTTTTTCATAAATCCTGCCTTTATGTGTGGTATTGCTGTGAATCCTGTTAAATTTCCCTATGACTTGGAAGTTAGAACACCTACTGGGGATCAAAACCTAATTACCAATATGGTTTATAAAAATTGTGAGATTTGGGTAGAAAAACGGAAGTTGGTGGGAGATTTGATAAGTTTAGACCTCAAGGGGTACGACGTAATTATAGGAATGGATTGGTTGGCTCAATACAATGCTCAGTTGAGCTGCAAGACTAAGGTGGTGGAGTTCTCTAAACCCGGAGAGGCAACCCTAAGATTGGATGTGAGGGGTAGATTAGCCTCGTCTGCACTTGTTTCAAGAATTCGAGTCAGAAAATTATTGAATAAAGGGCATAGGGTTTCTTAGCTTTCTTGATTAACACTCCTAGAGGTAAGATGAAACTGGAGGATGTGTTAGTAGTAAATGAATTTCCCGATATTTTTCCTGACGAGCTGAAGTCGATGCCGCCAGAGAGAGAAATAGAATTTAAGATCGAGTTGGTGCCTAGAACCGCTCCTATTGCAAAAACACCATACTGAATGGCCCATGCCGAACTTAAGGAACTAAAATTGCAATTACAGGACTTGTTAGAATGAGGGTTTATTCGAGTAAGTGAATCACCTTGGGGGGCACCTATTCTATTTGTTAAGAAAAAAGATGGTAGTTTGAAACTCTGTATAGATTATCGCGGCTTAAATGATGTTACAGTGAAAAATAAATATTTTTTGCCGCACATTGACGAGTTGTTTGACCAGTTGCAAGGAGCAATAGTTTTCTCTAAGTTGGACTTGAGGCAAGGTTATTATCAGCTACGAATTAAGTAGGAGGATATGCCGAAAACTGCTTTTAATTTCAGATATGGACATTTTGAGTTTACAATGATGCCTTTTGGTTTAACAAATGCTCCGGCCGCCTTTATGGATTTGATGCATCGAGTGTTTAAACCTTATTTCGACCAATTTGTCGTGGTGTTCATAGATGATATTTTGGTGTATTCTAAGACTCGAGAGGATCACGAACGACATTTGAGGATAGTTTTGCAGACTTTAAGAGAGCATCAGTTATATGCCAAGTTTAGCAAGTGTGAGTTTTGGTTGGAGCAAATCTCGTTTCTAGGGCATGTGATATCTAAGATGGCATTTCTGTGGATCCAGTGAAAGTAAAAGCCGTATCTGAGTGGAAATAGCCAGAAACTCCAACTGAGGTTCGTAGTTTCCTAGGTTTAGTTGGGTATTACCGTCGGATGATCAAAGATTTCTCCAAATTTGTGAGAACCCGTAAATTCCTCTTAATAATTTTCCTAGGGTTTATCCCCTTTAATGGCATGTTTTTTTTGCATTTTCTGGCTTAGGAAAATTCTCCTGGTAAATTTTATGAGTAATTATAGTTTTTAGATGTTTTTTCTAGTATTGGAGAGTTTTTGAAAAATTAAGGATATATAAAGGACGTGGGACCCACTAGTGCGATAAGTTCGGAAAAAATTCGGCCAGTTAGGTTAATTTTCGGATACTGGTTGAGATTTATCGGGTGTTAAGAGATAAGTAGAGGATGTGAGAGGAAAAGAAAGGGATAGGAATGCACTTAATGAAGTGACAAGTGTCACTCTTCCATTGGTTGGACTTGTAGACAACTATTCATGGTTTTGACCTTTTTGACTAATTGGTTAAATATCTCCAAAAAAATCACTAAAATTCACTCTTTTCTTCTCCTCCATGGCCGGTTCTCTCTTGAGCAAAGAAGAAGGAAACTCTTCAACATTTTAGCTTCCATTTAGCTCAATCTTCCAAAACCAATCACATAAACTAGTTTCTACTCCATAAAATCCCTCCCTTTGGTGCTAGTAAGTGTTTTTGTGGAAGTGTTCAAGGAAGCTAAGGTGTTCTACAACTCCTTTTCTCTTGTTTACTAGGTAAGTGGTGCTTGAACTTCCTCCTACACCTAATGATGCTTAATTTGTGCCTAGTGGTGGCTAAAGTGTTGAAATTTGTTGTTTATTTCTTGTTTTTGGATGATTTGATGAAGTTTTCAATTTAATGGTGATTTTTCTGGTTTAATGTGATCATGATGTTGTGGCCTTATATGATGATTGGCAATGGCCTATAATGACTCTAGTAGGTGTGAATGATAGGTAATTGCAATCAATTTCTGTTTTGGAAGAAATCTGGAAAATTAGGGTTCTTTGGTTCTTCATTCTGTCCGAAATTTTAGGTCCTAGATAGAGGACGAATTGGCATTAGCTCAAAACATGAAAGTTGTAGGTAATGACATTTTAAAGGTTCCTACAAAATTTCAGGTCAATCGAATTAGCGTAGAGTGAGAAAGGTTGAAATTACTATTGCTGTTCTGGTTTTACCCGAAATTGGGATTTGCTTCTGTAATTGGTTGTTTTGGTCTGGATTGCTTCCGAATAAGTTGTTTAGGCCTTCTGGTAAAATTTAACCCTGTTTCTTAGATTTCAACTGGTTTTGGAATTTCTGGATTTGGACTTGTAGAGCCTGAGTTATGATATTTCCGCTAGAATGCGTTTTGGTGAATCTGTTTTACGTTTTGATGTAGTATCTTGCATTTTTGACCTGTTTTCACTCAAAACTGGGTTGAGTGACCTTCTGTGATGTTGTAGCCCTGTATTTTAGCTTCGAAATGGTGGGTCTTACACCTTCATCCGATAATCATAGGGCATTTGGTGCCATTACCGCAAAAAGAAGTCAAAAACTGTTTTTTCAGGGCCAAAGCTAATTGCATTTCCGAATTTTCTGGTTTTCTCTAATGATTGTATATGCTTATGGAACCCTATTGGGGTCATATTTGGCATTGATTTATGATTAGTTATCGAGTCTCATTGTACTTGTTTACATGTTTTAAGGCTTACTCTTATTCCGGTCATTTCCTAGCTAACTTTTGTACTTGTACTACTTTGAGCCTAGTGAACGGCTTTTGGGAAATGAGATGAATTTTGTGTGAGATGTTGGGACTGATTTGAGGAAATAATGAAGCCATGATGGCTGGAAAATAGGTAAAAACAAGGGATATGCTGCCGAAATTTTACTTGAAGGCTAGTTGGATTTACTTGTGATTTGAGCAAATGGCTTTTGGGTTGTTTGCGCCTAGGTCTCCATGTTACCTTTTCGTTTCCAAGAAAATCATGTTTTCCACCCTTGCATTAGTATTTATTTGGCAAGGCGTACGACGTGTAGTCGAGCCTCACTTGTGCATTCCGTTTACTCGATTTTGGATATGAAACCTTCAATTAGTTTACTTTGATTATTTTAGGGTTTCTTGGCGATTAAGGCCAATCTGAAGTGAAAACTTTTGAAGTTGAGCCGGTGAGTGTACCACTCCCCTCCATTGCTGTTTAACTTGATTTCTGCTCTGCAATCTGTTTAATTTGTTTGAGACGAGGGTGTACTTTATCACACTCGTTCTCTTGTCTGTTCATATGCCAATTTACTATGCAAAATTTGAATCTGTTATCTGTGTCTGCATCTGTTCGGATTTTTGTGACCTATGAGCTCAATCCTGTGGCTAAGTTATTCGAGTCGGGCCGGCAAGGGCTTGGACGATTAGATAACGAACCACGGTAGTCTGTTTTGGGATCTTTGGGTATTGAGACCCTTGATTCCGGTATACTCGAGTATTACCATTTTGTTCGTTTGAGGTGAGCGGGCCCGGTAAAGGGGTGTTTGGTGGACGGAATTCGGTGCGAAGTGGGTCTACGGACGCATTGGTTCTATATACGTTGACGGAGAGTCAACCCGTTTGGATCAAGTACTGCGCTGGAATTTGGCTCCTGAGAGCCACCTGTATCCTTCCTATGTGAATCATTAGTTGCTTTACATTACATCTGGCATGTGTATCTGATTTGTTAACTATGAAATGCCATGATTTTTCTGCAATATGTTTGGTACCTCATTGAGCGCAAGCTCACCCCTTTCTGTTTCTTTTGTTTTCCTTACAGGAAAATAAACCCTTTTGGTCTGGATTTGACAAATGGCTGCCAAATTGAGCTAGTTGAACATATCTTTTGTATAGCTCATGTAGTAAAACCCTAAGTGTACTTTTGGGGCGTTTTCTCTTTTGATTTGGCAAACCGTGTATATGTATTAACTTTTGAAAACTTTTGTATGTCATTTTGGATTGTAATCGCTAAAGTTCAGATGTGAATGTTTGCGTGCTCTTTCGGTTGGGTTCTGACGGGTCGGTTACTATTATGGCCGACTCCGGATTTCATTTTCTTAGTTTGGGTTATGTTGCCATTTTGACTTGGTTGCGCGCATTGGTAAGTTCCGAAACGTATTAGATTGACGTAAACGGATCCGTAGTCCTGGCGAGAGCTGGGCAGGCAGTCCGCTAACCCCTTTGGTTCGCCTTAGGGGAAAGTGGGGCTGTTACAAAATTAGCAAGGCCTTTAACCGACTTGACGAAAAAGTATGGTCAATTTGTCTAGGATTCGAAGTGTGAAACTAGTTTCCGAAAATTAAAGAAACGGTTAACTTCGGCGCCGGTCTTAGCCTTACCAAATGAAAAAGACAGTTTCTCTGTATATACTAACGCCTCAAGAGAAGGATTGGAATGTGTTCTAACGCAAAATAGAAATGTGATTGCCTATGCCTCTAGGAAATTAAAACCCCATGAGCGAAATTACCCGACTCATGATTTGGAGTTAGCCGCTGTAGTTTTTGCCCTAAAGAAGTGGAGATATTACTTATATGGGGTGACTTTTGAGGTGTATACCGACCATAAGAGGTTGAAATATCTATTTTCTCAGAAGGAGCTAAACTTGAGATAGCGACGGTGGGTGGAATTTCGTAAGGATTATGACTGTACAATTAACGACCACCCGGGGAAGGCCAACGTCGTAGCGGATACTTTAAGTCGAAAAGTTCAAGTAGTTGGATTAATGGTCAAGGAGTGACATTTATTGAAAAAAGTGAATGAATGGAATCCACGGTTGGAGCGACAGAAAGTGATTTTAGGCAATATCACGGTGACATCTGATTTGTTGGGCCGAATTAAAAAAGCACAGAAGAATGACCAGATTGTGCAAAAATAGGTAGAAAAAGTGCAAAAAGGGAAAATTTCAGACTTTAATGTGAGTTCCGAGGGTATCTTGAAGTTTCGTGATCGGATAGTGGTACCGCAAGATGAAATAATAAAAAGGGACATTTCGGAGGAGGCACATCGATCTAAGTAAACAATACATCCCGGAAGCAGTAAAATGTACCAGGATTTGAGGAGACTATATTGGTGGGATAAAATGAAGAAAGAAATTGCTCAGTTTGTCCAAAAGTGTTTAGTGTGTCAACAAGTGAAAGCTGAACATCAGAAACCCTCAGGTCTTCTACAAACTCTTGAAATCTCTGAGTGAAAATGGGAACATATTACCATGGATTTCGTATTAGGGTTACCCCGTACACAGAAAGGTCACGACGCTATTTGGGTAATAGTAAACAGGTTGATCAAGTTTGTGACGACCCCACCTCCCCCTAGGGCGTATCCCAGGGTTTAGCGGACTGCCTGCCCAACTCTCGACAGGACTCACTCACGCACTTCAAATAAAATAGTTTATAACCTCAAGAGTAAATGAAATAACAGCTCCCAAGCATGGAATGTACATGAATATTCATTTCTATCTCAAACATTCATACAATCCCAAATATAACAAAAGATTTGAAATCCAAGTACATCCAACCCTAGTCGAGTACTAGCGCGAGTACAATCACAAAATTTACAAAAGCTAGACTATGCTAGCCTGTACCAATCTCACGCCACGCTCGTTTCCCCTATAAGGAAAACAAATTTAACGGAATAGAGTGAACCAAAACTCAGTGAGTTTCCAAATAGCAAGTTGACAATTACTTCAAAGTGCAAGTATCAAAGTGGCAAAGTAACGAGCATAAGAGGTCATAAAAGTGAGCAATAACACTTCAAGTAGCAATTATCAAAATTAGCGAGTGTAACGTTGTTAAAATGAAACAATAACCCGATAAGTAATAATCATGTCAAAGTATAAGGATGTGAATGGCTCTCAAGAGCCAAATTCCCGTTGCTTCACCAGAGCTTAATCAAGTAGTAGTTGACACTCCTTCAACTTTCAAGTAAAGTAACCAGTCCAGTAGAGCACCATTTAGCTACAAAATTCCCGTTGCTTCACCAAAGCTTAATCAAGTAGTAGTTGACACTCCGTCAACTTTCAAGTAAAGTAACCAGTCCAGTAGAGCACCATTTAGCTACAATCTCCGTCCACCATTCACACCTCCTATTGGGCCCAAAATCCTCAATAAACACGGATGGTAATACTCGAGTATACCGATTAATCGAGGAGGTATCACTCCACTCGAAAAAACAAGAGACCCAGGGTTCGTTACCCAATCGACCAAGCCCTTGCCGGCTCGACTCGAGTAACTAGCCATAGAGTTTCTGGAATTCTAGAGAGTGTGCACATCATATACAAGTATATAAAGTCAATTGCAACAATAAACAAGTATATATCACATTAGAGCAAGTGCGATAAAGTACACCCTTACTCGACCAAACAAATCAAATATCAAGTATTTAAATCAAATATCATGTTCAATCATGTACTTGGAAGCACTCACCAAAGATTTAATACTTGTCAAAATCACGCTCAGGTGTAACTCCTTGATTGGAGTCCAAATCTGCGATAAAACATCATTTAGGAGTTTGAAATTAACTAAGGTTCGAAATTGAAAAGTTTCACTTTAAGAAGATCAAGTAAATGGAACTTGTTTAAGTAGTAGTCATATGACTTCTCAAACTCTCAAAAATTCATGTTCCCTCTTTTAGTTTCTATAAAGAAGTAATTCATACTTTGGAAGTCACACTTGGTACGGAAAATTGAGAAAATAGTATGTTTAAGAGTTTCTACCTTCACTTTTTCAAGGGAACAAGTTTTGTCAAAAATCTCAACTTATCTACCTCTTACTAACGAAAACTCGAATACTGTAAACAATCAAAGTTCGTTTCAATCTCGAGCCATCGCTCAAGTCTCAAGTTCACTCGCCTAACCCTTGAGTGAATATTTGGGCAGCATGCCCTTTGTATTTCGATATTTTCCAACCATTTATGGCTTCATTATTTTCCTCAACTCAACCCAAATTCACACATAAACAATCTTAACACAGTAGTGCTTCAACTAGGTTCAATATCATCCAAATACAAGCCAATTCTAGTAATGAAACCACCAAATACCAAAGTTGGAAACTAGTGTTAAAGAAGAATGTCTAAGTAGCAGGTTTGTCATCTTTCGACGTTTTGGTCACAATTGAAGCTACGTTTATCGAATTGGGTAAATTTTATGGCGTTTTGAAACTACGACAGAGACCTACATTTCCTATGAAGATATTGACACCCAGTTCCTGCATTTTCAAGGTCAAAATTTGAAATCACAGAGAAAACAGAAAGCTGCCTGTGAAATAGAGCATTTGGGCAGTCAGGGGTATTTTAGTCATTTTACAAGCTAAGTGCTCTGATTGATCTGAAATTTTGCAGGTAGATAGTTCACTCCATTCCCTACAACTTTCATGTTTTAAGCAAGAGTTGATTTTGTGAGGACTCGTAAATTTCTTATATTTTTCTCAAAAATGCCTTTTTATTTAGAAATTATTCATTTATTCTAGCCCTACCACCCAATCATTCCACAATAAGTGCAAATAAACCTAGAAAGTAGGGTTTCACTTTGGTTTCAAGATTGGGGCAAAATTAGGGTTTTCGCGATTTTTCGCCGGATGAATTTTCGGTATGGAACAAGGATCAAATTTGGTGATTAAAAGTGACTTTTAAGTGAGAAATAATATGTGATTAGGGGCAATGATATAAGGTTAGTGAATAGGAAGAAAAAAAAACCCTAGTACGTGTGATTTAAGGAAAAACGGTGCGAACCGACGTGTACCGCGCACTACCGATTGAACGCACCACTGGACCACCACTTTCTTACCACATGAGCTCATTGATATTTGAGCAAAATATCCCCTCATTTCCAGCTTCCTTTGACCGAAATTTGTGGCCAAAAATGCAAGGGAGAGAGAGAAAAATTTGCATGGCTTTGGTGGTGCCAAGTGTCACCACCTCATGGCTCCTTGATTAATTTTTTTTCTTGCCTTTTTATCCTTCATTTCAGCCATCTTTCTTCTTCATTTTTTCTGGTCTTGGCTGAGAGAGAGAGAGAAAAACCCCAAGAGAGAGTTCACCATTTCTTCTTGAAATCTAGTCACCAAGTGAGGAAGAAAGAAAACTAAACCGATTAAAGTCATCCTTGAGTGTTTATCTAGTGAGGTGTCGGTGAAATTTTGAAGGGGAAAGCAAGAGTTGCTCTTGGTAGACACTAAGCAAGGTAAGGATGATGATTTCCCCATTTCTTACTCTTAATCTTGTTCAAATTAGCTTAGCATCTAAAATTTGTGGTGAATAATGGTTGTTATCATGTCTTGGGTGTTGTTTTCCTTGTGGATACATGAATTAGGGTTTGATGAATTGCTGCCAAACTTGATGTATGATTAATATATGTTGTATCCAAGATTGTATAGGGGGTTTTGGTAGCAAGTGAAGCAAGAAATCAAGAAAGGTTGCATTGAATCCCAAAATTCCAGATTTCTGGAAAATTTCAGCTCTATTCTGTCCGGTTTTATTTCACCATGTTAGAGGCCGAATTAGGCTTGGTATAAAACATGAAAGTTGTAGATAATGGTATTTTATAGGTTCCTACAAAATTTCAGCTCAATCGGAGCAACGTAGCTTGTGGAAAGACAAAATTACCCCTGCTGCCCTGTTTCTACCCGAATTTGAGAATTGCTTCTGTAATGGGTTATTTTGGTTGGGAATACTTCTGAATTGGTTGTTGAGGTCTTCTGGATAAATGTATCCTGATGTCTTAGATTTTGAATGGCTTTGGAATCACTTGATTTGGACTTAGGTAGCCTGACTTACAGTTTATTAACCAGAATGTGGTTTGTTCACCGGTTTTTGCGGTTCTGGTTTAGTCTCCTGCATTTTTGGCCTAGTTGCACTAGAAACTGGACTGAGTGGCCTTCTTCAACATTGTAGCTCTATTTCGTAGCTTCGAAAAGGTGTGTATTGTACCTCCATCCGATAATCGTAGTGCCAATGGTGCCAAAACCGCAAAATGATGTCAAAACTGTCTTTTGTAAACTTCATTTCCGCACTTGATATTAGCTTAATTTTGTTCTTGTATTGTTTGAGCCTATGGAATGGCTATTGAACTGAAATTGTGTTATGGATAACTTTGGGTTTGATTGAGGAAATAATGAAGCCATAAATGGCTGGAAAATTAGGTAAATACAAAGGGCGTGCTGCCCAAATTTTCGCTCAAGGACTAAGTTTCTATTTGAACTAGTATATTTTCGTTTGGCAAATACTATGACCGTTTTTCCATTTTAAAACATGGTCCTTCTTCAATTGGAAACTCCAAATGTTCACTTACTCTTATCAAATAAAGAAAAGTGGTTTAGGGTTTGCTTGGGTATTTTGACCAAATACTAGTATAATTGTCGAGTTTCTTTGATTGCACCTAATTGTTGTGCTAGATGATCTGTAATATTCTTTCTCATTTAATTTAGATTTTCTCGGTGACTGAGGATAATATCCGGAAGGATATTTTACCCGTTGTTTTGCGTACATAGGTGAGTGTTCCTTGTTTGTTATATTTCCTTGACTTATTGGCTTGTTATTATTGATTGATAATGTGTTAAGTGCTTTCAATGATTGTTAAAATGAGTTTTCTAGGCGAGTGTGTACTTTATCGCACTCGACCTAAATGAAATGTGAAATTTTCAATGATTAAATGATTAAATGCTAGTTGCGCATGAATGTAAGCCGTTTGGCTGAACTGGGCCCTGCCCTTCGTTACCGATCGACTCGAGCCAGAAGCGGACTCGGTCGGGCAATATGGTGACCCTGGGTGAATTTGGTATACTCGAGTATTACCTTGTAGTCCGGCCATGTCCAGATGGGTGGAGTCCGGTCAACGTCCGGAAGGGGATGAATGAACGAACGAAGGCACGAGGGTTTTACTTCTCAAAAAGGAAATTTTCAAATAATTGGAGGAATAAGGGGAAATGTCAGGGGAACGAACGAACGAATAGCTCCATGTGAGCTCGTATCCTTTTAATGAATGTGTTACTATCGCTTTCCATTGTAAATGTTTCTTGAATTATTGATACTCCATGTTTAATGTCTTGAATTGATTGTTTGATTATGTGTTCGGAACCTCACTGAGCTTTTAGCTCACCCCTTTAGTTTTGTTTTCCTTAACAGGGGACGGCGAGCAGGATGAGAGCATAGACTAGCCAGTCTAGTTCTTTTGTTTCTTTTGTAGTGGTTCTCGCCTAGTACTTGGCACGGGCTGGACGTATGAAGGATGGAGAACCTTTGTATATTCGAACTTTATACTTCCTTTTGGAGATGGCAATATATATAAGTTTCACTTTAAGTTTTGGATCGTTGCCCTATTTATTCTTGTGATTTATTCCGATTTTAATTGAGGACTGTAGTGAACGACTGAATCCCGGCGAGAGCTGGGCAGGCGACCCGCCGAACCCTTTGGCTTTTATCATGGATGAATATGCAGGTAAGTTTAGTTCCAAAAATAGGGCAGAATCACTACCAAATGCTGGAAAATCATACATGGAAGCTAGAAATTTCATTCCAAAGCTTATAAATTCATCCAACCTCATAATAAAGCTAAACCATTCATAGCAAGGCTGTCCAATACCTTTCAAAGTTGAAAATCATAAGCCAATAAGCAAGACCATGAAATCTTCCATAAAATCCATCATTATCAAGCCATTTGTTGCTTAAATTGTAAAATAAGAAAGAAAAAGAGAGGTTTCTAGCATAATACCTCAAAACCCCCAAAATAAGTTGTAATACAAGAACTTTATTCCTCCCAAAAGTTCCACCAAGCTCACCTCTAAGCTTTCCCAAAGATTGATCGGAGTGGGTTCAAATTTCACGTTAATTTTTTCAAGAATCAAGCAAGATATCAAGTTGAAAAAATTAGAAATTTTCCTCTCTTCTACTCTCCCTAGAGTTCGGCCAACATGAAGAAGAATGAAGCCAATTTGGCAATAAGAAGGAAGGAAATTGGTTTAGTCAAAGTTGGTTGGATTTCCGCCAAGTGTCGCTACAAGATTAAATCTCAAAATTTTCTTTTCTCTCTCTTCTTTTAGTCCAAATTTTTGGCTGTCTTAAAGAGATATTTAGGGCTGATTTTGCTCAATTAATAAGAAGGAGATTAAGGTAATAAAGTAGTGTTCAAGTGGTGTATTCCATCGGTAGCAAACGGTGCACGTCAGTTCAAGCCGATTTTCCTTAAATCGCCTATACTAGTGTTTTAACTTATGATGCACTAATTTATTATTATCACTTCTAATCATACACTTTCTCTTATCTACAACACACTCTTAACTACCGAATTTAGTACACACTCCTCACCAAGTGATCACACTACCAAAATGCACCAAAAACACACCAAAACCCTAGTATGCACAACCCCTAACTTATGCCATTCCTTTAGAAAAATCATAACTTGAGTTATAAATGTCAAACATTCATACAACTTGTCCGGTTAAAAACTAGACTTAAAACACTAATAGTCTTTAGAAGACACCTCAAATAAATTCAACTCATAAGTTAGTCCAAATTGAGCCATAAGCTACTATAGTATTCCTATGTTTACTTGTGACAGCCCCACCTTCCCCTAAGGTGAACCAAAGAGTTTAGCGGACTATCTGTCCAACTCTCGTCAGGACTAACAGTGCAGTTAAACACGATCTAAAATGTTCCGGGAGAATAAAAACGCTCTCAAACAAGTCAAAATCGCAAAATAGCCAAACGAAAATCAAAACCGTCGATGAATAGTGGGTGCCATGTCATATAACTCGGAAGGATACATAAACAGGGTTAAGCAGTGTTATACATATACGTTTGTAATTTACAAAACAAAAGGAAGATAATTGGATCAAAATACAATTAGGGTTTTTTCAACTATCGAGGAGCTTTACAAAAGATATTAAAACTAGCTCAACTCGTGTTTCAAAACATCATAGTCCCCAAAAGTGGTTCCCTGTAAGGAAAACAAAGGCAACAGAAAGGGGTGAGCTTACGCTCAATGAGGTACCAATCATATAGGGGTAAAATCATGGCCTTTCACGTTAACCAGTCAGATACATATACCAAATATAAAGGAAAGCAGTTAGACATAGTGATTAAAAGGGAAAGGATATAGGTGGCTCTCAAGAGCCAGATTTCCATTTGCAGTACTTGATCCGAACCCGTTGACTGTCCGTCAACGTACATAGAACCAACATATCCGTAGACCCCACTTTACACCAATTTCCGTCCACCAAACATACCCCTACCGGGCCCGAACGCCGAACAGAACAAAAGTGGTAATACTCGAGTATACCGGAATTAAGGGTCTCAATACCCAAAGATTCCTGAAACAGACTACCGTGGTTCGTTATCTAATCGACCAGGCCCTTGCCGGCCCGACTTGAGTAACTAGCCACAGGTGTTGAGTTCAGAGGTCACAAAAAGGTCGTTGGATACCTGCCTCCAAATGACGTCCGAACAGATTCAGATACAGTTAACAGATTAACAGTAAATAGGCATATGGACAGACAAGAGAACGAGTGTGATAAAGTACACCCTCGTCTCAAACAGAATAAACAGATAGTGAAGTCATTTAAATCACAGATTGCAGGGCAGAAATCAAGTTAAGCAGCAAATGAGGGAAGTGGTACACTCACCGGTTCAAGTACAGATACTTCAAAAATTTTCACTTCAGATTGGCTTTAATCGCCAAGAAACCCTAAAATCATCAAAGTAAACCAATTGACGGTTTCACATCCAAAATCGAGTAAACGGAATGCACAAGTGAGACCCGACTACATGTCGTACGCCTTTCCATGTTAAGTATTAGTACAAAAGAATAAAATATGACTTTTGAGCCAAAAGATAATAGTTGGTCCTAGGGTTACAAACAACCCCCAAAACCCTTCATTTGTACTAAGATCAACTCAATTGAAGGAATCGCGTAGCGCTAAAATTTTGGGCAGCATGTCCTCTGTATTTACCTATTTTCCTAGCCACTTTTGGCTTCATTATTTTCCTTAATCAACCCCAAAGTGATACGCAATATAAATTCATCACAACAGCCATTCAATAGGCTTAAAGTCATTCAAGTACAAAATTTAGCTAGGAAAATGATCGGAAATGAAAGTTAAACCCTAAAACCCAAAAACTGTTTTGACGTCATTTAGCGTATTGGACACAGCTGGCGTTTTGATTATTGGATGGATGTGAAATATACACCGTTTCGAAGCTAAAAGAAAGGGCTACAATGTTGAAGAAGGCCACTCAGTCCATTTTGTAGTGCAACTAAGACAAAATTGCAATGTACCAAACCAGAACCGCATAAACAGGTTAGCAAACCGCATTCTGGTTAAACAACCATAATTCAGGCTACCAAAGTCCAATTCAAGTAATTCCAAAGCCATACGAAAGCTAAGATACCAAGATATATTTCTTAAGAAGACATCAACAACCAAATCAGTAGTATTACTGGTCAAAACAACTAATTACAGAAGCTGATTAGCATGTTCGGGTAGAAACAGGGCAGCAGGGGTATTTTGGTCTTTTCATAGGCTACGTTGCTCCGATTGGGCTGAAATTTTGCAGGCCACTATAAAACATCATTATATACAACTTTCATATTTTAACCTAAGGCTAAAACAGTGCTAGGAAGAATAGTGAGAAATTGGAACCCTAACCTAAAAATTTCGGTTCAAAGCGGAAATTTTCCGCAAAAAGCTACAATTTACACACTAAGGATTCATTCTAAACCATTCCCAACCATCATCCATGGCCACACAATATTAATCATATGAAAATAGAAAAATCACAAATAAATATAAAACTTCATCAATCCAAAAGTCACAAAATAACACCTAAAATTATCTCTTTAACTCACATAAGGTACAAATGGAACATTATTAGGATCAAAGGGAAGGTTCCTTGGTCACATACCTTGCAAGCCCAAGAAAAGACCCAATTTAGCACCTTGCTCCTCCAAACCACTTCACAACCAACCTTAATACCACTAAACTAAGAGATTTTATGGAGTAATTTGAAGATTAACCGGTTGGAATGAAAGATTGAGCAAGATTAGAAGTAAGAAAGTGGAGAGGTTTTTCTTCTTTTCTCTTGAAAGATGGCCGGCCAAGAGCTTGCAATTTTGGATGATTTTTGGGCAATTTTTTTTTATTTAATTGGTAAAGTAATGAATAGTGGTCAAAAAGTAAGAACAATTCTCCAAGTGACACTTGTCACTATAATTAATACATGGCTATCCTTTTGTCCTCTCACACCAATCCATTTAGTAACCTCTAGTTATCTCTTAACACCTGCTAAAGGAAACTCGGTATCCAAAACTTAACCTAACTGGCCGAATTTTTTCAAACTTTCCGCACTAGCGGGTCCCACGTCCGGTATACGCTCTTAATTTCTCAAAAACTAACCGATACTAGAAAAATCATCTAAAAACTATATTTATTGATAAAAATTATTTTTAAAATTTTCTGAATAAAGAAAATGTGGAAAAACGTGCAATTAAAAGAAAATAAAACCTAGAAATTAAGAAAATTACGGGTCCTCACACTCTCTCCGCCTTAAAGAAATTTCGTTCTCGAAATTTTCTTATCAACGGAATCTATCAAAATCTAAGGCACCCAACGGATCGTACCTTCTACGTCCTCAGACGAGTCAGGACCCTGATGGTGTTCTAAAGAGTACACCTGAGCCAGTACCTTGGATCCAATCCCTTCCTTTTCCGACTGTCCAGGGTTAGTCTTAATGGGTTGCGGGGTCCCTTTTCCTTTTTGCAATCGAACTGGGCAGTCAGCAATCCGATGATCGGCACTTCCGCAGCGCAGACATTTTCCCTTTTTCTTCCAACAATTTGCCTCCGTATGATTTGGCCCTCCGCAATATCCACAGGGACCACGAGTAGGGGAGATCGGTCCCCCCAGAGAGACATCACGCGACACCCCTGGTTGTCGTACTCACCCGTTTCCCTTTCCAATCTTAGGAGGCATACTTGTACCTTCTTGGTCAGAGCTACTCCCAGGAAAGCCTCTTTTCTTGGCTTGGAAGTTTTTCACCTGCAGCCTAGCATTCTCTACTCGTTGCGCCTTCTCTACGGCCTCGCTAAAAGCATTAATCTGGGCCACCGCGAGGTCCTTCTCAATTTCTACATTCAAGCCCTGGATAAAACGCCTTATCCGCCGTTGCTCGGTCATAATCAGCTCAGGGGCAAACTTAGATAGGCGGGTGAACTGGCTCTCGTACTCCACTACCGACTGGGCCCCTTGACGGAGTCGGATAAACTCGTCTTCCTTCCTCTCCTGGACTAGATGAGGAAAGAATTTAGCGTTAAACTCTCGTATAAAATTCACCCAAGTCTTGGGCGTTTGCTCCCGTTCCCATTTTTACCGACATTCCACCAGGAACGGGCCGCCCCTTCCAGCAGAAAGACGGCAAATGTTACCTGCCTCTCCTCGGTATAGTATAAGGCAGCAAAAATATCTACCATTTTCTTGAGCCACCTTTCGGCGACATTCGGGTCAGGCCCCCCAATGAACTTCGGTGGGGTAAACTTCTGGAATCTCTCAAGGGCCCTGTCGTCGTTCTCCACGTGGTTGCCAGGGTTTCCAGGGTTAGGATTGGGGTTTTGACCCTGTTGCTGCACTACTTGTACCAGTAAGTTGGTCACTTGCTGCATGGCAGCAGCTATTTGAACGTTGGGGTCAACCCTAGGGTCAGGATTAGGTCCAGATGAGGTTTCCCCAACGCCCCTGTCTGACGTGGGTTGCCTAATTCCACGCCCACGGCCTCGTCCACTACGAGTGCCCTCCATTGATCTAAGTCAATCTAAGGTCGAGGCACAAAGATCATATGAAAGATAATTATAGGCATAAGCAAGTAACAAGAGGTACACACAGATCAAAAGCATATATACATAACACAACTGTACCGAACCAGTCACACAGTAGCAGTCAATTAGATACAAATATGAGAAATCCATGAAAGTAGCGGGTCATCCAAAAGTACTACAGACAAACTAGGTCACAAGTACAAAATAACTAACGAAAAGTTATTTCCCTTCTAGGCCTCCATCCCTAATCTACGAGAATGCCCCAATTTATATCTTAATCCAGGTTAATCATGCTTACTAACACCCGAACAAACCACACGAAATTCCATAGAATCACATTTCTAGTTCACCCAATTCCTTTCTAACCTAGGCTCTCATCTCTTCCGTATCCGGGTGCAAGAATCCCATCTAAGATATTCACAACTTGAGCCGGCCGGTCCCAAGCGTAAATCATCCTTATTACAGATTCCTACCCGACATACATATCTATCTTCCTCAAGTCCCATGATAAAGATCTTTACACTTATGACATGCACGGTTCATAGCTTATGCTCACTTATACCTTTCGACGCATTCACGAAAGCAGGACCATAACACCACTTGGCCCAAGCTCACTCCGTGCAGAGACCACGCGAACCTGGCTCTGATACCACCTGTGACAGCCCCACCTTCCCTTAAGGCAAACCAAAGAGGTTAGCGGACTGCCTGCCCAACTCTCGCCAGGACTAACGGTGCAGTTAAACACGATCTAAAACGTTCTGGGAGAATAAAAGCGCGCTCAAACAAGTCAAAATCGCAAAATAGCCAAACGAAAATCAAAACCGTCGATGAATAGTGGGTGCCATGTCATATAACTCGGAAGGACACATAAACAGGGTTAAACAGTGTTATACACATACGTTTGTAATTTACAAAACAAAAGGAAGATAATTGGATCAAAATACTTTTAGGATTTTTCCAACTATCGAGGAGCTTTGCAAAAGATATTAAAACTAGCTCAACTCGAGCTTCAAAACATCATAGTCCCCAAAAGTGGTTCCCTGTAAGGAAAACAAAGGCAACAGAAAGGGGTGAGCTTACGCTCAATGAGGTACCAATCATATAGGGGTAAAATCATGGCCTTTCACGTTAACCAGTCAGATACATATACCGGCTATAAAGGAAAGCAGTTAGACACAGTGATTAAAAGGGAAAGGATACAGGTGGCTCTCAAGAGCCAGATTTCCATTTGCAGTACTTGATCCGAACCCGTTGACTCTCCGTCAACGTACATAGAACCAACATATCTGTAGACCCCACTTTACACCAATTTCCGTCCACCAAACATACCCCTACCGGGCCCGAACGCCGAACAGAACAGAAGTGGTAATACTCGAGTATACCGGAATTAAGGGTCTCAATACCCAAAGATTCCTGAAACAGACTACCGTGGTTCGTTATCTAATCGACCAGGCCCTTGCCGGCCCGACTTGAGTAACTAGCCACAGGTGTTGAGTTCAGAGGTCACAAAAAGGTCGTTGGATACCTGCCTCCAAACGACGTCCGAACAGATTCAGATACAGTTTACAGATTAACAGTAAATAGGCATATGGACAGACAAGAGAACGAGTGTGATAAAGTACACCTTCATCTCAAACAGAATAAATAGATAGTGCTGTCATTTAAATCACAGATTGCATGGCAGAAATCAAGTTAAGCAGCAAATGTGGGGAGCGGTACACTCACCGATTCAAGTACGGATACTTCAAAAGTTTTCACTTCAGATTGGCTTTAATCGCCAAGAAACCCTAAAATCATCAAAGTAAACCAATTGAAGGTTTCACATCCAAAATCAAGTAAACGAAATGCACAAGTGAGGCCCGACTACATGTCGTACGGCTTTCCGTGTTAAGTACTAGTACAAGTACTGGTACAAAAGAATAAAATATGACTTTTGAGCCAAAAGATAACAGTTGGTCCTAGGGTTACAAACAACCCCCAAAACCCTTCATTTGTACTAAGATCAACTCAATTGAAGGAATCACGTAGTGCTAAAATTTTGGGCAGCATGCCCTCTGTATTTACCTATTTTCCCAGCCACTTATGGCTTCATTATTTTTCTCAATTAACCCCAAAGTCATACGCAATATAAATTCATCACAACAGCCGTTCAATAGGCTCAAAGTCATTCAAGTACAAAATTTAGCTAGGAAAATGACCGGAAATGAAAGTTAAGCCCTAAAACCCAAAAAATAGTTTTGACGTCATTTAGCATATTGGACACAACCGGTGCTACGATTATCGGATCGATATGAAATATACACCGTTTCGAAGCTAAAAGAAAGGGCTACAATGTTGAAGAAGGCCACTCAGTCCATTTTGTAGTGTAACTAAGTCAAAATTGCAATGTACCAAACCAGAACTGCATAAACAGGTTAGCAAACCGCATTCTGGTTAAACAACCATAATTCAGACTACCAAAGTCCAATTCAAGTAATTCCAAACCCGTCCGAAAGCTAAGATACCAAGATATATTTATTAAGAAGACATCAATAACCAAATCAGTAGTATTCCTGGTCAAAACAACTAATTACAGAAGCTGATTAGCATGTTCGGGTAGAAACAGGGCAGCAGGGGTATTTCGGTCTTTTCATAGGATACGTTGCTCCGATTGGGTTTAAATTTTGTAGGCAACTATAAAACATCATTCTATACAACTTTCATGTTTTAACCTAAGGCTAATTCGGCCTCTAACTAGGTCCAACAGTGCTGGGCAGAATAGTGAGAAATTGGAACCCTAACCTGAAAATTTCGGTTTAAAGCGGAAATTTTCCGCAAATAGCTACAATTTACACACTATGGCTTCATTCTAAACCATTCCCAACCATCATCCATGGCCACACAATATTAATCATATGAAAACAGAAAAATCACAAATAAATATAAAACTTCACCAATTCAACCAAAAGTCACAAAATAACACCTAAAATTATCTCTTTAACTCACATAAGGTACAAATGGAACATTATTAGGATCAAAGGAAAGGTTCCTTGGTCACAAACCTTGCAAGCCCAAGAAAAGACCCAATTTAGCACCTTGCTCCTCCAAACCACTTCACAACCAACCTTAATACCACTAAACTAAGAGGTTTTATGGAGTAATTTGAAGATTAACCGGTTGGAATGAAAGATTGAGCAAGATTAGAAGTAAGAAAGTGGAGAGGTTTTTCTTCTTTTCTCTTGAAAGATGGCCGGCCATGAGCTTGCAATTTTGGATGATTTTTGGGCAATTTTTTTTTATTTAATTGGTAAAGTAATGAATAATGGTCAAAAAGTAAGAACAATTCTCCAAGTGACACTTGTCACTATAATTAATACATGGCTATCCTTTTGTCCTCTCACACCAATCCATTTAGTAACCTCTAGTTATCTCTTAACACCTGCTAAAGGAAACCCGGTATCCAAAACTTTACCTAATTGGTCAAATTTTTCCGAACTTTCCGCACTAGCGGGTCCCACGTCCGGTATACGCTCTTAATTTCTCAAAAACTAACTGATACTAGAAAAATCATCTAAAAACTATATTTACTGATAAAAATTATTTTTAAAATTTTCCGAATAAAGAAAATGTGGAAAAACGTGCAATTAAAAGAAAATAAAACCTAGAAATTAAGAAAATTACGGGTCCTCACATTACTTGTGCAGGGCAGAATTTTCATTCAATTTTTCCTATTTTCTGGAATTTATAGAGATTGAATCAAACTCTGAATTTTACACCGTAGGAAGATCTATGAGTGTAGTTTCAAACGCAACAAACATAACTCAATTTCGACTTTCCTATACGAAGTTATAACTAATTTTCCAAAGCTGCGCAGAGCCTCCTGTGAAAATTTCTAGATTTTCTAACAACTTGAGATTATGAAATTTTTCTTAACAAAATTCACTCCCTTGTTTCAAATTCAACCATTAAAGCATCCAAGAATCAAAGGTAAGTAAGTTCAAATAAGAGCTATAAAGACAAGTAAAATTTCGGGGTCTCACACTCTCTCCGCCTTAAAAGAATTTCATCCTCGAAATTCTAACCTTTGCTTGCACAAAACTTGATGCTACAGGATTTTTCTCCAATTTTCAAGTGGCTTTTTCTCACTTATAGTGCTACCGCAAACTTACCTAGAGGGAAAATCTCACCGACGTAATGACTAAGTTGATATGCTAAGGAAGTTCAATGAAGACGTCAAATTGTGCAAAGTGATATAAATTTAGGAATTTGATGAAAAAGAAAATTCGTAACTATGAAACTTGGTTACTACTCTTGCTAAATCGTGAAATAAAATACTATGCATTGGTAAATAATCTCCAAAGACATCTTCTCTCATTACTGCAATTAAATCTCACGTACTACCCTCTCTAATTACCCTTCCATTGATAAATACAACTTACTACGTAAGACGTTCACCGTGTATCTTCCCACAGATACAGCGATTTCAAGTAACATTACTAATTCTTGATATGTCCATTTTTTTTCTTCCTCCCTCTATCCTTCATAATAAGTTCCTCTTTTCTCCAAAACTTCCATATCTAATCCAAAACTCTCAACCTCAGAGGGATAGGAATCAAGCAGATAGGCAAGGGTAGTCAATCTAGGTCCAAACCTATCACAAGACAAATACATAGGCAATTGTAATTAGACTACATGAAAATCAACATAAGACAAGGCCACACATTCATTGGAGCAATTAAACAAGTCTGTAGTGCTAACACCTTAGACATTTACGACAATCATCAGGTTTCAAATCTAGTTTCCATCTATAGAAATCCTAACTCGACATTTACGAGTCCATGACGACACTCATTGATCCATTCTCCTTGATCGTCTCAATCCCAAGTCCAATACTAGAATCTTTCACGCCTTGACCTTTACCATCCAAATTTATCTCAAGTTCAATCGAGATATTGTGAGGACCCAAAAATTTACCTATTTCAAACTCTTATTACTGGCTTATTTAAATATTTAATCACTTGTTTGCTCCGAATAATTTATTTCAACCCTTTTGGAAGCATTAACATGGAACTATGACTTGCATACATTTTTAAAAAATGTCCCGTTAATAAATTTAATTTTTGAAAGTTCGTTTAGTAAGATTTAGTGAATACTTGTTTGGAGCCAATAATCGATTTAAGAGTACAGTGACTTCGGAGATTTCAGGACTCATGTGTTAGTCTTAAAATAGTTATTTTTATGACTAATTACTTTAGTAGTAGTTAGTTATACTATCGTTATGAGAATTTCTTAGAAATTTCACTTTATCGCGCATAAATCGGAAGTTCACGTTTTCGCGCGCACGATTAATTGAGGGCCTTTCAGAGTGTGAGTTATGATTTTTCCAAGATTGCTTGTTAAATCTGAAATTTCCGAACTTCAAGGAAATTGAGTTTTAGAACTCGCCATTTTTTTCCTTCGATATTACCTGGCCGTTTCACACTTGATTTCAAAGATGAAAATCAGATTTTTTTTCTATTATTAAATCCCCACTTTTGAGTATCGATTTGCGAGTAATTAAAGCTCATTTTCATGATTTCTTCTTCGATTGTACAAGAGTGCAATCTTCCTCGATAATTAGGGGTTTTAAACTATAGTGTGTAATAGTTCATTATTAATTGCTCAAGCACTCAGGAGGACCTTTGAGAGGATCCCATGGTGGACGCCTGAACCCTTGAGTGGACATTTCTCACTTGTTTCTTATTTTACTTGGTGAGTGTCAAGTGTATGTGAACGTGTTACGTGCTTAATCGTTATTAGTGATTGAATATTTTGAAAATGATGAGTCGAGTGTGTACTTTACCGCATTCGTTCTCATTTAAGTGAAGTGTACTTGAATTACTTGACATGAAATACTTGAAGTCAATATTTACGTGAAGTGTACTTGAATTACTTGAAGGGAATTGCTTGAAGTGACTTGTTAAGTGAATTAAGTGAAGTGTTTCAATGATTAATCATGGTATGGCTGCATAAGTCGATTGGAGCGATGTCTCATCGACCACTGAACGATAGTAAGTACCACACCGATTCGGGTGAGAGGTACCTCTCGTGTCGTTTCAGAACCATAAACTATTCTAAGTCGATTGGAGCGATGTCTCATCGACCACTAAGCGATAGTAAGTACCACACCGATTCGGGTGGGAGGTACCTCTCGTGTCGTCTCAGAACCATAAAGCATTCTAAGTCGATTGGAGCGATGTCTCATCGACCACTGAGCGATAGTAAGTACCACACCGATTCGGGTGGGAGGTATCTCTCGTGTCGTCTCAGAAACATAAATGGAGTAAGTGAAGTACTACGAATTTAATTACCTATTCGGGTGACGAAGTGTCGTCACGAGGAGGTATTGGATTGAACTTTGGCAAAGCAAGTGGAAATGAGCTCCTGAGAGCTCTTGTATCCTACTCAAGTGTATTTTATTATAAATTGTGAACTACTTGAATGTTATAGTTTTCATTATTGTGTAAGTGCTATTGTTATTGAACTACGTAATTTGCATGTTTTCTTGGCCTCACGAGCATTCGCTGTGACGCCCCGAAAAAAAATGAGTTTGAGAACCCGGAAATTTTCTAATTTTCTAGGATTTTTTTTTAAACGCCCGCCTTTTCTACATTTTCTTTATTAGAAAAATTCCCCAGATAATTTTTATGAGTAAATATAGTTTTTAGATGATTTTCTAGTATCGGTTAGATTTTGAGAAAATAAGAACGTATATCGGACGTGGGACCCACTAGTGCGAAAAGTTCGGAAACATTCGGCCAATAAGGTTAAGTTTCGGATACTGTGTAAAATTTATCGGGTGTTAAGAGATAAGTTGAGTGTGTGAAATGATTGATGTGAGAGAGAAAAGAAAGGATAGGAATGCATTAATGAGGTGACAAGTGTCACCATTGTATTGGAAATAGCTTATGACTTACTATTCATGTTTTTGACTTTTGACCCATTAGTTAAATATCTTGAAAATTACCTCAAAATTCATTCTTTTTCGCTCCTTGGTGGCCGACTTTCTTGAGCTCAAGAAGGAAGAAACTTCATCAAGTTTTCAAGCTCCCAACTAGCTCAAATCCATCAAACCACTTGCCTAAACTAGTTTATATTCCATAAAGGCCTTTCATTAGGTGCTAGTGAGTTGCTTAGTGAAGTTTTTTTGAGAAGCTAAGGTGGTCTACCACTTCCTCTCTCTTGTTTACTAGGTAAGTGATGTTTACACTTCCTCTTACACCTAATGATGGTGAATTTATGCCTAATGGTGGCTATAGTGTTGGAAATTGTGGTTTATTTCTTGGTTTGGAATGAATTGGTGAAGTTTTTATTTTTTTGAGGAATTTTCTGATTTAATGTGATCATGGTCTTGTGGATGTTTATGATGGTTGGTAATAAGGGGCTATGACTCTAGTGAATGTAAATGATAGGAAATTGCAACCAATTTTGGGTTTGGATTGAATTGTGAAAAGTTAGGGTTCTTCAACCCCTTTTCTGTCCGGTTTTGGATCATATGGTTAGAGGCCTAATTGGACTTTGATCAAAACATGAAAGTTGTAGGTATTTATGAGTTTAAAGTGCCTGCAAAATTTCAGGGCAATTGGAGTAGTGTAGAATGAGATATGTCGATTTTACTGTTGCTGTTCTGGGTGATCAGAATGTGCGAACTGCGATTGTAATCGTCTGTTTTGACTGGAATTGCTTTGGATTTGGATGTTGGTGTCTTCTTATGAAATGTATCTTGATGTCTTAGCTACCGTATGCCTTTGGAATCAATGCATTTGGACCTGTATAGACTGAGTTAGACGAATTACAGTATTGTGTGATTTGGGAACCTGTAATTACGGTTCTGGTTTGATATTCTGCATTTTTGACCTAGTTGTGCTAGGATTTGGACTGAGTGGCCTTCTACATTGTTGTAACCCTATCTCTTGGCTTCGAAAAGGTGGGTTTTGCACCTTCATCCGACAATCGTAGCGGCTTTGGTGCCATTACCGCAAAAGGACGTCAAAACTGTTTTTCTGGTTTTGAGCTTAACTTTCATTTCCGGACTTTTCCCTAGCTTGACTTGTCTTTGTACTACTTGGAGCTTGCTGAATGGCTATTGGATGAACTTTTGTTGTGTGTGTACCCTTGGGTTGGAATGAGGAAATAATGAAGCCATGATGGCTGGAAAAGTTAGCAAATTCAGGGGAAATGCTGTCCGAATTTTGAATGGGCTTGATTGCTTTGCGTTTGTGCTTTAGGGCTTGGACTTGAGTGAAGTAATGCAATATGATGGATGGTTTCTGAGCCAAGGAGGTGAGTGACCTTAAACTACTTGCAACGTTACTTTAAAATGTTTCTTGCATCGTTTCTTTGATTGCATATCCTGTGTGCCGGCATATAAGTTCTTGACATGTTTTGGCTCAAATGAGTACTTGGAATTCGTGTGCTAGACTCCGACGTCTCCTCCACCGTTTAATGTTCCTGTAGAGCACCAATGGGCTCAATGTTCAATGTTCAATGTTAATGTTCAATGTTAAATGATTGTTTGGAGCGTTGGACGTCTAAGTACCATGATTTCACTGGCTCATGAGAGAAGTGAAAGTGCATTGATTGTTGAAGCATGACATTATTGAAATGAACGATTGTGAAACTGATTTGATAACTGAATTTCTTGGTTACTCGCTGAGCTTCTAGCTCACCCCAAAATATTTTATTCCCCTCCACAGGGCTCAAGGCGACGGAAGGGCTTGTAGTGTTTATCATGGATTATCTCATGTATGGATTGATGGATTGAACTTGGATTTACTTTTGTGTAATCGTTCATATTGGGATTGTATTGAACGTTTAGAATTGATTGGATGTGTAATAGTCTAGCTTTGGACTTCCTCCTGTATAATAGTTGGTATCAAGGATCAGAGTGGTGCAGTGGAAGCGTGGACGCTTCGCTGTTGATATGTAAATGTTGGAATATTGGATTTATATTTGAGATTGTATCTTGTATTTGTTTGAGGATTGTAGTGAACGACTGAGTCCCGGCGAGAGCTGGGCAGGCGGCCCGCCGAACCCTCTGGTTTGCCTTAGGGGGAGGTGGGGTCGTGACATTCGCTCACCCCCGTTAGATTTGTTTTCCTTAACAGGAGTTGGAATGGAAAGAAATGTGAAGAAGCCGACTCGATGGACTTTTGATTGGGGTGTTTGAATGTAATTGTTAGACAACTTTTAGAGCTTGTATTTTGGGAAAATGATGTACTTTTGAGAACTGTGTTGTGAAACTTGAAAGTTTATTTAAGGAAGCGACTTTGCTTACTTCGACTGTTATTTCTTGGTCGTTTATCTTAAGTTTGAATTGAAATTGTATCGAGTCCTGGCGAGAACTAGGCTGGCGTTCCGCGGATACCCTTGGGTTCGCCCTTGGAAAAGTGGAGGCGTCACAGTTGGTATCAGAGCTTAGGTTTCAGATCTTTGTAGAGTGTCCTAGGCTTAAAAGTTTAGGATGCCGGACTGTGGGATTTGATTACGTATTACGTGTAATGTGATCTTAGTGCTTGAGGTTGTAGCACCATTTTTGCTCACAAAATATTATAAGACTTTACTCTTTAAGTTAGGTTGGAGGTGAGTCAAGATTAGGAAATTTAAATAGCCATTTGGTGAGTTTAAGGGTTAGGAACCTTGCTTCCTCCATTATTTTGCTTGCCGAACATTTCGAAAGAAAAGTTGAACCATTTGAACAATTTTGGGCTCCACTTTGAACTTGAAAATGAGACATCTTTCGCATTCCGTTTGGTTTGACATATTACCATAACTTGTATAAGAACTTTCACCTTGAATCTAGTGAGGAGGTTAAGAATTTAGAAAGTAGCTTAGGCTTTTGGATGAAATTTGGAGTTTATAATCATTTGAATGATATGGTTTGGTATCATGGATTCTTTTAGTTTTGTCCCTAACTAGGCTTATGGTTTTTTCTTTTGATCCTGCCTAGTATAGTAGGGGTAGTGCTCGCCGTGAGGCCTTTTGTATTTTGTCTACATGTACTCTTATATTTGTGGCACTTAGTTGCCTATGACCTGTATTTGAAACTATTAATTCGTTGTATGCACATTAATATGTGACATGACTTCTAGTTTATGCAAATAGCTATGCTTTGATTTAAAGTGTTCATGCAATGTGTACCTGTTTTTCAATTCATGTGCTTATACTTTCCACTTTAATTATACGTTTAGAATCTTGCTAAATGGATCAGCGAGGACGTGGACGGGGGCGTGGGCATGGGATTCAGCAACCCCGCACTCCCGAGAGAGGTGAGGGATCCGTGACTGGACCAAACCAAAACCCTAGAAACGAAGAGGGTGGCCAAGTGGCTACGGCCATTAACTGCATGACCGATATTCTCGAGCGCTTAGCTGAGCGCCAGGGACCTGAACCAGTCAACCAACCTAGGAACCAAGAGAGGGGTGAGGATAGAGCCCTAGAACGATTCTTGAAGTTCGCTCCACCTAAGTTTCATAGAGGTTCTGATCCCGAGGTAGCGAAAATTTGGTTTGAAAGGATGGTTAACATTTTTGCTGCTCTAGATTATACCGAGGAAAGACAAGTGAATTTTGTCATTTTCCAATTTAAGGGGGTAGCACGCTCGTGGTGGAATGTCGTTAGTGCAAAGTGGGAAAGAGAACAAATCCCTTGGACTTGGGTAAACTTTGAGAGTGAGTTTAATGTCAAGTTCCTCCCGCCAATTATACAAGAAAAGAGGGATGATGATTTTATTAAGTTGAAACAAGGGTTATTAAGTGTGGCCGAGTATGAGGAGCGGTTCACTAAACTTGCGAAATTTGCCCCTGAGCTTGTAGTCACCGAACGAAAAAGGATAAGGAGATTTATTCAGGGGTTAAATGTAGAAATCCAAGAATCCCTAGCAGCAGCCCAGATTACCACTTTTACGGATGCCTTGGATAAGGCACAAAGGGTAGAAAATGCTAAGTGTCAATCTAAGGCATTTCATGCTAGAAAGAGGGGTAACCCAAGTGATACCCCTAAACAGTTCGAGAGGTCTACCCGACCCCTTAAAATGGGAAATGGGGCTGGAGGAGTGAACATGCCTGAAAAACCCGGACAAACTCTATCAAGCGAAGCCCCGCCAAAAGGAAATCGGAGTAGACGAGGTCAACAAAAGGGGAAATCTCAAACTGGTCAAGTCGTGACTCCTCACGTAACTTGTGGATACTATGGCCAGATTAACCACACCGAGGCCGAGTGCTAGAGAAAGCAAGGAAAATATCTGAGCTGCGGTAGTACCGAGAATAAATTTTCGAATTGCCCTAGAACTTCTAAGGGAAAAGGAAATTCTCAACAACCTGCTAAATCCATTGCAAATTAGTCGAGTGCCAGAAGGGGTGATTAATGCTGATGATTGTAAGAGGAATCCAAGTAGTGGAAACTCTACGAGTAGGGGTGAATCTGACTCCACTCGATAAATAGGGATCGTAGTTTTATTCTAGCATAGACTGTCACTTTTAGAGGTTGTAATATTTCGTATAGGGGATGACATCTTTTTGTTGTATAGTACAACTTAGCACGTTTTGATCTTGTTGAGTCCCCTTTTCTTTTGAAACGATTTGATGAACTTATTATAACTTAGTATAACTATTATGATCTTTTATGGCGTATGAAAATTTACCTTGCTTTTAATCGATTTTATGGTTTATATGTATATGTAATTTATTGCTCCACGCCTCTACACCTGTAATAAGATCATGAATGACACCTGAGAATAGTTAAGTTCAATAGGTGTGAGTTTTGAATGGGAGAAGTAAAAGTGATGAAAATTGGTCACGTGAGGAAAGGACCGGTAAAAAAAAAATTTTTGATCGAAAAGTGAAGAAGTTAGAAAAAAAAAGAAACGCAAGCGAATTCCTCTAGTGAAAGTTTATAGAGAGATTATGGAATTGAGGAAGCAATTTGAGAAGTTAAAGAGGAGACCAAAAGAAATATCTGGGGTTATCCATAAATCAAGGTATGAATTTCGAGGACGAAATTCTTTTCAAGGAGGGGAGGATGTGAGAACCAAAAAATTTACCTATTTCAAACTCTTATTACTGGCTTATTTAAATATTTAATTACCCGTTTGCTCCGAATAATTTATTTCAACCCTTTTGGAAGCATTAACATGGAACTATGACATGCATATATTTTTAAAAAATGTCCCGTTAATAAATTTAATTTTTGAAAGTTCGTTTAGTAAGATTTAGTGAATACGTGTTTGGAGGCAATAATCGATTTGAGAGTACAGTGACCTCGGAGATTTGAGGACTCATGTGTTAGTCTTAAAATAGTTATTTTTATGACTAATTACTTTAGTAGTAGTTAGTTATACTATCTTTACGAGAATTTCTTAGAAATTTCACTTTATTGCGCACAAATCGGAAGTTCGGGTTTTCGCGCGCGCGATTAATTGAGGGACTTTACACCTTTATTTTTAGACTATTAAGAGTGAACAATAATAGTATCAATGGAAGTGCATTAGAGGTTTAGTGCACAAGTGAAACAAACCTGAGAGGAATCGAGCACAAAACGCGCGCGAACGCGCACTATTCCTAGTTGACTTTTGAAGCACTTTTGGCCACACACTTTTAAGCTTCCTCAAGAAGCTTCATTATCAGAAAAACACTCTCTTTCTCTCCTCAAAGCAGCCGTGCAACACTAGGAAGAAGAAGAACCAAAAGCTCTTCATTTTCTTGCTTCATTTCTTGACCAAATCTTCTCAAAATCACACTACACCTTGCAAATAACTTGGAGATCAACTTAAGCTAGGAAAGGAGCTCCTGCACTCTCACGGTTTTCTTGAGCTTCAAGGGGCCGAAAATTTCTGGTTTAATCATCTAAGGAGGTAACTAACGATCAAACCCTTGAATCTTAGTTTATGCAAGTTATATTACACTTGGAAGCTTATAGATTCATGTGGGTACCTCTATATTGTTGGAAATCTTGTGAGTGGGCTTTATGAAATCCCACAATGGACTTGATGAACTGATGTGATGATGTTGGGTGTTGTTTATGTTGAATTAGTGCTTAAACAAGTGACTATAAGTTGAATGGTGAAACGAAAACTCAAAGGAAACAAAAGGGTAGAAGGGGCCGGTTCTGCCCTATCATTGCCATGCCCCTTGGTGCAATTTTTTGTGGTTAAATTGACTTGGTTTTGATGTAGATATATTGTATAGGTTGTGTGGAAAGTTTCCACCGAAAATCACTTGATTTAGATGGGTAAATGTTTAGATTTCGAAATGGTTTTAAAACTGGAAATTGTGTCCCGAATTGCTCTGGCAGCAAATTTCAAACGACTATAACTCTTTGGTTCGATGTCAAAATTCAGTACTGTTTGTGGCATTAGAAATTAGACACTTCTAGTTTTCCAACGGTATAAAATGCATCCCCTGATTCCACTTGAGTGAACCGTACCAGCCTTTCAAAATCACCTGCCCTGTTTCTCGACTGTGTTGAAAAATCTGTTATGAGCTGCAACTTGATGCTCAAATATGAGCTAGTTATTGACAGAATTTTAAAATGATTTCTTCTGTGAAATTGTAGCCTTATGAATGTAGTTTTCAACTCCACCAACCATGCTCAATTCCAAGTTGAATTGGGTGAGTTGTGGCCAAATTACGAAACTGTCTCAGTGATGGAAAACCCTCTTTTGGCTAGTTGAATGCCTTAATTTGAATTGGGACTTGTTATTTTGAAATTCTTGGTGTTAACCACCTACCAAAAGTATCTTGGATGTTTATTATACCTTGTCTTCATAAATGAACCATGTTTGAGATGATTTCATTGACCCAAAAGTTAGAAAAGGGAAAACAGAAGTACAAGGCAGATTTGCCTTGGAAATTCTTGGAAATTTAGTGGCTTTGTTAACTGACTTTCCGTATGAATTTTTATATGAAATTTGACAGAGGAATAGCCCTTATATGGTAAGGTAATACTACCAAATTTGGTGCCATTTCAAGTCCATTTCGATACTCAATCAAAGTCTTAAAGTTCATGTTTTAAATCTGGAAAACCCTTGTTCAGTGAGGAATTTCAGCAACTTTGAGCTGCTATATCTTAGTGCTCAAAACTCCGATTCTTGTTCCGCTTATTGTGTTTTAAATTTTGGTTGTAACTCTATTTGAGTTTCAAATTTCAGAGGCTAGTTCACATTCTGTGAATTTTACCGAATTTCCAAAGTTGGCCAAAAACCAACCTCGAAACTGTTTTGCTATTCCAAAACAACAACTTGAAGCCGAAATTTGAATGTCTTAGTACTTTGGAAGTAGTTTCCAACAGTACCAAGTTTTCCAATTTTTGACTTTCAGAGAGTGAGTTATGATTTTTCCAAGATTGCTTGTTAAATCTGAAATTTTCGAATTTAAAGGAAATTAAGTTTTAGAACTCGCCATTTTTTTCCTTCAATATTACCTGGCCGTTTTACACTTCATCTCAAAAATGAAAATCCGATTTTTTTTCTATTAGTAAAACCCCACTTTTGAGTCTCGATTTGCGAGTAATTAAAACTCATTTTCATGATTTCTTCTTAGATTGTACAAGAGTGCAATCTTCCTCGATAATTAGGGGTTTTAAACTATAGTGTGTAATAGTTCATTATTAATTGCTCAAGCACTCAGGAGGACCTTCGAGAGGATCCCATGGTGGACGCCTGAACCCTTGAGTGGACATTTCTCACTTGTTTCTTATTTTACTTGGTGAGTGTCAAGTGTATGTGAACGTGTTACGTGCTTAATCGTTATTAGTGATTGAATATTTTGAAAATGCTGAGTCGAGTGTGTGCTTTACCGCACTCGTTCTCATTTAAGTGAAGTGTACTTGAATTACTTGACATGAAATACTTGAAGTGAATATTTACGTGAAGTGTACTTGAATTATTTGAAGGGAATTGCTTGAAGTGACTTGTTAAGTGAATTTAGTGAAGTGTTTCAGTGATTAATTATGCTATGGCTGCATAAGTCGATTGGAGCGATGTCTCATCGACCACTGAGTGATAGTAAGTACCACACCGATTCGGGTGGGAGGTACCTCTCGTGTCGTCTCGGAACCATAAACCATTCTAAGTCGATTGGAGCGATGTCTCATCGACCACTGAGCGATAGTAAGTATCACACCGATTCGGGTGGGAGGTAACTCTCGTGTCGTCTCAGAAACATAAATGGAGTAAGTGAAGTGCTACGAATTTAATTACCTACCCGGGTGACGAAGTGTCGTCACGAGGAGGTATTGGATTGAACTTTGGCAAAGCAAGTAGAAATGAGCTCCTGAGAGCTCTTGTATCCTACTCAAGTGTATTTTATTATAAATTGTGAATTACTTGAATGTTATAGTTTTCATTATTGTGTAAGTGCTATTGTTATTGAACTACGTGTTTTGCATGTTTTCTTGGCCTCACGAGCATTCGCTCACCCCCGTTAGATTTGTTTTCCTTAACAGGAGTTGGAATGGAAAGAAATGTGAAGAAGCCGACTCGATGGACTTTTGATTGGGATGTTTGAATGTAATTGTTGGACAACTTTTAGAGGTTGTATTTTGGGAAAATGATGTACTTTTGAGAACTGTGTTGTGAAACTTGAAAGTTTATTTAAGGAAGTGACTTTGCTTACTTCGGCTGTTATTTCTTGGTCGTTTATCTTAAGTTTGAATTGAAATTGTATCGAGTCCTGGCGAGAACTGGGCTGGCGTTCCGCGAATACCCTTGGGTTCGCCCTTGGGAGAAGTGGGGGCGTCACAGATATAGACCCTTATTCTAGTACTCTCCACTTTTGGTACTCGGGTACAAGAATCCGAAACGAGGAGAATTCACATCTCAGGCCGTACGCTTCTTAGTGCAAATCATCCAAGTTAAGATTCCTACCTGACATACATATCTAGATTTCTCAAATACCATGATAAAGGTTTTATGCCTATAACCTTCATGATTTATGTAGACACCAAAATTTCAGCATTTCTTTTTATTTATTATAGGTGATTTTTGTTTATTTATTTATTTATTTATTTTTATTATTATTTCTTGCTTAGTTTATCTCATTCTCATTTTTGTTAAGAAAATTGTTTTTGTTTTTATTAATTAATCCACCGAAAAAAAGGAAAAAAAAAGGAAAGGAAGAACAAAAATCAAGTACAGAAAAAGAAAAAAAAAAAGAGATCCGTGCGCATGTTTGGACGTGCACTATTCATCATCCTCCGGTTTTCATACGAAAGGAAGCAACAAGGCTCAACATTGCAGCTGGCTTTTCTTCCAATTTCATTCGTTCCCCTTACGGTTTTTTTTTTCTCTTCAAACATTCGTAGTACCAATCCGGCTCATCACTCAAGAACAAGATCAAAGGGGCAGCAATGAACCATATAAACTCATTTTTGAGCAGGACCATCTAAACCCTTCATCGTAGGTTTTGGGGCCTTTAAATAGATGAAAACACAACCAGAACTGGGGGATTCGGATGACGGCTGAAAGATAGAGAGTAATAGAGAGAGGACGGCTGAGAAAAAACTGAAAGAGAAATTGAAGAGAGCGAGGGAGAACTAAGAGTGAGAGAGAGCTTGAACCCCGAGACAAAGATGAGGCCGAGAGAGGAAGCTGTCATCGTCTTCATCGTGTCGTCATCAGTCGCAAATCTTCACCGAGAGGAGAACGAAGGGAAAGAAGAGGAGTGACGATCTGAAAAGGCAAGGGAAGAAAAGTTCGGGCAGAAGATCAGGAGCACGATCATCTCCCAGGCGCACGGGTTTTTCTTCACGTATTTGGCGTTAGGATCTCCTCAAGGTAACCCATTCTTTTCATTTTCTTCCGCTTACACATATCCAGATTCATATGCTTCAGTGTTGGGTTTTTGTTTTCATGTCATGTTCTCCCTTCGGTTCTTTCTTTGTCATGTGTTATTGATCCAGATCTGGGCTCCACATCACTGCATCTGAGTCTTGTATTATTGTGGACCGTAAGACCTTTTGTGTAGAGCTTATACTGTTTTTTTTCTTAGTTAGCAATGAACTCAGTAGGAGGTTTATGAATGAATCTGGTTCTGCAAGTCAGAATTTGCTTTCCGTTGTGGATGCTTAATCTGATGTTTGGGCAAGGGGTTTAGGAAGGCTAATTTGCATGGTAATGGCTCTGTAGTTTGGAAATGTTCAATCCAAAATTTTTGTTAAGGGAAAATGCTATTGCTTGCACTGGTTCAGATGCGCCGATTTCTTTGGTTGTTGCCGTCATTTTTGTTGGTCTTTTACTCCTATTTTGTTGTCCCTTGTATCTTGCAATGGTTTAGGGTGTTCAAATCCAAGGGCTTTGTGTTGAAAGTTGAAAACAATGTTTGATGAGCCTGTTTGCCTGACTTTAGAATGCTTGTGCGCTTAGAGTTGTGCATAAAAATCTGCTGCAACAAGCTGAAAGCTCTCGGATTGTTGCAGCAGCGTGGACAAGATTCTGTTTTTCCCTTTGCTGGTTTAAGTTTTGAAGCTTATGATCTCTTTGGTCTTCGGCTAGTGCGTCATGAACATGTTTGCCGCGAGTTTATATTTTTCTCTGATGTGATTTCTCATTTCGTTGCATCATGGAGCTTCTGATACTTGTAGTGCCTTCTTGATGCATGTCATTTCTTGCGCTTCCTGCTGCATTGCTCCTTTATCTCTTGATTTTGGGCAACTCAAATGCTTTGCTACAATTCTGCAATAAGAGTTCGTGTCTCATTTAGTTGGTAGTTGATAGGTGAAGTCTTGGTTTTTGGTGAACCTATTTGCATGGATAGAGAGTCGCGGCTGGAAAATTACAGCAACCTTGGAAACAAAAGGCAGAATGCTTCATTTTTTTAGTTGCAGAAGCTTAAGCCTTTACGTAGTTGCATGGTTTTTGCATGCAAAATAACTTCTGAAATTGGCACTTTACTCCCCTTAACTTCTAGCAATGCTACAAAGGCCCAATTGTTTGCAAGTTAGGTCCTAGAGTAATTGTAATTGGAACCATTACTTGGCCTTTTCATTACTTATGGACCTTTGAAGTTCCCAAAATATTTCAATTGGACTTGAATGATTGGTTAATGGTTGCTATTGGGTCCATAGTAGTTTTTCTATTGTTGAAATTTGATCAATAATTTACTTTCTTTGAAATTATGCCCTATTTGATTTCATTTAAGTTGCAATTGGGAGGGATTTGATGATTTTGTTTATATTGTACTATTTAATTGGTGCCTTGACCTTGTTATTGTTTTGAAGCTAATTCTTCCTTCATTTGATTACCATTGCAAGGGAGGTACACTCTATCCCTTACCCTTGCCTTTATTTGACCCTATGTACCTTATGTGACTTTATGTGCTCAATTGCATGCCTTCATTTTATTTATTTATTTGCTTTATTTGTTTTAATTCAGTATATTTATTTTATTTTAGTTCAATTTTGATCATTTGAAAGGCACTTGAATGCCACAATTGTAATAGTTAGGCTATTATATCATTTCATTTAATTCCTTCCCCTCTTTAGATTGTAGTAGGGCCCCCCCAATGTAATAGATAGGGCTTCCTTTACTTTATTTGCCTTGCGTGATTTGCATGCTTACTTGCTATGTGTTACCGCTTTCCTAGGATTTAGCATCTAGATATGCATGCTTATGTGTTATGTGAATTACGTGCTCATGTGACAGCCCTACCTTCCCCTAAGGCGAACCAAAGGGGTTAGCGGACTGCCTGCCCAACTCTAGCCAGGACTAACGGTTCAGTTTAGAGCGATCTAATACGTTCCGGAACATACAAACGCGCGAAAACAATTCAAAATGTCAAAATAAAAAAAATGAAACCGGAGTCGGCCATGAATAGTAACCGACACGTCAAAACCCAACCAAACATCAAGCAAATATTTACATGTTGAAATTAAGCATATACAATCCAAAGTGGCATACAAAAGTTATTCAAAAGTGGATACATGTACGGTTTGCCAAATCAAAAGAGAAACGGACCCAAAAGTACATTTAGGGTTTCAATCAAGGAGCTATACAAAAGATATGTCCATCTAGCTCAATTCGGCAACCAACTGTCAAATCCAGTCCAAAAGTATTTATTTTCCTGTAAGGAAAACCAAAGGGAATAGAGTGAGCTTACGCCCAGTGAGATAATACCACTCAAGCAGCAAAGTTCACATAAGCATAAAGCTTTTCATTCCAATTTATCAAAAGTAAGCCAAGACACACATCAATAGTGGTGATAAAAGGATACGGGCGGCTCTCAAGAGCCCTTTTCCTCGTTTGCATTCTTGATCGAACCTCATTGACCCTCCGTCAATGTTTAAGAGTAACCAACCGTAGGCTCCACTTTACTTCCATTCCTTCCACCCAACATACCCCTACCGGGCCCGAACTCCAAACAGTAGAAATTTGGTAATACTCGAATATACCGGAATCAAGAGTCTCACTACTACAAGATTCCATATAACAGTCCCCATGGCTCGTCAATTTTCACGACCAAGCCCTCGCCGGCTCGATCCAATCGACTACCAATGGGGTTGAGCTCAGTCGTATCAGTAATGGTCGTTGGATACTCGTCCAAGCGACACCAAATTCATGAACCAATTCAGTATTTCATGTATCATTCAATCATTACAGTAAAACAGTAGACAGTCATATGAGATACCAAATGGGTGAGGGCGATCAAGTACACCCTCACTCAATTAAGTTCAATGGAGCAAATAAGCCTTCAAGGCATCAAGTTCACATATACCAAAGCCACATTGTAAACAACAAGTGAGTGATACACTCACCAATCAAGCAAATGATATTTTATGCACTTCCGCCTAAGAGCGTCTTGCACCACCGTCACGGCCTAGAACATTCAAATAAGCATAATAAGACTCAATTACAAGTCATAACCAATGCCAAATACCACCAAAATAAGGTTCCACTAGAATGTATAAGCACTAGAGTAAACCAGGAAAATCTGGAAATGGCATTAAGTTCTAACCCAAAACAACAGTTCTTGACATCAGTTTGCGGTTTTGGCACCATTGGCACTACGATTATCGGATGGAGGTTCAAGATACACCGTTTCGAAGCTAAGAGATAGGGATACAATGTTGAAGAAGGCTACTCTATCCAGTTTCGAGTGTAACCAGGTCAAAAATGCAATATACTACACCAGAACCGCAAAAACAGGTTCACAAACCGCATTCTGGTTCAAACATCATAAGTCAGGCTACCTAAGTCCAAATCAAGTGATTCCAAAGCCATACGAAATCTAAGACATCAGGCTACATTTATTCAGAAGACCTTAACAACAAAATCAGAAGTATTCCCAACCAAATTAACCAATTACAGAAGCAATTCTCAAGTTCGGGTGAAACCAGGGCAGCAGGGGTATTTCGGTCATTTCACATGTTACGCTACTCCGATTGGCCTGAAATTTGGAAGGAATCTCTAAAATATCATTACCTACAACTTTCATATTTTAACCCAAGGCTAATTCGGCCTCTAACCATGACGAACAGTGCCGGGCAGAATGAAGGAAATGAAACCCTAGCTTTCCAAATTTCCTTCCAAAACAGAAATTTCCTGCAATTAACCACTTTTCCACCTTCTAGCTTCCTTAAATATCATTTCCAATCATCATACATGACCACATAATAATAATCATATGAAAACAGAAAAATCACCAATAATTATAAAACTTCACCAATTCAACCAAAATCAAGATATAATCCATAAAATTACATCTTAAACTACCACAAATCATGAATTAAACATCATTAGATGGAGGAGAGGGGTTCCTTCACTACTCACCTTAGCAACACAAGAGAGGGAGCAACTAATCACCTTAGCCTTCCAAACAACTCCACTAAACACCTCACAATCACTCACTTAAGGTTTTGTATGGAACAAAAGCAAGATTAAGTGGTTGATTTCGTAGATTTGAGCAAGATTGAAGCAAAAACTTGAAGAGTTCTCTTGCTTTCTTTCTTGGAGAGGGCCGGCTATGAGCTTGCAAATTTGGAATGAATTTTGGTCAATTTTTTTGAGTTATTTTAGTAAAAGGGTAAAAGTATGAATAGTAGTCAAAAGTAACCACTAACCATATGGTGACACTTGTCACTATAATTAATGCATCTCTATCTCTTTGTTTCCTCTCACACCAATCCAAATAGCAACCTCTAATTATCTCATAACACCCAGTAATTTAAACCCAGTATCCAAAACTTAACCTAGTTGGCCGAATTTTTCCGAACTTTCCGCACTAGCGGGTCCCACGTCCGGTATACACTCTTAATTTCTCAAAACCTAACCAATACTAGAAAAATCATCTAAAAACTATATTTACTCATAAAAATTATCGGGAAAAGTTTCCTAATAAAGAAAATGCAGAAAACATGCCATTAACGAGAAAAACCCTAGAAAATGAGAAAATTACGGGTTCTCACACTCTCTCCCCCTTAAAAGAATTTCGCCCTCGAAATTTCTCACCTTAACTCCCGAAAAGTTCAGGGTATTTCGTTTGTATCTCTTCTTCCACTTCCACTTCTCAGATAGCTTCTTCTATCTCATGATTTCTCTACTTTTCCCGAGCGAAAACAACTGCGACTAACTCCAGATCGTGGGTTTGATAGTTTTGTTCGTGGGGTTTCAATTTCTTAGAGGCAAAAGATATCACATTCTGGTTTTGCGTCAACACACACCCCAAACCTTCCCTCGAAGCATCAGTGTAAACAGTAAAACTGTCCTTACCTTTAGGCAAGGCCAAAATAAGAGCCATGGTTAACCTTCGCTTTAATTCTTGAACACTATACTTTCTCCTTCCCAAACGCGGCAATCCTTACAAACCATACAAGTGCTCCAACGATGTGGTTTCAGGTCGTAGGGTAGACGAGCAGGTTTTGTATCTATTCTGCACATAAAATTGGGGTTGACAACTGAATGAGTAACACCGGGATCTACTAAGATTTTCGCAAATCGGTGGAATACCGAAATCGTACCTTCCTCAATTTCAGAAAAATCGGGGACCTGTTGTGGCTCCAATGAATACACTCGAGCCGCTACCTTAGGTTTGGTTCCTTCCACCTTGGCCGGTTCGAAATTAGTCCTCGTCGATTGCTGCCTCCCCTTTCCATCTCGTGATAGGACTGGACAAGTGGCGAGCTGATGGTTTGCACTTCCACAGCGCAAACATTTTCCCTCCTTCTTCCAGCAATTGTCCTCCGAGTGGTTTAACTTTCCGCAATACCCGCAGGGTCCGCGTGCTGCAGAAGCCGAGCCTTCTCTCTGGTCTCTCCCCACTTGGCCGCCTCGTGACGGGCCCTCTCGTGATACTCCCGGCATCCTTTCTCCTCCCGTTTCCCGCCCCAACTTGGAAGGGGTACTCTCATCCTCCTGTCCCAAACTACTTCCAGGAAATCCTCGCTTTTTTGCCTGGAAGTTTCTCACCTGTAGCCTAGCATTCTCTACTCGTTGCGCCTTCTCCACTGCGTCGCTGAAGGCGTTAATTTGGGCTACCGTGAGGTCCTTCTGGATTTCTACGTTCAGGCCCTGGATAAATCACCGTATTCTTCGTTGCTCGGTCATGATGAGTTCGGGCGCAAATTTGGATAGGCGGGTAAATTGGCTCTCGTACTCCGCTACAGATTGGGCCCCCTGACGAAGCCGAATAAATTCATCTTCCTTCCGCTCCTGAACTAGAGGGGGGAAGAATTTGGCATTGAATTCCCGCATAAAATTCACCCAGGTCCTGGGCGTTTGTTCCCGTTCCCATTTTTGCCGAATAACGTTCCACCAGGAACGGGCCGCCCCTTCCAGCTGGAAAACGGCAAAAGTCACCTGTCGTTCTTCGGTGTAGTGCAGGGCAGCGAAAATGTCTACCATTTTCTCGAGCCACCTTTCGGCGACATCCAGATCGGGCCCCCCAATGAACTTCGGTGGAGCAAACTTCTGGAACCTCTCGAGAGCCCTATCCTCGCTCTCCACATGATTACCGGGGTTCCCAGGGTTGGGGTTAGGGTTTTGACCCTGTTGGTGCACCACTTGGGCTAGTAAATTAGTCATTTGCTGCATAGCAGCCGCTATTTGGATGTTAGGATCAATCCTAGGTTCAAGGTTAGGTCCAGATGAGGTTTCCCCAGTGCCCCTTTCAGGCGTGGGTTGCCTACCCCTGCGTCCACGGCCTCGACCACTACGAGTGCCTTCCATCAATCTAAGTCGATCTAGGTCACAAAATAAATATACTGTTAAAGGGCACCTGACCCTCCTTTTCGTAGCACTAAACAGGAACAATTAAACAAGGACAAGTAACTAAAACAACTACCTCGTAGAGCATTTAAACTGTGACACCCCGAAAGAATGAGTGTGAGAAACCGAAAATTTTTATATATTTGCGCGACATTATTTTGTTTACTCGTTTATAATTTTGTGCCTTTCTTCAATATATTAATTTCGTATACATTGTTTTTAAGTAAATATAGTTTTTAAATCATTTTCTTGATACAAGTTTGACCACGTTAATTTTGATGTGTATTATGAACGTGGGACCCGCAAGTGCGGTAAATGCAATATATTTTTGATAACTTGTTGGGATTTTGGATTAAGTGAGATTATTTTACAAGGTGTTAAGATATTTGTATTGGAGAGACAAAAAGATAAGGTTTAAACCTAAAGGTGACAAGTGTCACCATAAGATTAAATCTTGAGTTTGACTACTATTCATAACTTTACCCTTTAATTAAAATTGGCCAAAAATCTCTTCATTTCAAGCTTCACTTGGCCGAATTCTCTTGTTCAAAGAAGGAAAGAAATCTTCCAACTTCCTCCTTCATACTCTTGCTCCAATCTTTAAATCCAACCGATAAAACTCCAAATCATTCCATAAAATCTCTTTGCTAAGTGGTCTTGAGGTGATTGGTGAAGTTATTTGGAAACTTATGGTGCTAAGTGGTCTCTTTTCTTTGGTTCCAAGGTGAGTAACTAGGGAATGCTTCCTTTGGTCTTGATAATGTCAAAGTAATGAGTTGTGTTGATTAAATGTGTGATTGGGTGAAAGATATCTTGATTTTGGTTGAATTGGTGAAGTTTTATAATTTTTGGGGATTTTTTCTGTTTTCATATGAATATAAATATGTGGTCATGTATGATGATTGGAAATGGTATTGAAGGAAGCTAGAAGGTGGAAAAAGTGGTAAATTGCAATCAATTTCTGTTTTGGAAGAAAACTGGAAAATTAGGGTTCTTGGAAATTACATTCTGCCCGGTTTTGTAGCTCATAGTTAGAGGCCGAATTGGCCTTGGATTAAAACATTAAAGTTGTAGGGAATGATATTTTAGAGGTGCCTACAAAATTTTAGGTCAATCGGAGCAGCGTAGCTTGTGAAACGATGGAATTACCCTTGCTGCCCTGGTTCTACCCGAAATTGAGAATTGCTTCTGTAATGGGTTATTTTGGTTGGGAATTATTCGGAATTGGTTGTTGAGGCCTTCTGATGAAATGTATCCCTGTTTCTTAGCTTTCATATGGATTTGGAATTTCTGGATTTGGACTTAGGTAGGCTGATTTATGATGTTTACACCAGAATGCATTTTGTGAATCTGTTTTTCCGATTCTGGTGTAGTATCTTGCATTTTTGACCTGGTTACACTTGACACTGGGTTGAGTGACCTTCTGAAATATTGTAACCCTATCTCTTAGCTTCGAAATGGTGGGTCTTGGACCTTCATCCGATAATCGTAGTGCCTTTGTTGCCATTACCGCAAAATGATGTCAAAACCTATTTTTCTGGTTTTGAGCTTAACTTTCATTTCCGGACTTTTCCCTAGCTTGACTTGTACTTGTACTGCTGGGAGCTTGCTGAATGGCTATTGAATGAACTTGTTGTTGTGTGTGTACCTTTGGGTTTGAATGAGAAAAATAATGAAGCCTTGATGGCTGGAAAAGTAAAGAAAGACAAGGGGAAGTGCTGTCCGAATTTTGAAAGGACTTGTTTGTATTGAGTTTGTGAACTAAGACTTGGATTTGAGCAAGGCAATGATATATGATGGATGGTTCCTGAGCCATGGAGGTGAGTGACCCCAAACTATTGTTAAAGCTTCTTATGAAATGTTTCTTGCATTATTTACTCGACTGCATCTCATGCGTGCTTGCATGTGAATTCATGATATAATTTTGGCTTCAATGAGTTCTTGGGGAGTCTTGTGCTGGACACCAACGTCTCCACCTCTGTTTACTTGGAGCAAATGGCTCCGGAGCTCAAAAAGGGGCTCCCTCTTAATGTTAATGTTAATGTTAAATGATCTATTTGAGCGTTGGGTGTTCAAGTGCTATAACTTCACTGGCTCACGAGAGCAATAAACGGACATTTGTTCTTTGAATCATGACATCATCGAAAGGATCAAAATGCAATATTGTGAAATATATTTGATTACTGATTTTACTGGTTACTCGCTGAGCTTCTAGCTCACCCCAAAAATATTTTTCCCCCTCCACTGGGCTCGAGGTAGAGGAAGCGCGTGTAATGAGTTATTAGTATGACTGGATGAAATATCTCTTGTATAATTTGAATTCGAACTCAATCCACTTGTGGTATGTGAATTCGAGGAACTTTGGAAGATGTAATATTTGAGCCGGGTATTGTAATTGTAATTATATGAGAACTGAGGACTTTTGTCTTATTCGGGGAATTGTACCACTACTTGAGATTTGTAATGTAGGTAAGTATACGTTCTAAGCTTGGGAAATGTTATTTCGTTTATTACTGAGGTTGTACCCTATGTTATTGGATGTGAGTGATGAAATTTATTTGAGAACTGTAGTGAGCCCCGGCGAGAGTTGGGCAGGCGGTCCGCTAAACCCTTTGGTTCGCCTTAGGGGGAGGTAGGGCTGTCACATAAACACATAACACATATACATAGAACACATAACCGAATCAAGCAATTATACAGAACAGTCAGTCAAGTACATACAAAGTCATCCCATGAAAAAAAGGGTCCTCCAAAAGTACTATAGACAGACTAGGTCACGAGTACAAAAGAACTCACGAAAAGCTTTCCCCCCCTAGGGCTCCGTCCATAATCTACGAGAACAACACCATTTATATCTTAATCAAGGTTGATCACGTTTAACCATACCCGAACAAACCACACGAAGTTCCATAGAATCACATTTCTAGTTTAGTTTGCCCAATCCTTTCTAACCTAGGCTCACATCTCTTTCGTATCCGGGCGCAAGAATCCCATCTAAGATGATTCACAACTCGAGCCGGCCGGTCCCAAGCGTAAATCATCCATATTAAAGATTCCTACCCGACATACATACCTAGCTTCCTCAAGTCCCATGGTAATGATCCTTACACTTATGACATGCACAGTTCATAGCTTACGCTCAAAAGAGCACTTATACCTTTCAACGCATTCACGAAAGCAGGACCATAACACCACTTGGCCCAAGCTCACTCCGCGCAGAGACCACGCGAAGTAGCTCTGATACCACCAGTGACAGCCCCACCTTCCCCTAAGGCGAACCAAAGAGGTTAGCAGACTGCCTGCTTAATAATTTTTAATACTAAGCTAACAAGTATGAGATCATTCCTTCACTTCAAACGTACAAGTGAACAAAGTAACTTCATGGTCCATCAAATCTTCAAACCTAGCTTGCTCCTTGCTTGTATGGTGAATGATCAAGGCTCGTACAGCTTCCTTCACCTTCTTGGTTCTTGATCTTGTCATCGGACCACCAATGTTGATCAAAGGGTCCCTGACCCAAGGTTGAAGTTGTTGCGCACTCGTATCCGCATCATTCCTTCCCTCCTCGAAAGGATTCGTCCTCGAATCTTCAAAGTCTGTATCAAAGTCAAAAGAGGATAGGTCAGACACATTAAAAGATGCGCTTATGCCATACTCACTTGGAAGTTCCAATTTGTATGCATTGTCGTTGATCCTCTCTAGTGCACGAAAAGGTCCATCTCCTCTTGGATGTAACTTGGTCCGTCGAGATGCTGGAAACCTTTCCTTCCTCATGTGCACCCAGACCCAATCACCGGGTTCGAATACAACATGTTTTCTACCCTTATTCGCATGTTGTGTATATTGCGCATTTTTCTTCTCAATTTGAGCTCGAACTCTCTCATGCAAGGTCCGAACAGCCTCTGCCTTTTTGACACCATCTACGCTTAAACACTCATCAACAGGAATAGGTGATAAATCTAGAGGGGTTAGCGGCTGAAACCCATAAACAATTTCAAAAGGAGAATGATTAGTAGTAGAATGAGTGGTTCGGTTATATGCAAACTCGGCAATAGGCAAACATTCTTCCCACTTTTTCAAGTTCTTTTGAACAATGGCTCGAAGTAAAGCACCAAGGGTTCGATTGGTTACCTCAGTCTGACCATCCGTTTGGGGATGACTAGAAGTAGAAAACAGCAACCTAGTTCCCAACTTTCCCCAAAGTGATTTCTAGAAATAGCTTAAGAATTTCACATCCCTATCACTTACAATAGTACGCGGTACTCCATGCAATCTAACCACATCCTTGAAGAATAAATCAGCAACATGGCACGCATCATTTGTTTTCCTACAAGGGATAAAATGAGCCATTTTAGAAAATCTATCCACTACAACAAAGATACTATCCATACCTCTAGAAGATCTTGGTAAACCAAGCACAAAATCCATGGATAAGCCTGTCCAAGGAGCATGAGGTACGGGTAGAGGAGTATACAATCCATGAGGGTTACTCCTTGACTTTGCCTGCTTACACTTTAAACACTTATCACAAATGTTAGCAATGTCACGCCTCATTTTAGGCCAATAAAAATGTTCATGCAAAATGTCAAGAGTTTTATCAATACCGAAATGTCCCATCAACCCTCCACCATGGGCTTCTCTAACAAGTAATTCCCTAAGCGAACAATTGGGAATACATAGGCGATTTTCTTTGAACAAGAAACCTTCATGCCTATAGTACTTTTGAAATGCAGCATGTTCACAAGCTTTAAACACATTAGAAAAATCGTCATCATGTGCATACATGTTTTAATGTGCTCAAAACCAAGTAGCTTAGTGCTCATGTTAGTGATCAAAGTATACCTCCTAGACAATGCATCTGCAACGACATTATCTTTCCCCTTCTTATACTTAATGATGTACGGAAAGGAATCAATAAATGCAATCCACTTCGCATGTCTTTTATGCAACTTTCCCTGACCCTTAAGGAATTTAATTGATTCATGATCAGTATGTATCACAAATTCCTTAGGCATAAGATAATGTTGCCACACTTCAAGAGCACGCACAACAGCATACAATTCTTTATCATAAGTAGGGTAATTAAGAGCTCCCCCACTCAACTTTTCACTGAAATATGCCAAGGGTCTATTATTTTGATGTAAGACAGCCCCTATGCCAATCCCACTAGCATCACATTCAACTTCAAACGTCACATCAAAATTAGGCAAAGCAAGAATGGGTGCTGAAGTTAACAAATCCTTAAGCTTATTAAATGACTCTTCTTGCTCTTTTCCCCATTGAAACCCCACATTCTTTTTAATTGTCTCATTCAAAGGTGCTGCAATAGTACTAAAGTCTTTAACAAATCTCCTATAGAAACTTGCAAGACCATGAAAAGACCTTACTTGAGACACATTTGTTGGAGTCAGCCACTCTAAGATGGCTTTTACCTTGGCGGGATCAACACTTATGCCATTTGCACCAACAATATATCCAAGGAAATTAACTTCAGGAGTGCAGAAGACACATTTTTCCATGTTAGCAAACAACCTATTTTCACGCAAGGCACTTAAAACAAGTCGCAAATGCTCAACATGTTCATCTAAAGACTTGCTAAAGATCAATATATCATCAAAATAAACAACAACAAACTTCCCAAGAAAATGCCTTAAAACATGGTTCATTAACCTCATGAAAGTACTTGGAGCGTTTGTTAAGCCGAAAGGCATCACAAGCCACTCATAAAGACCATACTTTGTTTTGAAAGCAGTTTTCCATTCGTCTCCTTCCTTTATCCTTATTTGATGATAACCAGATCTTAAGTCAATTTTAGTGAAAATGATTGCCCCATGCAATTCTTCTAACATATCATCTAACCTAGGAATAGGATGACGATACTTAATAGTAATTTTATTAATTGCACGACAATCTGTACACATTCTCCAAGTCCCTTCTTTCTTAGGCACTAAAATGACTGGAACTGCACAAGGACTAAGAGATTCACGTACCTGGTCCTTCTCAAGAAGGGAATCGACTTGCCTTTGAATTTCCTTTGTTTCCTCCGGATTTGCTCTATAGGCTGGTCGATTTGGTAGAATTGCTCCAGGAACAAAGTCGATTTGATGTTCGATACCTCGAATTGGAGGTAATCCTTTTGGTAGTTCCTCCGGAAACACATCCTTGAATTCCTGCAAAAGAGAGTAGATTGCACTAGGAAGAGAATCGGTTATGCCTAGTGTGTAAAAAGAAGAATAATCAGCTTCCCTGTACAGAAGTACTATGAGAAGACTTTGTGCATTCAAAGCCCTATCTACCTCACGCACACTTGCATAGAAGCTCTTTTTGTTCACTTTCGAGCTCTCGGCCTCACTAAGTTTTTTTCCACTCGAATTTTCTTTTTCACTCAACTCGGCCTCTACTTTCTTTTTTCCCTCATCCTCAGGCACATTCGGCTTTTTCTTTGCCTATCTCAGTTGCCTTTTCTCTCGCTCTTTTCTTAGATGCAATTGTTCCTCATACACTTGTGCAGGTGTCAAGGGTGAAAGAGTGATCTTGAGGTTGTCCATAATGAACTTATACTTATTAGTGAGTCCAATATGATCAGCCTGCCGATCATACTCCCACGGACGCCCTAACAAAACATGACTAGCTTGCATAGGAATTACATCACATAAAACTTGGTCCTTGTATTGACCAATAGAAAAAGTGATTAAAGCTTGTTTGGTCACCTTGACTTCCCCCCCATCATTTAACCAAGATAGTCTATAGGGTTTAGGGTGGTAAGTCCATGGAAGGTGCTTTCGCTTGACAAAGTCAGCAGCTACGCAATTAGTACAAGAGCCACTATCAATGATCATGAGACATACCTCATCTCCAATTTTGCATCTTGTATGAAAAATGTTGGTCCGTTGGAGATCATCTTCTTGAGCTTGTGCATTTAGCACTCTCATAGTCACCATAGTTCGAGCCACGGGGTCCTCTTCTATTTCAAACAGGTCAGCATCATTCCCCTCTTCTTCAAGCGGTGGCATGTCCGCATATTCCTCCTCTCCTTCGCTTTGCCACATTCCTTCTTCATTCATGTACATGATGCTTCGGTTAGGGCATTGAGCCATGAGGTGGCCAATTCCCTCGCATTTGAAACATGCCTTTGGCTGGTTGGTAGACGTATTGACCCTTGGAAGAGTCGGCCGCGGGGTTGGTTTAGAAGAAGTTGCATTCGGATGGGACGGTTGTTCCATCCACTGGTTTTTCCTCTCTCTATTACCTTGTCTTGGCCAGACATTGGATGTTGGCAATTGATTTCTTCTCCAAGGAGTGGTAGAGGATGTAGTGGTTCGGCCACTAGGTGTCTTTAGAGGTAAATCTTGTTTTTCCACTTTCTCTGCATAAGACACCATTTGTTGAACCTCAAAGTGGTGTTGAAGCTCAACTTTCTTCCTAATTTCAGGATTTAATCCATTAAGGAACCTCGCCATGGTTGCTTCCGGATCCTCTTGTACATTGGCCCTTATCATCGCTACCTCCATTTGTTTGTGGTACTCATCAACCGAATTAGACCCTTGAGTGAGTCGTTGGAGTCGATTGTACAAGTCCGTGGTATAATGGAAGGGCACAAATCGTTTCCTCATCACTTGCTTCATTTCAGCCCAAGTGTCAATCGGTTGTTCCCTATTTCTCCTTCTTGTCGCACATACTTGCTCCCACCAAATAGATGCATAATCTTGAAATTCAATAGCTGCAAGTTTCACCTTCTTCTCTTCGGAGTAATTGTGGACTTCAAACACTTGCTCAACTCGCCGAACCCAATCCAAGTAAGCTTCAGGATCATTCTTCCCATGAAAAGTAGGCATTTGAGTCTTGATGGAACCAAGATTGTCATCGGTTCTCCTAGGTCGGCCTCGACGTTCCCTTGCTCCCTCTTGGCTTCTCCTTGATCGAAATGAGGTGTGAGAATGATACCCCTCATCATCCGCATCATGATCAGCACTCTGAACACTCGAAGCCCTATGGTGTGTATCTCCGGTACCTCGCACCTCAATGGCAGCCAACCTGTCGGATATTTGTGCCATCGCAAATTCATATCTCTCCGCTTGTTGTTGAAGAGTTTGGAGCACCAGTTTGAGTGACACGTCGGTCTCAGACGGCTCAGGCATGTTCCCCTCTTGAGACATATTGTCCAACCTGCAAAACAAGTGTATCCTAGTCTACCTTGCAAAGCACTCGTGTATCACTCAAGAAAACACACTCACTCTCAATTTTCCTTCTCGAAGTTCTTAAGACAACTCAACTCTCAAAAATTCCAGAATTAATTACCCTATAAGTAATAAGACACAAAGCAGAATTTTTGCGAATCCTAGAAAACAAAAACTCTACCTGAAGCTAGAACTTTTTTTTTTTTCAGCTGTTGCTTTGCTGAATTTCTGGTCAGTATTTTGGAGTATAAATGGTGCTTTTGGGGTGCTCAAATAATGTACGAACCAGTCCTCAAATTTCAGTCAAATCGGATTGCAAAACTAGCTCAACCGATTTTAGAAACTCAAGAACTCCCAAGGCGGTTTGGGCTAAGGTGTTTGGTTTGGTTTTGAAAACGGAATTGGGTGTGTTTGGGGCTGGTTAGGTCGTTTGGGGTCTTTGGAATTCAATCAAGATTGGAACTCAAGAGTTGGAAACCAATCAAGATTAGGAAACTCAAGTTTTGGGAAATCAACCAAGATTTGGAGATTAACCAAGATTTGGGAACCCACCAAGAATTGGAAACTCACGATTTTTTTGGAAACTTGATTTCCTTTGTATGAGAGCCAATTCCTTCTCTTCTTCCTTTTTTTTTTCTTTTTTTTTCCGGCTCTTCAAGGAACACAAATTCAGATCACACCAACAAGTTCAAGAAAACGGATGAAAGGTTATGCCAATTCCAAGAAATCCCTAGTTCTTGGTTTATTGTTCAAGAATTTTCAAAATAAGACTTGGTGGTCCAAGAACTTCAAGAATTTGTTCAAGAAGCTCAAGAACTTCCCCAAATTGCGTTGTGGTATTTAGGGTTTGCAAGAACAACAACCAATTCTCAAGAAATAGGCAAAACAGAATTTCAGCAATACTCAAAAGAAAATTCCAGCAATACTCTAGCAACTTGAATACTAAAACAAGATAAGATACGTGACTCTTTTTTTTTTCTTTTTTTGTCTTTAAACCCTAACAACCCAAACACAAATATAACAAACCCAAGAACTTGGACAGAAAACACAAAAAGACAACACCCAAACAGTTTTTTTTTTGACTCGGATGAACAGTAACGTGAACAGTACGCTACAGTATGATGAACAGTATTTCGGAATAGTAACGATGAACAGTAATCGCTACAGTTTTTTTTTTTTGACAAAAAGACAACTAACAAGATATGAACAACTTCAATTAAAAGAGAATTAACCTGATGCTCTGATTACCAACTGATATAGGCAACCCTAGGGGAAGACCCTCCTAGAACCTCCCAACCTTGTAATTATCAGAGTTGGATCTTTTCTCCCAACAGAAATTGAACTCGATTGTTCTCATGAACTCAAGACCTCTGACACACAAAGGTAATCAGCAACCTTAAGCAAATAAGGATGGATGAAGCAACACCACGATTAGGAAACAAGCTAATCGATAAAGTCTGATTTGAATCCTAAGCCATGAACTCAAGAATTCAAGAGTAAGTTCGATTAAGAACTTGAAGGAAAATTCCTCACGATTTCTGGTTGTAATAATCTGTCCTTACTCATACAAGAGGTACCTTTTTATAGGCTAAAACTAGGGCAAAATCCGGCCCACATAAACCTGGAAGAAATTCGGTCCGCATAAAGAGCTTAAAGAGCCAGTTCTTTAAGGCTTTCCGATAAGGCCCAATAAGTAATAAAATACTCAACGCCTAACAACTACTAAACTAGACAGTCTTAAAACAACTACCAACTAAGCTAACAAGTATGAGATCATTCCTTCACTTCAAACGTACAAGTGAACAAAGTAACTTCATGGTCCATCAAATCTTCAAACCTAGCTTGCTCCTTGCTTGTATGGTGAATGATCAAGGCTCGTAAAGCTTCCTTCACCTTCTTGGTTCTTGATCTTGTCATCGGACCACCAATGTTGATCAAAGGGTCCCTGACCCAAGGTTGAAGTTGTTGCGCACCCGTATCCGCATCAGTTCTACTTAAGTTGTTGACTATGCACTATTTATATGAGACCAAAAAGTGCCCCATTAATGCTTCCAACGGATAGAAGGCAGCTGAAGAGTCAACTAGCCGTTGGAAGTATCGGACGTCCGGTACTTCCGATATTTGCGTCCGACAGCAGGCAGTGAGTTTGAAGAATTTCTTTCAATTCTTTCGGACGTCCGGTATCTCTGATGCTTACGTCCGAAAGCAGATGGTCAATTTGAAAAATTTTCTTTAATTCTGTCGGACGTCCGGTACCTCTAATGCTTTGCGTCTGAAAGTAGACAGTGAGCTAGAGGGAATATCTTAATTCTTTTGGATGTTTGGTGATGGCGTTCTTCATGCGTCTGAAGTGCTGCATTGTTTATCGGACGTCCGATGTTGTCTTCGCGAGCGTCCGACAGCTTTCAACTTCCTTTATCTCTTTTAAATGCTCTTGATCTTTGAATCAGATTTACTTCATAGCTGAAAGTATTTCTTGAAGAGATATTAGCATCATCCAATTATTTTGTAAACATCAAAAGCTAGGGACCAAGATCAACACATCTCTATTGCCTCCACCATGAGTTTAAAGTCAGATGGTTCGGAACTTCCTCCACCTCCATTAGACATTTTAATTCAACCAGCAAAAAGGGTTAGAAAAGAAAGAAAAAAAATCCTCACTCATTCCCTTGCATATATGTACTCATACTCATATACCACTCAAGTGTCTAAACACTCTACTAAGCTGACCAAGTAATTCTCAAAGCCTTTGATTGCTTCAAGAAACAACTAGGGTTTGTTCATGATTTCCAAGAACTTGAAGATTTGATGAGTTTATGATCAAAAACTCAAGAAAACCAAGAATCACTTCAAGAATTTCAAGAAAGATTTCAGTCAAAAAATCCAAGAAACTTCGAGAAAGTTCAAGAAACAAATTCGGTTAGACACAACTACTACAATAGCCACGTATTCAAGGCTAAAACAAAGCGAACAGAAATTTTTTTAACGCGACTCTAGGGCATGGATCTAACAATAAAATAAAGGGAGAAAATTTGCAGCAAGACTCATGACACAACAAAGACAAAGACAGTTATGGATAGCAACTCAAACGACAGAATAAGGAGAAACTAGGGCAAAAAACATTACTCAACAATGGAATACAAGATGACTTGACAAGAAACCCTAAACCCGATTTGAACAAATAAGGAAAATATACTCAAAAAAATTGGAAAACTAAAGTATATAACACCAATACCATCAATTAGCTCTAATGCCAGCTGATGCAAATCTCACCAAGAGACGAAACCTGTGATCATATAAGCCCAAATCAAGACCAAGGATGTCTAAATTTGAGCAACGGAAATAACCTTGACTCAAGGAATCTCAAAGTTGTGAATCTTATACAATCTCAACCCAAAAACTAAGAAACACGTGAATCTTGGTTTGGTTAGAAGACTTCACAATCAATTGTGATTCTTAATTGATAAGTCAATGAACAGTTGCGACAAACTCTGAAGTATTCAAAAGAAGCTCACAATAAGCCAAGAGAAATGGTATATAATTGCTGGAAAAAATATCGATTAAGTCTTGCAAAGTAAAAGGGATGGCTATTTATTACAAAACAAAACAAATACTAAATGAATTCGACTGGGACTAGGATTATGTCACTTATTCCACCATTGGACTTAGACTCAAACCAGTGGCCCAATAAAACATAAGCTAGTCGAAATTTATTAACTAAATGGACAAAATAAACTACTAAGGAGTTGGACAACCAAACGACTCCGACATAGAGTCAATGACTCAAACTAAAATGAAATAAAGGTTGACCTGCCACGCCTTGACCCACAAACAGTCCATGAATGAGGGTTTTGTGGTGGATCCTTCATCAACAACTTGAATTAGGAGTTGAAGGGACGTTTTTGCAAGTCCAAGCCCTTGAAAGCACTTGTAAGTTCCAACTTGCTTTTGGACAGCATGATCTAAAGTTTGAGTGAATCTTTAAGATTCTTAGCACGAACTCTAGTAACCAAACTAACTGGAACCTTTACTTGATCAAAACTTGGACCACTCGAGTCTTTGATAGCTTGCACACTTGCATCAACATAGAATTTAACATTTGAGCATATTTGATACTATTGAACCTCTCACTTTCTTTGTTGTATGACAAAGCTTGCTAACTACTCCATGGCTGCAATCACCAAAATTGGTAGTTCATTCATCACTCCAATACTAATGGATGTTATGATAGAGTGTTGTTTCCTATTAAAATACAGCAACAAATAAAAGATGATTATATTCCTTATCAAAACTCTTTGATTACCAGCTCAATTTTCTGCCTTGGTAAGGCAACAGTTCAAACATATTATAATAATTATATTGGATCACAAAACTTGAAAAACTGAAGTTCATGAGGGTAGATTTCAAGAAAGATATACACAATTTCTAGTAGACAATTTAATCAAGATATCTGACATAATTCTGCTTCAGCACAATAGGAACTTGAACTTTGATCTTGTCAAACGACAATATCACTAATATGGTGATGTAATTTTTGATAATATCACCAACTTTTTTTATAGTTCCAAACTCAAGATAAGGTAAAAAAAATGTAGTTTATTTTTTTCTATTTGCAAGATTGTCATCTTCAATCACACTAGAGAAAATTTATATAGAAGAGGCAATTAATCTTTTCCTTCAAATATGATTGATCAAGAATCCAGATATTGGAGCCTTGAAAGCTGAGCGAGTTCCTAGATTGAATATCTTGCTCTTTCCTTCTTTCAAATATTTTTAGCAAGTTGGTCATTATGTACCTCAATAGTTAATGACTATAATTCCATTTTCGTCCATATGATGATTTCTTTTAATGTTTCAACACTCATACATAGTTTCAGATCCAGTAGTTGATCATTAAAATTGTTGATACATTACTAGGTAAGTTAGAAACATTTTCTAATATTGCTACTAGAGTAATTATGGTTGAATGTAACTTAATGTTATATAATTTATTTCCTAATTCATGGCATATCTTCAGAGGAGAAAGTTTTACTTGTTTGTACTAATTATTACTCTCACCGATGATCAACTTCTTGGAAAAATAATAATACATTACCATATTACTCAATATTATATTTTTTATTTTCATAAAAGTGAAGCTCAGTGCTAGATTAGTTGTTAGTTATTTTTTATTTTTCAAAGACAATTAATAGCTATTCCCCCATTCACTCGTTGTTGAATCAAACCTATAGCCTTTCAATTACCTGTGAAGCATCTTAGTAGTTAGGTTGCGTTTGGACTTTTTTTTTATGGCAAACCCTGTACCTAAGGAGGGATGCCAGCCCAAATTTTATTAATAATAATAAATACTTAATAATACAAGAAGGGGGACCAAACCTTGCCTCCAAGAGTTTAGGAAGGAGAGATTCAGAAGTACATGGCCATCCAATCTAAGACCTAAGCACATGAATGGAAGGAATCCCTAAGTTATCCATTTTAAAATCACCTCTTGCCAATCCTGGGAGCTGTGCAACTGAATCATACACCATGTTTAAACCAGAATCAGTGCCAATATTTGCCAATCTGTTAGCAGGCCTATTTGCCTATCGAAAACACTGAGTAACTGCATGCAAATGATGCTGCAAAGCAACCAATTCTTCAAACTCACGCAACAAGAACCAGGGAACACCAATATCACCATAGAACATCCTAACCAATAGCAGAGAATCCAACTCCACATGAACTGGCAAAATACCTTGTTGCGCACAAATTTTCACACCATGAAGCATAGCTCTCAACTCTGAATGCAAACTAGTAACTTCTCTTGAATAGCAAGAGAAAGCAAAAAGAAATTTCCCTGATGAATCTCTCAGAATACCACCCCCTGACCTACCAAGATTGCTGCTAGAGCACCCATCAACATTCAACTTAGGAATAGAAAGACTCGACACCCCCCCAATTTTAACAAAGAAATCAGGCGAATCTTTTTCCATTTCATTGTCGAATCATAGAGAACCAGCCAAGAAAAACCTTTCTTAGTGAGCATAGCAAATTGGATAGAAAGAATATCTCACAGCTCTCCAACAATCCACAAGTGAATTTGGTCAACAGTAACCACTTTACTTTCGAAAAGCCCCGAGTTCCTAGCTTTCCATAGATGCTAACAAACAAGGCAAGGAAGAATACGAAATACCAACCTCAAACAAATATTATTAGTAGGACACAACCACCATCTAGGTAACACATGCCGCACTGTGAATGTTGGATCAAACCCACCAACCACCCCTTCAAATGACTGCCAAACTTGCTTAGGAAAATCTCCCGTACAAAAAATGTGATCTAAACTCTCCACCTCTAGATCATTACAGCACAAACAATGAGATGGACCATGAATATCAGAATGTTAGAGAATGTCAGATATAGGAAGCCGATGTTCCAACAAACGCAACATGAAGAAGGAAACTTTAAGAGGAAGCAAAAAGTGCCATATAGTTGCTGAAAATAAAGATTTAGGAGCAAGTTGGCTCATGACCCAATAAACAGATGAAACCGTGAATAAACCTGAATTATTTAAATCCCAAATCATCCTATCCAGCAGCTGTGACATTGGAGGAGGGATAGCCAAAATGGAAGACACAACATCATATGGCAACCAATGCTACAACATATTAACATTCCAACAACCTTGATCAACAAAAATTTGGTGATTAAGCAATGATTACAAAGTTTTCTTGTTTAAATCAAGTGAAAAACCACATGCATGCTAAGATTAAAGTGTTAGGAGATACATTAAGCAAAGATATGTCAATTTACAGACAAGAATAAAGTTGGAAAATTTTCAGCTAGGGTTTTCTCCAAAGTTTCTAGTTATAACACCAATCTTAACTTTCTTAATTCAACACAACACACCATAACTCATATAAAGTGAGAAGTAAGATTTATAGCATGAATTCTTGCAAATTTTCATCTAAAATTTCGAAATAATGCTGCTCAATCATTTCCAAAATCTGTCCACAACTAGCTCATATGTGAGCATCAATTCGCTGCTCAAAACAGAGCTCCCAGTGTAGACGTGAAACAGGACGGTCATGTTCAAACGATTGGTATGGACGACTCAGGTGGAACCAGAACGTGAATTTTATACTGTTAGAAATATCGGAATGTCTAGTTTCCAGTGCCACAAATGGTACTCGATTTCGACATCGGGGCAAAAAGTTATAGCCAAAACAAGAACACTGCCAGAGCAGTTACGGGAAAAATTTCCAATTTTTCTGATTTCCGAAAACACAACATTTGGCCAACCAAATCACGTTATTTTTTTATGAAACTTTGTACACAACCCACACAACATATATACATCATAACCAAGTCATTAGAACCATGAAAAATCACTCTTAAGGTCACGGACAACACAGGGGCAGAAATGGAAAATTTTCACCTTCACTCCCCTTTGAGTTTCCACCAACAACACAACATTATTCCACTAAATTAAGCACTAAACCAACATTAATAACACCATAATTTATCAAATCAGTCCATCTAACCAAAGTGGGAATTCATAGAGCCCACACACCAAAATCCAACATAAATAAAGCTACCCACGTGCATGCATGAGCTCATAAGTGCACTACTACTTCCATTAATCAAGATTTTCAAAGTTGATCATTACTTACTTTAGTTGATGAACCAAGCAGAAAATTTCGGTCCTTCTTAGCCCAAGAAAAACCGTGAAAGCAGCCCTCTTTCCTAGCTTGATGTGGTCTCCAAGTGATTAGCTAGGTGTGGTTAAATTTTGGTGTGATTTGGTGGAGGTTTAGTGAAGAAATGGAGAGGAAATTGGAAGAACTTTGGTGCTGTTTTTTCTTCCCTTTGGCCAGCTGGTATGGAGCATGAGAGAGAGAGGTTTGATCAAAAATTAAGCTTCCAAGAGAAGCTACAATGTGTGGCCCAAAATTAAGTAAAAGTCAACTCTCTCCTCGCGCGTACACGCGCGCGTTTTGTGCTCGATTCCTCTCGAGTTTGTTTCACTAGTGCACTAAACCTCTAATGTACTTGTATACATACTATTATTATTCACTGTTAATGGTCTAAAAATAATGATCTAAAGTCCCTCAATTTAATCGCGCGCGTAAAAGCGCGTACTTCCGATTTTGGCGCGATAAAGCGAAATCTCCAAGAAATTCTTATAACGATTATATCACTAACTAATAATTGAACACTTAAATATAAAAATACCTATTTCAAGATTAATGTACTCTCGGATCAAACATAGTCTCGAAAAATGTGTACTCCTTATTTCTCGCTAAACGAGCTCTAGAAAAATTAATTTTACTAACGAGGCGTGTTAAAGATATAATTGAGACATTATTCCATGTAAATAAGTTTAAAGTAGTTGAAATAAATTATTCGAAAAAAATGAGTGAATAAATATTTAATAGAGCCATTAAAATAATACAAAAGTAAGAAAATAAAAATCAGGGTCCTCACATCCTTTCCTCCTTAAAAAAAATTTCGTCCTCGATGTGAGAGCCCGAAATTTTCTTATTTTCTAGGCATTTATTTTAGTCTTTTTGCGTATAATTTCTGTATTTTCTTTCTTATATGAAAATTCTGGGAATTTTTATGAGGACGCATGATTTTTACATTTTTTTTCCCATATAAGTTATTTTCTGCGTTAAAGGTGGTGTACAGTGGATGTGGGACCCACTAGTGCGATAAGTGCGGTAAATGTGGTTCATTTGGAGAAGCTCTGTATACAAGAATTATATTACATGGTGTTATGGGATAATTAGGGGTTAGCTAGTTAATTAAGTCTTGTAAGACAAAAAAAATGAGATAAGCTTGAAATGGGCACATGTTGCATTGTGATTGGAGGTTGGCATTTGACTAGTCTTTCTTTACCTTTACTAAACTAATTTTGACCAAAAATTATCTTCCATTTCCTCCTTCTTGGCCGAGCAACAAGAGAGAAAAGAGAGAGAGAGCTTCTTCAATTTTCCTTCATTTCTAGCTTGAATCTTGCAAACCTACCGGTTAAATTCCAAATCTCTCCACAAAAGTGAGTTGCTAAGCTAGTTTAAGGTGTTGAGTGGAGCCATTTGTGAAAAACAAGCTCTAGTTGTCTTGTTTCTTGGAGTTGCAAAGGTGAGTTGTTAAATATCTTCCCTCTCATGTTACTAATGATCAATTAAGGATTTCTAGTGGTAGAGCATGTCATTTTGTGGATTATTTTGTGACTTATGGTTGAGTTGTTCAAATTTTCCTATTTATTGAGGAATTTTCTGTTTTATATAGTATCTTGTGGTTGACTATGGATTGATAGTCTTATATGAAGGAATTTGGAGCCTCTATATGCTTATTGTGGTTTATTGTGAAAATTTCCAGGTTTTAGAGGGATTTTAGGTTTTAGGGTTTCCCAAATGACCCTGTTCTGCCCGATTCTATTCGGCTAGGTTAGAGGCCGAATTAGCCTTTGGTTAAAACATGAAAGTTGTAGATAATGATGTTTTATAGTTTTCTAAAAAATTTCAACTCAATCGGAGCAATGTAACCTGTAAAAAGACTGAAAATACCCCTGCTGCCCTGTTTCTGTCTGAAACTGGTAATGAGCTTCTGTAATTGGTTAGTTTGACCAGGAATACTACTGATTTGGTTGTTGATGTCTTCTTAAGAATTATAGCGTTGTATCTTAGCTTTCTGATGGCTTTGGAATCACTTGAATTGGAGTTGTATGTGCTGAGATATGATTGAATAAATCAGGACTGCTAGTTGAATTTCACAGTAAACTTCGAACTGGAAAATCTGGGGTTGTTTTGGTAAATTTGACCTAGATACATTATAAACTTGACTGAGTAACCTTCGTCAAAGTTGTAGCCCTCTGTCTTAGCTTCAAAATGGTTTAAATTACACCCCAATCCGATAAGTGTAGCTCCAGTTGTGCCCGTTCCGCTAAATGACGTCAAAACTGTCTTTTGGTTTAAGGGCATAAACTTCATTTCCGGACTCTCCCTAGCTTGGTTATGCACTTATACATTCTATTGGGCCTTATTTTTGGTAGTGTGTGGATTTGCTTTGACTCGTATTCGAGTTTTAATTGGGATATTCTTGTTGTATAGGTCGTGCCCGTTATCCGACGCCTATGCCTGAAGCTAACTTGTGAATTTGCTTACTTACCTTGGTGAGTGTACCATTATATGGTCTAATGCTTAAATGATTGTGTATACTTGTTATGTGAACTTGAATGGCTTGAATGAGATGAGAGTGTACTTTATCGCTCTCGATCTCTTATTTGTATTTTTGTTACTGTCAAATGTGAAATTGTCTACATGTGTGATTTGACATGGCTGAGGGCTTTGCCCGACAACTTAGCTGTGTTATCTGAGCTCATACCCCATTGGTATTTAATTTAATCGAGTCGGCAAGGGCTTGGGCGAATCGATAAGGGACCTTGGGTTCACTGCAGTCGAGTGGAGTGTTAACTCCTCGACCTTATGGTATACTTGAGTATTACCCTCTCTGTTACTGTGAGGTGTTCGGGCCCGGTAAGGAGGTGATCGGTGGAAGGGATACGGAGTAAAGTGGGGATCTACGGGATGTTCTTCTCTTCAAAGGTTGACGGAGTGTCAACGGGTTGGAGATCAAGTGCGGCAAGTGGAAAGTGGCTCTTGAGAGCCAATTGTATCCTTTTATTGACTTGTTTGTTTATGAGCTTTGGGATCATTATGTGATAAAAGGTGTTTACTGGTGTGTCTTGTTGGTACCTCACGAGCTTAAGCTCACCCTCGTTACTTTGTTTTCCTTACAGGGATATGAATAATTGTTGGGGGACTAAATTGTTTTGAAGCACGAGTTGAGCTAATTTTCATATAGTTTGAATATATTCTTTTGTAAAGCTCCTCGATGGTTGGAAAAATCCTAAATGTACTTTGATCTAAATATCTTCCTTTTGATTTGTAAATTACAAACATATGTGTATAACACTGTTAAACCCTGTTCATGTATCCTATTTGGTTTGGGAATGTTTCTCTGAGGTGTATGGTGACATCTACATTTGATTGGATTCTGGTTGGATAGTGACGTGGTGGTCACTATTCATTTGCGATTTCAATTTTTGTTTCCCATTTTGCGGGTTTTAAATCGCTTGAGCGCGCTAATATTTTTCAAAATATTTTAGATTATATACGACCGTCTTAGTAGTCCTGGCGAGAGTTGGGCAGGCAGTCCGCTAACCCCTTTGGTACGCCCTAAGGGAAGGTGGGGCTGTCACACTAGAAATTCATACTTAGGGTAATATCATACCCTTTTATAGTTGTGCTTATCAGATCAATCTGTAGCTTACACTTTTCAACCCGTATTTCATAATTTCTATCCACCCAAGAAGTAATCAAACTTTTGATCCTCAATAGGTGTTTTAACTTCCAAGTCATAGGGCAAGCGATCACACTTTATTTATACCATTCATGAAACTAGGGTTTACACAAGAATAATTGACTCCAGGGTGAATTAAAACTCCAGTTTAAAGATTAAATCTTGTAGTTCAAAACTCGAATAGAGTGATATATTTTCATTGAAGACTAAGCTTACCAAAATTTTCGGACTCAATTTGTCCAAATCAAGTCAATCATAACATGCAAGATAAAATCGGGGCTTTAATGTATTTTGGCTATGTATGTGGCAAAATGAATTCAAAATTTCAAAACTAGAGTTAAAAATACAAACTTTTCTTTATGGCCCGAAACTAAATTTTCTTAGTAAGAAATTTCAAACAATATTTTTACCACAATCATCAATACGTTTAAGAATTCTTCAAATACGTTTAGGAAGATTAATCATGCAACTTAATGCGTGGGTATTAAAACACATATATAATAAAATAACATACACATGGAGGATATTTCAAAATTTCCCTTAAAGTTTCGAGTTAAGAGTTGTGTTTGAGTAAACGTATACTCTAGAAAACACTTTTTAAGAGAGATAAGTAAACATGCAAGTTCATATATGCATAAACTTCGATCCAACACCTTTATCACCCTTTACCTCTAATTCGAGAGCTAACTTTAATGGTACATACAGCTCTGTCATTTTTACTTTCCAACGTACCACAAATATTCATTCTTATTTTTAAGAAAAGATCCGAGCCTAAGCTCTGCCTGATTTTCAATTCTTAGGCGAGTTCAAAATGTATATATATATTTAGATATTTGCGGGAAAAGGAACAGCAGGCATATAATTACATACAATAATGGTCAAGAAAAATTGAAAGTGCTTCTATTCAATTAAAACAAATAGGTAATGAGTTCAAGTCACTTCACGAATAACCAATGCAATCTTTTGGAAGTTCAAACGTTCACAAAAGGTTGAAACATATCCATAGGACCAATCATAAGACACGGGTAGAACAAGTATTAAAATTTCACAGGGGAGAACCTAACTAGATACCCAACTAGGTCAATCCATAATAACACTTGTAGGTCTAATCTTCTTGTTCATTTCCGAATCATATCTAGCACTAGAATCCCATTGAATTACATAAGACCATCCATCATTCTTTCTCAGGAATGCGGGGTTGCCTAAACCCACACCACGACCCCTTCATTGTCCTTGCCAAGCCATATTTACTATAAGTCTATAGGAGTAAGAAAATGAATAATTAGGCATAGAAGAACTTAATGCATATACAAGTTACAAATACATTTAGAATTAAAAGCATGATTTTTTACATATATCAAAAGTCACAGTACGAGTCGAGAGATCACAAACAAGTAAAGTACATACCAAGTCAAGGTCAATAAACAAAAATAAACATGTGATTAACAAAAGTACACTCATCTCCAAGGAACAAACTCTTTAGTACTCGGGTACAAGAATCCAAAACAAGGTAATTCACAACTCGAGCCGGCCGGTCCCAAGAGTAAATCACCACATTTGAGATTCCTACCCAACATACATTTCTAATTTCCTCCAAGTATCAAGATAAAGGTTTTATACCTAACATATTCATGATCCATAGCTTTATTCTAGAAGAGCACTTAAGTCTTTACTCATCCACATAGTAAGAACCATAACACTACTTGGTCCAAACTCACCCCGTGCAGGGGCCACGCGAAGCGACTCTGATCTTCATCCCTACAATCTGTAACTAAAATTTCAAACTAGTTCCACAATCCGGCATCCAAAATTTTTAAGCCTAGGATACACTACAAAGATCTGAAGCCTAAGCTCTGATACTGTGACAGCCCCACCTCACCCTAAGGCGAACCAAAGGGTTCGACGGACCGCCTGCCCAGCTCTCGCCAGGACTACTAAGACGGTTATACACTACTCAAAAAGTACCAGAATATAGTAGTGCGCGTAAACAAAGCAAAAATCAAGAAACAGAAAAATGAAAATCGAAACGGCAAGTGCATAGTGCCTGTCACGTCACAATCCGACCGGGACCCAATCGAATACAAGTAACTTCATATAATCCTTGAAATGGACATATACAAACCAAATATAACACATGAACATGAGTACACGCTTTTATAAACCACATTCATATTTTTACAAATCAAAAGGGAACATTTGAATCCAAGTACAATTAGGGTTTCCAACCATTGAGGAGCTATACAAAATATCTAAACTAGCTCAACTCATGCTTCAAAGTCACAGTTCCAAAAGGTGGTTCCCTGTAAGGAAAACAAGGATAACGGAACGGGGTGAGCTAAGAACCTCAATGAGGTACCAAAAGTATAACAGTAGAAATCATAAGAAAACACTTTTAGGGCACATATACACATCAAGTAAGAGAAATGAACGAACACCACAATTTAAAGGATACAGGTGGCCCTCAGGAGCCAAATCCCCGTTGCAATACTTGATCCAGCCTCGTTGACTCTCTGTCAACGTTTAATGACACACTCATGTCTGTAGACCCCTCTTACGCCAAAATTCCATTCACCAAACATACCCCTTACCGGGCCCGAACGCCGAACAGGAACAGGAATGGTAATACTCGAGTATACCGGAATCAAGAGTCTCAATACCCAAAGATTCCCCAGAAACAGGCACCCACGATTGTCAATTACCTCGACCAAACCCTTGCTAGCTCGACTTAATTAACTCCCCATGAGGTTGAGCTCAAGTTAACAGGAAGATCGTTGGACACTTCCAAACGATCTCATAACAAGCGCAAGTAACAAGTACAAGTAATGGATTCCAGTTCATTCCATACAGGCAAGAGAACGAGTGTGATAAAGTACACCCTCGTCTCATTCAGAATAACAGAGTTCATAGTTATCCATGTCACACATTTCAAGTATAGATGAACCAATTAAACAACAATTCAGGGGAGTGGTACACTCACCAGTTAAAGCAGAGTTTCAACCAAGGTTGGGCTCTAATCACCAAGAAACCCTAGAATAGCCAAGGTAAACAATTATGGTTCCCATAGCCACAATTCTAGTAAATAAAATGCACAAATGAGGCTCAACTACAAGTCGTAGACCTCGCCAACTAATTACTCATGCAAGTGTGCAAAACATGATTTCGGGAACAAAAAAGTAATATGAAACCCCATGGCTCGAACAACCCCGAAAGCCTATCTTATATATATCTCAAATCAAACCAAACTCGAAGGAATCCAACATTCCCAAAATCTGGACAGCATGTCCCCTACATTTCCTTACTTTTCCATCCTGCAAGCAACACCAATTCATCTCAAATCAACCATAGACACATTATAGACTATAGAATACACCTTTCGGAACATTAAGCACAACTGAAGCTACACTTATCGGATTGAAACGAATCTTATGGCGTTTCGAAGCCAAACCATAAACCTACATTTCTTATGAAGACCTCCAAAGCCAAATTGTGACAGCCCCACCTCTCCCTAAGGCGAACCAAAGGGTTCGGCGGACCGCCTGCCCAACTCTCGCCAGGACTCACTCACTCGTATCACGTGCATACAACCGTCGACAATAAATAATATCGCAATTCACACTTATAATTTACATCGATGCATATTCAAAATACAAAGCCTCTATATACCCAAACGGGTTCAGAGTGTATACAATCCAAGTACAATCATCCTAATCAAGTGATAGCGCGAGTACAAGTCAAAAGTCAAAAACAACTAGGCTACGCTAGCCTTTACATATCTCACGCCTCGCTCGTACCCCTGTAAGGAAAACAAATGGCGTGGAATGAGCTAAAAGCCCAGTGAGTTTCCAAATAGCAAATTGACCATTATTTATAAGTACAAGTTTTCGATATAGCAAAGTAACGAGCATGAAGAGTTCATAAAAGTGAGCAATAGCACTTCAAGTAGAAATCTCAAAATGAGCGAGTGTAAAAGTTTTCAGAATAAACAATAATCCAATAAGCAATAATCATTCCAAAGTATAAGGATACGGAGGGCTCTTAGGAGCCAAATTCCCATTGCATCACCAGGAGTTTGATCACGTAATAGTTGACACTCCGTCAACTTTCAAGTAAGTAACTAATCCAGTAGAACACCACTTACACTACTCTCCGTCCACCATTCAAACCCCCTACTGGGCCCAAAATTCTCAATAAACACGAGTGGTAATGTGACGCCCGAAAGAATGAGAGCGAGAACCCGCAAATTTGCTAAGTTCCTAGGGTTTGTTTTATTGATCGCCGGCCTTTTCGACATTTTCTTTATTAGAAAATTCCCCAGATAATTTTATCGAGTAAATATAGTTTTTCGATGATTTTTATAGTATCAGTCAGTGTTTGAGAAAGTACGAACATATATCGGACGTGGGACCCATTAGTACGGAAAGTTCGGTAAAATTCGGCCAGTTAGGTTAAGTTTTGGATACCGGATTTATTTTACCAGGTACTAAGAGATAAGTAGAGGTTGTTATATGGATGAGAGTGGAGAGACAAGGATAACCATGTATTAATTATAGTGACAAGTGTCACTTAGAGATTAAGTCTTGATTCTTGACTACTATTCATCATTTTACCATTTGACTAAATAAACCAAAACAAAAATTGGATTAAAATCACTTCATTTCTCAAGCTTGGTGGCCGACTCTCTCTCCAAGCAAAAGAAGAAAAACCTCTCCAAATTCCTTGCTCCAATCTTGCCCAATTCAACAAACTAACCGATTAAACTTGAAAACTCTCCATAAAAACCTCTCTCTTAATGATTGTGAGGTGATTAGTGAAGTGGTTTGGGAGATTAAAGTGCAAAGTTGCTCCTTTTCTTGTGTTGATAAGGTGAGTGACTATGGAACCCTCTTTTCTATCTAATGATGTTTAATTAAAGACTTGTGGTGGTTATAAGTGTGATTTGGTGGATTATTTCTTGATTTTAGTTAAGATTGGTGAATTTTTCTATTTATGTGGGATTTTTCTGTTTTCATATGATTAACATTATGTGGCCATGTATGATGGTTGGAAATGGTTTAGAATGAGGCCTTAGTATTAAGATTGGTAGTCTGTTTTTACGGTTCTGGTTTGGTACATTGACATTTTGACCTAGTTTCACTACAAACTGGACTGAGTGGCCTTCTTCAACATTGTAGCCCTTTCTATTAACTTCGAAGCGGTATAAATTTAATCCAAATTCGAGTCCCGTAACTCCAGTTATGACCAAAACAAGATCGGTTGTCAGAACTGCCTTTGAATTTGGACAGTTCTGACAGGAATGTTTGGACCCATTTTCCTCCATGCTCTGTGTTGATTAAGCTTTTGGTCCAAACATGAAAGTTATAGCCTTATGTCCTAGCTTTCCAACGCCTTTGGAATTTCTTGATTTGGATTTTTGAGCTGTGAGTTATGGTCCAGAAAACAAACCCTGTTCGTCACCCGAACAAGTAAATTTCTGGTACGGTTTTTCATAATTTCGACCTGCTTCCATTGAGATCTAGATTAAGGTGTTTTCATGAGAATTGTAGCACTTCCTCATAGCTTCGAAACGGTGTCTTTCTCACCTTGATTCGACATTCCTACCCTAATCTTTGATCAAAACGGTTTGAGATGGCAGATTTGGCCATTTCCGTTTGCCGTTCCGCGCGCGCGCGTGCGCCCATTTTGCCGTTTCCGCACTTGCATGTGCCGATTTTTCCGTATTGCTTGTTTTGGGCATGTTAGTGGTCATTTGTGATAATATGTGATACAATCTTCTATTTCAGACAGTGGTGAGCTAGGCGGAGCCGGTGGGCCCACTACTAGCGAACACGTGCGAAGTGATTCTGCTCTTGTACTACTTTTGTATTTTGAGTAAGTATTCAGGCCGTTTATGTGTATAAACTGCTTATGTGTTTTGATGTGAAAAGGGGGACTTAGGCGAGGGTGTACTTTATCACACTCGACCTAAACCCTAGTTTGTACCTATGTTTCTCCATGAGATGTGTATATATGAATTATTTTGGTGCTAAACCCCTTGAGCTTGGAGCTCGGGGTGACTTTCGTGAGTTCGTGAAATATGTTGAAGTTGGGGCCCGATCTCAAGATTTGGATGGACTATTCGAGCCGGCCGGGGCTTGGTCGGAGCCAGTCCAACCTAGTCTGAGGTCACCAAGTTCGTAGGTTCCAGTTGTGAACCAAGTTTGTGACCCGAGCTTGTGACTCAAGCTCAAGTTTGTGATTTCGTTCGCTCGGGCAAGTTTGTGAGGTGACTGGCCAGTGAGGGTGATAAGGTGTTCGGTGGGTGTATAAGTGGAGTTCTACGGACCTTGTTTATGGTCGACGGAGTGTCGACAGGTGATCACGCATGGCAAATGACTTGGCTTTGGAGCCAATCTGTATCCTTCCTTTGTATTGTTACTTTTGTGCTTGACTTGACATTTTATGGAATAGCTGTTTCTTTAAATGTGAAATTTTACGCTTTTACCCCTGTTTACTTACTAAGCTTCTAGCTTACCCCGTTTCCTTTATTTTCCTTAGCAGGGGACGACGCGGGGAACTTCTTGGCACGTTCACTAGTATAGTTAGGTATGATTGTAATAGTCGGACAGTTAGGATGTTTGTTTTTGTTTTGGTGGTTTGTATAAGGACCCTCCTTAGGGTCTACTTTCTGCTGGTTGTTATTATAATGTATTAGGGTGGTTTGACTCGATATCTTGAAGATGTAAATAGAACTCTTTTGGCGTTAGATATAGTCCTGAATGGTACGCTTGTGGGTTATCTAGTTTTATTGTTTTGAAATTTTGAGTCCTGGCGCGAGCTAGGCAGGCATCCCGCCGATACCCTAGGGTTTCGCCCTTGGGTGAAGCGGGGGCGTCTGTGACAGCCCCACCTCCCCCTAAGGCGAACCAAAGGGGTTAGTGGACTGCCTGCCCAGCTCTCGCCAGGACTAACGGTTCGGTATAGAACGAGCTAATACATTCCGAAACTTACCAACGCGGGTAAACAAGTCAAAATGGCAAAATAACCCAAAATAAAAAAAATGAAATCCGGAGTCGGCCATGAATAGTAACCGACCCTTCAGAACCCAACCAAATATCAAACAAACATTCACATCTTGAAACTTAGCATTTACAAGCCAAAGTGGCATACAAAAGTATTCAAAAGTGGATACATGTCTGGTTTGCCAAGTCAAAAGGGAAACGGTCCCAAAAGTACATTTAGGGTTTCAATACATGAGCTCTACAAAAGATATGTTCAACTAGCTCAATTTGGCAGCCAATTGTCAAATCCAGTCCAAAAGTATTTATTTTCCTGTAAGGAAAACAAAAGGAACAGAAAGGGGTGAGCTTGCGCTCAATGAGGTACCAGACATATAGCAGTAAAATCATGGCATTTCACATTTAACAAATCAGGTACACATGCCAGATGTAAAGTAAATGAACCAATGATTCAAATCAGAAGGATACAGGTGACTCTCAGGAGCCAAATTCCCATTAGCATCATCGAAGCTTGATCGAAATAATAGTTGACACTCCGTCAACGCTAAAGGAGTAACCAATACCGTAGACTCCACTTTCTTCGATTCCTTCCACCTCACATACCCCACCGGGCCCGAAATCCAATCAGATCAGAAATGGTAATACTCGAGTATACCCGGAATCAAGGGTCTCAATACCCAAAGATCCCAAAACAGACTATCGTGGTTCGTTATCTAATCGACCAGGCCCTTGCCGGCCCGACTCGAGTAACTGGCCACAGGTGTTGAGCTCAGAGGTCACAGAAAGGTCGTTGGACACAAGCTTCCAAACGACGTCAGAACAGATACAGATCCAGATACAGAAACAGATACAGATATAGATACAGATAGCAGATTCAGGTACGCGTTCAAAATTGGCATATGAACAGACCAGAGAACGAGTGTGATAAAGTACACCCTCGCCTCCCTTTTATCAAAACAGTATTTGGCTCCAACAGTCATAAATCAAGTATTCAGATATTCAGATATTTCACATAACGGGTAGCAGGTAGTGGAACACTCACCGGGGTCAGTACAGATACCTCCCCAAAAGAGAGCTTTAATCACCAAGAAACCCTAAGATAATCCAAAGAAAACAATTGAAGGTTCCACTTTCAAAATCGAGTATACAGAATGCACATGTGAGGCTCGGCTACCAGTCGTATGCCTCGCCAAATAATGATTAAAGCAAAGGTGCAAAACATAAATTTTTGGAAACGAAAAGGTAAAATGAAGACCTTGGCTCAAACAACCCAAAAGTCCTTCGCTCAAATCACAAGTAAATCCAACTAGCCTTCAAGTAAAATTTCGGCAGCATATCCCTTGTGTTTACCTAATTTCCAGCCATCATGGCTTCATTATTTCCTCAAATCAGTCCCAACATCTCGTACAAAAATAATCTCATTCCCAAAAGCCGTTCACTAGGCTTAATGGCATTCAAGTACAAAATTTAGTTAGAAAATGACCGGATATGAAAGTCAAGCCCTAAACTATTCAAATAAACACAATAAGACTCGATTACAAGTCATAAACCAATTCTACATACTACCAAAACAGGGTTCCCTAAGCATACACAAACAATAGAGGAAACCAGAAAAATCCGGAAATGATTTAGCTTTAGCCCTGAAAAAAATAGTTTTTGTCCTCATTTTGCGGTAATGGTGCCAAAGGCACTACGATTATCGGATGAAGGTGCAAGACCCACCGTTTCGAAGCTAAGAGATAGGGATACAACATTACAGAAGGTCACTCAACCCAGTTTCGAGTGTAACCAGGTCAAAAATTCAAGATACCATACCAGAATCACAAAAACAGATTCACAGAACGTATTCTAGCGGAAACATCATAACTCAGGGTCTCCAAGTCCAAATCCAGAAATTCGAAAACCAGATGAAATCTAAGAAATAGGGTTAAATTTCATCAGAAGGCCTCAACAACCAATTCGGAAGCAATTCCAGCAAAAACAACCAATTACAGGCGCAATTCTTACATTCGGGTAAAACCAGAATAGCAAAAGTAATTTCGATTTTTCTCACTCTACGCTACTCTGATTGACCTGAAATTTTGTAGGCACCTCTAAAATGTCATTCCCTAAAACTTTCATGTTTTACTCCAAGGCCAATTCGGCCTCTAACTAGGAGCTAAAAATTCAGGCAGAATGCTCCCACTAGAACCCTAATTTTCTGAAATTTCTTCCAAACCAGAAATTGGTTGCAATTAATCACTTTTTCCACCTCCTAGAGTCATTATATACCATTTCCAATCATCATAGATAGCCACACAATCATGCTTATATTAAAACAGAAAAATCCCCAAAAATAATAAAACTTCATCACTTCAATCACAAATCAAGAAATAATCCATAATATTGCATCTCATACTACCACTAAGCATGATTTAAGCATCAATTAAGGGAGGAGGGTGGTTCTTCACAACTCACCTTAAAAACAAGAGAGAGAGAGCAATTGGTCACCTTAACTTTCCAAATAACTTCACACAACAACCCACAAACACTAATTGAAGAGGTTTTATGGAGAAATTGCAAGATTAAATGGTTAGTTTGTGAGATTGGGCAAGATTGGAGCAAGAAACTTGGAAGCTTTTCTTTCTTTTCTTGTAGGAAGAGGTTCGGCCAAGAAGCTTTGAAATTTGGAGAGTTTTTGGTCAATTTTTGGTTTTATTTAGTAAAATGGTAAAAAGATGAATAGTAAGTCAAAAGTAGGAATAAATCTCCAAGTGACACATGTCGCTTTCATTAATTGTTTGCCTAACTTTTTGTCTCTCTCACACCTATCCACTTGGCAACCTTTAAATATCTCATAACACCCGGTAATTTAATTCCAGTATCCAAAACTTAACCTAGTTGGCCGAATTTTTCCAAACTTTTCGCACTAGTGGGTCCCACGTCCGGTATACGCTCTTAATTTCTCAAAACCTATTTGATACTAGAAAAATCATCTAAAAACTATATTTACTCATAAAATTATCTAGAAAATTTTCCGGATACAGAAAGTGCAGAAAACAAACCATTGAAGATAAGAAAACCTAGAAAGATATTAAAACCTAGAAAATGGAAAAGTTACGGGTTCTCACACTCTCTCCCCCTTAAAGAAATTTCGCCCTCGAAATTTTCTTATCAACGGAATCTATCAAATCTAAGGTACCCAACGGACCATACCTTCTCCATCCTCAGACGAGTCAGGATCCTGATGGTGTTCTAAAGAATACACCTGAGCCGGTACCTTGGATCTAGTCCCTTCCTTTTCCGACTGTCCAGGGTTAGTCTTAGTTGGTTGCGGGGTACCTTTTCCTTTTCGCAATCGAATTGGGCAGTCAGCAATCCGATGATCGGCACTTCCGCAGCGCAGACATTTTCCCTCTTTCTTCCAACAATTTGCCTCCGTATGATTTGGCCCTCCGCAATATCCACAGGGACCACAAGTAACAGAGACCGGTCCTCCCTGAGGGACATCACGCGACACCCCTGGTTGTCGTACTCCTCCGTTTCCCTTTCCCATCCTAGGGGGCGTATGTCGCGCCCCACTTTTTGATGTGGTGTGAAAGTGTGGAATATGTATGTGAACGTGTGTAAATGAAAATAAAAGGCCATGGGACTTGAAAATGCGACGATTTGGCCAAACAAAGTTCAAAAAGGGTTTTTTGTATGGAAAATGAAGTCGCCACTTGGTATAGAGTTAGGGTGTACCAAGTCACCCAAAAAGTGATTTTTTGGAAAGAAAAATAAACAAAACCCTTTTTAGAGAACTTTTAGGTCTACATAACCAAAGAAAGGGATCGGGGGTCACATTTGATAAGGGAGAAGGCAAAGGCAAAGCCTAAGGCACTCCCTTACCCTAGCAAGAGCTAGTTGCGTGATTTAGCCCCACTTTTCCTAATTTTTCTACCCAAAATAAGCGTTGCATGTTGGATGTGACTAATGGATATGAAAAAGGAAAGAAAAATGCAATCCTAAATCTAAAATGTCTCGTATGAGGCTTTTTGGTCCCAACCACATGAGTTGTGGTGGCCAATAAGGAAAGTCCTCATAGAGGTCACGAATGATGCAAATGAAGACTCAAATATGAGTGCAAGTGTGAAAATGTATGAAAACGTGCATGTGTGCGAATGTAAGACAAGTGCATGTGTGGAAATTGGGAAAATAAAGGTGTTTGTGTGCAAATGAATGAAAATATGATAGTAGATACATATGAGTGCAATTGGGTGCAATTTCTGAGGTAGAAAAACAAGTGACAAGAGGAAAAATGTGTGAGCATAGCATTTGCATTGAGAAGGACATGAGTAGTGAGAAAATGTGAACAAAAGGGTGAGAAAGTGAAATAAGAATGAGAATGTATGAACTTAGAGGAATGCATCAAGTCGGGTACGGGAATGACTCCTAACTTTGCGACGTTAATTTTCCCTTTGATTGGAAGGAAAAACTAGCGTGCTAAGGCTATTGGGTAGCCACACTCGCTCGTTTCCCTTATCGAAAGGGGACCCTCAAGGAAATGGACCCTATAACTAGCATGAGAATGCAAAAGCCTAAAATGAGGGGGAAAAGGTTGGAGGGGCATGCCAAATGCTAAAAACTAAGAAAAATGCATGAGATGTAGTGAAACATGCAAATATGAACTAGCGAGGGGAATCCCTAAGGGTCTAGCGTTGGACTAGCCCATATCTATGAATTCCGACTAGCGTTGGACTAGTGGAAAATGGGACAATGAGCCACAACTAGCATTGGGCTAGTGTGGATTCGGGAAAGGGGGCCACAACTAGCATTGTACTAGTGTGATGACGTCCATTCATCCATAACATTCATCCACGACTATAGAAAGCAAGTAGACATGCAAATCATCTATAAACATGTAGCACATAACACTTAGCATGCTCGACTAGATGCAAGAACCTAATAAAGCAAATTAACACGTAGCAACAAAAGCAAGCAATCAATCTAATGAACCTATTACATTTGCTAACTAAAACAAAAGGGGAAGGGGAAAAATGGACAAAATGCTTGCCAAGCCCTATCTATTACAAGCCAAGAGGTGTACACATACCCCATAAATAAATAAAAGAGAGACTTAATAAAAAAGCAAAAGTAAATGAAACAAATGAAAGGTATTAAGGAAAAGCAAGGAAAGCAAAGTAGACATGCAATTCTCACTTAATACGTTGGAGCACATAGGAGAGACAAAAAAGATAAAAGAAGTTATACCTCCCTCGCGATGGTAATCAAATGAAGTAAAAATGGCTTCAAAACAATAAAAAGGTCAAGGTACTACTTTATTTAAGAAAAATTAAAAGAAATGTGCAAAACAAAGCTCACTTGATCATAAAGCCCCTAAAGTCAAGGCTTAAGTGCAATTGACAAAGCATGGTAGTTAATTGAAGCAAAGCAAGCAATGAAATTGCAAGAATTAAAACTACTAAGGACCAAATTGATGACATTATTCAATTAGTTGGGTCCTAGTAGCATTAAGGAGGCTTAAGGGGTTGATCTGCAATTTTCCAGGTTTATTTCTTCATGCAAAGCATGCAATCACGTAGAAAAACTTTCTGCAACAAACTTGATGCACTTTCATAATTCCCAGCCAAGCAATGAAACACCTAAACTAACACAATCCAAACAAACAAGAAAACTTATAAGGAGATCAAACATTCTTCCCCCTCTTCGGAACACAAAAATCCAGAAAAACAAGAACATTCAAATGCTAAAAAAAATCCAGCAACTTTGGTTTGTTCTTCCTAGCTCATGCTGCAAAACTGAAAACTAGCAAGATAGATGCCTAAACCAGTTAAGATAGATGCACAACAGTTTTCTGGAAATTATTCATGCAATCTTCATGCAAGCTACGTAGACAAAGAGCTTCTGCAACTATTTCTATTAAGCTTCAATCAACCGAGAATAAAACTGCTGCACTTTGCTTTCAAACTAACTCAGATTTTTCGACTCAAATACACAACCTTGGATAGATATTTTCCAACCCAACATCACAACTTTAAGCCAAGTAACAGACTGCATAATGATCACAATACAAATGACCAGAAAACATGGAAATATATCATACCAAAATTCTGAAAAATAAGTGCAGAAATGGTTTCGGTAGCCTGCTTGTTTGCTTTTCAGCAAGGTGTTTGATCATGATGTAGGTATTTTAGACCCTAAGCATGCAAACTCAAACACTACTTATCCAATTTCTTCCTTTTCAGAACAAGATTAACCAGCTCATTAGATGACGAAGCTCACTTGACGAGCTGTTGCGAAGAAAAACAGCAGAGGTATAGAAACGAATGCAGCAGCTTTTTCTACTTCAGCCTAGATATGCTTGTGTGTGAAAACTCAAACAAACTCTACGCATTTGACAATCCCAAACCGAATGTAATTCGCACAAAACAACAAGCCACCACCTAATCTACTTGCTTTACAATGCAACAAAAGAAACAACCAAGCAACAGGAGCCTGCGAAGTAACGAAGCAAATTTTCTGCTGCAAAGCGAAAGATGATCATGCGAAGCAATGGGAATGAATGTTTAGTGACTTGTCCACCCAAACCTCAATGCTATGGCTTCCTACCCAGATTGCTAATCACTACCCAAATGCAAAGGTTTATCCTCCGGAAATTCTAATAAGGGAATAGGACATGAAAATGCAGCAAAGCAACATGAACAGGTTCACCCAAAGTTAAGCAATAGCGCAAGCCGAAATGAACACCTTCGAGAAAAGCACGTAGAAGTTCAATCATGATAATAATCCAGATTCATTCAACAAGATTTTCAACCATTTTATTATCAAACGTCAGATATGATGAATTAAACTCCTAGCAAACAAACCAAACACACCTGATACAAGCTATAGACAACCCAAAGAAAAAGAAAAGCTGCTGTAACCAACCGAGACCTCCAAACTTGTTGCAACAGCCTTTGTTTAAGATAACGGGTCTAGGGACAAAGGCAGGGGGTCACATTCATACGAAAAACATCAAAACAGCCACAACCAACACATACATGAACCAGTGACGATTATGACGAACGAGCGTACAAGAAAAGATTTCTGTTTCTGATGAAACAGTGATGGTATCATCAAAAACAAAGAAAAGCTTCTAGCTTCACCATCAAACATCCCAAGGAAACGAAAGAAACAGAGAAAGGAAGCATCTTTACAAGTAATAAAACTGAAAGGGAAGATGCAATTCGACCTTAACACGTTGTACGCTCCAGCAGACGAACAGGATGTACGGCTTCGCATGAGCAGACCCAGGGAGCAATGGAAAACCTCAATCTTCCTTCGTCCTTCCTTATGGATCTTCCTTTTTCCAGATTTCTCTCACAGGCTCCCTCCTTGCTGCTTTGTTTCTGGTCTCTTTCTGTCTCGTCACTCAGCCTCTCTCTTTTGCTCTTTCATCAGTCCACAACCTCCACCAGAAACCATCCTCTGACCTTTTCCCTTTGTCTAGTTTTTGTTCGTTGATTCACTCTTCCCTCTTCCCCTTGCTCTCGGCTCAACTCTCTCAGTTTTCTCTCTTTTCCTTTAATCAGCCGCCAGCTCTCTCTCCGTCTCTTTTTTGGTTCCTTTCTTCCCTCGTCGTCACAGCTCTCAGCCTCACTCTCAAAAATCCCCGCCGCCATTTTCTCTCTTCTGGGTTTTTCTTTTTGCCGTTCCCAATCTCTCCAGCCGTCATTCGATATCCCCTCTCTTCTGCGTTTTCTTTCTTTTTATATGGGACCTCAACCCTAAACCTTCAGTCCTTTCTTCTATAATTGCAGCCCAAGGGCTGACCGAGCCTTTCTTTGCAAGCTGCGACAATACGCAGCTTGCAAGTCACGTATTTTTTTTCCTTTTTCTCTTTTTTTTTTTTTTTAAGAAAACATTGAAATTAAATCACAAACAACTAAATCATATTTTTGAATGCTTTTGTTTTTTTCTTTTTTGAGAAATTCTATGCTAAAAACTTACAAATAAAAATAATAACTGGGACGAGAAGTAAATAAAAAAGTGAATAAAACTTAACACGACAAATAAAAAATTAAGACAAAATAGTAAATGCAAATTACACTAAAATTTTGGTGTCTACAGTTTGCCCCTCTTTGTCTGAGTTTTGGAAAAACTTGAGACAAAGAAGTAGACACCAAATACTTACCTGTGTTATTTGGCTGTGAACGACTCGAACGATGGGGACTGACCCCTTTTGATGAGATTAACTGGGACGAGAAATTTTTAATGGACTATCTGAACAAGAAATTTAAAATCATGGGACTGACCCGAATAAAATTTAAAATCATGGGACTGACCCGAATAAAACTTAAAATCATGGGACTGACCCGAACAAGCTTTAAATCATGGGACTGACCCGAATAAGCTTTTAATCATGGGACTGACCCGAATAAGCTTTTGATCATGCGACTGACCCGAATAAGCTTTAAAATGGGATAGACCCACGGGATAGACCCAGACAGACATGTAAATGGGATAGACCCACGGGATAGACCCGAACAAAAATGTAAATGGGATAGACCCAAGGGATAGTCCCGGACGGAAATGTAAATGGGATAGACCCACGGGATAGACTCGAACAAAATTAAATTATGATGCACACTAGTGGGACTGACCCACGGCTAGTGGCAGTGCAAATGAGAGGCACGCTAGTGGGACTGACCCAACGGCTAGCGGCAATGTAAATGAAATGCTCACTGGCGGGACTGACCCACGTTCCAGCAATGGGGAAAAATGCAATGCTTACTGGCGGGACTAACCCACGCTCCAATAGCTGTAAAAATGAAACGCTCACTAGCGGGACTAACCCACGCTCCAGTGGCTGTGAAAATGAAATGCTCACTGGCGGGACTAACCCACGCTCTAGTAGCTGTGAGAATGAAAGGCACGCTAGTGGGACTGACCCAACGGCTAGCGGCAGTGTAAATGAAAGATACGCTAGTGGGACTGACCCAACAGCTAGCGGCAAAGATGAAAGAAATGCGGGTATGTATGAAAAAACTGTATAAGACTTGCTTGGAAAATTATCCAAAGATTTGCCCCAGTGTGAATTGGTCAGTGGGATTAAACCCGAGCCTGCCATGACAATCGGCCAGCGAAGTAAGCGGTCAGCGGGATAATACCCGATCCTGCCGAGGTTGGCGGGATGAAACCCGGTCTCAACGAAGTAAGCGGTCAGCGGGATAAAACCCGGTCCTGCCGAGGTTGGCGGGATGAAACCCGGTCCCAACGAAGTAAGCGGTCAGCGGGATAAAACCCGGTCCTGCCGAGGTTGGTGGGATGAAACCCGATCCCAACGTGATTTTGAACGAGCAGTGGGATAAAACCCTATCCTGACGTGGTTGGTGGGATGAAACCCGATCCCAACGAAGTAAGCGGTCAGCGGGATAAAACCCGGTCCTGCCGAGGTTGGTGGGATGAAACCCGATCCCAACGTGATTTTGAACGATCAGTGGGATAAAACCCTATCCTGACGTGGTTGGTGGGATGAAATTCGATCCCAACGAAGTAAGCGGTCAGCGGGATAAAACCAGGTCCTGCCGAGGTTGGTGGGATGAAACCCGATCCCAACGTGATATTTGTGAGGTTGGCGGCACGAAGTCCAGGCCCAACGTGATGAAGTGAAGTTGGCGGCACTAAATCCAGGCCCAACGTGACATTTGTGAGGTTGGCGGCACGAAGTCCAGGCCCAACGTGATAAAGTGATGTTGGCGGCACTAAATCCAGGCCCAACGTGACATTTGTGGAGTTGGCGGCACCAAGTCCAGGCCCAACGTGATGAAGTGAATGGTCAATGGGATAAGACCCAGTCCTGCCATCCAATTGGTCAAAAAAATTGAACTTGATTTGTCAAGAAACAAGAAATTAAATTTGATTTTCCAAGAAACAAGAATTTGAACTTGATTTTTGATTTTTGACTTTTGAAATTTTCTGATTTTTAGAGAGAATATTTTTCAACAATAATTTGCCCCAGTGTAGGGCCCTTTTTCCTCTTTCTTCTTGCTTCTCTTTTCGGCATCGACCTTCCATATCACCAAAATGCTTTTCGTCGATTTCGGCCATAAATACCTGCACAGAGGACTTTACCAAAGTATGACATGCACTTGAATTTCATATTTGAAAAGAGCATCGTGATTGGTTTGACATCATCAAATGTATTACAAAAAATTTTGCCCCAGTGTGGGCTATTTTGCAAAATCTCTCAAATGAAAATTTGCCCCAATGTGGGCCTATTTAATTGCAAAAAATTTGTTTTGAATGACTCTCCATTTATTTGAACAAAGTAAGCAATTGCTTTTCCTAACATAGCATGTGAAGAAAATTGAAATGTCTTGCTTAAACTCATATAGCAAATTTCATGATGAATTTCTCAAAATAATGCCAAATTACGAAAGATTTTTTCCCACTTTAGCATCACTGCTTTAGGTAATGGGTCACCATTTCTTGTTGGCTCATCTGTCAGGACCAATCAAGTGACTTTATTTTTGATTTGGAAATGGCTAAAGGAAAATGGGAGGTCAAGATTTGTCTCATTTTGTGCTCATTCGATATCACGTCTTCATGAAAGCAAAATAGTTTGTCACCCTTATTTTTCAAGAAAACTTAGTCAACATACAAGCTTTATAGGCTTGCAACAAAATGGGTAGAAGCGATAGCTAAAACTGTGAAAACTGGTTATACTCCCATGATCACAAATGATTGATGGATTTCTTACGAGCATAATCGTCACTTGGATTGTCATGAAGGAATAAGTCAACGATGGACTTTATTAGCTTGTAATGTGGCTTGAAGACGATAGTTAACGAAATAATTTTCAAGGACATTGCACCGAAGATCGTATTTTTCTCAAAATTGCCCCTATTTTGAACTCAAAAATCTCAGAATTTGTTTGCATTTTTTCTCATCATTCACCAGGGACTTCAGCTTCGAATTTTCTGCATTTTCTTGCATTTACTTTTCTTGCTTTGCTTTTGCTTCTTTTCTTCCTTTAACTTGGTGGATTTTCACATGGTGAGTAGCGCCAACCCCATACCCAAGCAATTCAGAAATACAGCTAAAATTTTCCGGCATCAGAAATTTTCTTGACAGGGCCATTGCAAAGAACAGAAGTCAGGGCTTTTGGCTTTTGTAATGGGGTTTGGTGGGGTGCTTAGAAAAGTTAAGGCCTGAAAGCGGATTTCAAAAACGGTTTGAAAAATCTGAGATCGCATTGTTGCGTCAACCCTATTTTAGGGTTAAATCAGAATTTGCCCCAGTTTATGCTCAATTGAGGCTTTTTCTCTTTCATTTTCTTTCTTCTTTTGATTCTTCGGCCTTCTGCCATTCTTTTGAAATTTGACAAAATTTGCCCCAGTTTATTTTATTTTATTTTATTTTATTTTATTTTTGAACTGAGGTTCTCTTTTCTCCTTTTGTTTTTGATTTTGTTGCCTTTCATTTTTTCACTTCTTGAAATTTTCCTTTTCAACTCAAACTTACCCCAGTGTGGGGTTTGCGATTCTCAGGGGTTGCCAAACGAAGTATTTTATTCTGAAGGCTCAAAAAGGGATAACTAGGGATAGAATGTTTGATCGGAAAAGAAGAGGGCCTGACTTTTATTCCGTTCCTTACAATAACTCTGAAAGGAAACTTTCATTAATGGGAAATTTCTGGCATGTATCTGAATTAACTGACTGAGGAAGCCCCTTGTTCATCCATATTTTGTGAAACATAGGCGGTCCGTGCGGACAAATCTCTTCCTTTTCTTCTCTTCTTCTTCTTTTTTTTTTTTTTCAAAATTGGAACCCAAGTGGAATCAAATTTCCCCAATTTGCGGTTCCCTCCTTATTCTAGCATTTTTGCTTTTCCCTTTTTTGGAAAATTCTCCAATCTCCCTCCCCAATGTGGGGTACGATCGTAAGTGCTTTGAAAAGAACCACCAATTTTAGCTCAAATGAGGATGCAAGGGATGATCAGTGTTTAGGTTGTAGAAATGACGGCCAAAGTATCATTCTTACACCTCATGACAACCAAAGTAGCGAAATGGTCATTGAAAATCCATTACTCTTTTGATATTTGAAAATTTTCCAATGAAGGGTAGTGATCATTAGGGCTCTTATTTGAAACGAAATTATTCTTTCAAAGGCTCAAATGGGAGAGCAAATGATAAAATGTGTATAGGTAGAGAAAAGAATGCTCAAAGTATCATTCCAAATTTTCAAAACAAACAAGAATAATGCACATTTTTGCTTTCACTTAGATGTGAATTGAATATAATTAAACACAGTGGACATTTCTCAAGCAAAGATTGCCCCAACTTGCAGTTCATCAATCAATGTGACTGATTTTATTTTGGGGTTAAGTGAAGGAGAAAGGCACCTCATGGGCCTTCTGAGCGATCTCTTTTAATTTTGAGCACTCTTATTGTGTAGCTCGGATCACCAATCTAGTGTATACAAGAATTTTAGAAAGCATACACTTGCGAATTTTCAGGCTGGAGGTTGAAAAAACTCTCAATTCGGTCTTATTTCTTAAAATTCATCATGAAATCTCTTAATGAGCTCAATAAAGGATGAAATGTACACGAGTATTATACAAAACAAGTAATTGTCTGAACAAAAGCTTCATTATTGCCAATGTTTGAAAAACTTAAAGAGCAATACATATGAAAAACATTCTAAGGAACTCCTTTACACATGTATACACACTTTCCCTCTTAATAGCCCCCTTCTCCCTTTGAGCAAAGAAATCTCTTAAATGTTTTACACAAGCGTTTTCAGATGAATTTTCGAATTCACATTGTAAGGCCTGCCTGAGAATCAAGTAATACTTGTAATTTTCAAACCTTAACAGATTAAAATTGTTATCAGATATGGAAAGATATTTTTCACCTTATTGAACTATTTTTATGAATGCAGGGGGAAGGGGGAAAAATAAAAGAAAAATACCCAGAGTTAGTAATTAAGACTATAAAATCGGTATGCATGCCCTATGGGGGAACCCTTTTTATGCCAAGGGTAGGCCTAGCTTGAAAATGCAATCCTCTAGGGTAGGCACCATACAATACCTGATGAATCCGATCAATTGATTGAGTGAAAAATGATTTGAAAAATTTGGCCCATCTGGAGTGAGAAAAAACATTCGTCCTAAAAATGAGGACAAAGTCCGAATGAATTGCTTATTTTGATCGATGCATGATGCGTCAAAAGGGGTAAAATGGTCAAATTCATTGAATGAAATTTGATTATTTATTGAAAATCGAATGGATAACCCTTAAAAATGAAATCCATTGATCAAACGGATCGAGTGAAATGATGATTTATTCAAAATCGACCGAATTGTCCTAAAAATAGGTAAACTGGTCAAATGAAATTGAACGAATCTGATGATTTGAATTTATTCAAAATTGATTGAGTTGACCTAAGAATGGGTAAACTAACCAAATGAATTGAACGAAATTGGTGATCTTATTCAAAAATCGACTAGATTGCCCTAAAATGGACAAATTGATAAAATGGACTGGATGAAATTGATGAATGAACTAGTCCAGTTGATTGAATGGAATTGACGGCTTATTACGATGCATTAGTCTATGAGCCTTCTAAAATCAAATTTTGGCCTCAATTTATTTATCGTCTCAATAGCGAGGAATTATTTGTGAATTTCTTCAAATTAATGTCCTTTTCGCAAGGGATTTTTACCAATTTTGCTTAAAATGGCCAAAAAATGATTGTTAAGTGCCCATATTCTAATGTGCAACAATCGCTTTGCCGTCTTTGAAAAGATCGGATCCTACCTTACCTCGTGCACTACCCCTTTGGATGGTACAGGAAATATAAACGTGCAAGTCTCCTTGGATTAAGTATCCGAGACACGAGGTGGCTTATTCCTAACACGGGATCCCCTAAATGGCATTCCCTTTCTAGGGCTTATGCGTGATGCCAGTTTATTAAAGCAGCAAAATGTGCAACTCGAAATGAAACGTGAGGGTAGGCCTAAAATGGTATGACTTTATTAATTTATGAACAAAATATACCAAAATTCCTTAAACGTGCAATATCCTATCTACACGGGTAGGCTCTAAAAGAAGGTCATGCCAGACCTCTTATTTGCTAGGGTTTGTGAATGCAATGGGGACACAAAACCAAGAAAAGTTAGTTCATCCAGATAAATACAAATAACACATTGTAGCAACGAAATCAACACAAAGAAATAAAGCAATAAAAGAGAGAAAGGGGTTGGACCCCTCCCCTCGTGAATAGTGTCCCTAATAGGGCAAGGCAGACGCTATCCTAGGTAAAACTATCATGGATGCATGAGGTTGGGGCTCACTAATGCATCTAGACTCGATAAGGCTTCGGCTCCCAAGCCTTCAGACCTAAAGGCGAAGGGTCATCACTCCCAGGGCCTTTGATCGGTGGCTCGAGTGATCCCTTAGGTAGCGCTATGGGCGCAGGGCACACCATCCGCCTACCCAAGGCAATCGATCCTACTCCTACAAGGAGGTGTGGGATGGCGCCCACGAAAAAGGAAAAAGAAAGGGTAAATAATTAAAAGCATATGCACGTATGCTAGTGCTCGTTTGGAGGGGAGGGATCGAGAACCAACGCGAGGCTCTAGGGTAATGTCCCCCACCCAAATGCAATGCAAAGCGCGAGATAAAACAAGTACAACATACATCCAAACAACCAATCATACATACGTGAGTGAGGCAAAAAGTCCTAAAAAAGAAAATGCAACCCTAATATCCAAATGCTATGCATAAAAAGGGTAGAAAAAGGAAAAGAATAGCTAAATCAAATGCTTGGACCCACTTAGGAAATCCCCAGTGGAGTCGCCAACTGTCGCGCCCCACTTTTTGATGTGGTGTGAAAGTGTGGAATATGTATGTGAACGTGTGTAAATGAAAATAAAAGGCCATGGGACTTGAAAATGCGACGATTTGGCCAAACAAAGTTGAAAAAGGGTTTTTTGTATGGAAAATGAAGTCGCCACTTGGTATAGAGTTAGGGTGTACCAAGTCACCCAAAAAGTAATTTTTTGGAAAGAAAAATAAACAAAACCCTTTTTAGAGAACTTTTAGGTCTACATAACCAAAGAAAGGGATCGGGGGTCACATTTGATAAGGGAGAAGGCAAAGGCAAAGCCTAAGGCACTCCCTTACCCTAGCAAGAGCTAGTTGCGTGATTTAGCCCCACTTTTCCTAATTCTTCTACCCAAAATAAGCGTTGCATGTTGGATGTGACTAATGGATATGAAAAAGGAAAGAAAAATGCAATCCTAAATCTAAAATGTCTCGTATGAGGCTTTTTGGTCCCAACCACATGAGTTGTGGTGGCCAATAAGGAAAGTCCTCATAGAGGTCGCGAATGATGCAAATGAAGACTCAAATATGAGTGCAAGTGTGAAAATGTATGAAAACGTACATGTGTGCGAATGTAAGACAAGTGCATGTGTGGAAATTGGGAAAATAAAGGTGTTTGTGTGCAAATGAATGAAAATATGATAGTAGATACATATGAGTGCAATTGGTTGCAATTTGTGAGGTAGAAAAACAAGTGGCAAGAGGAAAAATGTGTGAGCATAGCATTTGCATTGAGAAGGACATAAGTAGTGAGAAAATGTGAACAAAAGGGTGAGAAAGTGAAATAAGAATGAGAATGTATGAACTTAGAGGAATGCATCAAGTCGGGTACGGGAATGACTCCTAACTTTGCGACGTTAATTTTCCCTTTGATTGGAAGGAAAAACTAGCGTGCTAAGGCTATTGGGTAGCCACACTCGCTCGTTTCCCTTATCGAAAGGGGACCCTCAAGGAAATGGACCCTATAACTAGCATGAGAATGCAAAAGCCTAAAATGAGCGGGAAAAGGTTGGAGGGGCATGCCAAATGCTAAAAACTAAGAAAAATGCATGAGATGTAGTGAAACATGCAAATATGAACTAGCGAGGGGAATCCCTAAGGGTCTAGCGTTGGACTAGCCCATATCTATGAATTCCGACTAGCGTTGGACTAGTGGAAAATGGGACAATGAGCCACAACTAGCATTGGGCTAGTGTGGATTCGGGAAAGGGGGCCACAACTAGCATTGTACTAGTGTGATGACGTCCATTCATCCATAACATTCATCCACGACTATAGAAAGCAAGTAGACATGCAAATCATCTATAAACATGTAGCACATAACACTTAGCATGCTCGACTAGATGCAAGAACCTAATAAAGCAAATTAACACGTAGCAACAAAAGCAAGCAATCAATCTAATGAACCTATTACATTTGCTAACTAAAACAAAAGGGGAAGGGGAAAAATGGACAAAATGCTTGCCAAGCCCTATCTATTACAAGCCAACAGGTGTACACATACCCCATAAATAAATAAAAGAGAGACTTAATAAAAAAGCAAAAGTAAATGAAACAAATGAAAGGTATTAAGGAAAAGCAAGGAAAGCAAAGTAGACATGCAATTCTCACTTAACACGTTGGAGCACATAGGAGAGACAAAAAAGATAAAAGAAGTTATACCTCCCTCGCGATGGTAATCAAATGAAGTAAAAATGGCTTCAAAACAATAAAAAGGTCAAGGTACCACTTTATTTAAGAAAAATTAAAAGAAATGTGCAAAACAAAGCTCACTTGATCATAAAGCCCCTAAAGTCAAGGCTTAAGTGCAATTGACAAAGCATGGTAGTTAATTGAAGCAAAGCAAGCAATGAAATTGCAAGAATTAAAACTACTAAGGACCAAATTGATGACATTATTCAATTAGTTGGGTCCTAGTAGCATTAAGGAGGCTTAAGGGGTTGATCTGCAATTTTCCAGGTTTATTTCTTCATGCAAAGCATGCAATCACGTAGAAAAACTTTCTGCAACAAACTTGATGCACTTTCATAATTCCCAGCCAAGCAATGAAACACCTAAACTAACACAATCCAAACAAACAAGAAAACTTATAAGGAGATCAAACATTCTTCCCCCTCTTCGGAACACAAAAATCCAGAAAAACAAGAACATTCAAATGCTAAAAAAAATCCAGCAACTTTGGTTTGTTCTTCCTAGCTCAAGCTGTAAAACTGAAAACTAGCAAGATAGAAGCCTAAACCAGTTAAGATAGATGCACAGCAGTTTTCTGGAAATTATTCATGCAATCTTCATGCAAGCTACGTAGACAAAGAGCTTCTGCAACTATTTCTATTAAGCTTCAATCAACCGAGAATAAAACTGCTGCACTTTGCTTTCAAACTAACTCCGATTTTTCGACTCAAATACACAACCTTGGATAGATATTTTCCAACCCAACATCACAACTTTAAGCCAAGTAACAGACTGCATAATGATCACAATCCAAATGACCAGAAAACATGGAAATATATCATACCAAAATTCTAAAAAATAAGTGCAGAAATGGTTTCGGTAGCCTGCTTGTTTGCTTTTCAGCAAGGTGTTCGATCATGATGCAGGTATTTTAGACCCTAAGCATGCAAACTCAAACACTACTTATCCAATTTCTTCCTTTTCAGAACAAGATTAATCATCACATTAGATGACGAAGCTCACTTGACGAGCTGTTGCGAAGAAAAATAGCAGAGGTATAGAAACGAATGCAGCAGCTTTTTCTACTTAAGCCTAGATATGCTTGTGTGTGAAAACTCAAACAAACTCTACGCATTTGACAATCCCAAACCGAATGTAATTCGCACAAAACAACAAGCCACCACCTAATCTACTTGCTTTACAATGCAACAAAAGAAACAACCAAGCAACAGGAGCCTGCGAAGTAACGAAGCAAATTTTCTGCTGCAAAGCGAAAGATGATCATGCGAAGCAATGGGAATGAATGTTTAGTGACTTGTCCACCCAAACCTCAATGCTATGGCTTCCTACCCAGATTGCTAATCACTACCCAAATGCAAAGGTTTATCCTCCGGAAATTCTAATAAGGGAATGGGACATGAAAATGCAGCAAAGCAACATGAACAGGTTCACCCAAAGTTAAGCAATAGCGCAAGCCGAAATGAACACCTTCGAGAAAAGCACGCAGAAGTTCAATCATGATAATAATTCAGATTCATTCAACAAGATTTTCAACCATTTTATTATCAAACGTCAGATATGATGAATTAAACTCCTAGCAAACAAACCAAACACACCTGATACAAGCTATAGACAACCCAAAGAAAAAGAAAAGCTGCTGTAACCAACCGAGACCTCCAAACTTGTTGCAACAGCCTTTGTTTAAGGTAACGGGTCTAGGGACAAAGGCAGGGGGTCACATTCATACGAAAAACATCAAAACAGCCACAACCAACACATACATGAACCAGTGACGATTATGACGAACGAGCGTACAAGAAAAGATTTCTGTTTCTGATGAAACAGTGATGGTATCATCAAAAACAAAGAAAAGCTTCTAGCTTCACCATCAAACATCCCAAGGAAACGAAAGAAACAGAGAAAGGAAGCATCTTTACAAGTAATAAAAGTGAAAGGGAAGATGCAATTCGACCTTAACACGTTGTACGCTCCAGCAGACGAACAGGATGTACGGCTTCGCATGAGCAGACCCAGGGAGCAATGGAAAACCTCAATCTTCCTTCGTCCTTCCTTATGGATCTTCCTTTTTCCAGATTTCTCTCACAGGCTCCCTCCTTGCTGTTTTGTTTCTGGGCTCTTTCTGTCTCGCCACTCAGCCTCTCTCTTTTGCTCTTTCATCAGTCCACAACCGCCACCAGAAACCATCCTCTGACCTTTTCCCTTTGTCTAGTTTTTGTTCGTTGATTCACTCTTCCCTCTTCCCCTTGCTCTCGGCTCAACTCTCTCAGTTTTCTCTCTTTTCCTTTAATCAGCCGCCAGCTCTCTCTCCGTCTCTTTTTTGGTTCCTTTCTTCCCTCGTCGTCACAGCTCTCAGCCTCACTCTCAAAAATCCCCGCCGCCCTTTTCTCTCTTCTGGGTTTTTCTTTTTGCCGTTCCCAATCTCTCCAGCCGTCATTCGATATCCCATCTCTCCTGCGTTTTCTTTCTTTTTATATGGGACCTCAACCCTAAACCTTCAGTCCTTTCTTCTATAATTGCAGCCCAAGGGCTGACCGAGCCTTTCTTTGCAAGCTGCGACAATACGCAGCTTGCAAGTCACGTATTTTTTTTCCTTTTTCTCTTTCTTTTTTTTTTTTTAAGAAAACATTGAAATTAAATCACAAACAACTAAATCATATTTTTGAATGCTTTTCTTTTTTTCTTTTTCGAGAAATTCTATGCTAAAAACTTACAAATAAAAATAATAAAATAAAAACTAAAAAACTAAAAACTAAAAAGTGAATAAAACTTAACACGACAAATAAAAAATTAAGACAAAATAGTAAATGCAAATTACACTAAAATTTTGGTGTCTACAGCGTACTTGTACCTTCTTACTCAGAGCTACTCCCAGGAAAGCCCATTTTCTTGGCTTGGAAGTTTTTCACCTGCAGCCTAGCATTTTCTACTCGTTGCGCCTTCTCTACGGCCTCGCTAAAAGCATTAATCTTGGCCACCGCGAGGTCCTTCTGAATTTCTACGTTCAAACCCTGGATAAAACGCCTTATTCGCCGTTGCTCGGTCATGATCAGTTCAGGGGCAAATTTGGATAGGCGGGTGAACTGGCTCTCGTATTCAGCGACAGACTGGGCCCCTTGGCGAAGTCGGATAAACTCATCTTCCTTCCGCTCCTGGACTAGAGGAGGGAAGAATTTCACGTTGAACTCCCGCATAAAATTCACCCAAGTCCTGGGCGTCTGTTCCCGTTCCCATTTTTGCCGTATGACGTTCCATCAGGAACGGGCTGCCCCTTCCAACTGGAAAACGGCGAAAGTCACCTGCCGTTCTTCGGTGTAGTGCAGGACAGCGAAAATGTCTACCATTTTCTCGAGCCACCTTTCGGCGACATCCGGATCGGGTTCCCCAATAAATTTCGGTGGTGCGAACTTCTGGAACCTCTCAAGTGCCCTATCGTCACTTTCAACATGGTTGGCCGGGTTTCCAGGATTAGGGTTTGGGTTTCGGCCTTGTTGCTGCACCACTTGTGCTAGCAGGTTGGTCATTTGCTGCATAGCGGCAGCTATCTGCACGTTGGGGTCAACTCTCGGTTCAGGGTTAGGTCCAGAGGAGGTTTTCCCAGTGCCCCTTTCAGGCGTAGGTTGCCTATTCCCGCGCCTACGCCCCCGTCCACTATGTGTGCCTTCCATTAATCTTAGTCAATCTAGGGGTGCAAAGATAATAGTAAAGATAATTATAAGCATGAGGTACACACAGATCAAAAACATATATACACACAACTGGACCAAACCAGTCACACAGTAGCAGTCAATTAAAGACAAATGTGAGAGATCCATGAAAGTAGCGGAATCATTCGAAAGTACTATAGACAGACTAGGTCACGAGTGCAAATTAACTCACGAAGAGCTTTTCCCCCTCTAGGGCTCCATCCATACTCTACGACAACAACACCATCTATATCTTAATCAAGGTGGATCACGCTTAACCACCCCCGAACAAACCACATAGAGTTCCATAGAATCGCCTAAGTCCTTTCTAACCTAGGCTCTCAATGAGTTAGTAGCCGGGCACGAGAATCCCAAATAAGATAATTCACAACTCGAGCCGGCCGGTCCCAAGCGTAAATCATCCATATTAAAGATTCCTACCCGACATACATACCTAGCTTCCTCAAGTCCCAAGATAATGATCCTTACTCTTATAACATGCACAGTTCATAGCTTACGCTCAAAAGAGCACTTATACCTTTCGACGTATTCACGAAAGCAGGACCATAACACCACTTGGCCCCAAGCTCACTCCGCGTAGAGACCACGCGAAGTGCCTCTGATACCACCTGTGACAGCCCCACCTCCCCCTAAGGCGAACCAAAGGGGTTAGTGGACTGCATGCCCAGCTCTCGCCAGGACTAACGGTTCGGTATAGAACGAGCTAATACATTCCGAAAACTTACCAACGCGGGTAAACAAGTCAAAATGGCAAAATAACCCAAAATAAAAAAAATGAAATCCGGAGTCGGCCATGAATAGTAACCGACCCGTCAGAACCCAACCAAATATCAAACAAACATTCACATCTTGAAACTTAGCATTTACAAGCCAAAGTGGCATACAAAAGTATTCAAAAGTGGATACATGTCTGGTTTGCCAAGTCAAAAGGGAAACGGTCCCAAAAGTACATTTAGGGTTTCAATACATGAGCTATACAAAAGATATGTTCAACTAGCTCAATTTGGCAGCCAATGGTCAAATCCAGTCCAAAAGTATTTATTTTCCTGTAAGAAAAACAAAAAGGAACAGAAAGGGGTGAGCTTGCGCTCAATGAGGTACCAGACATATAGCAGTAAAATCATGGCATTTCACATTTAACAAATCAGGTACACATGCCAGATGTAAAGTAAATGAACCAATGATTCAAATCAGAAGGATACAGGTGGCTCTCAGGAGCCAAATTCCCATTAGCATCATCGAAGCTTGATCGAAATAATAGTTGACACTCCGTCAACGCTAAAGGAGTAACCAATACCGTAGACTCCACTTTCTTCGATTCCTTCCACCTCACATACCCCACCGGGCCCGAAATCCAATCAGATCAGAAATGGTAATACTCGAGTATACCCGGAATCAAGGGTCTCAATACCCAAAGATCCCAAAACAGACTACCGTGGTTCGTTATCTAATCGACCAGGCCCTTGCCGGCCCGACTCGAGTAACTGGCCACAGGTGTTGAGCTCAGAGGTCACAGAAAGGTCGTTGGACACAAGCTTCCAAACGACGTCAGAACAGATACAGATCCAGATACAGATAACAGATACAGATACAGATAGCAGATTCAGATACGCGTTCAAAATTGACATATGAACAGACCAGAGAACGAGTGTGATAAAGTACACCCTCGCCTCCTTTTTATCAAAATAGTATTTGGCTCCAACAGTCATAAATCAAGTATTCAGATATTCAGATATTTCACATAACGGGTAGCAGGTAGTGGAACACTCACCGGGGTCAGTACAGATACCTCCCCAAAAGAGAGCTTTAATCACCAAGAAACCCTAAGATAATCCAAAGAAAACAATTGAAGGTTCCACTTTCAAAATCGAGTATACAGAATGCACATGTGAGGCTCGACTACCAGTCGTATGCCTCGCCAAATAATGATTAAAGCAAGGGTGCAAAACATGAATTTTTGGAAACGAAAAGGTAAAATGAAGACCTAGGCTCAAACAACCCAAAAGTCCTTCGCTCAAATCACAAGTAAATCCAACTAGCCTTCAAGTAAAATTTTGGCAGCATATCCCTTGTGTTTACCTAATTTCCAGCCATCATGGCTTCATTATTTCCTCAAATCAGTCCCAACATCTCGTACAAAAATAATCTCATTCCCAAAAGCCGTTCACTAGGCTTAATGGCATTCAAGTACAAAATTTAGTTAGAAAATGACCGGATATGAAAGTCAAGCCCTAAACTATTCAAATAAACACAATAAGACTCGATTACAAGTCATAAACCAATTCTACATACTACCAAAACAGGGTTCCCTAAGCATACACAAACAATAGAGGAAACCAGAAAAATCCGGAAATGATTTAGCTTTAGCCCTGAAAAAAACAGTTTTTGTCCTCATTTTGCGGTAATGGTGCCAAAGGCACTACGATTATCGGATGAAGGTGGAAGACCCACCGTTTCGAAGCTAAGATATAGGGTTACAACATTACAGAAGGTCACTCAACCCAGTTTCGAGTGTAACCAGGTCAAAAATGCAAGATACCATACCAGAATCACAAAAACAGATTCACAGAACGCATTCTAGCGGAAACATCATAACTCAGGGTCTCCAAGTCCAAATCCATAAATTCCAAAACCAGATGAAAGCTAAGAAACAGGGATAAATTTCATCAGAAGGCCTCAACAACCAATTCGGAAGCAATTTCAGCCAAAACAACCAATTACAGGCGCAATTCTTACATTCGGGTAAAGCCAGAACAGCAAAAGTAATTTCGACTTTTCTCACTCTACGCTACTCCGATTGACCTGAAATTTTGTAAGCACCTCTAAAATTTCATTCCCTACAACCTTCATGTTTTAATCCAAGGCCAATTCTGCCTCTAACTAGGAGCTAAAAATTCAGGCAGAATGCTCCCACTAAAACCCTAATTTTCTGAAATTTCTTCCAAACCAGAAATTGGTTGCAATTAATCACTTTTTCCACCTCCTAGAGTCATATATATACCATTTCCAATCATCATAGATAGCCACACAATCATGCTTATATTAAAACAGAAAAATCCCCAAAAATAATAAAACTTCATCACTTCAACCACAAATCAAGAAATAATCCATAATATTGCATCTCATACTACCACTAAGCATGATTTAAGCATCAATTAAGGGAGGAGGGTGGTTCTTCACAACTCACCTTAAAAACAAGAGAGAGAGAGCAATTGGTCACCTTAACTTTCCAAATAACTTCACACAACAACCCACAAACACTAATTGAAGAGGTTTTATGGAGAAATTGCAAGATTAAATGGTTAGTTTGTGAGATTGGGCAAGATTGGAGCAAGAAACTTGGAAGCTTTTCTTTCTTTTCTTGTAGGAAGAGGTTCGGCCAAGAAGCTTTGAAATTTGGAGAGTTTTTGGTCAATTTTTGGTTTTATTTAGTAAAATGGTAAAAAGATGAATAGTAAGTCAAAAGTAGGAATAAATCTCCAAGTGACACATGTCGCTTTCATTAATTGTTTGCCTAACTTTTTGTCTCTCTCATACCTATCCACTTGGCAACCTCTAAATATCTCATAACACCCGGTAATTTATTTCCAGTATCCAAAACTTAACCTAGTTGGCCGAATTTTTCCAAACTTTTCGCACTAGTGGGTCCCACGTCCGGTATACGCTCTTAATTTCTCAAAACCTATTTGATACTAAAAAAATCATCTAAAAACTATATTTACTCATAAAATTATCTAGAAAATTTTCCGGATACAGAAAGTGCAGAAAACAAACCATTGAAGATAAGAAAACCTAGAGAGATAATAAAACCTAGAAAATGGAAAAGTTACGGGTTCTCACAGTGTCACAGGTAATACTCGAGTATATAGATTAGTCGAGGAGATATCACTCCACTCGACAATCAAGAGACCTAGGGTTCGTTACCCAATCGACCAAGCCTTTGCCGGCTCGACTCGAGTAACTTGCCGCAGGGTTTCTGGAATTCCAGGAAGTGCGCACATCATAAACAAGTATATCAAATCAATTTCAACAATAAACAAGTATATCAAATAAGGGCAAGTGCGATAAAGTACATTCTTGCCCGATCAAACCAATCATATATCATTTAATCATATTGATCAAGTATTGGAAACAAGTGTCCAGTTCAATCAGGTATTTGGAAGCACTCACCAAAATGAAGTGCCCCTAGTAATCACGTCTGGGTTATACTCCGGGTTCGGAGTCCAAATCTGGATTAAAACTTTGTTTCAGAACTTTAAAAATCGACTAAGGTTCGAAACTTAGACGTTTCGTTCAATAAGAATCAAGAAATGGAAATTCACTTGGAGAATATTCGTGAAACACTCGCTCGCTTTTCAAACTATATAACTTTGTAACATTTATACTTGGAAATGCCATTTGAGTCGAAAGTACAAGGAAAACGTATTTCTAGTAGTCATAGTTGTATTTCTCAAGGGTACAAGTTCGACCAAATCCTTACTTATATACCTCGGAAAAAGAAGACACAAATATCCTAGATAGTTCAAGTGGCAATTACTCTTAACCCTTACTCAAGTTACAAGTATATTTCTCTAGTCCTCGAGCGTAAATTTGGGCAGCATGCCCTTTGTATTTACCTAATTTTTCAGCCATTTACGGCTTCATTAGTTTCCTCAGCCAATCTCAAAGTCATACACAATATAAATTCATCACAATAGCCATTCAATAGGATCAAGGTAATACAAGTACAAAAATCAAGCTAATGACGTGCGGAAATGAAGTTTAACAAAAGACAGATTTGACGTGTTTTTGCGGAATAGACACATCTAAGGCTACGCTTATCAGATTGAGGTGTAACTTATACCGTTTCGAAGCTAAGATGAGGGCCTACAACTTTTATGAAGATCACTTAGTCAGATTTCTAGTGTAACCCAGTCAAATTCCCAATTCACAGAACCAACTTCCAACTAACCGGCTAGTTAACCGTACTACATTTAAATGGCCATATCGCAGGCTACCAAAGTCTGTTTAAGGCGTTCTTGGAGGAGTTAAAAAGCTAAGGCAGACTACTAAAACTTTCATGTTTTGTAAAATGGCTAAATCAGCACGGATCATAGTGAATAGACACGGTCAACTGGATGAACTGTCTAAAACGGATCACTGGATGCATCCTAGGGCAGTGAGGGTATTTTGGTCTTTTGACAGGATACGTTGCTCCAATTGAGCTGAAATTTTGTACGAAACTATAAAACATCATTCTATACAACTTTCATGTTTTATGTTAAGCCTAATTTGGCCTCTAACATCATGAACTGGGACCAGACAGAACTGAACTACAATTTTTCAGAAATCTGAAATTTTACGGTTTCAAAGGAAACTTTCTTCATTTCTTGCTTCAATCACTACCACAACCTCTTATATAAGCTTAGACACAACATATACTATCCATACAGAAAGTATAGGCAGCAAATCCTTCAAACCCTAACTCAAGAAAACATACACTACATCCATCCAAATCATTATAATAGCTATCATCCACCACAAATTTAAGGTGCTATGCCAAGTTAAGCAAGATTAAGAGTAAGAAATGGGGAAATCAGCATTATTACCTTGCTAAAGTGACTACCAAGAGCAGCCCTAGCTTTTCCTTCCAAAATTTCACCAGCACCCCACTAGCTAAACACTCAAGGAAGGTTTTAATCGGTTTAGTTTCTTGTTTCCTCACTTGGATGGCTCAAACTCAAGATGAAATGGTGAAGCTCTCCCTTGGTTTTTCTCTCCCTCTCTCTCGGCCAAAGCAGCAGAAAAATGATGAAGAAATGAAGCTCCATGGTGATAAGAAGGCAAGACTATTTGGTCTTGGTCAAGGCCCTCAATGGCCAACAAGTGTCACCACCAATTTCCACTCATTCTTTTTTTCTTTTCCTTGCCAATTTGGTCAAAATTTTTTGCCAAAGCCAGCTGGAAATGAGGGGATATTTTGCTCAAATTTTAATGAGCTTATATGGTAAGAAAGTGGTGACCAAGTGGTGTGTTCAATCGGTAGTGCACGGTACACGTCGGTTCGCACCGTTTTTCCTTAAATCACACGTACTAGGGTTTTTTACTTCCTATTCACTAACTTTTTATCATTGCTCCTAATCACATATTATTTCTCACCCAAAAGTCACTCTTAAACACCAAATTTGATCCTCGCTCCGTACCGGATAATTACACTACGGATACACGTGAAAACCCTAACTTGCTCCAACTTGAAAACGAAAAGTGAAAACCTTTACTTTCATGTTCATTTGCACTTATTGTGGGTGATTGGGTGGTAGGGCTATTATAAAATCATAATTTCCAATTAAAAGGGCATTTTTAAGAAAACGTGAGGGATTTTACAATTCCATAAATTGAATTTAGAGTTTCGGTTAAAATATGAGAAATTTGAGAAAACGGTCAGTCACAAGTGGAACTAGGGTTTTGATTAGACGTTTAGGGTTTCTAGTCTTTTAAAATAAAAAAAGGTTTTAAATCAAACCCAAAGAAATAACTTTAATCTCTTCTTTAAAACAAAATGATGTTTTTAAATTAAAAATAAACTAAAGAAACCGTAATATCTTCTTTAAGACTAAACAAAAGATGATCCTAAAAGTTGGGGTATCACACAAATCATGCATTTTCATGCTCAAAAATGGAAATTCCCACGAAAACAGAAATCTGCCCGCGAAACAGGGTTCATGGGCAGTCAAGGGTATTTCGGTCATTTCACAGGCTACAGTGCTTCGATTGAGCTGAAATTTTGTAAGAAGCTAGTTAACATCATTTGATACAACTTTTATGTTTTAATATAAGCCTGATTCGGCCTGTAACATGCTCAAATAAAACTGACCAGAACAGAGCAGATTGGAACCCTAAAGCTGAAATTTTCGCACAAAACTGAAATTTTCCGCAAACAATCGTAACTAACATATACAAGCTCCATTTTACACCATAACAAGCTATGATACCATGATTAAACCATAATCATCCCATAAAATCAGAAAATCTCCATTAAATCAGAAATTTAACAAACACTAGTTAAACCCACGAAGTCTTCCACAAAATAACATGTTAAGCCACTAGAAACCACTAATCTTTCCTTATTAAAAACAAAAAAGAGATTTCTTAGCAACTTACCTTTACAACTCAAGAAAGATGGCAACTTAGCACCTCCACTTCAAAAAATCACTCCACCACCTTCTTCAATCCTGCCTAGCAATAGGTTTTTATGGAGGAATTTGAAGTTTAAATGGTTGGATCAAGAGATTAAGCAAGAGAATAGAAGGCAAAAGTTGAGGAATTTTCTCTCTTTTCTCTCTATGTTGCTCGGCCAAGGGGAAGAAAAATGAAGATGAAGTTGGTCAAAATTCATGTTTAGTAAAGGTGAAAGAAATTAGTCAAAGTCCACCCTCCAATCAAAACGCACCACCTAGCACCTTTTAGGTTTAACACTTATCCTTTTGTCTCTCCTAACAAATTAATCTAGCCAACCTCCAATTATCTCCTAGCACCTAGTAAATTAATCCCTTAATGCAAAACTTAACCTAATTGGCCAAATTAACCGCACTTAACGCCACTAGCGGGTCCCACGTCTAATATACACTTCTAATATCTCATGAACTAACTTATACTAGAAAAATAATTTAAAAACTATATTTACTTATAAAACATAATAACAAAAATATAGAAAACGGGGGCAAAGAAAGAAAATAAGGCCTAGAAATTCAGAAAATTTTTGGGTTCTCACAGATACCAACTGTGACGCCCCCACTTCTCCCTAAGGCGAACCAAAGGGTATCCGCGGGACGCCTGCCCAGCTCTCGCCAGGACTCGAAACAAATCCAATTCAAACCTAGTCTAATACTAACAACGAAAGTCGGAATAAAGGTACGAAATCATTTCCATACATAATTATCCAGTCTTACATCACAATTTCAAATTTACAAACACTTTTCTCAAAAATATACAACATCCAAAAGTGTCTAGTCAATTACAATCAAAACACTAATACAAAAGTGCCTCAAGTCAGCATTTGCTTAACTCCTTCCAATCGGGTTCCTGTTAAGGAAAACAAACTAATGGAATGAGCCAATACTCAGTGCGGCCAAGAAACACACATGCAAACACATAACCCAAGTGGAAACAACAATTACATTGTAGATAAAGCTATCAAGTTCGAATAATTCACACTTCGAATAGGAAAAAATAAACGGAAACAATTCAAGGATACTGTAGCTCTCAGGAGCTAAATTCCATGTGGTCGAGTCAAAGTCTTGATCACAGCTCATGTTGACACTCCGTCAACCACATAAGTATCAAATCCGTAGATACACCACTTTTCTTCGAATCCCGTCACCGTTACACCCCCTTACCGGGCCCGCTCATCAAAGTTTTGATAATACTCGAGCATATCATGGCAATACTGCGCGAGTAATGCCGAGCAAGATCTCTGCAATAGATCATTCTCTAAGAATATCTCATGGTTTGTTAAGCTTATCGACCAAGCCCATGTTGGCTCGAATCGGAAAGTTAACCAACGAGTTTGGGCGTCCCCCGAATACGAATACGAATACGAATATAAGTCGATGAGCAACGCTCAAATCGACGATTCCAAATAAGAATCACAAATACGAATCACATCCACATTACTATGTACAAGTCGAATATGAATTCACATAGCAAAATACGAATATAATTTTGTTCGAAAGAGATCGAGTGCGGTAAAGTACACACTCGTCTCAAAATTTCAAATTCACATAACGGATAAGAAACAGTTAACCACTTAGCAACAAATTCATGCACTTGACACTTACCAATCAAAATAAGAGAGTGAGTGCGTAAGCAAGCCTTTAGGTGTTCCCCTTGAGATCCTCGTGAAGGTCTCCTTGAGCACGTAAGCAAACAATAGTTATCTATTACACACAATCACTTGAAAATCCTTTCTTATCAAGAGAGGGATTGTACACTTGTACAATCTAAAAAATACCATGGAATGGGGCTTTACTTGCTCAAAATTCAAGGTTCTAAAGTAGTATTTATTAACACAAGGAAAAACTGATTTCCTTCATGAAGACAAGTTCAAAATGGTCAATTAGTATTGAAGGATAGGGAAGAGCTTCAAAAACTCAATTCCCGTCAAGTTTGAAAATTTCAGATTTGAGGTTCAATTTTTGAAAAATCGTATCTCACTCTTCGTATGTCCAAAATTGGAAAACTTGATACCGTTAGAAACTGCTTTCAAAGTAATAAAAGTTCCTAGATGACATTTTTCCAAGATTCCAAATGGATAACATTCAAAATTCGGCTCAAAGTTGCTGTTTTGGACCATTGAGACAGTTTCTGGGTTGGTTTTTGGCCAACTTTGAAAATTCGGCAAAATTCACACAATACAAACTAGCCTTTGAAATTTGGAACTCAATTAGAGTTACAAACAAAGTTCAAAAAAAAACAAGCAGGACAAGAATTGGAATTTTGAGCACCAAGATATGGTGGCTCAAAGTTACTGAAAAAGTGAGACCGTTAGGCCAAATTCCAGATTTAATTCACGAGCGTTGGGACTTTGATTGAACATCGAAATGGACTCAGAATGGTACCAAATTTAGCATTATTATCCTACCATATAAGGGCTATTCCTCATAGGAAAATTCATTCGGAAAGTTGGTTAACAAAACCTTCAAAGTTTCTAAATCTCCAAGGCAAAGCTGCCTTGCACCTCTAGTTTTCTTTTTCTCAAATCTTTGGCCAATAAAATGCCTAAAACATGTCTCATTTATGATAACCAGGTCTAATAAGGATCAAGATACATTTGGTAGGTGATTTACACCAAGAATTTCGAATAGAAAGTCTCAAATCAAGATTGGTTACAAGTCTGTCCAACATGAGGGTTTTCTCCCACAAAATTAGTTTCGAAATATGGTCATAAATCACTCAATTCAACTCAGAATTGAGCTTGGTTGGTGGCGTTGAAAACTAGACTCATTATGCTAAAATTTCTCAGAAGAAATCATTCCCAAAATCTGTCCACAACCAGCTCATATGTGAGCATCAATTCGCTGCTCAAAACAGAGCTCCCAGTGTAGAAGTGAAACAGGACAGTCATGTTCAAATGATTGGTATGGACGACTCAGGTGGAACCAGAATGTACATTTTATACCGTTAGAAATATGGGAATGTCTAGTTTCCAGTGCCACAAACGGCACTCGATTTTGACATCAGGGAAAAATGTTATAGCTAAAACAAGAACACTGCCAGAGCAGTTACGGGAAAAATTTCCAGTTTTGCTGATTTCCGAAAACACAACATTTGGCCAACCAAATCACGTTATTTTTTGATGAAACTTTGTACACAATCCACACAACATATATACATCATAACCAAGTCATTAGAACCACAAAAAATCACTCTAAAGGTCACGGACAACACAGGGGCAGAAATGGAAAATTTTCACCTTCACTCCCCTTTGAGTTTCCACCAACAACACAACATTATTCCACTAAATTAAGAACTAAACCAACATTAATAACACCATAATTCATCAAATCAGTCCATCCAACCAAAGTGGGAATTCATAGAGCCCACACACCAAAATCCAACATAAATAAAGCTACCCATATGCATGCATGAGCTCATAAGTGCACTACTACTTCCATTAATCAAGATTTTCAAAGTTGATCATTACTTACTTTAGTTGATGAACCAAGCAGAAAATTTCGGTCCTCCTTAGCCCAAGGAAAATCGTGAAAACAGCCCTCTTTCCTAGCTTGATGTGGTCTCCAAGTGATTAGCTAGGTGTGGTTAAATTTTGGTGTGATTTGGTGGAGGTTTAGTGAAGAAATGGAGAGGAAATTGGAAGAGCTTTGGTGCCGTTTTTTCTTCCCTTTGGCCGGCTGGTATGGAGCATGAGAGAGAGAGGTTTGATCAAAAATTAAGCTTCCAAGAGAAGCTACAATGTGTGGCCCAAAATTAAGTAAAAGTCAACTCTCTCCTCGCGCGTACACCCGCGCGTTTTGTGCTCGATTCCTCTCGAGTTTGTTTCACTGGTGCACTAAACCTCTAATGCACTTGTATACATACTATTATTATTCAGTCTTAATGGTCTAAAAATAATGGTCTAAAGTCCCTCAATTTAATCGCGCGCGTAAAAACGCGTACTTGTAATTTTTGCGCGATAAAGCGAAATCTCCAAGAAATTCTTATAACGATTATATCACTAACTAATAATTGAACACTTAAAAACAAAAATACCTATTTCAAGATTAATGTACTCTCGGATCAAACATAGTCTCGAAAAATGTGTACTCCTTATTTCTCGCTAAACGAGCTCTAGAAAAATTAATTTTACTAACGAGACGTGTTAAAGATATAATTGAGACATTATTCTATGTAAATAAGTTTAAAGTAGTTGAAATAAATTATTCGGAGAAAATGAGTGAATAATATTTAATAGAGCCATTAAAATAATACAAAAGTAAGAAAATAAAAATCAGGGTCCTCACAGCTTTTGCATGCTTTTACACAAAATGTGAATATGCTTTTGCATATGATAACAAATGAGCATTTTTTATAAATATTTTGGGTGTTATTTGGTAGTTGTTTAACTCCAAAGTTTGTTATTTTTGTTGACTATAATAAGTTACGCTGGAGTCTTCTCTATTAATAAATTTTAAAAATATTTCAATAAAATTTTAACTTTTAAAAGCACCAAAAATACATCTACAATGAAAAAGCTTTTGAAATACAATGCTATATAGTTTTTGAAAAATATCTCCAAAAAAACGTAATCCATATGAACCATATATGTATGAAATACGTATTCATGTTGTTCATAAAATGCATTTTTTTATTTAAATATTCATTACACTCACAGATACTATTTTCTTACTTAATCTAAATCTCTAGTGTCCAATTATCCCTTTATATTCTTGAAAATTCTTTATCTTTTTATCTTCTTGATATGCTACGGTTAAGATTCATCATTACCTCTGCTGCCTCCTTTAAATAATTTTGAAAATTTTCTTTTGTATCATTCCTTTTAATTATAGCTTTCAAGTTTGATGATTTACTATAGTTTTTGTTAGCTATACTTTTTAAAAGGTATTTATTATTTAAAGTTAAATCTATTACATGTTATTTTGCAATATCAATTTCAACATTAACACAAAGATTCATTATATTGCATATACTATCTACCAAGAAATTTATTTTTTCTGCTAGATTTTTTTCATTAGTTTCATATACATGTTTTTTATAGTGGTACTTTCTTTCTTCTAATCCAATACAATTTATTTTGCCTCCTTGTTCCATTTCAATTGTTTATCCCAAAGGGATCTCACCCAATACCTCAGATTTAGCTTAACAATGTCCCAAGTATGATTATTCTAACTTAAAAAGGGACTAGATTGCAAATAGAGGAACTCAAACAATCAATTGTGTAGAACTACTTTTATAGAAAAGAATCACACAATACTAACTTTTTCTTAAAAAATCATAATTGACAGAGAAATGAGCGCTCAAGTTTGGTATGATTGGTTGGCAAATCAAGCTCGAATGAGTTGTTATTTATTGAATTTAACTCGATTTAAGTATCAAATAACTTGTTTCATCTTTCAACCCTTCTCTTATGATACTTTCCTTCAACCTAATAAATTAGTAGGCCCATGCCAAGCCCTCACCAACCAAAGTGATTTGTAATTAAAAGAACAAAATAAAATCATTTCTATCTTAACTCAAACTCAACATTATTGAGTAGATAAAGTATAACACAATAATATTTGTCTACTCTTGAGCTACTTCATCTAATTCCACCACCTATAACACGTGTTACGACCCCACCTCCCCCTAGGGCATACTCCAGGGTTTAGCGGACCGCCTGCCCAACTCTCGCCAAGACTCACTCACTCACTTACATCAAATAAAATAGTTTACAACCTCAAGAGTAAATGAAATAACAGTTCCCAAGCTTGGAACATACATGTACATTCCTTTCTATTCCAAACATTCATACAATCCCAAATATAACAAAAGATATGAATTCCAAATACATTCAATCCTAACCGAGCACTAGCGCGAGTACAATCGCAAAAGTTCAAAACTAGGCTATGCTAGCCTGTACCAGTCTCACGCCCTCGCTCGTACCCCCTGTAAGGAAAACAAATTTAACGGAATAGGGTGAGCTAAAACTCAGTGAGGCTCCAAATAACAAGTTGGTCATTATGTAAAACTTGAAATATCAAAGTAGCGAGTATAAAAGTTCATAAAAATGAGCAATAACACTTCAAGTAGCAAATCTCAAAATGAGCGAGTAAAAAATTTTTAAAAGAAACAATAACACTACAAGTAATAATCATCTCAAAGCATAAGGATACGGATGGCTCTCAGAAACCAAATTCCCATTGCTTCACCGGAGCTTGATCAAGTAGTAGTCGACACTCCGTCAACTTTCAAGTAAAGTAACCAGTCCAATAGAGCACCACTTAACTACAATCTCCGTCCACCATTCAAACCCTTACCGGGCCCAAAATCCTAAAGATAAACACTGGTGGTAATACTCGAGTATACCGATTAATCGAGGAGATAACACTCCACTCGACAAAACAAGAGACCCATGGTTCGTTATCTAATTGACCAAGCCCTTGCCGGCTCGACTCGATTATCTAACCAGTGGGATTTGGGTTCCCAAGTAGTCAATATAGTCGATGACCAATCGACTTAATCAAGGAAAAAGTACGGAGACGGGAATGAGAGGCATTTCCCACTCGGATTGAGTGTGGTACATGCTGCCACTCAGCACTTACAAGTCAAGCACAAGTATATGAAGTCAATTGCAACAAATATCACATTAGGACAAGTGCGATAAAGTACACTCTTGCCCGAACAAACCAAGCAAATCTTATCCGATCACGTTGGTAAAGAATTGAAATCAAGTATCAAGTTCAATCATGTATTTGGAAGCACTCACTAAAGATTTAGTGCTTGTCAAAATCACACTCCAGTACAACTCCTTGGTTGGAGTCCAAATTTGCGATAAAATATCATTTAAGAGTTTAAAATCCACTAGAGTTCGAAACATAGGAGTTTTGCTTCAAAAAAATCAAGTAAATGAAACTTGTTTAAGTAGTAGTCATATGGCTTGTCAAACTCTCAAAATTCATGCTCACTCTTTTAGTTTCGATAAAGAAGCGATTCATACTTTGGAAGTCATACTTGCTATGACAAATCGAGAAAATCGTATTTTTAAGGGTCGCTACTTTCACTTTTAAAGGGTACGAGTTTCGGAAATATTTTCAACTTATGTACCTCTTACTAAAGAAAACTCGAATACCATAAACAAGCGAAGTTCGCTTCAACCTCGAGTCGTCGCTCAAGTCTCAAGTTCACTCGGCTAACTCTTGAGCGAAAATTTGGGTAGCATGCCCTTTGTATTTAGCTATTTTCCATCCAAGTACAACTTAGATTCACAAGTCAACAACCTCCAACCCAACCACAAGTGATAACCAACAACATATATCTATTCAAAGCCTCAAAACCAACCAAACAAACCAAATAATATACTTATCCCTATGGATATCAAAGCCGGAAACCAGTTTAGAGAAGAAATTATAAGTGACAGATTTGTCATCCTTCGGTGTTTTCAGTCTAAAACATGGAGAAATTCGCAACCTAAGTTGATTCCAAAAACAGGGCATAACTGACATTCACCACCAAATGCTGGAATTTTGCATATCAACCCTAAAACTACTCATCAAAGCTGAAAATTACTTAACAAAGCTGAAATTTCATCTTTTAAGGCTAAATATCACAATCAAGCCACTAATCATCTCACAAATTCCATTTCCAAGCTCAATACCAACATATTAGAGATAAACATCACAAATCAAAGTTGAAAAATCACAAACCCTAGCTGAAATTCGCTAATCTTCACCAAAACTAGGGTATCATCCAACATAATTCAAGATTCAAGGTATCTATCCCATATTTTGCTAAAACAAGACAGAAAAAGAAAGTTTTAGACTTATACCTTTCAAAACACTTGAAGAAAGTGAAGAGCAAAAGCTTTCCTCTTCAAGTTCTCCTCTCTTGTTTTTCTCTCCCAATTTTCGGCCAACACAAGAAGAAAATGAAGAAAAATGAACCAAGAAGAAAGATAAGAAGAAAGAAAACTCATTTGGTCAACAAACCCTTGGATCTTTGACACTTGTCAAAACCAAGTTTTCTCTCTTTTTTTTTTCTTTTCTTTCCTTTTCCTTAGTCAACAAAGATGGCTGGATTAAAAGGTAATTTAGGGAGGATTAGGTGAAATAGAAACAAGAAGATTAGGGTAAGAAAGTAGTGGTCAAGTGGTGTACTCAATCGGTAACAAACGGTACACGTCTATTCAAGCCTATTTTCTTTAACTCGCTCGTACTTGTGTTTTAACTTATAATTCACTAACTTATTATTAGTAGTTCTAATCAGACACTTCCTCTTACTTAATACTTACTCTTATCTACCAAATCTAGTACACACACCTCACCAAGTGATCACACTACCATAATACGCAAAAATACACCAAAAACCCTAGTATGCACCATTCCTTTAGAAAAATCATAACTTGAGTTATAAATGTCAAAAATTCATACAACTTGGCCTATTAAAAACTAGACTTAAAACACTAATAATCTTTAGAAGACACCTCAAAGAGATTCAGTTCATAAGTTGGTCCAAATTGAGTTGTAAGCTACTATAACATTCCTATTTTTACTTGTGCAGGGCAGAATTTTCAATCACCTTTGCCAACTTTTTGGTATTTATAGAAATTGAATCAAACTCTAAATTTTATACCGTAGGTAGCCCTATGAGTCTAGTTTCAAACGTAACAAACGGAACTCAATTCCGACTTTCCTATATGAAGTTATAGCCAATTTCCCAAAACTGCGCAGAGCCTCCTGCGAAAATTTTAGATTTTCTAACAACTTGAGAATATGAAACTTTTTTTAACAAAAATTCACTCCCTTGGCTCAAATTCAACCATTAAAAGAACCAAGAATCTAAGGCAAGTAAATTCAAATAAGAGTTATAAAGACAAGTAAAATTGCGGGGCCTCACACTCTCTTCCCCTTAAAAGAATTTCGTCCTCGAAATTCTAACCTTTGCTCGCACAAAACTTAGTGTTACAGGATTTTTCTCCAATTTTCAAGTGGTTTTTTCTCTCTTATAGTGCTACCACAAACTTACCTAGAGGAAAAACCTCGCCGACGTAATGGCTAAGTTGATATGCTAAGGAAGTTCAATGAATGCGTCAAATTGTGCAAAGTGATATAAATTTAAGAACTTGATGAAAAGTAAAATTCGTAACTATGAAACTTGGTTACTACTCTTACTAAATCATGAAATAAAATACTATGCATTGGCAAATAATCTCCAAAGTACATCTCCTCTCATGAGTACAATTAAATCTCTAGACACGTACTACCCTCTCTAATCACCCTTCCTTTAATAAATACAACTTACTACGTAAGACGTTCACGGCGTATCTTCTCACAGATACAACTATTTCAAGTAACAGTACTAATTCTTGATATGTCCATTTTTTTCTTTTCTTCTTCCCTCTATCCTTCATAATAAGTTCCCCCCCTTCTCCGAAACTTCCATACCTAATCCAAAACTCTCAACCTCAGAGGGATAGGAATCAAGCAGATAGGCAAGGGTAGTCAATCTAGGTCCAAACCTATCACACGAGAAATACATAGGAAATTGTAATTAGACTACATCAAAAATAAACACAAAACAAGGCCACACATTCATTGGAGTAATTAAACAGGTCTGTAGTGCTAACACCTTAGACATTTACGACAATCATCAGATTTCAAATCTAGCTTCCATCCAGACAAACCATAACCGGACATTTACGAGACTAGTCCATGACGACACTCATTGATCCACTCTCCTTAATCAGTTCAATCTCAAGTCTAATACTAGAATCTTTCAGACCTTGACTTTTGCCATTCAAATTTATCTCAAGTTCAATCGAGATATAGACCCTTATTCCAGTGCCCTCCACTTTTGGTACTAGAGTACAAGAATCTGAAACCAGGAGAATTCACATCTCAGGTCGTGCGCTCCCAAGTGCAAATCATCCAAATTTAAGATTCCTACCTGATATACATATCTAGCTTTCTCAAGTATCATGAGAAAGGTTTTATGCCTATAACCTTCATGATTCTGTGATGACCCCACCTCCCCCTAGGGCGTACCCCAGGATTTAGCGAATCGTCTGCCCAACTCTGTGACGACCCCACCTTCCCCTAAGGCGTACCAAAGGGTTCGGCGGACCGCCTGCCCAGCTCTCGCTAGGACTCACTCACTCGTATCACGTGCATACATCCGTGGACCATAAATAACATCGCAATTCAAGCTTATAATTTATATTGATGCACAATCAAGATACAAAACCTCAATATACCCAAACTGGTTCAAAGTGTATACAATCCAGATACAAAACATTCTATTCGAGTAATAGCGCGAGTACAAGTCAAAAGTCAAAACAACTAGACTACGCTAGTCTTTACACGTCTCACGCCTCGCTCATACCCCTGTAAGGAAAACAAAACTAACGGAGTGAGCCAAAGCTCAGTGAAGTTTCAAATATCAAATTGGTCATCAAACAAAGTAATAACAGTGTAATAGTGAAATAGCGAGCAAACAAGTCCAATCAAAGAGATAATACCTCAGGTAATCAAGAATATATGGATCATATTCACATGTAAGGATACAGTGGCTCATGTCTCGGCTCCATCCCAGCTTGATCGATTGGTCGTTGACACTCCGTCAACTTTCAAGTAATAACTAGTCCAGAAAGAAAACCCCACTTCACGCCAGTCTCCGTCCACCGATCAACCCCCTTATCCAGGGCCACACGCCACACGAAACACGGGTGGTAATACTCGAGTACACCGATTAGCCGAGGAGATAACACTCCACTCGACATTACTAGTTACCCAGGGTTCGTTATCTAATCGACCAGGCCCTTGCCGGCTCGACTCAATTAACTAGCCGCAGGGTTTCTGGAATTCCAGACAAGATACAATTCGTATGCATGTAGAGCAAGTCAAGTGAAATCGATAAACAAGAACAATTCTCGTTAGGACAAGTGCGATAAAGTAAACCCTTGCCCGATCAAATCACTTATATATCATGTAATCACATTGGTCAAAGATAAATCACAAATATCAAGTTCAATCAGATATTTGGAAGCACTCACCAAAAGTAGTGCTTCTAATGTTCGCGTCTGGGTGGTACTCCGGGTTTGGATTCCAAATCTGCGATAAAACTTGATTTAAGAACTTTGAAAATCAACTAAGGTTCGAAACATAGACGTTTCATTCAATAAGAATCAAGAAATTGAAATTCACTTGGAGAATAGTCGTGAAACGGTTGCTCGCTTTTCAAACTGAAAAATTTTGTAAGATGTATACTTGGAAATAACTTTTGAGTCGAAAGTGCAAGGAAAACGGATTTATAGGGATTATTACCGCTTTTCCTAAGGGTACAAGTTCGGTTAGGTTCTAACGTATAACCCTCGATAACCAAAGTAGCAAAAGTCCTAGATGCTTCAAGTGATATTCATTTATCAATTTTACCCACGTCGCAAGTGTATTTCTCTAGTCCTCGAGCGTAAATTCGAGCAGCATGCCCTTTGTATTTTCCTATTTCCAGCCATTTATGGCTTCATTATTTTCCTCATTCAAACCCAAAGGTACGCACACAACAATCTAATTTCAATAGCCGTTCAATAGGCTCAAGACAATACAAGGACAAAATCAAGCTAACAACAAGTGCGGAAATGAAGTTTAACAAGAGACAGATTTGATAGAGTTTTGCGTAACGGACACAACCGAAGCTACGCTTATCGGATTGGGGTAAACATTATACCATTTCGAAGCTAAGACGATGGTCTACAACTTTCATGAAGATCACTTAGTCAAATTGCCAGTGTAACCCCGTCAAATTCCCAATTCACAGAACCAACTTCCAACTAACCGGCTAGTTAACCGTATTACATTTAGAGGGCCATATCTCAGGCTACCAAAGTCCGTTTAAGGCGTTCTTGGATGCGTTGAAAATATAAGACAGAGTACTAAAACTTTAATGTTTTGGTAAATGGATGAATCAGCACAGATCATAGTGAATAGACACGGTCAACTGGATGAACTGTCTAAAACGGATCACTGGATGCATCCTAGGGCAGTGAGGGTATTTTGGTCTTTTCACAGGCTACGTTACTCCGATTGGGCTGAAATTTTGTAGGAATCTATAAAAAATCATTCTATACAACTTTCATGTTTTATGATAAGCCTAATTCGGCCTATAAAATCACGAATTGGAACCGGACAGAACTGAGCTACAGTTTTCCAGAAATCTGAAATTTTTCGTTTTCAAAGGAAACTTTCTTCATTTCTTGCCTCAATCACCACCACAACCTCTTATATAAGCTTAGATACAACATATACTATCCATACAGCAAATATAGGCAGAAAATCATCAAACCCAAACTCATGTAACTCAAGAACATACACTATATCCATCCAAATCATTATAATAGGTATCATCCACCACAAATTTAAGGTGCTATGCCAAATTGAACAAGATCAAGGGTAAGAAATGGTAAATCATCCTTATTACCTTATTAAAGTTACTACCAAGAGCAGCCCTAGCTTTTCTTTCCAAACTTTCACCAATACACCACTAGCTAAACACTCAAAGAAGGTTTTAATCGGTTTAGTTTCTTGTTTCCTCACTTGGATGGCTCAAACTTAAGATGAAATGGTGTATCTCTCCCTTGGTTTTTCTCTCCCTCTCTCTCGGCCAAAGCAAGCAGAAATGATGAAGAAAGGAAGCAAAATGGTGATAATAAGGCAAGACAATTTGGTCTTGGTCAAGGCCCTAGATGGCCAACAAGTGTCACTACCAATTTCCACTCATTTTTTTGTTTCTTTTCCTTGCTAATTTGGTCAAAATTTTCGACCAAAGCCAGATGGAAATGAGGGGATATTTTGCTCAAATTTTAATGAGCTTATATGGTAAGAAAGTGGTGATCAAGTGGTGTGTTCAATCGGTAGTGCACGGTACACGTCGGTTCGCACCGTTTTTCCTTAAATCACACGTACTAGGGTTTTTACTTCCTATTCACTAACTTTTTATCATTGCTTCTAATCACATATTATTTCTCACCTAAAAGTCTCTTTTAAGCACCAAATTTGATCCTTACTCCATACCGGATAATTACACTACGGATACACGAAAAATCCTATTTCACTTCGAATTGAAATCGGAAAGGAAAACCCTAATTTCCTATGATCATTGGCACTTTTCTAGGGTGATTGAGTAGTAGGATAGTGTAGAATAATAATTGCCAAATAATTTTCAAATAAAAGGAAATTTTCATGAAATATATAAGGAATTTACAAGTCCTCACACTCTCTCCCCCTTCAGAGAATTTCGACCTCGAAATTCATACCTTTCGCCGTGAACAGGTCGGGATATTTCTCTTGCATGTCCTTTTGTAGTTCCCAGGTTGCTTCTTCCACTTCATGATGCTTCCATAGAACCTTTACTAATGGAATCTGCTTGTTTCTCAGGTCCTTCACCTTCCGATCCAATATTTGAATGGGTCGTTCTTCATAGGTTAAGGACTCGTCGAGTTCAATATCTTCTGGTGATAAAATGTGAGTCGGATCCGGATGGTATTTCTTAAGTAAAGAAACATGGAAAACGTCATGGATCCGAGACAAACTAGCTGGTAATTCAAGTCGATAAGCCATATTTCCTTTTCGCTGGAGTATATTGAAAGGTCCTATGTACCGTGGTTGCAACTTTTTCCCTTTTCCTGCTCTAATCTTTACTTTCAACGGGGTAATTTGAAGAAACACCTTATCTCCTATCTCGAACTCCAAATCCTTCCTCCGATGATCAGCATAACTTTTCTGTCGGCTTTGGGCTGTTTGAAGTCTTTGGCGGATCACCTTTACCCGTTCGTAGGCTTCCTCAATCCATGGTATTGTAGACAGATCTATAATCTTTCTCTCTCCTACTTCATCCCAATGGATTGGGGATCGACATCGTCGTCCATACAAGGCTTCATATGGGGCCATTTGAATAGAGGAATGATAACTATTGTTATATGCAAATTCAACCAAGGTTAAGTATCGGCTCCAACTTCCTCCAAAGTCCACAATACAGGCTCTCAGCATATCCTCAAGAGTTTGAATGGTTCTCTCAGATTGTCCATCAGTTTGTGGGTGATATGATGTACTATAATTCAACTTAGTTCCTAGAGTCTCTTGCAATTTCTGCCAAAATCGGGATACAAACCTAGGGTCTCTATCGGATACAATGCTTACTGGTACCCCGTGTAGTCTTACCACTTCATCCATATAAAGTTTGGCAAGTTTCTCCAACGAATATTTCATATTTACTGGTAGGAAATGTGCGGTCTTAGTTAATCGATCCACTATTACCCAAATCGCATCATGCCCCTTTTGTGTTCGTGGCAACCCTGATACAAAATCCATCGTTATGTGCTCCTATTTCCATTTAGGGATCTCTAAAGGCTGTAACAGACCTGACGGTTTTTGATGCTCAGTTTTCACTTGTTGGCACGTAAGACACCTTTGTACAAATTGGGCAATCTCCGCCTTCATATTCTCCCACCAATACAGACTTTTGAGATCTTGGTATATCTTATTATTCCCTGGGTGCACCGTATACCTAGAGCGGTGTGATTCCACCAAAATCTCCCTCTTTAACTTCTCCTCCCTAGGTACAACGACACGATTTCGGAACTTTAAGATTCCATCAGGACCTAGGTTAAAGTTAGGCAACTCCCTTTTCTTCACCTTTTCCACCCACTTTTGCACCATTGGGTCCTTCACTTGGCCCTCTTTGATCCGATCCAACATTGTCGACTTCACCTCAATATTTCCAAAAATCACCTTCATATTTCCAAAAATCACCTTCTTCGGTTCCAGATGAGGTTTCCACTCACCTACATCTTCCAACAAGCTCCACTATCTCACCATGGAACTTGCTAGTTGAGCCTTTCGGCTTAAAGCATCTGCTACAACGTTGGCCTTTCCGGGATGATAGTTAATCGTACAATCATAATCTTCTAAGAACTCCACCCACCGACGTTGTCTTAGATTTAGCTCCTTCTGAGAAAACAGATACTTAAGGCTCTTGTGATCCGTATATACCTCGAAAGTCACACCGTATAGATAATGTCACCATTTTTTCAAGGCAAACACAACAGCTGCAAGCTCCAAGTCATGGGTTGGATAGTTCTGCTCATGAGGTTTTAACTTTCGAGACGCATAGGCAATGACATTCCTATTTTGCATCAACACGTACCCTAGCCCCTCTTTTGAAGCATCGGTATAAACCGTGTAACTATCGTTCCCATTGGGCAAAGCTAAAACTGGAGCCATAGTCAATTGCTTCTTAAGTTCTTGGAAACTACTCTTACACTTAACATCCCGGATGTACTTTCCTTATTTCTTTGTCAAGTTAGTTAAGGGTCCCGCAATTCTCGAGAAGTTCTTTACAAATCGGCGGTAGTACCCTGCTAAACCTAGAAAACTTCGCACCTCTGTGGGATTCTCTTGTCGCTTCCATTTGGCTATAGCTTCCACTTTCACCGGGTCTACAACAAGCCCATCTTTTGAAATTATATGACCTAGGAACGCCACTTTTTCCAGCCAAAATTCACACTTGCTGAACTTAGCGAACAATTGGTGCTCTCTTACGGTTTGCAGCACTATTCGTAAGTGTTGCTCATGCTCCTCCCTTGACTTCGAATATACTAGGATATCATCAATAAACACCACTACAAACCTATCCAAGTAAGGTTTAAACACTCGATGCATTAAATCCATGAACGCTGCTGGGGCATTGGTTAAGCCAAAAGGCATTACCGCAAACTCAAAATGCCCATATCGAGTGTTAAACGCCGTTTTTGGCACATCCTCCTTTCTGATTCTCAACTGATAGTACCCTTGTCGCAGATCCAATTTAGAAAATACCACCACCCCTTGTAACTGATCAAACAATTCATCGATGTGGGGTAGAGGATATTTATTCTTAACAGTTGCTGCATTTAGCCCTCGATAATCAATGCATAACCTTAAACTCCCGTCTTTCTTTTTAACAAATAGCACTGGAGCTCACCATGGTGACTCGCTCTCATGTATGAACCCCCGTTCTAGCAAGTCCTGCAATTGTACCTTTAACTCCTTAAGCTCAGTAGGTGCCATTCGATAAGGGGTTTTAGAGATGGGAGTAGTTCCGGGTACTAGATCAACCTTAAATTCAATCTCCCTTTCAGGTGGCAATGACCCCAATTCCTCCGAAAATATGTCTGGTTATTCTCGGATTACCGGCATGTCCTCCAATTTAACCTTCTCTCCCGGAGTGTTAATTAGAAAAGCTAGATAACCGTGCGCCCCACGACTAAGCAATTTCCTAGCCCTTATTCCCGAAATGAGCGCAGATGAGGCTAACATACCCCTCACGTCTAACTTCAAAATTGCCTCACCTGGTATGCAAAATTCTACCACTTTCATCCTACAATCTACCTGAGCATGGTAATGAGCTAGCCAATCCATACCTAGAATGACATCGTACCCCTTAATGGCTAGACTAATGAGGTCGACTACTAATTTCCGTTCGCCAACCCAAATATCACAATTTCTGTACATCTCATTTGCAAGTAAAATTTGATTACCCGTAGGTGTTCTTACTTCTAAGTCATAAGGTAGACTTTCAACTTTCATGTCAATTCCAAGCATAAATGTAGGGTTAACAAAAGAATGAGTGGCACTGGCTCCTGTGCTAGTCTACCCCCGCAGCCCCGACTAGGACCGCGTCCTCGGTTAGTTCCCCTGGCTTGATTTCTTCTACCCTCCATGTTTTGGATTTAACCAACTATGGACATATAAACAAAGTAAGGTATGGCTCGTATCGCACGTTGCAAAAGGATAAATAGAGGTAATAAAACGCATAATAAACAAGCACTTTATATACATAACAAACAAGTCACATATACATGCCAATCTAGGCAAGTCAAAAGCTATACTAGCCAAGGAACATAGAACAAAAGAAACCCTATTTACATCCACCGTGACACGTCAAAGTCAAAAATAAAAGAAAACGTGTCGTCCAACTATGTTCCTAACTACCCCACAAAAATCTCCTCAATCCCCGATCCTAACAAGTCATCTGGCTAGATGCCAACCCAACAGACTCTGAGGATGCACTCGGCTCCTCCTCTGGGTCCTCCTCCGGATCCTCCTCAGGAGCACCAGGAACGTCAGGGGCTACAGGCACTTGACCCTCCTTGGCCAAGTCCTGTATCACATCCTCTACCAGTGCCTCGCACTCGGTCAGGATATGGCCAATCCCGTCTCGGATGTCCTCAACCACTCGCATGAGGCGTCCAGTAGTCGCCTGAGCCTGCTCGCGGAAGGCATCAGTCCGCTGCTGCTCCTCCAAAATCGAGGCCTCCAGCTCTCGGATCCGGGCTCCCTGGTCTCGGAAAGTAGCCTGGAGACGCTCTATCTCCGAATGACACCTACGATTGGCGCTACCCAATCGTCTCCACTCATCGTCCACTGCAAGCACTACCCGATCAGGGTAGGAGTAGGTCTTCCAGCAATCGCAGCGTCGGATCTTGCGCGCTGGGGACCACCACTACACTGGCCCACCGGGGCTCTCCTGTTACGTGATCACGCGACAGACGGACCCCTCCAGATGTGGCTCGTCAATAGGAGCGTCAGTAGGTATGTCAGTAGGTACGGGTTGAGACGGCCCAGCACTCCCAGATGCATCAGTACCCGCCATCACCTAGGTTTGCAAATAACATTGCAAAGTAAGTACAGGAGACGTAGAAAACAAGGCTAAAGGCTAAGCTCAAGAATAAAACCCTAGCCTATCGTGTCAAGAACTCAATCTATCCAAATCAATTCACAACCTAGGCTCTGATACCGCCTGTGACGAACCCACCTTCCCCTAAGGCGTACCAAAGGGTTCGGCGGACCGCCTGCCCAACTCTCACCAGGACTCACTCACTCGTATCACGTGCATAAATCCGTGGACCATAAATAACATTGCAATTCAAGATTATAATTTACATTGATGCACAATCAAGATACAAAATCTCAATATACCTAAACTGGTTCAAAGTGTATACAATCCAGATACAAAACATTCTATTCGAGTAATAGCGCGAGTACAAGTCAAAAGTCAAAACAACTAGATTACGCTAGTCTTTACACGTCTCACGCCTCGCTCGTACCCTTGTAAGGAAAACAAAACTAACGGAGTGAGCCAAAGCTCAGTAAAGTTCCAAATATCAAATTGGCCATCAAACAAAGTAATAACAGTGTAATAGTGAAATAGCGAGCAAACAAGTCCAATCAAAGAGATAATACCTCAGGTAATCAAGAATATATGGATCATATTCACATGTAAGGATACAGTGGCTCATGTCTCGGCTCCATCCCAGCTTGATCGATTTGTAGTTGACACTCCGTCAACTTTCAAGTAATAACTAGTCCAGAAAGAAAACCCCACTTCACGCCAGTCTCCGTCCACCGATCAACCCCCTTATCCGGGCCCGCACGCCACACGAAACACGTGTGGTAATACTCGAGTATACCGATTAGCCGATGAGATAACACTCCACTCGACATTACTAGTTACCCAGGGTTCGTTATCTAATCGACCAGGCCCTTGCCGGCTCGACTCGATTAACTAGCCACAGGGTTTCTGGAATTTCAGACAAGATACAATTCATATGCATGTAGAGCAAGTCAAGCGAAATCGATAAACAAGAACAATTCTCGTTAGGACAAGTGCGATAAAGTACACCCTTACCCGATCAAATCACTTATATATCATATAATCACATTGGTCAAAGATAAATCACAAATATCAAGTTCAATCAGATATTTGGAAGCACTCACAAAAAGTAGTGCCTCTAATGTTCGCGTCTAGGTGGTACTCCGGGTTTGGAGTCCAAATCTGCGATAAAACTTGATTTAAGAACTTTGAAAATCAACTAAGATTCGAAACTTAGACGTGTCGTTCAATAAGAATCAATAAATTGAAATTCACTTGGAGAATAGTCGTGAAACGGTTGCTCTCTTTTCAAACTGAAATATTTTGTAAGATGTATACTTGGAAATAACTTTTGAGTCGAAGGTGCAAGGAAAACGGATTTCTAGTGATTATTACCGCTTTTCCTAAGGGTACAAGTTCGACTAGGTTCTAACGTATAACCCTCGATAACCAAAGTAGCAAAAGTCCTAGATGCTTCAAGTGATATTCATTTATCAATTTTACCCAGGCCGCAAGTGTATTTCTTTAGTTCTCGAGCGTAAATTTGGGCAGCATGCCCTTTTTATTTTCCTATTTCCAGCCATTTATGGCTTCATTATTTTTCTCATTCAAACCCAAAGGTGCACACACAACAATCTAATTTCAATAGCAGTTCAATAGGCTCAAGACAATACAAGGACAAAATCAAGCTAACAACAAGTGCGGAAATGAAGTTTAACAAGAGACAGATTTGATAGAGTTTTCCGTAACGGACACAACCGAAGCTACACTTATTGGATTGGGGTGAAACTTATACCGTTTCGAAGCTAAGACAAGGGCCTACAACTTTTATGAAGATTACTTAGTCAAATTTCCAGTGTAACCCCGTCAAATTCCCAATTCACAGAACCAACTTCCAACTAACCGGCTAGTTAACCGTACTACATCTAAATGGCCATATCTCAGGCTACCAAAGTCCGTTTAAGGCGTTTTTGGAGGCGTTGAAAAGCTAAGACAGATTACTAAAACTTTCATGCTTTGTCAAATGGCTGAATCAGCACGGATCATAGTGAATAGACATGGTCAACTGGATGAACTGTCTAAAACGGATCACTGGATGCATCCTAGGGCAGTGAGGGTATTTTGGTCTTTTCACAGGCTACGTTGCTCCGATTGGGCTGAAATTTTGTAGTAATCTATAAAACATCATTCTCTACAACTTTCATTTTTTATTCTAAGCCTAATTCGGCTTCTAACATCACGAACTAGAACCGGACAGAACTGAGCTACAGTTTTCCAGAAATCTGAAATTTTTCGTTTTCAAAGGAAATTTTCTTCATTTCTTGCCTCAATCACCACCACAACCTCTTATATAAGCTTAGATACAACATATACTATCCATACAGCAAGTATAGGCAGAAAATCATCAAACCCTAACTCATGTAACTCAAGAACATACACTATATCCATCCAAATCATTATAATAGGTATCATCCACCACAAATTTAAGGTGCTATGCCAAATTAAACAAGATCAAGGGTAAGAAATGGTAAATTGTGACAGCCCCACCTTACCCTAAGGCGAACCAAAGGGTTTGGCGGACCACCTGCCTAGCTCTCGCTAGGACTACGGAGTCGAAACACACAAATCCGATATTACACGAGACAGGACCCAAAAGAATTGAATGATTGAAAACCGCCAAGCTTAACAGTAACTTACCAAAATCACATGGAAAAAAAACATTTTCATATATACATGTCGCTTGGTTTACAATTCAGATGGAACCAGTGAAACGAAGTACATTTAGAGTTTGTTTCCCCTCGAGGAGCTATACAAAAGAACAATAGATTATCTAACTAGCTCAACTCGCTTTTCAAAATCATGATTTCCAAAAGAGGTTCCTGTAAGGAAAACAAAAGGAACAGAAAGGGGTGAGCTTGCGCTCAATGAGGTACCAAACATGTAGCAGAAAATCATGGCATTTCACATTTAACAAATCAGATACACATGCCAGATGTAAAGCAAAGGAACCAATGATTCAAATCAGAAGGATACGGGTGGCTCTCAGGAGCCAAATTTCCAGCGCAGTACTTGATCCAAACCGGTTGACTCTCCGTCAACGTATATAGAACCAAACGTCCGTAGACCCCTCTTTACACCGAATTCCGTCCACCAAACACCCCTTTACCGGGCCCGCTCACCGTAACCGAACAGAAATGGTAATACTCGAGTATACCGGAATCAAGGGTCTCAATACCCAAAAATCCCCGAACAGACTACCGTGGTTCGTTATCTAATCGTCCAGGCCCTTGCCGGCCCGACTCGAATAACTTAGCCACAGGATTGAGCTCATAGGTCATAGAAATCCGAACAGATGCAGACACAGATAACAGATTCAGATACAGAGACAGAATAGCAGATTCAGATAGTAGATTCAGACGGCAGATTCAGATAGGCACTCAAAATTGGCATATGAACAGATAGAAGAACGAGTGTGATAAAGTACACCCTCGCCTCCATTTTATCAAAACAGTATTTGGCTTCAATAGTCATAAATCAAGTATTCAGATATTCAGATATTTCACATAATGGGTAGCAGGTAGTGGAACACTCACCGGCTCAACTTCAAAAAGTTTTCACTTCAGATTGGCCTTAATCGCCAAGAAATCCTAAAATAATCAAAATAAACCAATTGAAGGTTTTACTTCCAGAATCGAGTAAACAGAATGCACATGTGAGGCTCGACTACTAGTCGTATGCCTCGCCAAATAGTTACTAATGCAAGGGTGCAGAACATGATTTTCTTAGAAACGAAAAGGTAACATGAAGACTTAGGCGCAAACAACCCAAAAGCCTTTCATTTCCACAAAAAGGCAAATCCAACTTAAAGGAACCAAACGGCCTATAAAATCGGGCAGCACCTCCCCTAAATTTCTTACTTTTCCAGCCATTAAGGCTTCATTATATCCTCAAATCAGTCCCAACATTTCACACAAAAGTCATCTCATTTACCAAAAGCCGTTCACTAGGCTCAAAGCAGTACAAGTACAAAAGTTAGCTAGGAAATGACCGGAATAAGAGTAAGTCTTAAAACATGTAAGCAAGTACAATGAGACTCGATAACGAGTCAAAAAGCCATGCCAATCATAACCCCCAATAGGGTTTATATGCATGAATAAGCATCATAGGTAAACAGAAATTAAGAAATGGCTTTAACTTAGGCCTTAACAAAAAAAAACGTATTTGACCTCATAATGCGGTAATGACACCACTTTCACTACGGTTATCGGATGGGGGTGCAAGACCCACCGTTTCGAAGCTATGAAACAGGGCTACAACAATGTAGAAGTACACTCAGTCCAAATCCTAGCACAACTAGGTCGAAAATGCAGAATACCACAACCTGAACCGTAATTGCAGGTTTACAAATCACACAAAACTGTAATCAGTACAACTCGGTCTATACAGGTCCAAATGCATTGATTCCAAAGGCATATGGTAGCTAAGACATTCAGATACATTTCATCAGAAGACACCAACATCCAAAATCCAAAGAAATTCCAGTCAAAATGGCCAATTACAAGTGCAGTTCACACATTCTGATCACCCAGAACAGCAACAGTAAAAACGACATAACTCACTCTACAATACTCCAAATGACCTGAAATGTTGTAGGCACCTTTAAAATGTCATTCCCTACAACTTTCATGTTTTGAGCTAAGGCCAATTCGGCCTCCATCTATGACCTAAAATTTCGGACAGAATGTAGCTTCAAGAACCCTAATTTTCCAGAATTTCTTCCAAACCCAAAATTGGTTGCAATTGTCCACTTTTTCCACCTTCTAGCTTCATTACATAACATTTCCAATCATCATACAAGGCCACAACATCATGATTACATTAAACCAGAAAATTCACCAATAAAATAAAAACTTCACCAAAACTCTTCAAATCAAGAAATAATTCACATAATCCATCACTTTAGCTCACATTAGGCACAAATGAACCATCATTATGTATAGGAGGGAGTTCATATACCACTTACCAAGTAAACAAGAGAGAGGGAGATGTTGGACACCTTAGCTCTTCAAACAAACTTCACTAAACTACTTACTAGCACCCAAGGGAGGAATTTTATGGAGTGGAATCTAATTTAGGTGGTTGGTTTTGGAAGATTGAGTGAAATGGAAGCTAGAAAGTTGAAGAATTTCTTTCTTCTTTGCTCAAGGAAGAACCGGCCATGGAGGAGGAGAAAATGGTGATTTTTGAGCAATTTTTCAAGATATTTACTCAATTTGGTCAAAAGTCAAAAGTGTGAATAGTTGCCAACAAAGTCCAACCAATGGTTGTGTGACACTTGTCACTCCATTAATGCAATCTTATCACTTCTTTTTTCTCTCTCACATCAATCATTTCACACACTCTACTTATCTCTTAACACCCGATAAATTTTATACAGTATCCGGAATTTAACCTAATTGGCCGAATTTTTCCGAACTTTTCGCACTAGTGGGTCCCACGTCCGATATACGTTCTTAATTTCTCAAAATCTATTCGATACTAGAAAATCATCTAAAAACTATATTTACTCGTAAAATAATCTAGAAAATTTTCCGGATACAGAAAGTGTAGAAAACAAGCCATTGAAAATAAGAAAGCCTAGAAAGATTATAAAACCTAACAAATGGAAAAGTTACGGGTTCTCACATAAATCATCCTTATTACCTTATTAAAGTTACTACCAAGAGCAGCCCTAGCTTTTCCTTCCAAACTTTCACCAACACACCACTAGCTAAACACTCAAAGAAGGTTTTAATCAGTTTAGTTTCTTGTTTCCTCACTTGGATGGCTCAAACTCAAGATGAAATGGTGTATCTCTCCCTTGGTTTTTCTCTCCCTCTCTCTCGGCCAAAGCAAGCAGAAATGATGAAGAAAGGAAGCAAAATGGTGATAATAAGTGTGAGAACCCGTAATTTTTTCCATTTGTTAGGTTTTATAATCTTTCTAGGCTTTCTTGTTTTCAATGGCTTGTTTTCTACACTTTCTGTATCCGGAAAATTTTCGAGATTATTTTTACGAGTAAATATAGTTTTTAGATGACTTTTCTAGTATCGAATAGATTTTGAGAAATTAAGAACGTATATCGGACGTGGGACCCACTAGTGCGAAAAGTTTGGAAAAATTCGGCCAATTAGGTTAAATTCCGGATACTGTGTAAAATTTATCGGGTGTTAAGAGATAAGTAGAGTGTGTGAAATGATTGATGTGAGAGAAAAGAAGTGATAAGATTGCATTAATGGAGTGACAAGTGTCACACAACCATTGGTTGGACTTTGTTGGCAACTATTCACTATTTTGACTTTTGACCAAAAAATTGGTTAAATATCTCAAAAATGCACAAAAAAATTACCATTTCTTACCTCTTGTTGGCCGAACCTCTTGTGCAAGGAAGGAAGAAGAAACTCTTCAAGTTCTAGCTACTACTTGGTGCAAATCACCCAAAAACATTTGCTTACATCCATTTCTACTCCATAAAAATCTTTCTAGTTGGTGATAGAGGTTGTTTGGTGAAGTTTTCTTGAAGAGCTAGGGTGGTCTACAACTCCTCTTCTCTTATTTCTTAGGTAAGTGATGATTAAACATTCTACTACACTTATTGATGCTTATATGGTGCTTAATGGGACCTAAAGTGATGGATTATGTGACTTGTTTCTTGATTTGAAGTGTTTTGGTGAAGTTTTCAATTTTATGATGAATTTTCTGGTTTCATATGATCTTGATGGTGTGGTTGTTTTTGATGGTTGGTAATAAGGGGCTTTAGCTCTAGTAGGTGCATATGATAGGAAATTGCAATCAATTTTGAATTTGGAAGAATTTCTGGAAAATTAGGGTTCTTGGTTGAACATTCTGTCCGAAATTTTAGGTCATATATAGAGGCCGAATTGGACTTTTCCAAAACATGAAAGTTGTAGGTATGGATGAGTTTGAAGTGCCTGAAAATTTCAGGCATTTGGAGTAGTGTAGAGTGAGTTATGCCGTTTTTACTGTTGCTGTTCTGGGTGAACAGAATGTGCGAACTGCGATAGTAATTGTCTATTTTGACTGGCATTGGTTTGGATTTTGAAGTTGGTGTCTTCTGATGAAATGTATCTGGATGTCTTAGCTAGCTTATGCCTTTGGAATTCGGCATTTGGACTTGTATAGACTGAGTTGTGTTCATTACAGTTTTGTGTGTTTTGCAAACCTGTTTTGGTAATTCTGGTTTAGTATTTGGCACATTTGACCTAGTTGTGCTAGGATTTGGACTGAGAGGCCTTCTACATTGTTGTAGCCCTGTCTTTTAGCTTCGATATGGTGGGTCTTACGCCCTCATCCGATAAGCGTAGCGCATTTTGTGCCATTACCGCATACGGAGGCCAAACCTGTTTTTGTTGATTGATCAAATGAGTTATATTTTCTGATTTTCTGGTTTGCTATTATGCTTATTTATGTATATGAAACCCTATTGGGGTTGTGATTGGCATGGCTTTATGATTCGTTATCGAGTCTCATTGTACTTGTTTGCATGTTTTTAAGGCTTACTCTATTCCGGTCATTTCCTAGCTAACTTTTGTACTTGTATTGCTTTGAGCCTAGTGAACGGCTTTTGGGAAATGAGATGACTTTTGTGTGAGGTTTTGGGACTGATTTGAGGAAATCATGAAGCCTTAATGGCTGGAAAAGTAAGAAATTTAGGGGAAATGCTGTCCGATTTTCTAGCCGTTTGGTTCTTTAAGTTGGATTTGCCTTTTGATGGAAATGAAGGGCTTTTGGGTTGTTGACCCTAGGTCTTCATGTTATCTTTTGTTTCCAAGAAAATCATGTTTTTGAACCCTTGCATTAGTATTTTTGGGCAAGGCGTACGACGTGTAGTCGAGCCTCACTTGTGCATTCCGTTTACTCGATTTTGGATATGAAACCTTCAATTGGTTTATTTTGATTATTTTAGGGTTTCTTGGCGATTAAGGCCAATCTGAAGTAAAAACTTTTGAAGTTGAGCCGGTGAGTGTACCACTCCCCTCCATTGCTATTTAACTTGATTTCTGCTCTGCAATCTGTTTATTTGTTCGAGACGAGGGTGTACTTTATCACACTCGTCCTCTAGTCTGTTCATATGCCAATTTACTATGCAAAATTTGAATCTGTTATCTGTGTCTGCATCTGTTCGGATTTCTATGACCTATGAGCTCAATCCTGTGGCTAAGTTATTCGAGTCGGGCCGGCAAGGGCCTGGACGATTAGATAACGAACCACGGTAGTCTGTTCGGGGATTTTGGGTATTGAGACCCTTGATTCCGGGTATACTCGAGTATTACCATTTTGTTCGTTTGAGGTGAGCGGGCCCGGTAAAGGGGTGTTTGGTGGACGGAATTCGGTGATAAGAGGGGTCTACGGACGCATTGGTTCTATATACGTTGACGGAGAGTCAACCGGTTTGGATCAAGTATTGCGCTGGAAATTTGGCTCCTGAGAGCCACCCGTATCCTTCTGATTTGAATCATTGGTTCCTTTGCTTTACATCTGACATGTGTATCTGATTTGTTAAATGTGAAATGCCATGATTTTAATGCTATCTGTTTGGTACCTCATTGAGCGCAAGCTCACCCCTTTCCGTTCCTTTTGTTTTCCTTACAGGAAAACAAACCCTTTTGGTCTGGATTTGACAAATGGCTGCCAAATTGAGCTAGTTGAACATATCTTTTGTATAGCTCATGTATTAAAACCCTAAGTGTACTTTTGGGGCGTTTTCTCTTTTGATTTGGCAAACCGTGTGTATATATTAACTTTTGAAAACTTTTGTATGTCATTTTGATTTGTAAACGCTAAAGTTCAGATGTGAATGTTTGTTGGCTATTTCGGTTGGGTTCTGACGGGTCGGTCACTATTCATGGCCGACTTCGGATTTCATTTTTTTTAAATTTTGGGTTATTTTACCATTTTGACTCGTTTACTCTCGTTCGTAAGTTCCGGATCGCTATAGATAGTTCTAGTCTGCATCGTGAGTCCTGGCGAGAGCTGGGCAGGCAGCCCGCTAACCCCTTTGGTTCGCCTTAGGGGAAAGTGGGGCTGTTACAATAAGGCAAGATAATTTGGTCTTGGTCAAGGCCCTAGATGGCCAACAAGTGTCACTACCAATTTCCACTCATTTTTTTGTTTCTTTTCCTTGCCAATTTGGTCAAATTTTTTGGCCAAAGCCAGCTGGAAATGAGGGGATATTTTGCTCAAATTTTAATGAGCTTATATGGTAAGAAAGTGGTGATCAAGTGGTGTGTTCAATCGGTAGTGTACGGTACACGTCGGTTTGCACCGTTTTTCCTTAAATTACACGTACTAGGGTTTTTACTTCCTATTCACTAACTTTTTATCATTGCTTCTAATCACATATTATTTCTCACCTAAAAGTCACTCTTAAGCACCAAATTTGATCCTTACTCCATACTGGATAATTACACTACGAATACACGAAAAATCCTATTTCACTTGGAATTGAAATCGGAAAGGAAAACCCTAATTTCCTATGATCATTGGCACTTTTCTAGGGTGATTGAGTAGAAGGATAGTGTGGACTAATAATTGCCAAATAATTTTCAAATAAAAAGGAATTTTCAAGAAATATATAAGGAATTTACAAGTCCTCACAAACTCTCGCCAGGACTCGCTCCCTTTACAACTTCAAAACTAAAGGCAACTATAGTTCTAAACTTCAAATGTACATTGATGCATAAGTTAAGCTCCAAGGCTCATACATTCCCAAATATCTCAAAATATTTAACATTTCAGATACATTCACCCCTAATCGAGCACTAGAGCAAGTATAATCGCAGAAATTCAAAAACTAGACTATGCTATCCTGTCCCAGCCTCACGCCCTTGCTCGTACCCCCTGTAAGGAAAACAAATGTAACGGAATAGAGTGAGCTAAAGCTTAGTGAGGTTCCGAAACATCATGTAGACCCAAATAGCAAGTTGGTCATTATGTAAGACTTGAAATATCAAAGTAGCGAGTATAAAAGTGAGCAATAACATTTCAAGTAGCAAATCTCAAAATGATCGAGTGTAAAGTTTTTAAAAAGAAACAATAACACTACAAGTAATAATCATTTCAAAGTATAAGGATACGGATGGCTCTCAAGAGCCAAATTCCCTTTGCTTCACCAGAGCTTGATCAAATAGTAGTTGACACTCCGTCAACTTTCAAGTAAAGTAACCGGTCCAGTAGAACACCACTTAACTACAATCTCCGTCCACTATTCAAACCCCCCTGCTAGGTCCGAAATCCTAAAATAAACACTAGTGATAATACTCGAGCATACCGATTAGTCGAGGAAATAACACTCCACTCAACAAAACAAGAGACCCAGAGTTTGTTACCTAATCTACCAAACCCTTGCCGGCTTGACTCGAGTAACTAGCCACAGGGTTTCTGGAATCCCAGAGAGTGCGCACATGATACACAAGTATATCAAGTTAATTGCAACAAATAAACAAGTATATATCACATTAGGGCAAGTGCGACATCGACACCCAGTTCTAGAAGACATAGAAACTCAATTCTTGCATTTTTAGGGTAAAAAATGGCGGTCAGAAGCACATGAAAAACAGGTCAGGAAAATTAGAGTTTTTGTGTAGTCAGGAGTGCTTTAGCCAAATCATAAGCTAAAATGATCCAATTGATCTGAAATTTTGTAGGTAGAAAGCTAACTGAAATCCCTATAACTTTCATGTTTTGTCCAAAAGTTGATTCAATCTAAAACATGGAGAAATTCGCAGCCCAAGTTGAGTCCAAAAACAGGGCAAAACTGAAATTCACCAACAAATGCTAAAATTTTGCATATCAACCTTAAAACTACTCATCAAAGCTGGAAATTGCTTGACAAAACTGAAATTTCATTTTTAAAGCTAAATATCACAATCAAGCCACTAATCATCTCACAAATTCCATTTCCAAGGTTAATACCAATATATTAGAGATAAACATCATAAATCAAAGTTGAAAAATCACAAACCCTAACTGAAATTCGTTAATCTTCACCAAAACTAGAGTATCATCCAACATAATTCAAGATTCAAGGCATCTATCCCATATTTTACTAAATCAAGAAAGAAAAAGGAAGTTTTAGACTTATACCTTCCAAAACACTTAAAGAAAGTGAAGAACCAAGCTATTTCTCTCCAAACAACTCCACAACAAACTTCCTTAACTTCTTGGTGCTAGTTTAACTGGTTTAATTTTGTGGTTTCAACCCAAACAAGGCAAGATTCAAGATTGGAGTTGGAGGTTTTCTGTGAGAACCCGAAAATTTTCTTATTTTCTAGGCTTTATTTTATTTAATTGCACGCCTTTTCTATATTTTCTTTATTAGGAAAATTTTATAGATAATTTTTATCAGTAAATATAGTTTTAAAATCATTTTTTCCAGTATAAGTTAGTTCATGAGATTTTAGGAGTGTATATTGGACGTGGGACCCGCTAGTGCGGTAAGTGCGCTAAAATTCGGCCAATTAGGTTAAGTGTTGTATACCGGGATTAATTTACCAGGTGTTAAGAGATAATTAGAGGTTACCTAAATGGATTGGTGTTGGAGAGACAAAAAGGTAACTTCAAGCCAAAAAGGTGACAAGTGTCACTTGGTGATTACCTCTTGGACTTTGACCATTTTACCAACTTTATTAAAAACCCAAAAATTGACCAAAAATCTTCATTTTCTTCATCCATTTGGCCGACTCTCTTAGGGAGAAAAAGAAAGGAAACCTTCAACTTTCTTCTTCACAATCTTGCTCCAATCTTACAATCTAACCATTAAAACTTCAAATTTCTCCATAAAAACCCTTAGCTAAGTAGTATTGAGTTAGTTAGTGAAGTGGTTTGGAAGGAGGAGGTGCTAAGTTTCTTCTTTTCTTGAAGTTGCAAGGTGAGTAGCTAAGGAATCTTTCCTTTGTTCTTGATAATGTTCAATTAGTGACTTGTGCTAGTTAAAGAAGTGATTTTGTGGAAGATTTCATGACTTTTGGTAGAGATTGATGAATTTTTATTTTTATTCATGATTTTTCTGATTTTATATGATTGGTATTGGTTGGACATGGATGATGGCTTAGTATGGTCTAGAATGAAGCTTTGGTGTGTTAATTGTAGTTATTTGCGGAAAATTTCTGGTTTGTACGAAAAATTTCAGATTTAGGGTTTTGAATTGGGGTTTTTCTAGGGTTATTGTGGAACTCTTGAATTGGCTTCGTTTAATGGGTATTGTAACCCTAATAAGGTGTATTGAATGGCATAGGACTTGTACTTGTAGTTGGGGTTGTATTGGTTGAAAATGAATGATGAATTGTAGGTTGGAAATCTGAAATTTTAAGGGGAAATGCTGTCCAAATGTTAGGTTCATATGATTTCTTGGATTTGGGTTGCTTAGAGTGTTAATTAGTGACTTTGGGGTTGTCTAAACCCTTAGCCCCAAGTATTCCTTATATTACTTTCCAGTTCTATTGGCCTTACATTAGTGATATGTGGTTTGGGTTTATGACTCGTATTCGAGTCTCATTGTGTTTCCTTGAATGATTTAGGGCGTGCCGGTGACCCAAGGCGCTCGTTGGACGGAAATTTGTGAAATCTTCCTTTGCTTGATTGGTGAGTGTACTACTCACCGGATTGTTACTTCATGGCTTTATTACAAGTGAAATTTGTGACACCCCCACCTCCCCCTAAGGCGAACCAGAGGGTTCGGCAGACGGCCTGCCCAGCTCTCGCCGGGACTCAGTCGAACCTCAATCAAATCCGAAATAAAATCACAAGATCAAACGAATGTGGCTACTGTGGAAAGGCCAAAAATGTTTGATTTGCGGAAATGGTGACCACCAGGTTAGCAATTGTCCGAGGAAACGGTCACGTGAAAGTAGTACACAGCAACTGGAGGGCACTAAACCAAAATCAGCGAATGAAAAAGGGAACCGAACAAAAGTACCGGCAAGGGTATATGCCTTAGACAACCAACAAGCTCCTGAGCCATCTGAAGGTAAAAATTTCGAGGATGAAATTTCTTAAGGGGGAGAGAGTGTGAGGACTTGCAAATTCCTTATATATTTCTTGAAAATTTCCTTTTATTTGAAAATTATTTGGAAAATACTATTCTATACCATCTTACTACTCAATCACCCTAGAAAAAGTGCCAATGATCATAGGAAATTAGGGTTTTCCTTTCTGATTTCAATTCGAAGTGAAATAGGGTTTTTGTGTACCCGTAGTGTAATTATCCGGTATGGAGTAAGGATCAAATTTGGTGCTTAAGAGTGACTTTTAGGTGAGAAATAATATGTGATTAGAAGCTATGATATAAAGTTAGTGAATAGGAAGTAAAAACCCTAGTACGTGTAATTTAAGGAAAACGGTTAGAACTGACGTGTACCGTTCGTTACCGAGTGAGTGCACCGATTAAACCCTAATTTATTTCTTTAATCTCCTCATTTTATTTTGACTAATTAACCCTCAAAATATCTTATACATGATTCACCATGGTGGGCCAAAGGAAGAAGGAAGAAAACTCTAGAAAGGACACATGTCAAGCCCTTATTGGAAGGAGCTTTGACTAATTTGTATCAACCATCATAAAACAAGAATTTAACCAAATCTTCTCCATTTCTTCACCACCTTGGCCGAAAATGGAGAGAGAAAAAGGGGAGAGAAACTTCATCTTCATCAACTAAATTTTTTGCCTAATCTTAAACTCCAACCATAAATCTTGTTAATCACTTCACCAAAACTACTCTTTAGGGAAGATTAGAGCTGTGTATGGCAAGATTTTGAAGGAAAGATTGTGGTCTTCTCCTACAAGCATCCTAGGAAGGTATCATGGCTTTTCACCCTTTTCTTTTTCCCAATTTTGGTTAAATATGGCTAGAAGCTTTTAATTTAGAGTTACAACGGTTAATTAGTGTGTTTTGTTGGAGTTGGGGGGATGATTAGCTAGGGTTTCATTTTCAGCTTTGATTATGATCATATATCCTTTAATTGATTTTATGAAGTTGCTAGTTGGAGGTTTTGATGATTTAAACCTAACAAACATGAAATTCTAGCAACAAAGTTCTAATTCCAGGTTTAAATTCTCACAAAACACCATTCTGCCTGTTTTTGTTTCATCATGATAGAGGCCGAATTAGACTTCACATAAAACATGAAAGTTGTAGAGAATTATGATTTATAGGTTCCTGAAAAATTTCAACTCAATCGGAGCAACGTATCCTGTGAAAAGACCGAAATACCCCTGCTGCCCTGTTTCTGTCCGAAAATGAAAATCAGCTTCTGTAATTGGATGTTTTGACCAGGAATACTACTGATTTGGTTGTCAATGTCTTATTAAGACTTATAGCCTTATATCTTAGCTTTCAAATGGATTTGGAATTACCTGAATTGGAGTTGTGTGTGCTGAGATATGAGTGAATAAAGCAGGACTGCTAGTTGATTTCTGCAGTGAATTTTGAACTGGAAAATATGGAGTTGTTTTGGTAAATTTGACCTAGTTGTGGTGAGAACTGGACTGAGTGGTCTTCATGAAACTGGTAGGAATTTGTCTTAGCTTTTCAACGCCTCCAAGAACGCCTTAAACAGACTTTGGTAGCCTGCGATATGGCCATTTAAAGGTAGTACAGTTAATTAGCCGATTAGTTGGAACTTGGTTCTGGGAATTGGGAATTTGACTAGGTTACACTGGAATTTGGACTAAGTGGTCTTCATCAAAATTGTATCCCTCTTTCTTAGCTTCGAAATGGTATAAATTATATCCCAATCCGATAAGCGTAGCTTCGGATGTGTCCGTTACGTAAAACCCGTCAAATCTGTCTTTTACTAAAGCTCATTTCCGCACATGTTGTTAACTTGATTTTGTACTCATATGACTTTGAGCCTATTGAATGGCTATTGTGATGAATTTATATTGTGTATAACTTTGGGATTGGCTGAGGAAAATAATAAAGCCATAAATGGCTGGAAAATTAGGTAAATACAAAGGGCGTGCTGCCCAAATTTATACTCAAGAACTAGAGAACTATACTTGCAACTTGAGTAAGGGTTAAGAGTGAATATCACTTGAACCATCTAGGATGTTTGCACCTTCTTTTACCGAGGTATATAAGTAAGGACTTGGCCGAACTTATACCCTTGAGAAATAAAATAATGACTGCTCGGAGTACGTTTTCTTTGTCACTTCGACTTAAATGGAGATTTCAAAGTTTTACGAGCAAGCATAAGTTTTACAAATATTTTACTCATAGCCTTTGGTTTAAATGTACTCTTTTCACTTCCAAAACCATACTTATATTTTGTACTAGTAGTTATTCGGATTTTCTTGGGTTCCCTTAAACTTTAGAGGGGTTTAACTGTAATATTTTCTCATGGCTATTATTAGGGTTTCTTGGCGATTGAGAGTGTTATCCGGGAGGATACTTTGGACATTATTTTGCTTAAATAGGTGAGTGTTCCTTGTTTGTTATATTTTCTTGACTTATTGGCTTGTTATTATTGATTGATAATGTGTTAAGTGCTTTCAATGATTGTTAAAACGAGTTTTCTAGGCGAGTGTGTACTTTATCGCACTCGACCTAAATAAATGTGAAATTTTCAATGATTAAATGATTAAATGCTAGTTGCGCATGAATATAAGCCGTTTGGCTGAACTAGGCCCTGCCCTTCGTTACCGATCAACTCGAGCCAGAAGCGGACTCGGTCGGGTGATATGGTGACCCTGGGTGTGAACGTTGGTATACTCGAGTATTACCTTGTAGGTTGGTGGAGCCTGGCCAACGTCCAGGAGGAGGTGAATGAAATGAACGATCGAACGAGGGGTTTACTTACAAAAATGCATTTTCAAATGATTGGAGGAATAAGGGGAATGACAGGAGAACGAACGAACGAACGAACGAACAAATGGCTCCCTGTGAGCCCGTATCCTTTTAATGTATGTGTTATTATCGCTTTCCATTGTAAATGTTTCTTGAATTATTGATTATCGATGGTCAATGTATTGGCTTTGTTGTTGAATATGTGTTCGGAACCTCACTGAGCTTTTAGCTCACCCCTTTAGTTTTGTTTTCCTTAACAGGGGGATGCGAGCAAGGACGAGAGCCCAGTGTAGGTTAGCCTAGTCTAGTTTTGTGTTTTGTAATGGTTCTCGCCCTAGTGCTTGGCACGGGCTGGATGAATGACGAATTGAGAACCTTTGTATATTCGATATTTGTACTTCCTTTTGAGATAGAAATGTATATAAGTTTCGCTTTAAGTTTTGTATTGTTATTTCGTATGATCTTGTGGTTTTATTTCGGATTTGATTGAAATTCGACTGAGTCCCGGCGAGAGTTGGGCAGGCGGTCCGCCGAACCCTCTGGTTCGCCTTAGGGGGAGGTGGGGCTGTCACAAAATCTATGATTTGAATGCTTGTGTGTACTGTTGAGATTGATTGAGTCGAGGGTGTACTTTTCACTCTCACACTCTATGGCTTATGTGACTGTTTACTGTAACAATTGAATGTCGCTTGAATATACTTGAACTGGTGTCATTTGAACGTGTATTCAACGACTCTTACTGTTGACTCTGAGCTAAACCCTATCGGCGGACGATTGACTCAAGCCAGCAAGGGCTTGGTCGAGGAGATTGACAAGCCATGGGGACTGTTTCTATGGAATCATTGGGTATGAGACTCTTGATTCCGGTATACTCGAGTATTACCATTTTGAATTGGTTGGAGTTCGGGCCCGGTAGGGGTATGTGAGGTGGATGGAAATTAGAGAAAAGTGGGGTCTATGGTATTGGTTCCTCTTTAAGCGTTGACGGAGAGTCAACGGGGCGAGATCAAGTTCGGCAAGTGAGGAAAAGGGCTCCTGAGAGCCGACCGTATCCTTTATTGTATTGAAATGTGGTGTTAGTTCGGTTTACTTGTTTAACGTATTTGGATTGAGCAACTTTGTGCTTATGTGAACTTTGCTGATTTGCGTAATGGTACCTCATTGGGCAAAAGCTCACTCTATTGCCTTTGTTTTCCTTACAGGGATATGAATACCTTTTGGGGAATTGTGATTTTGAAGCCGAGTTAAGCTAGTTTAATAGTCTTTTGTATAGCTCCTCGATGGTTGGAAAACCTTACATGTATTTTGATCCAACATTTCCTTTGGAGTTGTAAATTTGCAACTGTACGTGTATAAACATGTTTGGTAATGTTCATGTGTTATTTTGGGATTGTAAAGGTTCAATTTCACGGTTTATATGATTTGTTGGTAATCGGTTGGGTTTCGGACAGGATCAGATTTTGAACGACGAAAGAAAATTTTTTGGCGGGAAAGGCACAGGGGAATCCGGCCGCGAATCCGGCTAGATCTTGGCCGGATGGTCTTGGAAATTTTTGAATCCGGGCAGTTGGTCACTGCCTCCAATCCGGCCAAGAATCCGGCCGGAAATGTGAGGACTCACAAATTTTCTTATATTAGATTTTTATTTCGAGCTCATTTAATTATTTACTTGGCCATTTGCTTCAAATATTATTTTCTAACCTCTTGAGACCTAATTATATTGATCTATGACTTACTTATATTTTTAGAGTGGCTCGTTTCAAAATTTAATTTTCGAAGGCTCGTTAAGTGAAAATAGTGAATACGCGATTTGGAGTAAATAATTGATTCGAGGATACAATAAGTTTGGAAAATTGGAAACTTGTACATTAGTCTCAAAATAGGTTTTTTTATGTTTAAGTGCTCAATTATTAGTTAGTAATATTATCGTTATAAGAATTTCTTAAAAATTTCACTCTATCACGTATAAATCGGAAGTACGCGTTTTCGCGTGCGCATTGAATTGAGGGCCTTTAGACCATTATTTTGGGACTACTAAGAGTGAATAATGATGATATGATTATAAGTGTATTAGAGATTTAGTGCACTAGTGAAATAAACTAGAGAGGAATGGAGCACAAAACGCTCGCGTGCGCGCGAGAGAGAGAGTTGACTTTTAGGACAAATCTTGGCCACAAATTCTCAAGCTTCCTCAAGAAGCTACAACACTCTCTACACTCTCATTTCCCTCTCTCATTCCAGCGGCCAAGGAGGAAGGAAGAACAACTCCAAGCTTCCAAATTTTTCCTCTTCATTTCTTGCACAAAAACATCACCAAATCACACAAAAATTGAACTACACATAGCTTAACCCTTGGAGTTTGTATCTAGCTAAGAAAGAGGGGCTGTTTTCATGAATTTCTTGGACCAAGAGGGGACCGAAAATTCTGTCCTCGTGCATCTAAGAAGGTGAGCCCGATCAACTCTCCAAATCTTGCTTCATGGAAGTAGTAATGCACATTTAAGCCCTTGCATGTTTATGGGTAACTTGTTTGTGATGGAAAATTGGTTGTGTGGGCTCTATGAACTCCCACCTTGGATATATGGACTGATCTGTGGCGTTTTGATGGTAATAATGTTTATTTAGTGCTTAAACTAGTGGATTAATGTTGGGTTGTTGATAGAAACTTAAGTATGGTGCATTGACCAAAAGTGACCGTTTTGCCCCTGCTTTGTTCGAGCACTTTGGTGTGAAATTTTGAAGATCTAATGACTTGTTTATGTTTTTTACATGTTATATTGATTGTGTAAAAAATTTCATGGAAAAATAACATGATTTGGTTGGTTAAATGAAGTAATTTCCAAAGTTTAGAAACTGGAAAATGATTCCCGTCACTACCCAGTCAGTCATCTTGTTTCGGCTATAATTCATCGTTCTGATGTCGGAATCGAGTGCCATTTGTGGCACTGGAAACTAGACATTCCCAGCTTTCATTTGGTATAAAATTCACATTCTGGTTCCACTCGAGTGAGCCAAACCGTCCGTTTAAAAATTTCTGTCCTGTTTCGTTGGTTCACTACAGGGCAGAACATGAACTACAACTTGATGCTGAAATGTGAGCTAGTTATGGACGGATTTTGAAAATGGTTTCTTCTGAGAAATTATAGCTTTATGAATGTGTTTTCCAACTCCACTAACCATGCTCAATTCCGTGTTGAATTGAGTGATTTATGATCAAAATTTGAATCTGGTCTTGTGAAGGAATACCATGCATTTGGACAGATTTGAAACTAACAATGATTTAGGACTTGATATCCGAAGCTTCTTAGTGTAAATCACCTATCAAATGTACCTTGGACCTATTTTAGACATTACCTACTGAAATGCACCATGTTTGAGGTGTTTTATTGGCCAAACGTTTTGAAAACGGAAAAACGGAAGTCCAAGGCAGATTTGCCGAGGAACTTCTTGGGACTTTAGTGGTTTCATTAAAAAACTTTCCGTACATATTTTTCTATGAAAATTGGCAGAGGAATAGTCCCTATATGGAAGTATTATACTGCTAAATTTGGTGCCATTCCGACTCCGTTTAGCTGCTCAACTAAACTTCCAAAGTTTATGATTTGAGTTTGGAAAATCCTTGATTAACAAGGAAATTTAAGTAACTTTGAGCTACCATATCTTGGTGCTCAAAACTCCGAATCTTGTTCCGTTTGTTTTGTTTTAAACTTGGATTGCAACTCTAATGAGTTCCAAATTTCAGAGGTTAGTTCGGATCAAGTGAATTTTTCCGAATTTTCAAAGTTGGCCAAAAACCAACCTAAACCTGTCTTCAATGCCCCAGAACAGCAACTTTGAGCCAAATTTTGGATACCTTCCATTTGGAATCATGGAAAACTGTATTCTAGGAACTTTTAGTACTTTGGAAGTAGTTTCCAATGGTACCAAATTTTCCAATTTCGGACGTGTAAAGAATGAGATACGATTTTTCAAAGTAAGTGTAACAAATCTGAAAATTTCTAACTTAAAGGAAATGGAGTTTTTCAAACTCTCTTTTCCCTTTTAATATCACTTGATCGTTTTACACTCGATTTTAAGAATGTAAATCAGATTTTGCTTGTGTTTTAAAACTCCACTTTTGAGCTTCAATTTACAAATAATTAAGGCTCATTCTCGTGAAATTTTCTTAGATTGTACAAGAGTGCAATCTTCCTTATTAATTGGGGTTTGTAAGTGATAGTTTATTATTAAATGCTCAGGCGCTCAAGAGGACCTTCCAAAAGATCTCACGGGAGACGCCTAAACCATCATTTGAACTTGCTACTTGAATCACTCGGTGAGTGTCAAGTGCATGAATTTGTTGCTAAGTGTTTACTGCTTCTTATCCGTTATTTGAATTTGGAAATTTAGAGACGAGTGCGTACTTTACCGCACTCGTTCTCTTTCAAATGAAATTATATTCGAATTTTGCTATGTGAATTCATATTCGACTTGTATGTAGTCATGTGGATATGATTCGTATTTGTGATTCCTAGTCGGAATCGTCGATTTGAGCGTTGCTCATTGACTTATATTCGTATTTGTATTTGTATTCGTATTCGGGGGACGCCCAAACTCGTTGGTTACTTTGCGAATCGAGCCAGCATGGGCTTGGTCGGTAAGCTTTGCAAACCATGAGATATTCGTAGAGCATGATCTATTGGAGAGATCTTGCTCGGCATTACTCGCGCAGTATTGCCATGATATACTCGAGTATTATCAAAACTTTGATGAGCGGGCCCGGTAAGGGGGTGTAACGGTGACGGGATTCGAAGAAAGTGGTGTATCTACAGGATTTGATACTTATGTGGTTGACGGAGTGTCAACATGGAATTTGATCAAGACCATGGCTCGACTACGTGGAATTTAGCTCCTGAGAGCTACAGTATCCTTGAATTGTTTCTGTCTACTTTTCTTACTGGAAATGTGAATTATTCGAACTTTATAGCTTTACTTACGGTGTATTTGTTGTTGCTATTTGGAATACGTGCTTGCATGTGTGTTTCTTGGCCTCACGAGCATTCGCTCACCCCGTTAGATTTGTTTTCCTTAACAGGACCGGATGGAAAGATTTTGGAGAAAAGCCGATTAGATTACTCTTTTGATTAGTACCTTGGTTATAATTGTTTAGTCGACTTATAATTGTTGTATTTTGAAACTTGATGCACTTTTGATTTGGCATATTGGACGTATTTGTCTAGACAACTTTTGGATGTTGTATATATTTGGGAATTGATGTATCTTTTGGATCCTGATGTAAGAATTGGGTAACTGATGTATTCTGAACTCGTCGTGTAAGATTTGGATATTTGATTATGGAAGCGACTTTTCCTTATTAAACTAGTATAAATTGTTATATATTGTTAAGCTTGAATCGATTTGTCTTGAGTCCTGGCGAGAGCTGGGCAGGCGTTCCGCGGATACCCTTGGGTTCACCCTTGGGAGAAGTGGGGGCGTCACAGTTGGTATTAGAGCTTAGGTTTCAGATCTTTGTAGTGTATCCTAGGCTTAAAAGTTTAGGATGCCGAACTGTGGGACTGATTTGAAAGTAAGTGATCGCTTGTAAGGATGAAAATCAGAGCCGTTTCGCGTAGTCTGTGTGCGGGGTGAGATTGGGCCAAGTGGTATTATGGTCCTTATTATGTGAATGAGCAAAGGGTTAAGTACTCTTCTAGAGTATAAGTTGTGAATCATGAATGTGATAGGTATAAATCTTTTATCGTAATACTTAGGGAGGACTAGATATGTATGTTGGGTAGGAATCTCAAATATGGTGATTTACTCTTGGGACTGGCCAGCTCGAGATGTGAATTATCTTATTTTGGATTCTTGTACCCGAATGTTTAAGAGTTGATGGCAATGTTAAGAACTTGAGATCTCCATTTGCGGGGAAAAGAACGAGTCGATATTTCACGTGAATAGTTACTAATTTAGCATAATCAAGAACAAAGAAAGGATTGCTAGACATGAACCTTGAAATAGCAAGAAAGTTGATGGCTTAGTCATTTGCCTTCTCTAATCACTCCACCACTACCTTCAATCTTCCTAAACAAGTGACTTTTGTGGAGGAATTCGAAAGTTTAACGGTTGATTCACAAGATTGAGCAAGAAATGGAGTTGGAGTTGAAGGCTTTCTTCTTGTATTTTTGCTCCAAGAGGTTCGGCCAAGCTTGCAGAAATTTAGGTGATTTTTGGGTCAAAATTGAGTATTAATAAAGGTAAGAAATAATGGTCAAAGTCAAGGTTGAATAGGAAGGTGACACTTGTCACCCTTTTGGTTCAAAACTTATCTTTTTGTCTCTCCAATACAAATATCTTAACACTTTGTAAAATAATATCACTTAATACAAAATTCCAACAAGTTGTCAAAAATATAATGCATTTACCGCACTAGCGGGTCCCACGTCCAAAATACGCTTTTAATTTCTCAAAAACTAACCGATACTAGAAAATCATTTTAAAACTATTTTTGCTCATAAACTTTATCTGGAGAATTTTTCTAATAAAGAAAATGTAGAAAAGGCGGGCGATTAAATAAAATAAACCCTAGAAAATTAGAAAATTTCCGGGTTCTCAAACTCATTTTTTTCGGGGCGTCACAATCTCCCCTCCTTAAAAGAATGTCGCCCTCGACATTCCATCTTGTACCAATCAAGTCGAGACATCCCGCAAGAATCACTAAAAACCAAACCCACAGTCCGGCATCCTAAACTTCAAGCCTAGGATACACTACAGAGATCTGAAGCCTAAACTCTGATACCAACTGTCACAGCCCCACCTCCCCCTGAGGCGAACCAGAGGGTTTGGCGGGCCGCCTGCCCAGCTCTCGCCGGGACTCAGTCGTTCACTACATTCCTCAAACAGATTACAAGATAAATCTCAAATATTACATCACATTCTCCAAAAATTACATGTCATAAATGCGAAGCGGAAACTCACAAATGCAGCGGAAACTAATTCCCAACTATACATAAAATGATTCCAAATCCAAATTGTACAAAACATAGGCCATCCAATCACGTGCACAACTACTACAAGCCCTTCCTTTGCCTTGAGCCCTGTGGAGGGGAATAAAATATTTTTGGGGTGAGCTAGAAGCTCAGCGAGTAACCAGAAAATCAGTAATCAAATCGGTTTAACAATATTTCTTTTCAATGATGTCATAAATCAAATGATAAGTTCAGAAACAATTACAACATTTACCAAACATTAAATATGGAGTATCAATAATTCAAGAAACATGTACAATGGAAAGCGATAGTAACATTCATGAAAAGATACGTTCGTTCTCCTGTCATTTCCTTTTTTTTTCATTTGAAATTGCATCATTTTCCACCAACCTCCACCAACCTACAAAGGTAATACTCGAGTATACCAAACGTTCACCCAGATCCCTAATCGCCCGACCGAGTCCGCTTCTGGCTCGAGACGACCGGTAACAAGGGGCAATGGCCAGTTCAGCCCAAAAAGGCTTACATTCATGCGCAAGTAGCATTTAATCATTAATCATGAAAATTTCACATTGATTTAGGTCGAGTGCGATAAAATACACACTCGCCTAGAAAGCTCGTTTTGGAAATCATTCAAAGCACGTATCACGTTATCAATCAATAATACAAGTCATGAAGTCAAGGAAATATATCAAACAAGGAACACTTTCATATAAGCACGCATGATATGCAAGAAAACAGTTCAAAAGTAGCTTTGGAAACAGTTCAAAAGTAAATAATGTAAGAAACATTTCACAAGTACGTTGGAAATAGTTTAGGGTCACTCACCTCCATGGCTCAGAAACCATCCATCATATATCATTGCCTTGCTCAAATCCGAGTCTTAGATCACAACTCAATGCAAACAAATCCCTTCAAAGTTCGGACAGCACTTCCCCTGAATTTACTAACTTTTCCAGCCATCATGGCTTCATTATTTCCTCATTCAAACCCAAAGGTACACACACAACAACAAGTTCATCCAATTTCCATTCAGCAAGCTCCAAGTAGTACAAATACAAGTCAAGCTAGGGAAAAGTCCGGAAATGAAAGTTAAACGCAAAACCAGAAAAACAGTTTTGACGTCATTTTGCGGTAATGGTGCCAAAAGCACTACGATGGTCGGATGAAGATGCAAGACCCACCGTTTCTAAGCTAAGAACCAGGGCTACAACAATGTAGAAGGTCACTCAGTCCAAATCCCAGCACAACTAAGTCAAATATGCCAAACAACAAACCAGAACCGTAATTGCAAGTTTACAAATCACACTATGCTGTAATCAGTCCAACTCAGTCTATACAGGTCCAAATGCATTGATTCCAAAGGAATATGTTAGCTAAGACATCAAGCTACATTTCATCAGAAGACACCAACATCCAAATCCAAAACAATTCCAGTCAAAACAACCCATTTACAGGTGCAGTTCGGCCATCCTGAAACCCAGAACAGCAATAGTAATTTCGGCTTATATCATTCTACACTACTCCAATTGATCTGAAATTTTACAGGGACCCTTAAAACATCAATACCTACAACTTTCATGTTTTGAGCCAAGGCCAATTAGGCCTCTATCTAGGACCAAAAATTTCGGACAGAATGAAGAACCAAGAACCCTAATTTTCCAGATTTCTTCCAAAACAGAAATTACTTTCAATCTTCCACTTTTTCCACCTTCTAGAATCATTATATACCATTTCCAATCATCATATATAGCCACACAATAATACTCATATTAAAACAGAAAAATCCCCAAAAATAATAAAAGTTCATCCATCCAACCACAACTCAAAATATAATCCATCAAACCATCTCTTTAGCCATCACAAGTCACTAATTTACCATAATCAAGAACAAAGAAAGGATTGCTAGACATGAACCTTGAAATAGCAAGAAAGTTGATGGCTTAGTCCTTTGCCTTCTCTAATCACTCCACCACTACCTTCAATCTTCCTAAACAAGTGACTTTTGTGGAGGAATTCGAAAGTTTAACGGTTGATTCACAAGATTGAGCAAGAAATGGAGTTGGAGTTGAAGGCTTTCTTCTTGTATTTTTGCTCCAAGAGGTTCGGCCAAGCTTGCAGAAATTTAGGTGATTTTTGGGTCAAAATTGAGTATTAATAAAGGTAAGAAATAATGGTCAAAGTCAAGGTTGAATAGGAAGGTGACACTTGTCACCCTTTTGGTTCAAAACTTATCTTTTTGTCTCTCCAATACAAATACCTTAACACTTTGTAAAATAATATCACTTAATACAAAATTCCAACAAGTTGTCAAAAATATAATGCATTTACCGCACTAGCGGGTCCCACGTCCAAAATATGCTTTTAATTTCTCAAAAACTAACCGATACTAGAAAAATCATTTTAAAACTATTTTTGCTCATAAACTTTATCTGGAGAATTTTTCTAATAAAGAAAATGTAGAAAAGGCGGGCGATTAAATAAAATAAACCCTAGAAAATTAGAAAATTTCCGGGTTCTCAAACTCATTTTTTTCGGGGCGTCACAGGTTAAATATCTAAAAATTACCTCAAAAATTCATTATTTTCACTCCTTGGTGGCCGACTTCCTCAAGCTCAAGAAGGAAGAGAATTGCTTCAAATTTCAAGCTTCCATTTAGCTCAATCTTCCAAACCAATTGCATCAACTAGTTTCTACTCCATAAAAGCTTTCCATTAGGTGCTAGTGAGTTGCTTAGTGAAGTTTTTTGGAGGAGCTAAGGTGGTCTACCACTTCCTCTCTCTTGTTTACTTGGTAAGTAGTGATTGACTATCCTCTTACACCTAATGATGTTGAATTTATGCCTAATGGTGGCTATTGTGTTAGAAATTGTGGTTTATTTCTTGGTTTGAAGTGATTTGGTTAAGTTTTTATTTTTTTGAGGAATTTTATGGTTTTATGTGATCTTGATGGTGTGGTTGTTTTTGATGGTTGGTAATAAGGGGCTATGGCTCTAGTAGGTGCATATGATAGGAAATTGCAATCAATTTTGGGTTTGGATTGAAATGAGAAAAGTTAGGGTTGATAACCCCCAATTCTGTCCGGTTTTGAATCATAGGGTTAGAGGCCGAATTGGACTTTGCTCAAAACATGAACGTTGTAGGTATTGATGAGTTTGAAGTACCTGCAAAATTTCAGGGCATTTGGAGTAGTGTAGAGTGAGTTATGCCGTTTTTACTGTTTCTGTTCTGGGTGATCAGAATGTGCGAACTGTGATTGTAATCGTCTGTTTTGACTGGAATTGGTTTGGATTTTGTTGTTGGTGTCTTCTGATGAAATGTATCTTGATGTCTTAGCTATCATATTCCTTTGGAATCAATGCATTTGGACCTGTATAGACTGAATTGGACTGATTACAGTTTTGTGTGATTTGGGAACCTGCAATTACGGTTCTGGGTTGGTTTTCTGTATTTTTGACCTAGTTGTGCTAGGATTTGGACTGAGTGGCCTTCTACATTGTTGTATCCCTGTCTCTTAGCTTCGCGATGGTGGGTCTTACACCCTCATCCGATGACCGTAGCGCATTTTGTGCCATTAACGCATTTGGAAGCCAAAACCTGTTTTTGTTGTTGGGACAAATGAGTTCCATTTCTTGATTTTCTGGTTTGCTTATATACTTATATATGCATATGAAACCCTATTTGGGTTGTGTTGGGCTTGGATTTATGACTCGTTATCGAGTCTTATGGTATTTGTTTACATGTTCTAGGACGTGACGTTAGTGCACGACGTACTAGGGACGACGGTGCATGAAACCTCACTTGCTTAATTGGTGAGTATACTACTCACTTGGATTTATAATGTGGCTTTGCTATATGTGATTGTGATGCCTTGAAGGCTTGTTTGGCTATTGGAAATGATTAGGGTGAGGGTGTACTTGACCGCCCTCATTCCTTTTATTCTTGTGACCGATTGTTTACCGTTTCACTGTATTACTGTACTGCTATATGAATTCTTGGATTTCATTCATGGAAATTGTTTGGGTGTTGGTTGGACGAGTATCCAACGGCCCTACTGTACTGAGCTCGACCCCGTTGGCATTCAATTGAATCGAGCCAGCGAGGGCTGGGTCGTGAACATTGACTAGCCACGGGGACTGAAATGGGAATCTTGTGGTAATGAGACCCTTGGTTCCGGTGTACTCGAGTATCACCTAAAGTTACTGCTTGGAGTGCGGGCCCGGTTGGGGTATGATGGGTGGAAGGAATGGAAGTGAAGTGAAGTCTACGGTTTGGTACTTTTAACATTGACGGAGGGTCAATGAGGTTGGATCAAGAATGTAAGCGTGGAAATGGGCTCTTGAGAGCCGTCCGTATCCTTTTACCGACTTGTTTTGCTTCTTATCTGAATATTTGCAATGAACGTTTATGCTTAAGTGATCTTGGTTGATTGTGTGATAGTTGCTCACTGAGCTTTAGCTCACACCATTCCATTTGTTTTCCTTACATGAAACTAATCACTTTTGGAAGCTTACACTTGTTGGTTGCCAAATTGAGCCATGTATATGTCTATTTTGATAGCTCTTTGCATGAAACCCTAATGTGTATTGGGTTCATCTTTTGAATGGCAAACCGAATATGTGTATCCCTTATGTATAGCTTTTGACATGCCGTTTTGGTTGTAAATGTTGAATTGCTATGTATTAATGTTTGGTGGGATTTCGGATTCTAACACTCCAGGCATTATTCATCATTTTCATTTTTCTTATTATTTTTGTTATTTTGGTTCTTGTGGCTTGGCCGAGCGCGCTTTTACTTTCCCGAAACGTTCTAGATCGCGTGTAACTGCCCGTAGTCCTGGCGAGAGCTGGGCAGGCAGTCCGCTAACCCCTTTGGTTCGCCTTAGGGGAAGGTGGGGCTGTCACATAAAATAACCAAGTAAATATCGTATAGTACAATAACAATTTAATCACAGTTCAATTCAAGGATACGGGTGGCTTCCAAAAGCCAAATCCCCTTGACTTGATCATACTGGGGTCCGTTGACTCTTCGTCAACGTTTGCATTTAAAATATATAAAGCCCGTAGAACTCCACTTCCTCCAATCTCCGTCCACCAGTCAACCCCCTACCGGGCCTGCACTCCATAAACAGTAGTTAGGTAAAACTCGAGTATACCGGTTTCCAGTGTTCAGTAAACAGTCCGCAAGGTTTTATCGGCCTTCTCGACCAAGCCCTTGCTGGCTCGATAGAACCGACTCACCTATGAGGTTGGGTACCCAAACAGTAGCAGTAGTTGATGGGGTATCACCCAAACAACTCAAGTATAGTCACATATAGAGAAATCACATCTCATAATAGCAGTATACAGAGTCTCAGTGGAAAGTGAGGGAGGTCGAGTGTGCTAAAGTACACGCTCGCCTCCATTTTATCAAAACAAGGTTTGGCTCAAACAGACGTAAATCAAGTGTTCAGATATTTCACATAAGCAGGTAGTAGGTAGTGGAACACTCACCTGTCAAGTAATGTGGTGATCAAATGTCAAGTATCTGGGTTACGATCACCTCCGTTTCCCAATCCTAGGGCAACTAGTGAAATCGTTAACATTCTAGATTCATTTCCCACTCAAATGTAGGCTCATTAAGAGACCAAATGAGTGGTTAAAATTATTCAATTCATCATGAAAACGTGGCCCGAAATGCAGTAAAATTTCATGAAAAACAAGTTTAACAAGTGCATGAAAGTTGGGCAAAGAAAAGTTTCATTCAAGCTCAAATGTTCTTCACGGGTAAAACAGTCGCGCCCGTGCAGTTTTGGGAAAATGGCTATATCTCACTGCAGGAAGGTCGGAATCAGGTGCCGTTAGTGGCGTTGGAAACTAGACTCGAAGGGCTTTCCAACGGTATCAAATTCATACTCTAGTTCATCTCCTATCAGTACCAGTAGCTCAGACAATTCGTATGATTTTCCAACTCTGGATCAGCCCTATCCTCAAGCAAAACTACATTAGTTCTTGGTGCTATCTTCGTTTGTTTTGGTTCAAATTCACCCAAATAAGTCCTCTAATGTTCATATACAGGGATTTAAGTCACCTAGTACCATTGGAGTTCAAAATGTAATACATCAACATGATTAAGAATGACCATAGCAGTCTAGTCATCAAGAGAAACCAAAACAGTCCACTAGTGGTCCAACCGACCACTTTACTTGCTTAAATTTCATTCCAACTCACACATGAGTTTAACCAATGTCTAGCCAAGTTTCTTAGGCATGATTAAGGTGTAAATAAGCCACAAAAAATCAAGGGGAAGCCCCTCCTTCCAACACCAGTCAGCCAAGGAAAAGAAAACGGTCCACAAGTTCACATATTTATCTAACCTTCATCCTCTCATGATTTTCACTTAAACAACAAATCAAGTGTTAAATCTAACTCAAAAAGAGGTCTAAAACATGTTAATACTTCATTAACAACCATGAACAAAGTTTAAACATTTTGTCAAACACATGGTATGCATACTAACTAACCCAACTAGTACTTGTTTAATTCAAGAGATTAACCTGAAATCTCTTCCAAAACAACTTGTAGTTTGCCTTTAAAACTTAAAGTACATGATATAACACCATAAAACTATAATTTAAAGATTATATACCTCTCTTGTAAGAAGCTTGAACCACCAAAACAATCCACCAAAATGAAAGCTTCAAGCTTGAAACAAACACTAGGGTTGGAGGAAAGTTTCTCAACTAACTCAAGATCCTTCTCTTTGGGTTTTTGCTCTTGATCAACTAGGGTTAGAAAGTAAGAAAATGGAGTTCTCTCTCTCCCTTGACAAGATTCAAGGTGGCTGGCCACAATAAGAAAAAAAAAGGCCAAGTCTAGTTTAAATTGTTTTCTAACCTTTGGTCTAACAAAATACTTGGCTAGGGTTTTGCCACATAACCCACTTCTTGTCCAAAACTTCTCTTAATTCTTTGACTAATGATGTTTCAACCCTTCCAAATGTACCAATGCCTATTTAACACCTCTAATCTCTCATATAAAGTCCCTACCACAAATAAAAGCCACTTGGTAAAATGTAAGTGGTGAATTATTTAAAAACCAACTCAAGAAAATGTTTTACTTCAAGTAAAAGGAAATGAAATGTAATGCATGGAAAATATTGTAACACGTGTAGAATATAATGCAAGGGCATATAATAAGTGATTTAAATCCTAGGGTAAGGCAAGTAATTTGGAAAAATTGTGTTTTAAAGTTAGGGTTCTCACACTCTCTCCCCCCTTAAAGAATTTCGTCCTCGAAATTCTCACCTTGATCACTGAATAGTTCAGGGTACTTGGCTCGAATGTTCTCTTCCACTTCCCAAGTAGCTTCCTCCACCTCATGATTCCTCACAAAACTTTAACTAAGGGTATTTGTTTAGTTCTCAATTCCTTCACCTTTCGATCTAAGATCCGTACCGGCCTTTCTTCATAAGTTAGAGATTCGTCAATGTCAATTTCTTCTGGCTTCAGTACATGAGTGGGATCTGGATGATACTTTTTCAACATGGACACGTGAAATACGTCATGAACCTTGGATAGACTTGCCGGTAACTCCAATCGATATGCTACGTTTCCAACTCGTTGGAGAATTTTGAATGGTCCCACGTATCTCGGTTGAAGTTTCTTTCCTTTTCCCGCCGTGAGACTTCGAAGTGGTGTAACCTTTAGAAATACCTTGTCTCCAACTTCAAACTCCAAATCTTTTCGTCGATTATCAGCATAACTCTTCTGTCGACTTTGAGCTGTCTGAAGCCTCTGACGTATCACTTTCACCTTCTCATACGCATCCTCGATCCATGGTACTGCAACTGGGTCTAAAACTTTTCTTTCCCCTACTTCATCCCAGAATATTGGTGATCGGCATTTCCTTCCATAGAGAGCTTCATACGGTGCCATTTGTATGGAAGAATGATAGCTATTATTGTATGCAAATTCAACTAAAGCCATGTATTGTCCCCAGTTTTCACCAAAATCCAAAATACAAGTCCTCAACATGTCTTCAAGTGTTTGAATGGTTCTCTCCGATTGTCCATCAGTTTGGGGATGGTAAGTAGTACTAAAGTTCAACTTGGTCCCCAAGGCTCCTTGTAATTGTTGCCAGAAGCGAGACACAAACCGCGGGTCTCTATCAGAAACAATACTTACGGGGATCCCATGCAATCTCACTATCTCGTCCATGTATAGTTGGGCCAATTTCTCCAAAGATTATCTCATATTTATAGGTAAGAAATGAACAGACTTGGTCAACCTGTCTACCATTCCCCAAACGGCGTCATGACCTTTCTGGGTATGGGGTAACCCTGATACGAAATCCATAGTAATATGTTCCCATTTCTACTCAGGGATTTCCGGAGGTTGTAGAAGACCTGAGGGCTTCTGATGTTCAGCTTTCACTTGTTGGCACATCAAACATTTTTGGACAAACTGAGCAATTTCCTTCTTCATTTTATCCCACCAATACAACCTTCTCAAATCTTGGTAAATTTTACTACTTCCAGGATGTACTGTATACTTGGATCGATGTGCCTCTTCCAAAATATCCATTTTATCACTTCATCTTGCGGTACCACTATCCGATCACGAAATTTCAAGATACCCTCAGAACTCACATTAAAGTCTTGTATCTCCCCTTTTTGCACCTTTTTTGTCCACTCTTGCACCATCTGATCATTCTTTTGAGCCTCTTTAATTCGGTCCAACAAATCAGATCTTATCGTAATATTACAGAAAATCACCCTCTGTCGGTCTAATCGCGGGTTCCATTCACTCACCTCTTCCAACGAATTCCATTCCTTAACCATTAATCCAACTACTTGTACTTTTCGACTTAAAGCATCCGCTACAATATTGGCCTTGCCCGGGTGGTAGTTAATTGTACAGTCATAATTCTCAAGAAATTCCACCCACCGACACTGTCTCAAGTTCAACTCCTTCTGAGAGAATAGGTATTTCAAACTCTTATGGTTGGTATACACCTCAAAAGTCACTCCATACAAGTAATGCCTCCACTTCTTTAGTGCAAAACTACAGCGGCTAATTCTAAGTCGTGAGTGGAGTAATTTCGCTCATGGAATTTTAACTTCTTAGAGACATAGGCAATTACAATCCCATTTTGCATTAGAACACATCCCAAACCTTCCCTTGAGGCATCCGTATATACAGTGAAACTATCTCTCCCATTTGGTAAAGCTAAAACAGGTGCCGACATTAACCGTTTCTTTAACTCCCGAAATCTAGCTTCACACTTAGAATTCCAGACAAATTGACCATGCTTCTTGGTCAGGTCGTTTAAAGGACCGGCTAACTTGGAGAAATCTTTGATGAACCGACCGTAATACCCAACTAAACCTAGGAAACTACTGACCTCAATTGGGGTTTCCGGTCGTTTCCACTCATATACGGCCTCTACTTTTATTGGATCCACAGAAATGCCATCTTTAGATATTATGTGCCCTAGAAAAAAAATTTCCTCCAACCAAAACTCACACTTGCTAAATTTGGCATATAACTGATGTTCTCTTAAAGTCTGCAAAACTATTCTCAAATGCCGTTCGTGATCCTCTCGAGTCTTAGAATACACCAAGATATCGTCAATAAACACTACGACGAATTGATCCAAGTAGGGTTTAAAGACTCGATGCATCAAATCCATAAATATGGCAGGAGCATTTTGTTAAACCAAAAGGCATCACGGCAAACTCAAAATGTCCATATATGGAATTAAAAGCAGTCTTAAGTATATCCTCCTGCCTAATTCGTAGCTGATAATAGCCTTGCATCAAGTCTAACTTAGAGAAAATCACTGCTCCTTGCAGCTGGTCATACAACTCGTCAATGTGTGGCAAAGGATATTTATTTTTCACCGTGACATCATTTAGGCCGCGATAGTCTATACAAAGTCTCAAACTACCATCCTTCTTTTTAACAAATAAAACAGGCGCTCCCCACGGTGACTCACTTTCTCGAATAAACCCTCGCTCTAACAGATCTTGTAACTACAGTTTCAATTCCTTAAATTCGGCAGGGGCCATTCGATATGGTGTTTTTGCAATAGGAGCGGTTCCAAGCACCAAATCGATCTTAAATTCTATTTCTCTCTCTGGTGGCATCGACTTCAACTCGTCGGGGAAGACATCAGGAAATTCATTTACCACTAACACATCCTCCAGTTTCACCTTATCTCCAGGAGTATTAATTAAGAAAGCTAAATAGCCTTGTGCCCCTTTACTTAATAACTTCCTAGCTCGAATTCCTGAAACAAGTGCAGATGAGGCTAACGTACCTCTCACATCCAACTTTAGAGTTGCCTCTCCGGATATCGAGAATTCCACCACTTTAGTCTTATAGTTCAATTGAGCATTATAACGGGCCAACAAATCCATACCTATAATCACGTCGTACCCCTTAAGGTCTAAACTTATCAAGTCTCCCACCAACTTCCGTTCTCCTACCCAAATCTCGCAATTTTTATAAACCATATTAGTAATTAGGTTTTGATCCCCAGAGTAGGTGTTTTAACTTCCAAGTCATAGGACAACTTAACAAGACTAATATCAATACCACACATAAAGACAGGATTCACAAATGAATGGGTTGCCCCAGGGTCAATTAAAAGCTTAGCCAAGCAGTGGAATACAGGGATCGTACCTTCCACTACTTCTGATGATTCAGGAACTCGCTGGTGGTCCAAAGCAAAAACCCTAGTAGAGGTTTTGGGTCTACTTCCACTGGTAGTTGGTTGCTTAGGGTTTGACTTCTCCGATTGTGCACCCTCATTTCCTTCATGGTTCTTAACAGGACAAGTGGTGATCTGATGTTCGAAACTCCCGCAACGGAGACATTTCTTCAATTTTCGCCAACAAGCGTCCTCGGTGTGGTTTGCCCAACCACAATATCCACAGCTTACGCGAGAAGTGGGTGTAGGAACTCCTTGGGATATAGTCCTATGTTATCCTTGTCCTTTTCCACTTTGTGTCCCTCTAGATGGAGCTCCTCCTCTTGGTGTTCCACCAATTCGGACTCCACTCGCACCTCTTCCAAACTTAGGAGGTGGTACATTCTGATCACCTCGCCCAGGAGCACTACTAGATGCACCACGTTTCTTGGTTTGAAAGGTCCGAACTTGAAGTCGGGCCTGCTCCACTCGTTGAGCTTTGTCAAGAGCATCTTTAAATGTATCAATTTGAGCAGCGGCTAAGTCCTTTTGAATTTTCACATTCAAACCTTGTATAAACCGTCTTATGCGCTTTTGCGCATTAACTACCAATTCCGGAGCAAACTTAAAGAGTCGGGTGAACTGGGTCTCATATTCCGCCACACTTGAAGTGCCTTGGCGCAGTTTGATAAATTCGTCCTCTCTTTTCTCTTGGATCAAGGGCGGAAGGAACATCTCGTTAAACTCCCTAGTGAAGTTCAACCAAGTACGTAGGGTTTGCTCCCTGTCCCACTTGGCCCTTACTACGTTCCACCAGGAACGAGCAGCACCTTCTAACTGGAAAATGGTAAAAGTTACTTGCCTCTCCTCAGTGTAATGTAACGCAACGAATATATCCTCCATTCGCTCAAACCAGTTCTCGGCCACTTCCAGATCGGGTCCCCCAAGAAAGTTTGAAGGAGCAAACTTTTGGAATCGTTCCAGGGCCTTATATTCGCCTACCTCAGGGTCCCTTTGCTGGTTACCAGGTACTTGACCTTGCTGGTCAACCAAATGGGCCAGTAAATCAGTCATTCGATTGATAGCTGTAGCAACCTGGTCCCCTCTTTCATTTCTAGGTCCTTGGTTCTGGTTGGCTACAAACCCTTGTTCCTCCTCTTGGTCTTGGGTCTACCTGGGTTCACGCCCACGGCCTCGACCACGTAGTCGTCTACCTTCCATTATCACTCACTGGGCTAGGGTTCAAGTATCATAACTAATAGGTAAGCAAGTTTTGGGTATGCAATAGATATTTATTGAAGCCAAAAGTCAAAGAAAAGGAAGTAGAAATCACGATAAGTAAGGGAAAATACAAAACAGTTAAATGCCAATTCGAAATAAAGTCAAAAGTCAACAGTCAACAGTCAAAAGTCACAGTATTATACATTCAAAGGCTCATAGCAGTCATTTACAAGATAACATGACCAAAAGTATCAAGTACGAGCCTCAAAAGTACAAATATAGTCGTACAGTCATATCAAGCAAAAACCTAGTGCAAGTAGTCAAAAGAAAGCTGTACAACCACCGAGTCACCATATCCCCTAACCTTTCTATGTACAAATGACAAAATCATCCACAATCCTAACCTAATAGTGAAGGCATAGTCCGCAGCAGGACTAGCTGACCTCCCGTCCTGGGCAAGTTCAGCTCCTGCCTCGCCTCCGACGTGGGAAGCCTCATCATTCACGTCTCCCAATAGGTCATCACAAATATTCAGAATGGACTCCGCTCTATTCCTCACTTTCATGGCCCTCTTTGTGAGAACCCTGAAAATAGACATATAAATATCAGTGCATATTTTATTTGCATTTTAATTCTTTAATAAATTTTAGCACGAAGTCCAATTGTTTTTAAATAAGTTTGTAGAATTAAACGTTATGTGCAAAATAAAAGAATTGTGCTAAACTACTAAACTTCTTAGTTTTGTTACATTAACTTCATATTTCGATGGTAAACTATTTCATTGATCTAATCATTAATTACTTTGAATTCTAGTATTGTAACTAAGTGTTTTGAAATAAAAGTGTAAAGATAATTTCTATGTAATAAATAATATAATTGTGCCAATATTAAATTATTCGGTTTCGCTATACTAAATTAATATTTCTTGAGTTAGATTAATTCTATTACTTTAAAATAAATTCTTTGATTTCCGATAACTAGTTTTAATCGTTAATAATGTTAAATGTTAATAGGAATTTCCGCGTTAAGATGAAAACCAATGAATTTTAGATAAATATGATTCTAATATACTAAACATACTTAATGCGTGAAAATTCGATAAATATATCCTTATCTTTCTTTGTTTTCGCAATAAGTGCGTAAAAATACTTTTATGTGCAAATTGACACCTTGGATTTAATTATTATTTCACTTGACTTTATATTACTAAATCAATAAATTTCGAGTTAGACTAACCCTATTTCTTGAGAAATAATAATTGGAAATTCTAATAATTAATTTAATCGCTAAATAATATAAGAATTACTAGGAACCTTAATATTCAAGTTTAATCGATAATTATTCGATAAAAAAATGGTTTAGGTATATTAGGGTATAATTAGGCGTTCAAATCGCACTTGGGGATAATTTTTAGAATTAAGTCGGAATTCAGAAATTAAGTTGAGATTAAGGAGCGAAGTGAAAAGACTAAAATAACCTTACCTTACTCTCCATGCAAACCAAACAAGACGTCTGACTGCAAATCAAATCACGCAGCTATTACCAAATCTGTACGCAAACCACTCTTACACGCAAACCATTCTTATAAACAGCGGCACCATAAAACCACCCTATCAATCACTATATTTCACATTTCATTCCACAACCACAAGACACAATACCATTCTTTCGGTTTCACTGACACAAACCGCAAGTGTTAATTCTTTCTCTGCACAAGCAACTCCTCGGACAGAAGCTTCAGCACCGCACCATTCAACCAATCAAAATTCACTACCAACTTCACACTCAACCGTAAACCACTCCTCTCCACAAACCGCGACTCCACCTTCATTCTTTCTCTTCACCTCTACACTCCACACCACCGCACTTCACTTCACTCTCTTCACTTCGCACCAGCCATCCAAGAGCTTCTACAATTTTTCTTTCCTGCTGCTGTCCGTAAGGTCGAGGGACATAAGGGAAGCCGTGAGTGAATCCTTCATCCAGCTTCCACTTCCATCGGCTGCACCCAGTTTTCCAGCCGTAACAACCACCCCAGCTCCACCATCTGCTCAGCCAAGACAACCCAAACTGGAACTCGACCTGCACGTGAAGCCGAGAGAGAGAGGGAGCAGAAATTTTTCAGATTTTCGTGTGTGATCTTAGCTTGCTTTGAGATAAATTTTCTGGACTAAAAATGGATGATCAGAGGTAGTTATGCCAGCCGTGACCTTGCATGTGTTAACTTGAGTAATCAGATGATGAAACCAAAGCTGTGGAAAATTTTGTTTTGAGATGAAATGCTTTAGCCGAGAGCCTGCCTTGATTATTGCAGCTCCATTTGTGTTTTTCTGTGGCATCTAAACACTTAAGTGCCTTTAGCTGAGTGAAGACTTGAAGATTTAGATCCTGCATGTTGAATTGTGCATACGGATGAGATGTTTAAGAAAAGAATTTCTGATATGTGCTAGCATAGGAGCTGCCGTGAACTTTAGCTTGAATTTTGCAGCTGTTGGTTGAGTTAAATTTTGAACTGGAATTATTAAATAGCTAGACGAGTTTTTGCATGATTAATTTGGGTGTTTAAAACCAGATTTTAACCAAGGAAAAGTTGGATTTTTGAACACATAGTTGCTGGAAAGTTTCTGGATAGCCGTGAGGTGTGAACGGAAATTTCAAATTTGTTTTCTTTTGGAATTTTAACCTATTTTTGGATTTTCCTTGGATTAAAATGGTTTAGTGATACAGGGAAGTTGTAGGTTTTAAGTGGTATAAGTTGTTTAGCAATAAATATTTGCTAAATTGAAGTTGGAACCAGAAATGTTGGGTTACATGCTGGAAATTTCTTATGTGATCGTCAAAGGGTGAGTTGGAACCTTAACTTGACTTTTGAAATGTTCCTTGAATCATGATGGAAGGAAATGCTTGGAAAATGTTGTTTTGAAGTTCTATATGAGGTGTATAGATGGTTTGAATAAAAACATTTTGGTGTTAAAGGAGAAAAAGGAATTTTCACAAGTGAAAAATTGAAATTCCAGATTTTCGGATATTCCATGACCAGTCTCAATAAAATGTTGATATCTTGGTGTAGAAAAATCCGTTTAAGGCGCCGTCAGTGGCGTTTGAAACTAGAATCATAGGCCTTTGTCCTGTAGAAATTTCGTATTTTTCCTCCATGTGTACTACTGTCTGTGAATTTTTAAAGTGGACTGTTTTGCATGAATGTCCTGTTTCTTTGTGAAATAGAAATTGGGTTTTGGATTGAGATTTTAGCCTACTTGTGGTTTAAATTCTTGATTAAATTGTGGTTGGGAGTAATTGATTTTGTCAAGGGCTAATGATTGATGAAGCCCTTGGCCATTTGAATGATTTTATAAGTACTACAGGGTGACGAAAGTTAATTGCTGGAATGTCTTGGAGGCTTTACTTTTATTTTTAATTGTTTATGATGGGTTTGCTGAAACCAAGTGCTAATGATTGATGAAGGCTTGGTTGACTATTTTATTTTATTCAGAGGTGCACTTGTTGAAATCTAGGGCTAATGATTGACGAAGCCCTAGTAATTTGCTATGTGATTTTTGCCATATTTTGATCCATGTTATGACTTCGAAACGGAATCGGAGCGGTGGAAGTTGTATCGACCTTGAGAAATCGAGTAACGGTGATCAAATCAATCAAAAATATTTTTCCAGCTAGTATTATATTATAAAACTCCATATCTAGTGTTTTGCCTAAGACTTTCCAACTCGATAATTTCCTTTAGCTCAAACTAGCCTTGATAGCTATAGTAAATAAGTTCTATAGCTTTTGGAAACACTAAGTCGTATTTTAATTCCTTTTCTTTCTTTAAGCTTTGTAATTGGATAGTTAACTATAGGAAAAGTTCCGAAATACGAGTTTTAATAATTTAGCGAAAAGCCTGGGAAACTTGCTCGGCAAGAAACCCTATTTTAGGAAAAATAGTTTTTAAGGATAATTTTTGCAAAAGCCGTAACTTTAGAGAAATGTTCAAAGTAACTTTCTAACATTGATATTGAGAGGTTGTCGACTTATTTCAAGAAAATAATACTAGTTATATTTTTTTTTAGAAAAATACCTCAAGAAAAACTATAAGAAATATCTCTTCTACTTTTGTCAAGTTTTAACCTAGGGAACTCTTGATTTTTCTAAGGGAAAGTGAACTAGTAGTATATTAAATATACCTCAATGACTATAAGCTTAAAAACTGAGTAGAAACTTATAGTTTCAAAATTTTGGTTTTAGGGTTTTTCGAGGACGCGGAATTCGATCCCCAACTTGATATCTGAACTCCACTCTTGGTGAGTGTCCCTGCTTGTTCTATGCCTACTTGATTAAAGTGCTTTCTTGACTTGATATGTGATAATTAGAAAAATGGTTTTCTGATCCATCGAAGTGGGCAGTGTGTACTTTACCGCACTAGCTCCTTCGAGTGGTGGCTTGCTTGAAATATTTTCGTGAATATCCTGCTTGCACTATCTACATGCTGGACGCAACGTCGCTGGGTGAATCCCTCGACTAGTCTATAATAACCTCATGCTGGACGCCACGTCGCTGGGTGAATCCCTCGACTAGTCTATAATAACCTCATGCTGGACGCCACGTCGCTGGGTGAATCCCTCGACTAGTCTATACTAACCTCATGCTGGACGCAACGTCGTTGGGTGAATCCCTCGACTAGTCTATAAAAATAATAATAATAATAATGAATCTACATGGACTTTAGATAGTGAAAGTTGATGGAGGGTCAACTGCGGGTAATTTTGATCAAGCGAGGAAAATGGCTCCTGAGAGCCCCTGTATCCTACCATGTGCTGTTATACGCTTTCCTACTTGTGAATATAAGTTTGAAGCTATTATTTGCTATTCGTTTATATGATTGCATGTCTGGGCACCACTGAGCTTTAGCTCACTCCACGTTTATTTGTTTTCCTTACAGGATGGGAAGTTTGAAAGCATTTGAGCAGCTTATATTTCCTATGAATGTACTTGAACAACTTGAATTTAAATTTCGGTTTGTAATGAATTCTACGTTAAGCACTGTACCTTTTATTTTTGGTTGCCACTTGAAGCTGGAAAAGTGTAACCCTAAGTCTGGTATCCGGCTTGTATGAACGTAATTGTGTGGTATGGCTTTAATCCTTGTAAGTAACGCACGAAGTGTTTAAGAGCCGTCGATTGGCTATCTTATAAATGTTGTTATCTTTGAAGTTAAATGAGGATTTAGTTTATTCTTCGGAAGGATTTGGGCTAGATTGCTTGTGTGAGTCCTGGCGAGAGCTAGGCAGACGGCCCGCCAACCCTCTGGTCCGCCTTAGGGGAAAGTGGGGTCGTCACAGGTGGTATCAGAGCTCTTATCGAGCTCAAACCGGGAAAAGGTTCTCGGACTGTGGGAATTGGCTTGTTAAGTGTGGAACAAAAGTCTATAGTTGGGGATATTAGATATGTATGTTGGGTAGGAATCTCAAATGTAGGTGATTCATGCATGGGACTGGCCAGTCTGAGTTGTGAATCATCTTATTTTCGGATTCTTGTACCCGAGTACCAAATATTACATTTAATGGAGTATTGGCAATTGAAAAGAATTCAGTATATCGTATTATGATGTGACTAGAAATCATGATTAAGTTTGGAAAAGTAGAACCGAAAGCAACAAGTTTAGCTTTTGAAAGTTAAAAGGGGAAGAGCCAATAGTGAGACCTTGAAGATTAGTGCCAATTCTGCTTTTGAGGTGAATTTGCCATGTGAGGTGAGTTCTCGACGACATTGTGGCTCCTTAAGTTTTATTGGAGGATTATTTGGGGCTAATGTTCAAAAGGATAAAGATAACTAGTTGCTAGGATACTAGAAAAGCCAATGTATGAAATGTTTGAGATCATTTAGGACACTTAAGAGCCACTGATGTACTTAAGTAATGATCATATTATTTGATTCGATATTAGACGTAGTAGATCTACAATTCACTAAGGAAATTTGATTAGTGTTACTAAGGGAATCCAGTGGGATTGTCCAAGACTAAACTAATGAAGGTTAAGTTGAATCTAAACTAAGGGTTAGGCCATTAGCTATGTGGTTATAATAATTTGTGTATTATTGTATTGTTTCCTTTCATGCTTATAAAGATTGAAGTTTGAGTTATGTATGAAAATATTGAATGTATTCGTGAATTATCTAGCTTTTGAAGTTGTATGAATTTGGTATGCAATGTGACTTATATTGTGAGTATATAATTTGATGATTACGTGTTTAATTTTTGTAAACGCTGTAATAATTATTAGTCCCGGAAATTAAATAATTACTAACCTGAGTGAAATTTTGGTAACCAAAGTGGTGTATAGAACTATGAAAAAAAAAAAAAAAAAAGTAAACCGACCTATCTCTTGAGAAAGTAAGAATTTTGAGGACAAAATTCATTTTTAGGAGGGGAGGATGTGAGAACCCTGAAAATAGACATATAAATATCAGTGCATATTTTATTTGCATTTTAATTCTTTAATAAATTTTAGCACGAAGTCCAATTGTTTTTAAATAAGTTTGTAGAATTAAACGTTATGTGCAAAATAAAAGAATTGTGCTAAACTACTAAACTTCTTAGTTTTGTTACATTAACTTCATATTTCGATGGTAAACTATTTCATTGATCTAATCATTAATTACTTTGAATTCTAGTATTGTAACTAAGTGTTTTGAAATAAAAGTGTAAAGATAATTTCTATGTAATAAATAATATAATTGTGCCAATATTAAATTATTCGGTTTTGCTATACTAAATTAATATTTCTTGAGTTAGATTAATTCTATTACTTTAAAATAAATTCTTTGATTTCCGATAACTAGTTTTAATCGTTAATGATGTACTTGTTTAATTCAAGAGATTAAACTCAAATCTCTTCCAAAACAACTTGTAGTTTGCCTTTAAAACTTAAAGTACATGATATAACACCATAAAACTATAATTTAAAGATTACATATCTCTCTTGTAAGAAGCTTGAACCACCAAAACAATCCACCAAAATGAAAGCTTCAAGCTTGAAACAAACACTAGGGTTGGAGGAAAGTTTATCAACTAACTCAAGATCCTTCTCTTTGGGTTTTTGCTCTTGATCAACTAGGGTTAGAAAGTAAGAAAATGGAGTTCTCTCTCTCCCTTGGCAAGCTTCAAGGTGGCCGGCCACAATAAGAAAAGAAAAAAGGCCAAGTCTAGTTTAAATTGTCTTCTAACCTTTGGTCTAACAAAATACTTGGCTATGGTTTTGCCACATAGCCCACTTCTTGTCCAAAACTTCTCTTAATTCTTTGACTGATGATGTTTCAACCCTTCCAAATGTACCAATGCCTATTTAACACCTCTAATCTCTCATATAAAGTCTCTACCACAAATAAAAGCCACTTGGTAAAATGTAATTGGTGAATTATTTAAAAACCAACTCAAGAAAATGTTTTACTTCAAGTAAAAGGAAATGAAATGTAATGCATGGAAAATGTTGTAACACATGTAGAATATAATGCAAGGGCATATAATAAGTGATTTAAATCCTAGGGTAAGGCAAGTAATTTGGAAAAATTGTGTTTTAAAGTGAGGGTTCTCACATACCCAATATACATATCTAATGTCCCCAACAATAGACATTTGTTCCACACTTAACAAGCCAATCCCCACAGTCCGAGAACCCTCTCCTGGTATGAGCTCGATAAGAGCTCTGAAACCATCTGTGACGACCCCACCTCCCCCTAGAGCGTACCCCAGGGTTTAGGGGACCGTTTGCCCAACTCTCGCCAGGACTCGCTCACTTTACAACTTCAAAAGTAAAGGCAACTATAGTTCCAAACTTCAAATGTACATTGATGTTTAAGTTAAGCTCCAAGGCTTATATATTCCCAAATATCTCAAAATATTTAATATTTCAGATACATTCACCCCTAATCGAGCACTAGCGCGAGTATAATCGCAGAAATTCAAAAACTAGACTATGCTAGCCTGTCCCAGCCTCACGCCCTCGCTCGTAACCCCTGTAAGGAAAACAAATGTAACGGAATAGAGTAAGCTAAAACTCAGTGAGATTCCAAAATATCATGCAGACCCAAATAGCAAGTTGGTCATTATGTAAGACTTGCAATATCAAAGTAGCGAGCATAAAAGTTTATAAAAGTGAGCAATAACATTTCAAATAGCAAATCTCAAAATGACCGAATGTAAAGTTTTTAAAAAGAAACAATAACACTACAAGTAATAATCATTTCAAAGTATAAGGATACGGATGGTTCTCAAGATCCAAATTCCCTTTGCTTCACCAGAGCTTGATCAAGTAATAGTTGACAATCCGTCAACTTTCAAGTAAAGTAACCGGTCCAGTAGAGCACCACTTAACTACAATCTCCGTCCACCATTCAAACCCCCCTATCAGGTCCGAAATCCTAAAATAAACACTAGTGGTAATACTCGAGTATACCGATTAGTCGAGGAGATAACACTCCACTCAATAAAACAAGAAACCCAGGGTTCGTTATCTAATCGACCAAACCCTTGCCGACTCGACTCGAATAACTAGCTACAGGGTTTCTGGAATCCCAGAGAGTGCGCACATCATGCACAAGTATATCAAATCAATTGCAACAAATAAACAAGTATATATCACATTAGGTCAAGTACGATAAAGTACACCCTTGCCCAACAAAACCAAGCAAATCTTATCCGATCACGTTGGTAAAGAATTTAAATCAAGCATCAAGTTCAATCATGTATTTGGAAGCACTCACCAAAGACTTAGTACTTGTCAAAATTACGTTCGGGTACAACTCCTTGGTTGGTGTCCAAATATGTGATAAAATATCATTTAAGAGTTTAAAATCCACTAGGGTTCGAAACATAAGAGTTTCGCTTCAAGAAAATCAAGTAAATGAAACTTGTTTAAATAGTAGTCATATGGCTTATCAACTCCAGAAAAATCATGCTCGCTCTTTTAGTTTCGATTAAGAAGCGATTAAAACTTTTGAATTCTCTCTTGGTATGAAAAATCGAGAAAATCATATTTTTTAGGGTCGCTACTTTTACTTCTTATAGGGTACAAGTTTCGGCAAAAAATTCAACTTATGTATCTCTACTAACGGTAACTTGACTACCATAGACAATTCAAGTTCATTTCGACCTCAAATCGTCGCTCAAGTTTCAACTTTACTCGCTTATCCTTCGAGCAAAAAGTTGGGCAGCATGCCCTTTGTATTTATCCGTTTTCCCATCCAAGTACAACTTGGATTCACAAGCCAACAAACCTCCAATCCAACCACAAGTGATAACCAACAACATACATCTATTCTGTGACGACCCCACATCCCCCTAAGGCATACCCCAGGGTTCGGCGGACCACCTGCCCAGCTCTCGGCAGGACTCGTTCATTCACTTCAAATAAAATAGTTTACAACCTCAAGAGTAAATGAAATAACGGTTCCCAAGCTTGGAACACACAAGTACATTCCTTTCTATTCCAAACATTCATACAATCCCAAATGTAACAAAAGATTTGAGTTCCAGATACATTCAACCCTAACCGAGCACTAGCGCGAGTACAATCACAAAAATTTAAAAACTAGACTATGCTAGCCTGTACCAGTCTCACGCCCTCGCTCGTACCCCCTGTAAGGAAAACAAATTTAACGGAATAGAGTGAGTTAAAGCTTAGTGAGGTTCCAAATAGCAAGTTGACCAGTATTTAAAAGTGCAAGTATCAAAATAGCAAAGTAGTGAGCATAACAAGTCAAGAATTGGACCCAAGTAACAAGTTGGCCATATGTAAAACTTGAACTCTTAAAATAAGCGAGAGTAAAAGTTTTTAAAAGGAAACAATAGCACGACAAGTAATAATCATTTCAAAGTATAAGGATACGGATGGCTCTCAAGAGCCAAATTCCCGTTGCTTCACCAGAACTTGATCAAGTAGTAGTTGACACTCCATCAACTTTCAAGTTGAGTAACCAGTCCAGTAGAGCACCACTTAACTACAATCTCCGTCCGCCATTCAAACCCCCTACTGGGCCCAAAATCCTCAATAAACACGGGTGGCAATACTCGAGTATACCAATTAGTCGAGGAGATAACACTCCACTCGACAAAACAAGAGACCCAGGGTTCATTACCTAATCGACCAAACCCTTGCCGGCTCGACTCAATTAATTAGCCACAGGGTTTCTGGAATTCTAGGGAGTTCGCGTATCATACACAAGTATCTCAAGTCAATTGCAACAGATAAACAAGTATATATCACATTAGGGCAAGTGCGATAAAGTACACCCTTGCCCGACCATACCAATCAAATATCAAGTATTTAAATCAAGTATCAAGTTCAATCATGTATTTGGAAGCACTCACCAAAGACTTAGTGCTTGTCAAAATCACACTCAGGTACAACTCCTTGGTTGGAGTCCAAATCTGCGATAAAATATCCTTTACGAGTTTAAAATCCACTAGGGCTCGAAACATAGGAGTTTCGCTTCAAGAAAATCAAGTAAATGAATCTTGTTTGAGTAGTAGCATATGGCTTATCAAACTCGAGAAAATTCATGCTCGCTCTTTTAGTTTCGATAAAGAAGTGATTCATACTTTTGAAGTCGCACTTGGTATAAAAGATCAAGAAAATCATATTTTCAAGGGTTACTACTTTTATTTTTTTCAAGGGCACGAGTCCCGGCAAAATTTCAGCTTATATAAATCTACTAAAGAAAACTCGAATACCTTAGACGATCCAAGTTCAATTCGACCCCAAATCCTCGCGCAAGTTGCGAGTACATACGCCTAACTCTCGAGTGACAATTTGGGCAGCGTGCCCTTTCTATTTAGCTATTTTTCAGCCACTTAAGGGCTTCATTTCTTTCCTCAACTTAGCCCAAATTCAACATATTAGCAAGCTTGACAAGATAGCTCTTCCACTAGGCTTAATATCATCCAAAAACAAGTCAATTCTAGCAATGAAACCATCAAGATCAAAGCTGGAAACCAGTTTTAAAGAAGAAATTATAAATGGCAGATTTGTCATCCTTCAGTATTTTGGTCATAATTGCAGCTAGGTATATCGGATCAAGGTAAATTTTATGGTGTTTCGAAGTTAAGACATAGACCTACATTTATTATGAAGACCTCCAAAGCCAAATCATGCATTTTCATGGTCAAAAATTGAAATCTCAGAGAAAACAGAAAGCTGTCGGGTAAACAGGGCATTTGGGCAGTCAGGGGTATAAAACTAACTCAAATCCCTATAACTTTCATGTTTTGAGCAAGAACTGATTTGGCCTTTATCATGGACGAATATGCAGTTCAAGTTGATTCCAAAAACAAGGCAAAACCGATCAAATGCTAGAAATTCAACTTTTAACTCTACAAAGTCACAATCAAGCCCATAATCACTTCACAAGTTCCATTTCCTAGTTTAATAACACCATTTACTAGGTAACTGTGACAGCCCCACCTTTCCCTAAGGCGAACCAAAGGGTTCGGCGGACCGCCTGCCCAGCTCTCGCCGGGACTCAGTCGTTCACTTCAGTCCTCAATTAAAATCGAAATAAAACATAGGAATAAGTATAACGACAATCCAAAGCTTAACGCAAAACTTATGTACATTAGAGTACAAATATCAAATATACAAAGGTTCTCAATTCTTCATACATCCAACCCGTGCCAAGCACTAGGGCGAGAACCATTACAAAAGAAAACCAAGAAACTAGTCTAGGCTAGTCGATCCAAAACTCCCGTCCTGGCTCGCCTTCCCTGTTAAGGAAAACAAAACTAAAGGGATGAGCTAAAAGCTCAGTGAGGTTCCGAACACATAATCAAACAATCAATCCAATACATTAAACATAGAGTATCAATAATTCAAGAAACATTTACAATGGAAAGCGATAATAACACATTCATTAAAAGGATACGGGCTCACAGGGAGCCATGCTTTCGTTCGTTCATTTGTTCTCCTGACATTTCCCCTTATTCCTCCAATTGTTTGAAAATGCATTTTTGTAAGTAAAACCCTCGTTCGTTCATTCGTTTCATTTCATTCACCCCCTCCTGGACGTTGGCCAGGCTCCACCAACCTATAAGGTAATACTCGAGTATACCAACGTTCACACCCAGGGTCACCATATCTCCCGACCGAGTCCGCTTCTGGCTCGAGTCGATCGGTAACGAAGGGCAGGGCCCAGTTCAGCCAAACGGCTTACATTCATGCGTAACTAATGTAGCAATCATTAAATCATTGAAAATTTCACGTTTCATTTAGGTCGAGCGCGGTAAAGTACATGCTCGCCTAGAAAACTCGTTTTGGAAATCCTTGAAAGCACTTAACACATTATCAAACAAGAACACAAGTCATAAAGTCAAGAAAAATATAGTAAACAAGGAACACTCACCTATTTAAGCAAAATAATGTCCAAGGTATCCTCCCGTATAACACTCTCAATCGCCAAGAAACCCTAATAATAGCCATGAGAAAATATTACAGTTAAACCCCTCTAAAGTTTAAGGGAACCCAAGAAAATCCGAATAACTACTAGTACAAAATATAAGTATAGTTTTGGAAGTAAAAAGAGTACATTTAAACCAAAGGCTATGAGTAAAATATTTGTAAAACTTATGCTTGCTCATAAAACTTTGAAATCTCCATTTAAGTCGAAGTGACAAAGAAAACGTACTCCGAGCAGTCTTTATTTTATTTCTCAAGGGTATAAGTTCGGCCAAGTCCTTACTTAAAAGAAGGTGCAAACATCCTAGATGGTTCAAGTGATATTCACTCTTAATCCTTACTCAAGTTGCAAGTATAATTCTCTAGTTCTCGAGCATAAATTTGGGCAGCACGCCCTTTGTGTTTACCTAATTTTCCAGCCATTTATGGCTTCATTATTTTCCTCAGCCAATCCCAAAGTTATACACAATATAAATTCATCACAATAGCCATTCAATAGGCTCAAAGTCATATGAGTACAAAATCAAGTTAACAACATGTGCGGAAATGAGCTTTAGTAAAAGACAGATTTGATGGGTTTTGCGTAACGGACACATCCAAAGCTACGCTTATCGGATTGGGATGTAATTTATACCATTTCGAAGCTAAGACAGAGGGATACAATTTTGATGAAGACCACTTAGTTCAAATTCCAGTGTAACCTAGTCAAATTCCCAATTCCCAGAACCAAGTTCCAACTAATCGGCTAATTAACTGTACTACCTTTAAATGGCCATATCGCAGGCTACCAAAGTCCGTTTAATGCGTTGTTAGAGGCGTTGAAAAGCTAAGACAAAACCCTACAACTTTAATGAAGACCACTTAGTCCAGTTCTCACCCTAACTAGGTCAAATGTACCAAAACAACTCCAGATTTTCCAGTTCGAAATTCACTGCAGAAATCAACTAGCAGTCCTGCTTTATTCACTCATATCTCAGCACACACAACTCCAATTCAGGTAATTCCAAAGCCATTTGAAGCTAAGATATAAGGCTATAATTCTTAAGAAGACATCATCAACCAGTTCGGTAATATTCCTAGTCAAACTAACCACTTACAGTGGCTGATTTTCATTTTCGGACAGAAACAGGGCAGCAGGGGTATTTCGGTCTTTTAACAGGCTACGTTGCTTCGATTGAGCTGAAATTTTTCAGGCACCTATAAATCATCATTCTATACAACTTTCATGTTTTATGAAAAGTCTAATTCGGCCTCTATCATGATGAAACAAAAACGGGCAGAATGGTGTTTTGTGAGAATTTAAACCTGGAATTAGAACTTTGTTGCTAGAATTTCATGTTTCTTAGCTTTAAATCATCAAAACCTACAACTAGAAACTTCATAACATCAAGTAAAGGATATATGATCATAATCAAAGCTGAAAATGAAACCCTAGCTAATCAACCCCCCAACTCCAACAAAACTCACTAATTAACCGTTGTAACTCAAAATTAAAAGCTTCTAGCCATATTTAACCAAAATTGGGAAAAAGAAAAGGGTGAAAAGACATGATACCTTCCTAGGATGCTTGTAGGAGAAGACCACAATCTTTCCTTCAAAATCTTGCCATATAAAGCTCTAATCTTCCCTAAAGAGTAGTTTTGGTGAAGTGATTCACAAGATTTATGGTTGGAGTTTAAGATTAGGCAAGAAATTTAGTTGATGAAGATGAAGTTTCTCTCCCCTTTTTCTCTCTCTATTTTCAGCCAAGGTGGTGAAGAAATGGAGAAGATTTGGTTAAATTCTTGTTTTATGATGATTGATACAAATTAGTCAAAGCTCCTTCCAATAAGGGCTTGACATGTGTCCTTTCTAGAGTTTTCTTCCTTCTTCCTTTGGCCCACCATGGTGACTCATGTATAAGATATTTTGAGGGTTAATTAGTCAAAATAAAATGAGGAGATTAAAGAAATAAAGTAGGGTTTAATCGGTGCATTCACTCGGTAACGAACGGTACACGTCAGTTCTAACCGTTTTTCTTAAATTACACGTACTAGGGTTTTTACTTCCTATTCACTAACTTTATATCATAGCTTCTAATCACATATTATTTCTCACCTAAAAGTCACTCTTAAGCACCAAATTTGATCCTTACTCCATACCGGATAATTACACTACGGGTACACGAAAAATCCTATTTCACTTTGAATTGAAATCGGAAAGGAAAACCCTAATTTCCTATGATCATTGGCACTTTTTCTAGGGTGATTGAGTAGTAAGATGGTATAGAATAGTATTTTCCAAATAATTTTCAAATAAAAGGAAATTTTCAAGAAATATATAAGGAATTTGCAAGTCCTCACACTCTCTCCCCCTTAAGAAATTTCGTCCTTGAAATTTTTACCTTCTGATGGCTCAGGAGCTTGTTGGTTGTCTAAGGCATATACCCTTGCCGGTACTTTTGTTCTGTTCCCTTTTTCATTCGCTGATTTTGGTTTAGTGCCCTCCAGTTGCTGAGTACTACTTTCACGTGACCGTTTCCTCGGACAGTTGCTAACCTGGTGGTCACCATTTCCGCAAATCAAACATTTCCGCCCTTTCCTCCGACAATCACTCTCAGTGTGATTGGTCTTTCCACAGTAGCCACAAGTCAAGGAAGAAGCCACTTGTTGGCTTTTTTGAAAAATCTCCCCATGGCCTATTTGACTTCCTTTTGTAGATCGTTCATCTAACGCCCCTATTGTCCGTGGTGGGTGGGACAAAAAATTTACTTTCTGCACTATGGAAGGGACTATCGATTCACTTGGTTCCTCAGTCACACTATCAGGTGTACCCCTTTTTCGGTTTTGGGAGGCTTTTATCAGTGCTTTTGCATTCTCGATTCGTTGGGCTTTCTCAAGGGCCTCCGTAAACGTATTCACTTGAACCGCCGCTAGTGCTTCTTGAATTTCTAGATTCAATCCCTGTATAAATCGTCTTACCCTTCTCGGTTCCGTGACCACTAACTCGGAAGCAAACTTGGATAGTTTGGTGAATTTTGTTTCATATTCGGCCACATTTTGGGTTCCCTGGCGTAGTCCAATAAACTCATCCTCCCTCCTTTCTTGGACTAAAGGTGGGAGGTACTTCTCGTTAAATTCCCTTAGGAAGTTTGCCAATGTCCATGCAGTCTGTTCTCTTTCCCACTTTGCCTTAATCACGTTCCACCATGCTCGGGCCGGTCTTTCAAATTAAAATACCGCAAAGTTCACTTGCCTTTGTTCGGTATAGTTCAAAGCTGCAAAGATGTTGATCATGGCCTCCAGCCACTGTTCGGCTACATCCGGATCAGACCCTCCAAGGAATTTCGGAGGAGCAAACTTCTGAAACCTCTCAAGAGCCCGATCTTCTCCTATTTCAGGGTTCGGAGGTTGATTCACAGGTATTTGACCTTGTTGGTCCACCAACCTTGCTAAGATGTTTGTCATTTGTTGAATTGCCGTCGCTATTTGGTCCCCGGCTTCAACCCTCGGTTCTTGCTCTTGTGCAGCTGTTGTTTCCCTTTCCTTTCTTGGCTCTTGAGTTCGTTTATTCCCACGGTCACGTCCACGTCCACGACTACGTCTCCCGTCCATCTATATGTTTTCCTTCTCTCTTTTCTTTTCCTTTCCCCCCCAAAAGGTAATTTAGTGAATAAACACAGTAAATTGACTAAAGTAACAAATTCCAGCATACCAAATACACAATTAAACATAGACACACGTAACACACCATATATCACGAAGACAGATGATCAAATACACAAAGGCATATCAAATTAGACAGATAATCATATGCACAAATACACTAACTAACGTCATGTAACAATAATATAAGGGCAAATCAAAAGAAAATGCGATATCGTCCTAGTTTCAGTTGAATAACCCCGTTCGGTCTCTCACGTCACTTACTATCCAAACTAGATACCCATTGACCTCATGTGCTCATTCTAGCCAGACAAAGCCTGTTCATGTTTCCAAAATACAAGTCTCAAGTACCTAGTAGCTTGCATCGCCTCAATTCTGGAGTACTCGGGCACGAGAATCCGAAATAAGACAGTTCACATCTCGAGCTGGCCAGTCCCAAGAGTAAACCATCTACAAATCGAAATTCCTACTCGACATACCTATCTATGGTCCTTAGATACCATGAGAAAGATTTAAGACCTATAACACTTCAGGGTTCATAGCTTATGCTCGAATGAGCACTTAGTCCTTCATACTTATTCACCACTTAGCCCAAGCTCACTCCGCGCAGAGACCACGCGAAGCAGGCTCTGATACCAACTGTGACAGCCCCACCTTCCCCTAAGGCGAACCAAAGGGTTCGACGGACCGCCTGCCCAGCTCTCACCGGGACTCAGTCGTTCACTTCAGTCCTCAATTAAAATCGAAATAAAACATAGGAATAAGTATAACAACAATCCAAAGCTTAACGCAAAACTTATGTACATTACAGTACAAACATCGAATATACAAAGGTTCTCAATTCTTCATACATCCAACCCGTGCCAAGCACTAGGGCGAGAACCATTACAAAAGAAAACCAAGAAACTAGTCTAGGCTAGTTGATCCAAAACTCCTGTCCTGGCTCGCCTTCCCTGTTAAGGAAAACAAAACTAAAGGGATGAGCTAAAAGCTCAGTGAGGTTCCAAACACATAACCAAACAATCAATCCAATACATTAAACATAGAGTATCAATAATTCAAGAAACATTTACAATGGAAAGCGATAATAACACATTCATTAAAAGGATACGGGCTCACAGGGAGCCATGCTTTCGTTCGTTCATTCGTTCTCCTGACATTTCCCCTTATTCCTCCAATTGTTTGAAAATGCATTTTTGTAAGTAAAACCCTCGTTCGTTCGTTCGTTTCATTTCATTCACCCCCTCCTGGACGTTGGCCAGGCTCCACCAACCTACAAGGTAATACTCGAGTATACCAACGTTCACACCCAGGGTCACCATATCGCCCGACCGAGTCCGCTTTGGCTCGAGTCGATCGGTAACGAAGGGCAGGGCCCAGTTCAGCCAAACGGCTTACATTCATGCGCAACTAATGTAGCAATCATTAAATCATTGAAAATTTCACGTTTCATTTAGGTCGAGCGCGGTAAAGTACATGCTCGCCTAGAAAACTCGTTTTGGAAATCCTTGAAAGCACTTAACACATTATCAAACAAGAACACAAGTCATAAAGTCAAGAAAAATATAGTAAACAAGGAACACTCACCTATTTAAGCAAAATAATGTCCAAGGTATCCTCCCGTATAACACTCTCAATCGCCAAGAAACCCTACTAATAACCATGAGAAAATATTACAGTTAAACCCCTCTAAAGTTTAAGGGAACCCAAGAAAATCCGAATAACTACTAGTACAAAATATAAGTATAGTTTTGGAAGTGAAAAGAGTACATTTAAACCAAAGGCTATGAGTAAAATATTTGTAAAACTTATGCTTGCTCGTAAAACTTTGAAATCTCCATTTAAGTCGAAGTGACAAAGAAAACGTACTCCGAGCAGTCTTTATTTTATTTCTCAAGGGTATAAGTTCGGCCAAGTCCTTACTTAAAAGAAGGTGCAAACATCCTAGATGGTTCAACTGATATTCACTCTTAACCCTTACTCAAGTTGCAAGTATAATTCTCTAGTTCTCGAGCATAAATTTGGGCAGCACGCCCTTTGTGTTTACCTAATTTTCCAGCCATTTATGGCTTCATTATTTTCCTCAGCCAATCCCAAAGTTATACACAATATAAATTCATCACAATAGCCATTCAATAGGCTCAAAGTCATATGAGTACAAAATCAAGTTAACAACATGTGCGGAAATGAGCTTTAGTAAAAGACAGATTTGATGGCTTTAGCGTAACGACACATCCAAAGTTACGCTTATCGGATTGGGATGTAATTTATACCGTTTCGAAGCTAAGACAGAGGGATACAATTTTGATGAAGACCACTTAGTTCAAATTCCAGTGTAACCTAGTCAAATTCCCAATTCCCAGAACCAAGTTCCAACTAATCGGCTAATTAACCGTACTACCTTTAAATGGCCATATCGCAGGCTACCAAAGTCCGTTTAAGGCATTGTTGGAGGCGTTGAAATGATAAGACAAAGCCATACAACTTTCATGAAGACCACTCAGTCCAGTTCTCACCCTAACTAGGTCAAATGTACCAAAACAAATCCAGATTTTCCAGTTCGAAATTCACTGCAGAAATCAACTAGCAGTCCTGCTTTATTCACTCATATCTCAGCACACACAACTCCAATTCAGGTAATTCCAAAGCCATTTGAAATCTAAGATATAAGGCTATAATTCTTAAGAAGACATCATCAACCAATTCGGTAATATTCCTGGTCAAACCAACCACTTACAATGGCTGATTTTCATTTTCGGACAGAAACAGGACAGCAGGGGTATTTCGGTCTTTTAACAGGATACATTGCTCCGATTGAGCTGAAATTTTTCAGGCACCTATAAATCATCATTCTATACAACTTTCATGTTTTATGAAAAGTCTAATTCGGCCTCTATCATGATGAAACAAAAACGGGCAGAATGGTGTTTTGTGAGAATTTAAACCTGGAATTAGAACTTTGTTGCTAGAATTTCATGTTTGTTAGGTTTAAATCATCAAAACCTCCAACTAGCAACTTCATAACATCAAGTAAAAGATATATGATCATAATCAAAGCTGAAAATGAAACCCTAGCTAATCATCCCCCCAACTCCAACAAAACCTCACTAATTAACCGTTGTAACTCAAAATTAAAAGCTTCTAGCCATATTTAACCAAAATTGGGAAAAAGAAAAGGGTGAAAAGCCATGATACCTTCCTAGGATGCTTGTAGGAGAAGACCACAATCTTTCCTTCAAAATCTTGCCATACAAAGCTCTAATCTTCCCTAAAGAGTAGTTTTGGTGAAGTGATTCACAAGATTTATGGTTGGAGTTTAAGATTAGGCAAGAAATTTAGTTGATGAAGATGAAGTTTCTCTCCCCTTTTTCTCTCTCTATTTTCAGCCAAGGTGGTGAAGAAATGGAGAAGATTTGGTTAAATTCTTGTTTTATGATGATTGATACAAATTAGTCAAAGCTCCTTCCAATAAGGGCTTGACATGTGTCCTTTCTAGAGTTTTCTTCCTTCTTCCTTTGGCCCACCATGGTGACTCATGTATAAGATATTTTGAGGGTTAATTAGTCAAAATAAAATGAGGAAATTAAAGAAATAAAGTAGGGTTTAATCGGTGCATTCACTCGGTAACGAACGGTACACGTCAGTTCTAACCGTTTTTCTTAAATTACACGTACTAGGGTTTTTACTTCCTATTCACTAACTTTATATCATAGCTTCTAATCACATATTATTTCTCACCTAAAAGTCACTCTTAAGCACCAAATTTGATCCTTACTCCATACCGGATAATTACACTACGGGTACACGAAAAATCCTATTTCACTTCGAATTGAAATCGGAAAGGAAAACCCTAATTTCCTATGATCATTGGCACTTTTTCTAGGGTGATTGAGTAGTAAAATGGTATAGAATAGTATTTTCCAAATAATTTTCAAATAAAAGGAAATTTTCAAGAAATATATAAGGAATTTGCAAGTCCTTACAGTAACCAATAATAATCAAAGCTGAAAAATGCAAACCCTAACTAAACATTCCACTACACCATCAAAAACTAAACAATCGACCATAACAAGCCAAAACTAAAAGCTCCTATAGCATATTTAGTAAGATTAAGAAAGAGAGAGGGAGTGGATCATCTTATACCTTCCAATACTTGTTGCTAAGTGAAGAATCAAGCTATTTCTTCCAAAACTTTCACCACACCAAGCTTTCTAAGCACCAAAGTGAAGGTTTAATCGGTTTAGTTTTTTGGTTTCAACTCAAACAAGCAAGATCAAGGTGGAAATGGAAGGTTTCTCCTCTCTTGTTTTTCTCTCCAAGAATTTTGGCCAACATGAAGCAAAATGAAGAAAAAGGAAAGATAAGAAGAAAGGAAAATGTCTTGATTAAACTTCAATGGATTTCCAACACTTGTCACCTTAAGATCTTTTGTTTGTTTTTTTTTTAGTCAATAATGGTGGCTAAATTAAGGGTTAATTTAGGGAGGATTAGGGGGAAAAAAGTAAGGAGATTAGGGTAAGAAAATAGTGGTCAAGTGGTGTACTCAATCGGTAGCAAACGGTGCACGTCGGTTCAAGCCTATTTTGCTTAACTCACGTGTACTTGTGTTTTTACTTATGGTTCACTAGATTATTATTAGCACTTCTAATCACACACTTGCTCTTATATAAAACTCACTCTTAACCACCAAATTTAGTACACATATCTCCATAATTAATCACACTACCAAAATACACAAAAACCCTATTTTACCTTAACTATAAGACTAAGGGCAAAACTCTTAATTCTATTATTCATTACAACTATTGAGGGAGTAAATGAGTAGTAAAGATATGATAAAGTAATTTACTCAAAATAAGAAGGAATTTAATCAAAATAAGAGGGAATTTTAAGAAAATATGAGTGTAGACACCAAATTTTTGACTTTATTTTTCATTATTAGTTTTATTGATATTTATTTTAGTTTGGTTTTACTAATCTCATTTTTAGACATTTTGGCATTAAAAAAAGGGAAAAAAAGAGAAAATTGATGAAAAATGAAAAATAATGAAAAATAATGAAAAAATGAAAAGAAAAATGAAAAATTGCCATTTTGCTGTTTATTATTTCTAGTTTATTCATTTTTATCCAATGTTAATTAAATTGTTGGTTTTCATTTAATTAATTTCATTATCATTAGTTATTATAAAAAAAAAAAGAAAAAAAAAAGAAAAAAAAAAAAAAGAAAAGCAAACCGCGGCATGCAAGCTGCATTTTTTTGCAGCTTGCAAGGACAGCCACGGATGCCCTTTGGAGGGCTAGATGTGAAGGCAAGGGTAAGCTTTCATTCTCACCATTCGGGTGAGGGTTTAGAAGGTTGGTGAGTGGATATAAAAGAGAAAATAAAGCAGCAGCCGCAAGGTTTTTAGGGGGGAGCTAATGGGAAGAAAAACGAAAAGCAAGAGAGAACGAGGGAGTTGGGTAGAGAGTGAACGGATAGAGAGCTAAGGTGAGGCTGCAAACGGAGAAGTGGAGAAAAAACGAGAGAAAGCAAGGTGGGAAAGGGGCAGTTGGCGGCGATAGAAAGAAAGGGCTACGGAGGTTCTAAGTTGACGGTGGAGAGCAGCAAAATCAGGGAGGCAAACAGGAGGGAGACCGATAGAAGCCCAGGTAGCTACCTCATCCAAATCTGTCTTGCATTCAAACTGAAGCTGCAAATCCAAAGGTGGTGAACAGGTAGCCTTCGACCCCTTCTCTTGCCTATTTTTCATTTCATACGAAATCTGGTTGCTGGACAGATGATGTTTCATGAGTTCCCTTTTATTTGTACAGCCCAAAAGCTGCTATCTTTAGTCGTTAGCTTGCATGTTTTTGTTGTTTACTGGTTCTGTCTCAGCTTCAATGCGTTTGAGGGTTCTTATTTGGGTCATGAGAAATCTGAAGTTGGGGTAATGAGTCGGTATTCTGCTTGTTTATGTCTTGGCCGAAAAGATATTGCAGAAAAGTTTTCCAACTTGGATTAATCTTCATCCAGAATTTTTTTCGGCAGAAACAAATCTGTAGTAGGGTTTATTTTAGATCGATTTTCAAGGTAGAAATTTAGTTTCTTTAAGCTAGTGTCATGAATGCTTGTTTAAGATTATAGTTTCTGTTCGTATGATGAACGAGCAGAATCCAGAAAATGGTATAAAGACTTTGAACAAGTCTGTTTCGGATGATTTCCTTATGTGTTGCTTAGCTGTTTTGGTTGTTTCTGTAATGTTTGATGTTGGCTTTAGGATTAAATGGAGCAAAATGGTAAGTTTTGTTTGTTGGCTGGTAGTCCGATATGTGGGTTGTGGTAACAATGGTAAGTTTAACATAACCTACGCAAGTTTGAAGCTATGAAATTCGCAGCAAAGCTGCTACATTTTTCTGTGATGTTTTCTTTTCCGTGACTGGTTTGTTGAGCTTTCATACATGACTTGCATGCTTAATCTCATGCCGAAGGTAAGAAAAGGAAAGATTTGTGCTGAGTTTGCCTATTTGGGTCAAAAGAAATATTTGAATTACGCTTGAACACTGGCTAATATGAACCATCGAAACTGCTGAATCATTTGTACAAGTGTTCCAGAATTTTGCATGATATCTTCTTGAGTTTCCAGCTTGTTTGGGTCATGGTGGTGGTATAGTTAGTGGCTTGGTTTAGGGTTGTGATGTTGGGTTTTAAAAACATCTAATCAAAGCTGTGATAAAAATCTGAATTGGTAAGAAAATTGCAGCAAGCTTCATTCGTTGTTGCTGAAAGTCTTTTTGTTGCTGGAATGGTTTTTGTACCAAAATTTGCATAGAAATTGATGTGTGCACGGACCTTAGCCCAAGTAATGACCCAGTCCGAGTTCCATTGGGCCCAGTCACACGTGCACGAGCCAAGCTCTTCAAAGAATCCCTCCAAGCCCTTGTTCGAATTGTCCAAAACCAACATGGAGTCCATAGAGATATTGAAGGCTTGAAGGATTTTAATTGAGTTATCTACACCATGACCCAAGCCCATGAAGAGTCAAGTGGGCCTCCAAATGAGTTGGCCGAATAGGGCCTTAGGCCTTAGTAGTTATTTAGCAATTGATTAGTGTTTAAGTAACAGCATGGGCCGGCCCATCTTGTCCCAAGACCATGGGCCGACTTTTCCCTTTCCTAGTCCCTTTAGGGTTTCAGTCACTTTAGCCTATAAATAGGCTTGCTTTGTAAGGTTTTAGGTAGACGTTTTATCAATAAAGTTTTGCATATTTTCGATTCTTCTTGAGAGAGAGATTCAACCCCTTTACTTGCTTTGGCAAGGGTTTTGAGCAGTCTTGCGTCCTGTCCTAGATTGTTCTACCGACCTATTCCCCTGGAGTATTCACCTTCATCGGAGTGTCGTCTACCGTCTTGAATCAAATCGTGTCGTCCGTTTGGTTCTAGATCCCGCAATTCCAAGCGTTGGACATCCTCGCTAGATCCTTGGGCAAACGTGCTACGTGTCTCGAAACGTGTTGATCGAGGAACGTATCAGTTGGTATCAGAGCTTTGGTGGAGGTATCTTCCGTTATATCCGTAGTCTTGTCCTAGTTTTCCTTATTTCTCCGCTGCCTTGGTTTTAAAAAAAAAATGTCACTGTTCATACGACACTGTTCATCCGAACACAAAAATCTGTTGGTGTGTTATCTCCTTTGTGTTGTGTCTAGTTTGTTGATAATTTCTGTCCACAACTTGTTTCTTGCGTTTGAGTCGTTTGTTGCATAAAAAATTCTGGTTGTTGGTGTTTCAACGTTGCTCCCAAATCTGTCTCGTTAGTTGGTTGTCGCTTGGGCAGCAAGAACAATAACGTGACGGCTGCTAGGGTTTCCTTATCTTGCTAGGGTTATCCTTGCGGCTAGGGTTTTCTACTTGCGGCTAGGATGTCTACTTGCGGCTAGGGTTTCTTTGTACTCACTTGGACACTCTCTCTCCTACCTTTTTAGGAAACTTTCCCAAACTCTCTCATCCATTTTTTTTTGGAAACTTTCCTAAATTCTCTCATCCATTTTTTAGGAAACTTTCCTAAACTCTCTCATCCATTTTTTTTGGAAACTTTCTTAAAGTCTCTCATCTATTTTTAGGAAACTTTCCTAAATTCTCTCATCCATTTTTTTGGAAACTTTCCTAAATTCTCTCATCCATTTTTAGGAAACTCACCTAAAATTCTCTCATCCATTTTTAGGACCTTTCCTATATTCTCTCATCCACTTTAGGAAACTCTCCTATATTCTCTCATCCACTTTAGGAAACTCTCCTATATTCTCTCATCCACTTTAGAAAACTCTCCTATATTCTCTTCCTAGATTTTAGGAACACTCTCCTACACTTTCTCCTATATTTTCTCCTAGTTTTTAGGAACACTTCCCTACACTTTCTCCTACATCTCCGTGATTACTCTTGAGGAAGAAGTTGGTGACATTTATTGGACTTGAGCGGCCTTTCTCAACTACCTAACCCAACAGGTAAAGGTATTTGGTAAGTCCATTAGAGTGAGTAATTGTGAGTGATACACGAGTGTCGAGAGAAAACACGTAAGGGAGCGTGAAAAACAATATCTTCGGTTTTGTTACTAACTTTTGCAGGTTCCCTCATACATTCATGGCGAGTACAAGACGCATAAAAGTTAGCTCACCACATTGGCTTCCTGATCCTAAGGGAGTCAAAGAAGTGGCATTACGTGGTGTAGATGAGCAATTGGACATCGTCAAATCTCAGTTGCTTGGTTGGTTTTATACTCATTGTGGTGTCAAAGATAAAATCTGTAGCTTGGCCATTGATGGGAGTTGTGAAGTCAACCTTGCAAGTGCTATCATGGTTGAGAAATTAAATCTTCCAACCATTGATCATCTTCAACCATACAAGTTGACGAGCACTCATGGTAATGTTTGGGTTACTAAGTACACACTTGTACCTATTCAAATCGGCAAATATGTGGATGAGGTGTTGTGTGATGTAGTCCCAATTCAAGTGACACATGTGTTGTTGGGCAAAGCATGGATGTCGAGGCGAGAAATTAAATATGACAGACATACTAATAAGTATTCCTTCTTATTTAATAGTCGTCGTCTTGCACTTGTATCACTTACTTATGACCAACTTTGTATTGATCTAGCATGCATGAAAAATGAGATTGAGCGTTATAGAATGGAGAAAAAGCTAGATGAGGGAATTGTGCCTGAAGAGGTAAAACCCGAGGGAGTTGAAAATAATGAGATGAAAGGGTCAGCTGTTGAACTAGAAAAAGAGATGGAAAAATCTAATGAGATGGGTGGTAAAAAGGAAGAAATGAGAGAAAGTGGGCTGATCTTGAGCAACCCGGTGAAGGCCTATTATTTTCCTAACGAACTTACCTTCGCTTTGTTTAGTGTTTCTACTTTTATACAGATCAAGCAAAGGCAAGTTGAGTTGATCTTGGTGTGTTCCATTCCAAAATCAATTGTAGACTTTGCAAGCCTCCATGAAGTTGGCACTCCAAGAGTTAAACCCCGTTGGTATCCATTCATGGAACAATATCAACTCAAATCAGTCCACACCAAAGGGGAGTTGATTCGAGCTCGTCTTGAAGGGAACACTCCACATTTTGGGGATCGTTGTGTACCAAGGGTTCGTTTAAAGAACAAGTACCTCAATGACCATTATGATTTTCGTCTTGCTCTTAGTCCACATGAAGCTCCAACATCACCAAATCCGCCTTGGTGCCTTGCAAGTGTGTTCGAGCCGGAGTTCGATTTCATGGGATACACTTCATACCACTTTGAGGACCCTTACCTCATGACCACAAACGATCAAGTTGAGCATACATTGAAGATGGTTTGTGAGATTCAAGGTTCGACAAGGGTTATGTTCCAACTTAGCCCATGGGCTTTGCATTGGATGCCATCTGTAGCCATCATAACAAGATTGAGTCGAAGGCATGTAACTCGTCTTGTCACCATTCGTGCTTCAATTTGTGGGCAAATTGGAGGAGCCACTGGAGCCATGATACCAACCCTTGTTCGTGTCATTCATTTCCATCCAGATTTGAGGACAAATCCTGCTCAAGTGGAGGGGACTGATGTGTGCACGGACCTTAGCCCAAGTAATGACCCAGTCCGAGTTCCATTGGGCCCAGTCACACGTGCACGAGCCAAGCTCTTCAAAGAATCCCTCCAAGCCCTTGTTCGAATTGTCCAAAACCAACATGGAGTCCATAGAGATATTGAAGGCTTGAAGGATTTTAATTGAGTTATCTACACCATGACCCAAGCCCATGAAGAGTCAAGTGGGCCTCCAAATGAGTTGGCCGAATAGGGCCTTAGGCCTTAGTAGTTATTTAGCAATTGATTAGTGTTTAAGTAACAGCATGGGCCGGCCCATCTTGTCCCAAGACCATGGGCCGACTTTTCCCACTCCTAGTCCCTTTAGGGTTTCAGTCACTTTAGCCTATAAATAGGCTTGCTTTGTAAGGTTTTAGGTAGACGTTTTATCAATAAAGTTTTGCATATTTTCGATTCTTCTTGAGAGAGAGATTCAACCCCTTTACTTGCTTTGGCAAGGGTTTTGAGCAGTCTTGCGTCCTGTCCTAGATTGTTCTACCGACCTATTCCCCTGGAGTATTCACCTTCATCGGAGTGTCGTCTACCGTCTTGAATCAAATCGTGTCGTCCGTTTGGTTCTAGATCCCGCAATTCCAAGCGTTGGACATCCTCGCTAGATCCTTGGGCAAACGTGCTACGTGTCTCGAAACGTGTTGATCGAGGAACGTATCAGAAATCATCTTCGTTTTGGCTCTTGCATGTATGATGAAGTATTTGGGGATGATAAAGTTGATGGGAACTTGGGGAGGGATCTTTGTTGAGATAGTTGTTTAAAGTTTGCCGTGGCTTATGGCTGTTTGTCTTTGTTAGATAATTTCCAGATTTTGTTGTAGAATAGAGTAGACTCATCCAGCTGCATGATCTTATGTTGGGCTCCAAATCCTATGTTATCTAGTTATAATGATGGCTAAGCATTAGAGTTACATGAAAAGACTTCATTTATGCAAGATCAAGTGTTTTGTTTCGGTTGCTATTGTTGTTGCTATAACAGAAGATAGGATTGCAGCAAGCTTCATACATGAATTGCAGAAGTAATGAAGGCTTTAGTTCACGTTGCATGCATGAAATGTTTTTCAAAAATTGTACTTAGGCCCCCCAAGTCTCTTCTTGTTCCACTAGGACCCAAGTAATTGAAAATTTTCATCAATTTGGTCCTTGGTAATTTTAATTTGTGCGACTTCATTGCTTGTTTGCTTCAATTAACTACCATGCTTTGTTTAAATTGCGCTTAAGTCATGACTTTAGGGACTTTATGATCAAGTGAGCATTGTTTTGCACATTTCTTTTAATATTTGCCAAATAAATTGGTGCCTTGACCTTCTCTTTGTATTTTGGAGGGTAAATTAGTAAATTCACTTCATTAGGGCGTCAATTCAAGGGAGGTACACTCTATCCCTCATTTGCCCTTCATTTGACCCTACGTGCTCCTACGTGTTATGTGAATATGCATGTCTACTTCGCTTTCCTTGCCTTTCCTTAATTCCTTGCATTTATTCCATTTACTTTTGCTTTTATTTAAGTTATTCATTATGGGGTATGTGTACACCTCTTGGCTTGTAATAGATAGGGCTTGGAGAGCATTTTGGTCCATTCTCCCCTTCCCCTTTTGTTTTAGTTAGCAAATGTAATAGGTTCATTAGCTTGGTTATTCGCTTTTGTTGCTATGTGTTAATTTGCTTTATTAGGTTCTTGCATCTAGTCGAGCATGCTAAGTGTTATGTGCTACGTGTTTATAAGTGATTCGCATGTCTACTCGCTTTTTATAGTCATGAATGAATGTGATGGATGAATGGACGTCACCACACTAGTCCAACGCTAGTAGTGGCCCCCTTTCCCATCACCACACTAGTCCAACGCTAGTTGTGGTTCTTTGTTCCGTTTCCACTAGTCCAATGCTAGTAGGAATTCATAGAAAGGGCTAGTCCAACGCTAGACCCAATAGGCCGTCCCTTTTCGTTAGTGCATACTTGCATGTTCACTACATTTCATGCATTTTCCTTAATTTTTATCATTTGGCATGCTCCTCGAACCCCTTTTCCCTCATTTTAGGATTTTTGCACGTCATGCTAGTTATAGGGTACATTTGCTTGAAGGGTCCCCTTTCGATAAGGGAAACGAGCGAGTGTGGCTCCAAAATAGCCTTAACACGCTAGTTCTCCTTTCTAATCAAAGGGAAAATTAAAGTCACAAAGTTAGGAGTCCCCGTACCCGTTTTGCTTGCATTCCTCTAGGGTTCATGCATTTCATTTATTCGCTATCCTATACACTTCTACTTTATATTCTATCCCTTTTTCCACATTCTCACTTCACACTACTTTTGGACGTTTTCACTTAACTACTCACACTTTATACCATATCACTCGCACACATGCACTTTATGTTATTTTCACATTATCATTCTTTACTCACCTTACCTTGTAAAGACGTTTGCACACCTCCACTTACATCCTATTATTTTTATCATTTTTCTCACTTCACACAAACTCACATTTTCACAAGGCATGCATTCCACTCATTTTTACGTCATTTAGGATTATGCGTGACCTCTCCAAAGGATCATTATTGGGCTTCACAATTAATGTGATTGGCACCACTCAACCTTTGAAGAGAAATTTCCCCCATGTCCCCCTAGGTCTAGGTTTTTGCATTCATATAGACATATCCAACACGCGATACATACCTTGGGTAGAAAAATTAGGAAAAGTTGGGTTAAGTCACGCAACTAGCCTTGGCTAGGGTGAGGGAGTGCCTTAGGCCTTGCCTTTGCCTTCTCCCTCATCAAATGTGACCCCCGATCCCTCTTTTTGGTTACGTAGACCCAAAAGTTCTCTAAAAGGGTTTATTTACTTTTTTCATTCAAAAACAAAAATCATTTTTGGGTGACTTGGTACACCCTAACTCTATACCAAGTGGCGACTCCATTTTCATTAAAAAACCTTTTTTTGAACTTTGTTTGGCCAAATCGTCGCATTCTTAAGTCCCATGGCCTTTTACTTTTCATTTCGCACACGTTCACATGTATATCATACACACTACTCACTCTCACACACACTTCCACACATCACACATCAAAAAGTGGGGCGCGAAAATGAGCGAATTTTCCAGTCGTCACACTCTCTCCCCCTTAAAAGAATTTCGATCTCGAAATTCATACATTTATTCATAAATAACTCAGGGTATTTTCCTTGCATGTTTGTCTCTAACTCCCAGATCTCATCATTAGTGAAAATTTTCTCTCTTTTCTCGGCTCTTATATTTGTTCTAACTCCACGTTCACGGTTCGAACCACGTCATCGCCTAATTCTACGTTCGTGATTTCGCCTACCATCCATGCCTCTTTTGAAAAATAGACGATATAGGTATGATCAAAATAAAGTAGCTATAGAGATCGATAAAACCATTTTCAAATCATGAAATGAAAATAATAGAGCACATTTAAAATAAAATGCTTTCTTTATATACATCTCAAGTCACAAAGTACTGTACATCAACCGAATGACTTACTATGTCCGTCTATATTCTTTATATTCTAACACCCCTGGCCGATATTGTCCCACAGTTAGCCGCCCCGTAGGGCCGTGGGTTTTCTTCCTGGCAGTGCTGGACAACACAACAGGCTAGCACAACGGCTATGCCTCACCAAAAGGCCTCGGTCAGGTGGGGGACACCACAACAGGTTATTAAAGCAGCCCAAGACTTCCTCCCTTAGCCGATGTGGGATCATTACAATCCACCCCCCTTAGGGGACCCAGCGTTCTCGCAAGCACACTGGGGTCGGGAGTCGGCTCTGATACCACCTGTGACGACCCCACCTCTTCCTAAGGCGAACCAAAGGGATTCGACGGACCACTTGCCCAACTCTCGTCGGGGCTCACTCACTTATCACTTCAAGAGCAAGTAAAGATGTGCCAATTAAACTTAACGTATATACAATCATTAACACAGATATACAATCCTCAAGATTAAGTACAAAAGTCTAGGATCCAACCAACTACTAATACTATCACTATTACACAACAAAAGTTCTAGTTAAACATTTAATCTTCCTCTAATCATTCGTCCTTGCTCTTAAACCCTGTAAGGAAAACAAATGTAACGGAATAGAGGGGTGAGCTAAAGCTCGGTGAGGTTCCCATACACATAACCAAGCAATTGAAATAAGGACATTAGTCATTTAATAACAATCAATTGAGAAAACATTCACAATATAAAAGCAATGAGAACACACTCATTAAAAGGATACATGCTCATGTAGAGCCATTCGTTCATTCCGCCAGTCATTCTCCTTTATTCAATCATTCATCTCTTCCCTTTACTTCAACATTTCAATTCATTCATTTCATTTCCCACCACTATCCAATTCACTGGCCAGTTCTCCACCAACCTTTATGGTCGTATTCGAGTATGCCAAAACACTGTCCCAAGGTCACCCGTCGCCCGACCGAGTCCATTTCTGGCTCAAGTCGACTAGCAATGAAGGGCAAGGGCCCAGTTCAGCCAAAAGCTTACATTCATGTAGAAGTAGCATTCAATCATTGAAAATTCACTTTTGCTTGGGTCGAGTGCGATAAAGTACACACTCACCCATCGAAAATCCATTTAGCAATCATCGAAAAGCATTTAACACTCAATCGAATATTCACAACAAGTACACAGTCATTTAATATACAAACATGCAAGAAACACTCACCCTAAACAAGTCATGTTGTATCAAAATTCAGTTCAGGGCCGGCACCTTGGCCACTCTCGAAATCTGCAGTCAAATATGGTCCACAAAGAGCCAATCATACACGAGTACAAACTACACAACTTATATTACTATATCAAAGGAAAATAGTATGAAAAGTATAGTAAGTCATATAGGCAAGGTGCACGCATAATTTGTAAAAGAAAATGATCAAAAACGGTTAAGTTCAAACCAATATGTGCAACTAAAAACCATATTTTAAATACTTGTTTAGAATGTTAGAAATCAGGTTTAGAACACTTAAGAAGTACATGGGAAAACAAAAGGAAGGCAACGAGAAACAATGAAAATGGCAGCTTTGCCATTCTTTGGTGTTTTGATCACAACTGAAGCTACACTTATCGGATTGAGGCAAATTTTATGGCTTTTTGACATAGATCTAAATTTATTATGAAGATCTTCAAATCCAAATCATGCATTTTCATGGCCAAAAATTGAAATCTCAGAGAAAACAGAAAGCTGTCGGTTAAACAGAGTATTTGGGCAGTCAGGGGTATTTTAGTCATTTCACAAGTTAAGTTGCTTTGATTGAGCTAAAATTTTCTGGGTAGAAAGCTAACTCAAATATCTATAACTTTTATGTTTTGTCCAAAGCTGATTCAGTCTAAAACATGGAGAAATTCATAGACCAAATGGATACCAAAAACAGGGCAGAACTGAAATTTCACTACCACATGCTGGAAATTCAACTTTTAACTCTACAAAGTCACACTCAAGCCCATAATCACTTCACAAGTTCCATTTACAGGCTCAATAACAACATTTACTAGTTAAACAACACTAATCAAAACTGAAAAAGGAAAACCCTAACTGAAAATTCCACTACACCATCAAAAATTAGGAAATCAACCATAGCAAGCCAAGATTAAAAGCTTCTATACCAAACTTAGCAAGATTAAGCAAGAGAAAAGGAAGTTGTAGCCTTATACCTTCCAATACTTGTTGCTAAGTGAAGAACCAAGCACTTTTCCTCAAGATTTCCACCACTCCTAGCTTCTTAAGCACCAAGAGGTAAGTTTAATCGGTTTGGTTTGTGTGATTTCAACTCAACAAGGAAGAATCAAGGTTGGAGTTGAAGTTGGTTTTCTCTCTTTTTCCCTCTCTTATTTTCGGCCAACATGAAGAAATAAAGGAGGAAGATGAGCCAAATTGGAGATAAGAAGGAAAGAAAATTTGCTTGGTCAAAGTTGGTTTGATTTTCGCCAAATGTCGCTTCATGGTTTAATCTCAAAATATTTTCTTTTCTCTCCTTTAATTAGTCAAGAATTTCAGCTGCTTTATAGGATATTTTAGGGCTGATTTTACTGAAATAAAACAAGGAGATTAAAGTAATAAAGTAGTGTTCAAGTGGTGTATTCAATCGGTAGCAAACGGTGCGCGTCGGTTTAAACCTATTTTCCGTAACTCGCGCGTACTTGTGTTTTTACTTATAGTTCACTAGTTTATTATTAGCACTTTTAATCACACACTTCCTCTTATATAAAACTTACTCTTAACCACCAAATTTAGTACACATACCTCCACAATTAATCACACTACCAAAATACGCAAAAACCCTATTTTACCCTAACTATAAGACTAAGGGCAAAACTCTTAATTCTATTATTCATTACAACTATTGAGGGAGTAAATGAGTAGTAAAGATATTATAAAGTAATTTAATCAAAATAAGAAGGAATTTAATCAAAATAAGAGGGAATTTTAAGAAAATATGAGTGAATTTTCCAGTCGTCACACTAGGGAGTACAATCGCAAAAATTCAAAAACTAGAATATGCTAGCCTGTACCAGTCTCACGCCCTCACTCATACCCCTTGTAAGGAAAACAAATTTAGCGGAATAGAGTGAGCTAAAACTCAGTGACGTTCCAGATAGCAAGTTGACCAGTATTTAAAAGTACAAGTATCGAACTAGCAAAGCAGCGAGCGTAACAAGTCAAGAATTAGACCCAAGTAGCAAGTTGGCCATACGTAAAACTTGAACTCTTAAAATGAGTGAGTGTAAAAGTTCATAAAAAGAAATAATAATACGACAAGTAATAATCATGTCAAAGTATAAGGATACGGATGGCTCTCAAGAGCCAAATTCCTGTTGCTTCACCCCACCTCCCCCTAAGGGGTACCCCAAGGTTCAGCGGACCGTCTGCCTAGCTCTCGCCAGGACTCACCCACTTACTTCAAATAAAATAGTTTACAACCTCAAGAGTAAATGAAATAACGGTTCCGAAGTTTGGAACGCACATGTACATTCATTTCTATTCCAAATATTCATACAATCCCAAATATAACAAAAGATATGAATTTCAGATACATTCAACCCTAATCGAGCACTAGCGCGAGTACAATCGTAAAAGTTCAAAACTAGACTATGCTAGCCTGTACCAGTCTCACGCCCTCGCTCGTACCCCTTGTAAGGAAAACAAATTTAACTGAACAGAGTGAGCTAAAGGTAAGTGAGGTTCCAAACCTCCTCCTAGGGCCTACCCCAAGGTTTAGCGGACCACCTGCTCAACTCTCGTCAGGACTCACTCACTCACTTACATCAAATAAAATAGTTTACAACCTCAAGAGTAAATGAAATAACAGTTCCCAAGTTTGGAATATACATGTACATTCCTTTCTATTCCAAACATTCATACAATCCCAAATATAAAAAAAGATATGAATTCCAGATACATTCAATCCTAACCGAGTACTAGTGCGAGTACAATAGCAAAAGTTCAAAACTAAACTATACTACCCTGTACCTGTCACGCCCGGAGCCCGCAGGTGCCCGTCACGTGGCATTCGCCGTATTCTCAAATCCTACTCAAGAATACAAGGCATCATTTAACTAATCTAAACTTCAAAAGTACGAAATAATATAACTAAAGTAAAGTGCGGTACAAATCTCATATACCAGGTAGTCTACGAATATCCAATACATTCGTTCATTTATTTTCTAATGGAAACAGCGGAATCGAAAATAAATAAGACTAACAACTAGAAGTAGCTAGCCTGCCAACTTCTATTCATTTAAAGCTAATAAAAGTCGTCTTCAGGGTCTTCTACGTAAACCAACTCATACTCCTCAGAATCTACAAAGATGGTAAAAAGTGGGTTGAGCGACAAATCGCTCAGTAGGTAATATCTACTCCTCTGTTGGACCATGTACTCGTAATTTTTACAGATACATATATATAGATAGAAATCAAATCCTTTGCGTGTCGATCACATCCATAATTTTGAAAGTAATATCGTTTATAAAATGATCAGTAGTAACAAGTGGCAAGCAATTTAAAAACATCTTATTGATAAATGAACGTGAAAAATCATAAAGTCATAAATCATTTCGTTTCAATTCAGAAGTCTCTTCATATCCATTCATAAGTCATTCCATATCAGTTCATAAACCAATTCATAAGTCTCATTTCACATCAGTTCGCAAATCATTCCATATCAACTCATAAATCATTTCATATTAGCTCATAACAAGTACATGTGATGACCGGCTACTGAGTACTCAGCCTAGAGATTAAACCCCTTCTAGGTGGGCGACCAATAGATTTCATGACTACCGATTGGTCTCATTTCATACATGGGTCAATTGGCCGGACTTTATACCAGGCTACCATGACCTTGCCAATCGGCCGGACTTTATACTAGACTACCATAGCTTTGTCAATCGGCCGGATTCTATACCAGACTACCTTGACCTTGTCAATCGGCCGGACTTTATACCAGGCTACCATGACCTTGCCAATCGGCCGGACTTTATACCAGGCTACCATGGCCTTGCCAATCGGCCGGACTTTATACCAGGCTACCATGGCCTTGTCAATCGGCCGGACTCTATACCAGGCTATCATGACCTTGTCAATCGGCCGGATTTTATACCAGGCTACCATGACAATTAGATAGGACTATAGCCCCTACCGTCTATTCCATGACTGTTTTGAGTTTTACTTGTCAAAAATTCATTCCATACGTCATATACATAAATCTTTGATTTCATAAAAGATTCAACTCGTTTGGTATATAATAACATATCAAAACATTTCAAATAAGTCACATGGTCCATTTTTGTATAGTAAAAATATAACCTTCACAAATATCCAAATAAAGCATTTAATCAAATATATTTCGAGTCAACACAACAAAACAAGATTGAAAACAAAACTTTCATTTTTGCACCTTTGAAATCTCAGAAGGGTAAGTACCACCTACCTTCGTCTGGCTGTTCGAGTGGAACTACCTTAGGTCTCTTAAACTGGTACCGTACCTATCAAATGCATAGGCTTCCTAATTAGTTGTTATTTCCTATAAATACATAATATACAAACTCTGAGTAAGTCGAAAATCCATGTCTAGATCATTGTATGAACCCTAGCAGCACTTTCCCTAAATTGGATGATTTTCATTTTTGGAAAGTTTCCTAGTTTGGAAAGTTTCTATTTTTTGAAAGTTTCTTAATTGGGAAGGCTCTCCTTTTTGTAAAGTTTCCTAATTTAGAAGAAGATAATTATTCATTATTACTAGTATCGTCCTCGTCGTCGCTAATATATTTCATTACCACTTATATATATGTGTTAATTAGTTACTAATACCATTCCTTTTTATTTCCACTTTTATGCGTGTGTAGGTGTTATTATTGTTTATGTACGCATGTACATATATACATACTGACTTATTATTATAATTATTGCCTTAGTTTATTGCACTTGTATTATATTTTTATCTTCGTTTATATCCTTAATTTATTTTCTCCATGTCCATATTGTTATTATCCTTACTATTATTGTTTATTAATTATTATTTACTATTATTATTATGATTATGATTATTATTAATATTAGTGTTATCGTCAGCATTATTATTATTATTATTATTATTTTAAACATTTCGTTTAACAATTTAGAATTTATCTCACCCCGTCTACATTAACCTCATAAGGCTAAATTAAGATATCCTAGATTTTTCTTTAAATATCTTAGACGTAATTAATTAAATATAAGTTTTGCATGACCAATACTTCAATTCTAACAATTACTTTAAATTGGGTCTTGAATTTTAATATCCATGATAACCTATAAAAATGGACTAGTTATATTCAAAATTTATTTATTAAACATTTATTTATTTTATCTTATATTTGGTTAACATCTACATTATCCCTTTTTCCTCTTTGGGTTAGAGCCATGGTTGGCCAGAAGGCCAACCATTTCCTTTTTGACCATGGTCGCCAGACTTTCTGGCGACCCTTTGTTTTCATTTTTGGCCAACCATCTTTCTCCCTTTTTTTTTAAAAAAAAAAACAAATTTCCTTTGGGTTGGACCCATCGGCCAACCATCCTTGACTTGGTTAACCGATGGCCAATTCTTTCATTGGGGTCATTTGTGACCCCAAGGCTTTCTGCCGTTGTTGGCCTATTGTCAGCAACACATGCCGGCATTTTTTAAATTTTTTTTCTGTTTTTCCTCCAACAGATTTGGGCAACCTTATTTAACCAAAGATTAAAATCGAACACCCTATTTCTACGAATCCACATATGAATCTTCCTAAAAACATATATATCTACATATATACAGTAACCATACATATCCGTAAAATTTCTAAGGCAATTAATGCAACTACTAAAACTTAAAAGAGAAGTTTTTGCGTGAACTCGGGACTTACAGGTTTGGGTGCCTAGTCGTCTGATCGATTGATGGTGTTGTCTGCTTCTCCTTCTCTACTCTCTGACGAAAGAAAGGTAGAGTTTGTGTGTTATTTTTCTTCCTATGCTTTCTATAAAATCCTAAACCCTGGCACTAACCACTAGTAGGTGGTTTAGAAAAGAGTTTAAGTTTATTATGAACTCTTATCCCATCCTATAGTTATTTTATTTTATTTTTGCTTTTACCCTAGTAATTTTAGATTCTTAATTAATTGGAAAATAAAAAGAAAGTAATATAAACAGGTGCCAAAAAATGTGGGTTTTACATTAGCACTAGCGCTAGCGCGAGTACAATCGCAAAAGTTCAAAACTAAACTATACTAGCCTGTACCAGTCTCACGCCCTCATTCGCACCCCTTGTAAAGAAAACAAATTTAACGGAATAGGATAAGCTAAAACTCAGTGAGATTCCAAATAGCAAGTTGGTCATTATGTAAACCTTGAAATATCAAAGTAGCGAGCATAAAAGTTTATAAAAGTGAGCAATAACACTTCAAATAGCAAATCTCAAAATGAGTGAGTGTAGAATTTTTAAAAGAAACAATAACACTATAAGTAATAATCATCGCAAACTACAAGGATACGGATGGCTCTTAGGAGCCAAATTCCTGTTGCTTCACCGGAGGTTGATGAAGTAGTAGTTAACACTCCGTCAACTTTCAAGTAAAGTAACCAATCCAATAGAGCACCACTTAACTACAATCTCCGTCCACTATTCAAACCCCCTACTGGGCCCAAAATCCTAAAAATAAACACTAGTGCTTGTAAGGATCGAAGACAACCTAAGAGGGGGTGAATTAGGTTGATTAAAAATCTAATTAAGTTATGGGCACTTTTTGTTCAATATGAAATTTACCCTCTTTTCTAAGTGATTACACAATGAATCAATTAATGAATGAACAAAATCACTTGAGAGAAGTAGAAGAGATAAGCAATTTAAAGATCACAAACGTAACAATAAGTAAATAAAAAGGAAAGAATTGCAAACCAATTAACTACCCAACTCCTCTTGAGCTTGTAGATTAATTCAAACAAGTTTCTTCAAATTGATGAATTACAATCACTCTTGTGTACAAAAGAAGGTTCACCTCCTCCTTACCCCGAACTCCACTCGGTCAAGTTAGGAAATTTTACTATCCCCCAGGACAACCCTCACAGAGCTACACTCATGAAGTATTCACTCACAAATGAAAATCTTACAATGAACCACATACCACTAAGACTACAAATCTTCCTTGGAAAGTGTTTTCTCACTAAAACTACTCTAGATCTTTTGTATCTCCAATGTGTAAAAGTTATTTGAAGATTCTGACCATACTCTATTTATAGGAGACCAAGAAAGTGCTTCATTAATGCTTCCAACGGATAGAAAGTAGCTAAACAGTCAACTAGCCGTTGGAGTATCGGACGTTCGGTACTACCCAAGGGTGCGTCCGACAGCAGGCAGTGAGTTTGCAAAATCTTCTTCAATTCTATCGAACGTCCGGTATTGTCTTTGTGAGCGTCCGACAGGTTTCGTCGAGTTTGAACGATCCTATCGGACGTCCGATGCTTGCATCCGATCGAGATCAGTGGGCCAAGAGAATGTCTTATTTCCTTCGGACGTCCGGTGGTGGAGTTCTTCATGCGTCCGAAGTTGCGCAATGATTATCGGATGTCCGATCCAAGCGTCCGACAGCTTTCAGCAACCTTTGTCTTCTTTCAATTGCACTTGTTCTTAGAATCAAATTGCTGCATAACTGAAAGTATTTTTTGAAGAGATATTAATATTATCCATTTGTTTTGTAAACATCAAAAGTTAGGGACTAAGATTAACAATCTCCTCCTTTTTGATGATGACAATACAATGGATGGAGGAAGAAATAATTGAGCCAAAAGCTCCCCCTCACTCAATGCATCAAAAACATTTGTAAGTGCCAAACTTATAATCTCAGAAAACTCTCCCTTTCACATAGCATCCATTTCTCCCCCTTTTTATCATCATAAGATGAGAGTAAAAGTCAGCAATAATAATCTAGCAACAACATTAGAAACTCCAGTATTCCAGAGAAATGATATCAGAATTCAACAATCACCAACATACCAACATTTACCAACATATCACAGAGAATTGATATCAAAAGAAGTATCAAACAGAGAAATAACAATCAAAATAATTATCAAAACAAATCATCATTAGATCAGCATCATTAATTTCTCCCCCTTTGTGTCATCATAAAAATTCAGTAATATTCAAAAATATCAAGGAAAACTCAGTTCAAAACATCAGAAACATCAAAAGAAAATTACAAAAGAATATTATGAACAAGAATCTCACCGATCTTACCGATATCTCCTACTCCAATTGTTTTAGTTTTCATGTTATCGCCAAATGTCACTTTGCCACTAGACTTTGGCTTGAATTTGATGAAATGTGATGGATCACCGATCATGTATATTGAACACCCACTTTGATTTCTTAGTAATGTTCACCAAATTCACCTACTCAAGAGTTCAAGAACTAATATTTGGTACCCTTTAATTTTTTGGTTCTTGAGAGTTAGCATCATGTCTAACTATCCACATGCATTTCATGTCTTTTCTCATGTTCATTCGCACATAGCAATCACTTTTCATGTGATCTTTTTGATAACAAAAATTACACATAATCAAAGAGTTATTTACATAAACAGGTTTAATAAATTTTACTTGTTTTCTCTTATAAACAGCAAAATTATTTGCAGCAGATTTATCTTCTTCTCATAAGTGCCAAAATGAGGTTTTGTTCCATTTTCTTGAAAGCAATTTTGTTTCTTATATTGGGGTAATTCATTTAAATTATCCATTCTTCTTTTCAGATCACCTTGTTCTTCTTTGAACATTTCACAAAACTTTATTTTTCTATCAAGCTTATTTTGTAAATCAATCTCATTCTTTTTCAAGAAATCATTTTCAGTTTTTAAATTCTTATTTTCTTGAAAAAGGCGTGTATTGTTCTAAAGAAGAAAACTAATTTTGTGTTTCAATTCCTTGTTTCTAACATAAGATTCTTTCAAACTATCATGTAATTTTTTAATGAAAGATTCAAGATCATCATCAGTTTCATCATCACTATCAGATTAAGAGTTACAAGTTGTTACCTCATCATCTCCAATGGCCATGAAAGCCAATTGAGCAGATTTTTCTTCCTCTTCAATTTCACCATCGGAGTTGCACTCATTCCATGTGAATTGGAAGTTGTTGAATCTTGATTTTCTTTCAACTTTTCTCTTCTTCATTGGACACTCACTCATGTAGTGTCCAAGTTGGCCGCATTCATAACATTTGTCACATTGCTTTTTGTTGGCCTCATACTTTCCTTTGTTTCTTGCAGTGTTGAATTGATTAGAATCTGAATTGCTAGATCCTCCTTTTCTAAATCTCCTTTCATTGAGGATCCTCTTGAAACTTCTTGTGATGAGAGTTAGATCGCTATCATCAACTTCCGCATCTTCTCCATCTAGAGAGGTAGAATCATCTTCATCATGAGATGTCTTTAGAGCAATGCTTCTTCTTACTCTCGCATCCTCTTCCGCTTGCACTTTGGACTTAAGTTTCATCTCATAAGAGGTTAGAGAATTAATAAGAGATTCAATGGGTAAGGAATTTAGATATCTAGTTTCTTCAATGGCAGTAACTTTACTCTCCCAATCCTTGGATAAAACATTCAGAATTTTTCTATTTTTCTCACCTAGAGAGTATTCCTTTTCCAGCACCTCTAAATCCTTAATAAGGTCGTTGAATCTACAGTACATCTCATCAATGTTTTCATGAGTTTCCATCTTGAACGATTCATACTTGGTAACCAGAATAGATTTCTTTTGTTCTCTCACATTCTCACTTCCTTCATGGATTTCTCTAAGTTTGTCCCAAATTTCTTTTGCGGACTTACAACCCTTGATTCTAATAGATTCATTTGAGTCTAAAGCACAATATAACACATTCATGGCTTTTGCATTTAAGGTGAGATGAGCTCTATCCACAGTAGTCAGTTCATTTCTTATTTTTGGTCTAGATCTATGAGTATTTTCATCTATAAGAGAGGCATCATATGGACCTTCACTGATAATAAACCACAATTCAATATCAATTGATTGCAAAAAGATAACCATTCTTTCTTTCCAACTCATATAATTTGACCCATTAAACATAGGTGGTCTAATGATAGAATGTCCTTCAAAAAATATGACATTATTGGTTGTCAATTTTACTTCTAAGCCGATTGAGCTTAATCTCAAGGAGACCAAGCTCTGATACCAATTGTAAGGATCGAACACAACCTAAGAGGGGGTGAATTAGGTTGATTAAAAATCTAATTAAGTTATGGGCACTTTTTGTTCAATATGAAATTTACCTTCTTTTCTAAGTGATCACACAATGAATCAATTAATGAATGAACAAAATCACTTGAAAGAAGTAGAAGAGATAAGCAATGTAAAGATCACAAACGTAACAATAAGTAAATAAAAAGGAAAGAATTGCAAACCAATTAACTACCCAACTCCTCTTGAGCTTATAGATTAATTCAAACAAGCTTCTTCAAGTTGATGAATTACAATCACTCTTGTGTACAAAGGAAGGTTCACCTCCTCCTTGCCCCGAACTCTATTCGATCAAGTTAGGAAGTTTTACTATCCCTCAGGACGACCTTCACAGAGCTACACTCATGAAGTATTCACTCATAAATGAAAAGCTTACAATGAACCTCATACCACTAAGACTACAAATCTTCCTTGGAGAGTGTTTTCTCACTAAAACTACTCTAGATCTTTTGTATCTTCAGTGTGCAAAAGTTATTTGAAGATTCTGACCATGCTCTATTTATAGCAGACCAAGAAAATGCTTCATTAATGCTTCCAACGGATAGAAAGTAGCTGAACAGTCAACTAGTCGTTGGAGTATCGGACGTCCGGTACTACCCAAGCATGCGTCCGACGGCAGGCAGTGAGTTTGTAAAATCTTCTTCAATTCTATCGGACTTCCGGTATTGTCTTTGTGAGCGTCCAACAGGTTTCGCCGAGTTTGAACGATCCTATCGGACGTCCGATGCTTGCGTCCGATGCTTGCGTCCGATCGAGGTCAGTGAGCCAAGAGAATGTCTTATTTCTTTCGGACGTCCGATGCTTGCGTCCGATCGAGGTCAGTGAGCCAAGAGAATGCCTTATTTCTTTCGGACATCCGGTGGTGGAGTTCTTCATGTGTGCGAAGTTGCGCAATGATTATTGACGTCCGACATCTTTCAGCAACCTTTGTTTTCTTTCAATTGCACTTGTTCTTAGAATCAAATTGCTGCATAACCGAAAGTATTTCTTGAAGAGATATTAATATTATCCATTTGTTTTGTAAACATCAAAAGTTTGGGACTAAAATTAACAGTTGTAATACTCGAGTATACCGATTAGTCAAGAAGATAACACTCCACTCGACAAAACAAGAGACCTGTGGTTTGTTATCTAATCGACCAAGCCCTTACCGGCTCGACTCGATTAACTAGCCAGTGGGGTTTAAGTTCCCAAGTAGTCAGCATAGTTGATGACCAATCGACTTAATCAAGGAAAAAGTACGGAGACGGGAATGAGACGCACCTCCCACTTGGATTGAGTGTGGTACATGCTACCGCTCAACACTTACAAGTATATCAAGTCAATTGCAACAAATAAACAAGTATATATCACATGAGGGCAAGTGCGATAAAGTACACCCTTGCCCGACCAAACCAAGTAAATCTTATCCGATCACGTTGGTAAAGAATTGAAATCAAGTATCAATTTCAATCATGTATTTGAAAACACTCATCAAAGATTTAGTGCTTGTCAAAATCACGCTCAGGTACAATTCCTTGGTTCGAGTCCAAATCTGCGTAAAATATCATTTAAGAGTTTAAAATGCACTAGGGTTCAAAACACAGGAGTTTCGCTTCAAGAAAATCAAGTAAATTAAACTTGTTTAAGTAGTAGTCATATGGCTTCTCAAAATCTCAAAAATTCATGCTCGCTTTTTTAGTTTCGATAAAGAAGTGATTCATACTTTGAAAGTCACACTTGATATGACAAATTGAGAAAATCGTATTTTTAAGGGTCACTACTTTCACTTTTAAAGGGTATGAGTTTAGAAAAAATGTTCAACGTATGTACCTATTATTAAAAAAAACTCGAATACCATAAACAAGCGAAATTCGTTTCAATCTCGAGTCGTCGCTCAAGTATCAAGTTCACTCGCCTAACCCTTGAGCGAAAATTTGGGCAGCATGCCCTTTGTATTTAGCTATTTTCCATCCAAGTACAACTTGGATTCATAAGTCAATAACCTCCAATCCAACCACAAGTGATAACCAACAACATACATCTATTCAAAGCCACAAAACCAGCCAAACAAACCAAATAATATACTTATTCCTATGGATATCAAAGCTAGAAACCAGTTTAGAGAAGAAATTATAAGTGACAGATTTGTCATCCTTCGGTGTTTTGGTCATAACTATAGCTAGGTATATCGGATCAAGGTAAATTTTATGGAGTTTAGAAGTTAAGACATAGGCCTACATTTCCTATGAAGACATCAAAACCCAGTTCTCATATTTTCAAGGTCAAAAACGGACAGTCAGAAACACATGAAAAACAGGTCAGGAAAATTAGAGGTTTTGCGCAATCAGGAGTGCTCTGGCCAAATCCAAAGCTAAAATGATCTGATTGATCTGAAATTTTGCAGGTAGAAATTTAACTCAAATCTCTATAACTTTCATGCTTTGTCCAAAAGCTGATTTAGTCTAAAACATAGAGAAATTCGCAGCCTAAGTTGATTCCAAAAACAAGACAGAACTGACATTCACCACCAAATACTGGAATTTTGCATATCAACCTTAAAACTACTTATCAAAGCTGGAAATTGCTTGACAAAGCTGAAATTTCATTTTAGAGATAAACATCATAAATCAAAGCTGAAAAATCCCAAACCCTAACTGAAATTTGCTAATTTTCACCAAAACTAGAGTATCATCCAACATAATTCAAGATTCAAGACATCTATCCCACATTTTACTAAAACAAGAAAGAAAAAGGAAGTTTTAGACTTATACCTTCCAAAACACTTGAAGAAAATGAAGAACAAAAGCTTTCCTCTCCAAACAACTTCACAACAAGCTTCCTTAACTCCTTGGTGCTAGTTTAATCGGTTTAGATTTTGAGATTTCAACTCAACCAAGGCTAAATCAAGATGAAGTTGGAAGTTCTCCTCTCTTGTTTTTCTCTCCCAATTTTCGGCCAACACAAGAAGGAAATGAAGAAAAATGAACCAAGAAGAAAGATAAGAAGAAAGAAAACTCATTTGGTCAACCAACCCTTGGATCTTTGACACTTGTTAAAGCCAAGTTTTCTCTCTTTTTTTTTCTTTTTTCTTCCCTCTATCCTTCATAATAAGTTCCCCCCCTTCTCCGAAACTTCCATACCTAATCCAAAACTCTCAACCTCAGAGGGATAGGGATCAAGCAGATAGGCAAGGGTAGTCAATCTAGGTCCAAACCTATCACAAGAGAAATACATAGGCAATTGTCATTAGACTACATCAAAAATAAACACAAAACAGGACCACACATTCATTAGAGCAATTAAATAGGTCTGTAGTGCTAACACCTTAGACATTTACGACAATCATCAGATTTCAAATCTAGCTTCTATCTAGAGAAACCCTAACCGGACATTTACGAGACTAGTCCACGACGACACTCATTGATCCACTCTCCTTGATCAGTTCAATCTCAAGTCCAATACTAGAATCTTTCAGACCTTGACTTTTGCCATTCAAATTTATCTCAAGTTCAATCGAGACATAGACCCTTATTCTAGTGCTCTCCACTTTTGGTACTCGGATACAAGAATCCGAAACTAGGAGAATTCACATCTCAGGCCGTACGTTCCCAGCTGCAAATCATCCAAATTTAAGATTCCTACCTGACATACATATCTAAGTTTCTCAAATATCATGAGAAAGGTTTTACGCCTATAACCTTCATGATTCACAGCTTACGCTCATGAAGAGCACTAAGTCCTTTATACTTATTCATATAATTAGGACCATATCACTATTTGGCCCAAACTCACCCCGCGTAGAGACTGCGCGAAACAGCTCTAATATCACCTATGACGACCCTACCTCCCCTTAGGGCGTACCCCAGGGTTTAACGGACCGCCTGCCCAACTCTTACCAGGACTCACTCATTCACTCACTTACATCAAATAAAATAGTTTATAACCTCAAGAGTAAATGAAATAACAGTTCCCAAGTTTGAACATGTTCTATTCCAAACATTCATACAATCCCAAATATAACAAAAGATATGAATTCCAGATACATTCAATCCTAGCCGAGCACTAGCGCGAGTACAATCGCACAAGTTCAAAGCTAGACTATACTAACCTGTACCAATCTCAAGCTCTCACTCGTACCCCCTGTAAAGAAAACAAATTTAACGGAATAGGGTGAACTAAAGCTCAGTGAGGTTCCAAATAGCAAGTTGGTCATTATGTAAAACTTGAAATATCAAAGTAGAGAGCATAAAAGTTCATAAAAGTGAGCAATAACACTTCAAGTAGCAAATCTCAAAATGAGCGAGTATAAAATTTTTAAAAGAAACAATAACACTACAAGTAACAATCATCTCAAAGTATAAGGATACAGATGGCTCTCAGGAGCCAAATTCCCGTTGCTTCACCGGAACTTGATCAAGTAGTAGTTGACACTCCGTCAACTTTCAAGTAAAGTAACCAGTCCAATAGAGCACCACTTAACTACAATATCCATCCACCATTCAAATCCCCTACGGGGCCCAAAATCCTAAAAATAAAGACTGGTGGTAATACTCAAATATACTGATTAGTCGAGGAGATAACACTCCACTGGACAAAACAACTGTAGACACCAAATTTTTAATTTAGTTTAATTTACTATTATTTTTATTTCTATTGATTAAATGTTCATTATTATTCATTTTTGATTATTAGTCTCTTAATTTTTATTTTTAAGACATTTTTAGCATAAAATTTATCGAAAAAAGAAAATTGTTCACAAAAAAATATCCTTTATTTCTTTTAGATTCAATTTATGAAAGTTATTGTTGGTTTACCTAAATTAAATGAAAATTAGGAAAACCATCAATCAAAATCAACAAATTTTTTAGCATTTGATTTGATTTGATTAATCTTGTTTTATTTTTATTTTTTATTTTTTGTTGTTAAAATTACTTCATTATTTGTTAAATTTAAAAAAAAAAAAAAGAAGAGAGGTTCATCGCACGCGCGCCATTTCCTTCAAATTTTGGCTTCGGCCAGTACAGAAACGAAATGGCAGCTGCGTTCTTTTTCCAGCTCTTTCTCATCAATTTTTCTCATTTTTGGCTCCGTTGGATTGTTGTAGTACAAGCCATATGGCTTTAATCTAGAAGACTCAATTGTCTTGGGCATTAAGAACCATCAAACGGTTCTAAAAACAGATGAAAAAGGGGTTTCATCTGTATCGTCCAGCCAAGGGTTGGAGAGTTTAAAAAGAAAATGCAGCAAGGATTGAGAGGGTGAATGACGGCTGATAAAAAAGAAGGGAGAAACCTAGAAAAGGAATGGGGGTGACGGCTGAAAAGAAACAGAAGTGTGAGATAGAGAGAATAGGAGTTGGCGGCTGAGGTTGTGAGGAAGGACAGTGAGTGGGCTGAGCAAGGAAAAACTGAGAAGAAAAAACCGAGTAGAGGGATTGAGAGAGGTTACGGGCTGAGCAGGTGAGGATCTGGGGGCTGAGGAAGAAGAACGAACGGAAAATAAAAAGAAAGCTTGGGCGGCTAGGAAAAGAGAGGTTACGGGGCAAAGCAAGAAAAAAAGAAAGAAAAGAGAGAGCTTGGAGAAGGTCTTCGGCTGAGGGAGTAAGAAAGAAACAAGAAAAGGAAAGAGCTTCAGGTTCGGCAGGAAGAAGAAAGGAAAATTGCAGAATTGTTGAACCAAGGTTGAATATCTGGCTGGTTTAGGGAGAAAATTCCGAACTTAGCATGGGTATTTTAGGGGATATCTTTATTGTTGAACTCTCCTGGGATGTTGCAGAGTGATTATTATTCAGAAATTTTCTCAAGATAACGCCTCCAGCACCCCCAAAATTCAGCTCCAAATCTGCCCGTCACCAGTTCTGGAATCTTCGTCGGCGTAAATTTGCAGATTCAAGCTCTCTGTCTGGACGCGTTTCTTCAGATTTCCACGTTCATAAGACTTAAAAAAGCATTGAGAGGTAACTGGGTTCATCCCTTTCTCGCCATATTGTGTTCAGTTCTTTGCCCAAATGGCCAAAATTTTTGCTGCTTTCGTTCTTGTTTTTGCATCCTTTCGATGGGTCTCTGTAGCTTGCATCTTGGTTAAATTTTGATGATCAGAGTTCAAAGGTCTTGTTGTTTTGGTTTGAATGTTTGATGTGTGATTGGATGTTGTTTGCGTCTGGCATGAATTTCATAAGGAGCATAGTTGCAGAAAACGTCCTGATCGCATGCTCTTCCATTTTTGTTCTTTGAATGACCTTCAAGGGTTTGTCTCCTGCCTGTTGTGTTGCGTTTTGGAGCTTAATGGAATGGGTTAATGAATTTGATGATTTGGTTTGAGATGGCCTAAGTTGCCTCGGTTGTATATGCTGCAAAATTGTAGAAATCAGTGACGAAGAAGAGTTGCTGTGAAGAAGATGCTTTCTGCGAAGCATGCATGAAAATCTTTTAGAAATTACACTCCAACCCCTTAATTTCTATCTAATGCTACTATGGCCTAATTAATTAAATAATTTGATCATTTTTGTTCCCTTAACATGCCATTTTTCTCTTTAATATGTTTTACGTGACTTTTGGATAGATTTTAGTGAATTTTAGGATGATTTTTTGAAGGTTTAATAATTTGTGCTAGATTTATAGTTTTGTTTGGATTTTTGATATAACAATTGAATATTGGGGAATCTTCGTTGTATTAATTATAGCAAATAGGTTTTTTCTTTTATTTTTTGTGAATTTTATCATTTTGGTTTGGTGGGTTTCATTTTAAGTCCTTAATTTTAATTTATTTAATTTTTGACCCCTCAAACTTCTTTAATTCTTTCAATTGGGTCCTTATTTGTTTTAATTTGTTGAATATGGGTTGTTTATTTTATTTGGATGCTTTGAGTGATTCAATTTCATATTCATCCTTTCTTTTTTTGTGATTATTTTTTAATTAAAGTGATGCTTTGACCAATTTTTTTATTTCGGAGGGTAAATAAGTAAATTCGTGTCATTGGGGCCTCAACTCAAGAAAGGTACACTCTTTCCTTTGTTTTTACTTTATTTGATCATATGTGCACTTATGTGACTCTATATGTTTAATTGCATGCCTTTTGAATGTTTTATTTCATTACTTTATATGCTTTATTTATTTCAACTTTTCAATATTTATTTTAGTTTAATTTTAATCATTTAAAAGGCATTTAAATGCCACAATTGTAATAGTTAGGTATTTCTTTTAATTATTTTATTTCCCCTTTTAGATTGTAGTAGGGTCCCCTTAATGTAATAGCTAGTTAGGGCTTGTTTGCTTTATTTGCTTGGTATGTCTTGCATTCTTATGTGTTTACTCGCTTTATTATGCTTTATATTATTGGTTTAGTTATAATTAATGTATGACGTAATATCACACTAGTCCAACGCTAGTTGTGATTCATTTCCCGATGCCACACTAGTCCAATGCTAGTTGTGGTTTTCTTGTTCGATTTTCCACTAGTCCAACGCTAGTGAGAAAGTAGAAATATGGGCTAGTCCAACGCTAGACCCTTAGGAGCCCTTCGAGCGTTAGATCATGATTGTGTGGTAAAATCACTTCATATCATGCATATTTTTCACTTTCTAGGGTCTTTTATCATTTTTTGCATGTTCCCCTTATACATATAACCCTTATCCCATACTTCCCCTATATATGTACTTTTCCCCATATTCCCCTTATACACATATCCCTTATTCCACAATTTCCCTCTTATACATATAGCCCTTATCCCATACTCTCCATTATATGTATGTATTTTTTTCATATTTCCCTTATATATCCCCTCTCGCATATTCCCTCTTATATCCATATCCCCTATTTTTATATTATATTTTTCTTTACATAATTATATGTATAAGACATAACACTAGACTTACATTTCATATAGGGAAAATCAGAGATAGGTTAGTACATTTTGCCTGATTAGATTAGGAAATACCCCTTGAGTATGGGATATGGACGAGTTTGGTTTTCTAGCATTAGCACACTCGTATTCCCTCTATTAAAGGGAAAATCTAGTCACGAATCATAGTCCTCCGACTCTGATTTTTTATTCAAAAAACCCTTTTTAAACTATAATTTGGGCCCAAATCATCGCACTTATTTAAACCCCATTATTAGGCCCAGTTTCTTTATTTATTCTTTACAAATTATTTAACTCACACATTTTCACTCAAAAATTAAATCAAAAAAATTCCTTTTTCTAAACTCTTTATTTTTATTTAAAAATGGGGCGCGACAGTTGGCGACTCCACTGGGTTAGAGAGTCCAAGCATTTGATTTAGTCAATCTTTTTCTTCTTTTAACCTTTTTATATATCACATTTGGAGGTTTAGGGTTGCATTTTTCCTTTTTTAGGATTTTCTTGCATCTAACACACAATCATCTCGATATCCGTGTATGTGGTAGAGATGTGTATTTTCTTATGTTTGTATATCGCGCTTGCATTTTGTGGAGGGGGGTAGCCACCCTAGAACCTTCACCCGCATTTAAATGGTATTCAATCCCTCCCTTCAATAGGGGCACTTCATGCGTGCATACGTTTTACTTTTATGAACCCTCATTTTCTTTTTACTTTTAGTGGTTGTCACACCACTCCACCCATTAGGATTAGAATCGATCCACTTGGACATGTGGCCATGGCAAGACGTGCGCGTAGCAATGTCCGAGGGATCACTTGAACCACCGATTCTTAGGCCTTGGGATTGATGACCCTCCGCCTTTGGTCTGAAGGTTTGGGAGCCTAAAAGCCTTATCGAGTCTAGGTGCATTAGTGAGCCTCAACCTCATGCATCCATGTTAGATTACCTAGGTTAGAGTCGACCATACCTAACTAGGAACACTAGGTACGAAGGGAAGGATTCTACCCCTCTTTCCTTAATTTTATTTTCACTTTATCTAAATTGCTTTCTTGTGTTATGTGTTATCTATTGAACTAACATTTTCTTGTTTTTTCATCTTTTGCATTCACGAACGCTAAGAAATAAGAGTTCTGGACATAATACTATTTTAGAACCTACCCTTTTAAATAGGTTATTGCATGTTTAAATTCCAGCGAATTGCATTTGTAGGTTGATAATGCACATCATTTTAGGTCCACCCTGGCGTACAAATGGTTTCTTAGGTCATGTTTCATTTCAAATTGCATATTTAATTGCTTTGATAAATTGGCATCATGCACAAACCTTAGAGGGAATGCCATTTAGGGGATCCCACGTTAGGAATAAATCACCTCGTGTCTCGGATATTTAATCCAAGGACACATGCACATTTACATTTTGTATCATCCAAAGGAGTAGTGCACGAGGTAAGGTAGGATCCAATCTTTTCCATGATAATAAAACAACCTTTGCTCATTAGAATATGAGCATTTAACAATCATCTTTTGGCTATTTTAACATATTTAGTAAAAATCCCTTGCGTAAAGGACATTAATTTGAAGAAATTCACAAATAATTCCTCATTGATTGGGACAATAAATATATTGAGGCCAAATCTTGATTTTAGAAGGCTCATAGACTAATGCATTGCAATGAATTTTTTGAAACTACCAATGGGTAGACCATTCAATCGATTTTTGAATAAACCATCAATTCCATTCAATCCATTGGACTAATCTATTCACCAATTTCATCCAACCTATTTTGTCAATTCATTCATTTTTAAGACAATCTAGTCATCTTTGAATAAATCATTGACTCCATTTCATCTATTTGATCAATTCGTTCAACAATAAATCATTAACTCAATCCATTCATTCATTTTTAGAACGATTTAGTCAATTTTGAAATAAACAATCAATTTTATCCAATCCATTTTATCAATTTATTCATTTTAGGACAATCCAGTCGATTTTGAATAAATCATCAACTTCATTCGAAGTCATTTGTCCAGTTTACCCATTTTTAGGGTGATCCAACACAGTTCATCAATTTCATCCGAGCCATTTGACAACTTAGGGTTTTGATGTCAAATTTAGAACTGGAATGGCTACTTGTTTTGAGAAAATCACCCATTGCGTTCATTCGATTTGAATAAATTAGGGTTTCAATCCATGTTAAGAAATTGCAATCTCTCCAATAGCAAGTTCGTCAAAGTTAAATCGATTTGCATGAATTCCTATGCCAACCAAAACCATTCATTCATTCGGATTTGTTCTCAGTCTGTTAGAGGTCTCCCGCTATTCAATTGGCCCAAAATTTTCAAATTGCTTTCCAATCAACTGTCAATGAGTTGATCGGATCCATCAGGTATGGTATAATGCCTACCTCGGAGGATTACATCGTGTTAGGCCTACCCTTGGCACAAAAAGGGTCCCCTAATAGGACATGCATCCGAATTACTTTGATTGTTACTAACTCATGTCTTTCTCTTTTTCTTTCTTTCTTTTTCTTTTAACAACAGTTAATCAAAAAGGGAATTTAAATAGGATTTTTTGCTAAATTTTTAGGTAATCATAAATATAGCTACAAAGCCCCATCATTACACGATCACATAGCCAAGCTTTGAGAAACCGTGTAAACATGAGCGCATTTCCGGAATCATCTGATAGATCAGCCACGGTACCCCCAATAGACGCTGCAAATCTAGGAATTTAATTGGGCGAGATGTTAAACAAATTCAGTGAATTGAGCAAAGAAATAGCAACCCAAAGGCGCATGATTGACCAACTGGTTGCTAGCAGTGGCAGTATCCAACACAATCCTATGTCTATCAACCAACCTGAAATAGAACACCAAACACCTCTTCTGCCCCATACCCAAGTTACCTTTGTACCATCCTTGACAAACGTACCCGAAGAGACTTTCACTTACCCCGCTTCTAGTTTTCCATATAATTACACCCATAACATCCAAGCCAACCCGTTCACTATTCAAATGCCTCAGAATTGTCCAGACTCTCAAATACCTCATCATACCACCACTGAGCCTTTCATGTTGGATGTTGCCCAAGGGAAGGTGGAAACGGGTGAATCCTCCACCCCAATCGACAAAAATCTGTTGAAAAGATTGGATAAATTTGATGAATTCATGAGAAAAACCAAAGATTGAGCAAGCCTGGAGGTTTGGGCTATGATGAGTTATGTCTTTTCCCAGACATGCAATGGCCTTTGGGTTTTAAAACGCCCAAATTTAGTAAGCATGATGGAACTGGTAACCCCAAGATGCATTTAAGACTATTTGCAAATAAGTTGGGAAAACCAGTAGATGATGAAAATTTGCCAATACGTTTATTCCCCGAGAGCTTGGAAGGCGATGCCCTGGATTGGTATTCCAATTTAAAGGCGGAGGAGATGAGAACTTGGTTTGACTTGTCCACAGCATTCGTAAGGCAATATGAATACAACTGTGAGCTGGCGCCAACGAGAACCACACTTGAGAGTACAAAAAGGGAACCATTTGAAAATCATAAGACATATGCCAAACGATGGCGAAGATTGGTGGCCAAGGTGGAACCTCCGATGATAGAAGAGGAAATTGTCCGTACATTTATTAAAGCCCAGGATCCACCATACTTTGAGGAGATTTTTCGCACGACTGGATGCTCATTTGCGGCCATTGTTAACAAATTGGAAGAATTTGATGAGTTGGTGAAGGCCGGGAAAATTGTTAATGTGTCAACATTAAAGATGCAACTGGAAGCTCTGCAAGGCCAGAATAACAGTGGGAAGGAGTCCCAATTTAAGGAAAAATAAGGGGAAACTGCTTTTGTGTGGGATCAGGGCCCCTTGACCAGACCTAGATTTTCAAACCGCCCCACTTATTCATCACCCTACCTATATTACCCAAACTCCCGTCCTATCTACCATACTACCATTAACCATCCTCGACCTCGACTAAACTATCCAAATGTACCCACACCACCCTTTCAAATTTCTCAACCCAATCTTCAAACTCGACCCCGTCCTCCTTATAATCCAAGAACTGTTCAACCAAACAACCGAATTTATCCTCTAAACAGAAAAATCCGAAAACCAAACCCATATCGAACTTTCACCAACCTGGGTCGACCCATCGATCAATTATACGAGCAACTCAAGGCTGCTGGTAAAATTGGCATGGTACCTCCTCAAACCTACTCCAGGGGCAAGCCTGCTGGCTATGATCCTCAGGCCATTTGTGCATATCATTCTGGAAATCCTGGCCACTCTACCAGAAATTATCGGGCACTAAGGCATAAGATCCAAGATATGATTGACGCTAGGGACATAATTTTAAAGGAAAATGGGAGTCAGGAACAAGTACAAATATGAATCCCTTTGCCGAACACGAGGACACCACTTTTGAGGCATTTATCCCCAGTAAGGAAAGTTGAGAATCCTGGAAGGGTTGGAATTAGTGAGATTCCTCCCTCTTGAAGGGAATTTTTGATAAATTTGGGGGGTTGTCTTTGGTTAAAATCCATGAAAATCATTCATACATGTGTTTTTTGTTTAACCATGTTTTTGTAAATAGTTTTCAATCAAGTGCCTTTTGAAGACACATCTTGTTTAACAAGTAACATGCTATTAAGTTTGATTTTTATTTTGAAATGCAATAAAATGTACAGTTTTACATATACTATGCTACTTACACATTCTTTTCAGATGGCCAAAATAAATAAAATAATAATAATAATAACAATAAAATCCTTTGACCCTTTGGATATCACTGTTCCGAAGTTTGATGGTAGCAATATCTCACGAATGTGAATTTGAATTTCAAACTGAAAAGAGTAATGACGAGACATCTGAAAATAGTTCAAAGAGGCCCGAATGGTATAAAGAAAAACTCGAGCCGAACTGGGGTCAACGTCAAGGAAATGAAATTAGCATGAAAAGTTGAAAAGTGTTACAATGAGAAGGACAAGCTAGGACTATTCGAAAAAGGAGATAAAGTGTTGAAACTGATTTTGCCAGTACAAGGAAAAGCCAAAGGCAAGTTTACAACAAATTGGAAGGACCTTTTGATTGTCAAGGAAGTATTGCCTGGGAGAGCACTTATTCTCATAGAAATGGACAAACAAGTGTTCCCTCAACCGATCAATTCGGATATGTGTAAGAAATTCTTTATCTAATAATGAAAATTTTCTTTTAGGGTTAATGCGAAAAATGGGATGAAAGTCAGGCCCTCTTCCTTTCCCATTGAAACATTCTATCCCTAGTTATCCCTTTTGAGCTTTCAGAATAAATTATTTCATTTGGCAACCCCTGAGAATCGCAAGTCCCACACTGAGGCAAGTTTGAGTTGAAAAGAAAACTTTCAAGAGATGAAAAATGATAAAAGAACGAAAGAAAATGAAAGAAAAGAGAATCTCAGTTGAAAAAAAACAGGGGCAAATTTTGATTTAACCCTAAAATAGGGTTGCCGCCACAATGCGATCTCAGATCATTTAAACCACTTTCAGAAAATCTGCCTTCAAGCCTTAACTTTTTTCTTAGCACACCACCTGACCCCATTACAAAAATTGAAAGTCCTGACTTCCGTTCTTGGCATCACCTCTTTTAAGGAAATTTTCTAAATCACGTGGCGCATGATGTCAATACACCTTCACTCATTTTGCAAGGGGAGGATTGTCGTACTGATGCCACCATTTCTTAAAACACATTTCCGAATTGGTAAGGGTTAAGGCGGAATTTGTTCATCAGGTAAAAATCCAAAAGTGCTCCTTTGAAAAAAAAGAAGAAAGGAAAAGAAAGAAAAAAAATGAAAAATGAAAGAAGAGAAAAGAAAATAAAAGGTGGCGTGGTAACCTTAGCAAAAACCCGGAAGGACACTAAGGTAGGGTTTTATGATGAAAGGCGAGCTTGGAATGAAATGGCTGGAGACTCAATTCATTGAAATTTCTCTTCACATTGTGAATCTATTGAAAAGCATTGAACGCCAGAGGAATGATATCCAAAGGGTCAAGCGTGGTATTTTTGTTGGAGAATCAAATTGTTTTAATTCATCGAAAATAAACTTTTGAGTGTAAAGATTCATTTCTCAAAAGTTTTTATCAATAAAGGTAAATCGTTGCTTCCATGTTACTTGGTTTTTTCATCATTTTTGTGCAAATAAAATATTTTTCTGGTGTTTCATGGTCTCATTTATCTCTTTGGGTTCATCAAAGGACAATCCCTCTGATTTATTGAAACTCTCTGGATACCAAATGTCATCCTTCATCAGCGTTGAAAATTAACAAAACTTGATACAATTCACAAATTGAGGTTGGGTTATACAACATCGAGGGGAAAACATCAAAGCACTCATGTTTACACGTTTCTTGAAAGCTGGTCGTGTCGAATGGTGGTGGCATTATTTATTTTTCTTTTGCAGGTTCATATGTATTTCAAACAGCAAAACTGGGGCAAATTTTTTATAATTGTGGAGTATCACCCAAGAATTGAAGGATTCAGACCGAGTAGCCTTGGGAATATCCCACTGACCATTTTATAGTGGTGAAGTTGAAATATTGGTAGGTTTGGGAGTATGCCACTAACCGTTTGTCATGTTGGATTCGATTGTTGAAGTTGGAATATCGGTAGATTTGAGAGTATCCCACTAACCATTTTATCGAGTTGAAATCTCGATTAGAGTTGAAATTTTGGCAGGCTTAGGAGTATCCCACTGACCGTTTTATTGAGTTGGAGTTGAAATTTTGGCAGACTTGGGAATATCCCACTAACCGTTTTGTCGAGTTGAAATCTCAGTTGGAGTTGGAATTTCGGTAGGTTTGGGAGTATCCCACTAACCGTTTTATCGAGTTAAAATCTCAGTTGGAGTTGGAATATCGGCAGGTTTGGGAGTATCCCACTGACCGTTTTATGGAGTTGAATTTGAAAAATCGGTAGGCTTGGGAGTATCCCACTAACCGTTTTATTGAATTGGAATCTCAGTTGGAGTTGAAATTTCGGTAGGCTTGGGAGTATCCCACTGACCGTTTATCGTGTTGGATTTGACTGTTGAGGTTGGGATATCGGTAGGTTTGGGAGTATCCCACTAACCGTTTATCATGTTGGATTTGGTTGTTGAAAATGGAATATCGGTAGGCTTGGGATACTGCTTGGGAGTATCCCACTAACCGTTTATCGAGTTGGATTTGGTTGTTGAAAATGAAATATTGACAGAGTTGGGAGTATCCCACTGACCATTTATTATGATGGATTTGGTTGTTGAAAATGAAATATTGACAGGTTTAGGAGTATCCCACTGACCGTTTATCATGTTGAATTTGGTTGTTAAAAATGGAATATCGGTAGGCTTGGGAGCATCCCACTAACCATTTATCATGTTGGATTTGATTGAAGTTGGAATATCGGTAGGCTTGGGAGTATCCTACTGACCGTTTTATGGAGTTGAATTTGGAATCTCGATAGGTTTAGGAGTATCCCACTAACCGTTTTATCGAGTTTGAATCTCAGTTGAAGTTGGAATTTTGACAGGCTTGGGAGTATCCCACTGACTGTTCTATCATGTTGGATTTGGAATGTCGGCAGGCTTGGGTGTGTCCCACTAACCGTTCTATTATGTTCTATTTGGAATATCGGCAGAACTGAGTTTTATCCCGCTGACCGTTTATATCACGTTGGGATTGGGTTTTATCCCACCAACTCACCTTTTATGTTTTCATGTTTCAGTTCAAGCTAGAATAACTACTAGTGAGTATTTGGTATCAACGTCTTTGTCTCGAATTTCGAATAGGGGCAAGCTGTAGACACCAAATTTTTAATTTAGTTTTATTTACTATTATTTTTATTTCTATTGATTAAATGTTAATTATTATTCATTTTTGCTTATTAGTCTCTTAATTTTTATTTTTAAGACATTTTTAGCATAAAATTTATCGGAAAAAGAAAATTGTTCACAAAAAAAAAAAATGCTTTATTTCTTTTAGATTCAATTTATGAAAGTTATTGTTGGTTTACCTAAATTAAATGAAAATTAGGAAAAACCATCAATAAAAATCAACAAATTTTTTAGCATTTGATTTGATTTGATTAATCTTGTTTTATTTTTATTTTTTACTTTTTGTTGTTAAAATTACTTCATTATTTGTTAAATTAAAAAAAAAAGAAAAAGAAAAGAGAGGTCGCACATTTCCTTCAAATTTTGGCTTCGGCCAGTGTGATACCCCAAATTTTAGGATACTATTTTTGTTTAATCTCAAAAAAAGGATTACAGTTTCTTTATTTTATTTTGTCTTAAAACATTGTGTTATTTTAAAAAAAAGACTAGAAACCTTACTTGTACTTTAAAACCCTAGTTTACTTGTGACTAGCAGGTTATGTTTAAATCCCTCATATTTGACTCAAAACCCTAATTTTATTCTATGGAATTGTAAAATTCATCCCACTTTTCTTAAAATACCATTTTATTTGAAATTTATTCTTTTATTATGGCCCTACTACTCAATCAGTCCTCAATAAGTGCAAATGAACCTAGAAAGTAGAGTTTCATTCTTCGTTTTCAAGATTGGAGCAAATTAGGGTTTTCGCGATTTTTCGCCGGATGATTTTTCGGTACAGAGCAAGGATCAAATTTGGTGTTTAAGAGTGACTTTTGGGTGAGAAATAATATGTGATTAGATGCAATAATAAAAAGTTAGTTATTAGGAAGAAAAAACTCTAGTACGGGTGATTTAAGGAAAATCGGCTCGAACCGACGGGTACTGTTTGTTACCGGGTAAACACACCATTTGACCCATACTTTATTACCTTAATCTTCTCATTTTATTTTAGATAATTGACCCTCAAAATATCTCATACATCAGCCACAATATTTGACCAAGAGAAATGAGAGAAAATGCTAGAAAGAAAACAAGTGTCAAGGCATCTATGGAAGTTGGACTTTGACCAACTTGTCTTAACCTTCATAAAACAGAAATTTGACCAAAATTTCCTCATTTCTTCCCCTTTTCTTAGTTTTGGTCGAAATTCTTGAGAGGAAAAACAAGAGAGGAAAAAACTTCACCTTGCACCTCAATTTCAAGCCTCAATCTTGAGTTTCAACCGATAATCTCGCAAATTCCTCCACAAAAGTTGATCTCCAAGGAAGCTTAAGGGTTTTGGTGGAGTGATTTGGGAAGAGAAAGGTCTTGGCAGCTTCTTGATATAAGGATTAAGGTGAATTTGGTAAGAAACTTCCCTTTACCTCTTATATGTGTGAACTAGAAGCTTAAAGTTATAGTTTTGATGGATTTATGGGGAAAATTTCATGGGTTAAATGGTATGTTGGGATGTTTAACTAGGGTTTATATTTTCAGCCTTGATTATGGTTATCTACCTCTTAATTGATGTTATTGAGCTAGTAATTGGTGGGTTTGACGATAGAGCACTTGTTAGATATGAATTTATAGAGTAAAGGAGCCAATTTCAGAATTTGGAAACCAAGCTACCCTGTTCTGTCCGGTTTTAGTGTTCCATGTTAGAGCCCGAATTATGCTTGGCACAAAACATGAAAGTTGTAGAGAATGGTATTTTATAGTTGCCTACAAAATTTCAGCTCAATCAGAGTAACGTAGCTTATGAAAAGATGAAAATACCCTCGCTGTTCTAGGTTACATTCCAGAGTTCCGTGTGGACAGTTTAGTCTTTTTGGTTGTGTTTATTCACTATAATCCGTTTGGATTTAGCCATTTGTCAAAACATGAAAGTTTCAGTACTCTGTCTTAGATTTTCAAATCCACCAAGAACACCTCAAACGGATCTATGTAGCCTGAGTTATGGCCAAAATAGTCGCATCTGTTCTAAACTTCGGATTCTGCCGTGTTTCTGGATTTAGCTTCTGACCCTGTTTTTTCCGTTTTGATAACGTACGAACTGGGTGATGGTGTCTTCATAAGAAAGATAGATCTTGGTCTTAGATTCAAAACGGTATAAAGTGCATCCAAATCCGAGTTTTGTAGCTTCAGTTATGACCAAAACAAGATCGGTTGTCAGAACTGCCTTCGAATTTGGACAGTTCTGACAGGAATGTTTGGACCCATTTTCCTCCATGCTCTGTATTGATTCAGCTTTTGGTCCAAACATGAAAGTTATAGCCTCATGTCCTAGATTTCCAAATCCTTTTGAATTTCTTGATTTGGACTTGTGAGCTGTGCGTGATGGTCCAGCAAACAAACCCTGTTCGTCACCTGAACACGTAAATTTCTGGTACTGTTTTCCATAATTTCGACCTGCTTCCATTCAGATCTAGCTTAAGGTGTCTTCATGAGAATTGTATCCCTTCATCATAGCTTCGAAACGATTTCTCGTTCACCTTGATCCGACATTCTTGGCCTAACTTTTGATCAAAACGGTTTGAGATGGCAGATTTGGCCATTTCCGTTTGCCGTTCCGCGCGTGCGCGTGCGCCCATTTTGCCGTTTCCGCACTTGCATGTGCCGATTTTGCCGTTTTGCTTGTTTTGGGTATGTTAGTGGCCGTTTGTGATATAATGAGATACAATCTTCTATTTCAGACAGTGGTGAGCTAGGCGGAGCCGGTGGGGCCCACTACTAGCGAACACGCACGAAGTGATTTTGCTTTTGTACCACTTTTGTATTTTGAGTAAGTATTCAGGCTGCTCTTGTGTGTTAGTTGCTTATGTGTTTCGATATGTATGAAAAGGGTACCTAGGCGAGGGTGTACTTTATCGCACTCGACCTAAACCCTACCTTACGCACATATTTGTACATGGCATATGTATATGAATCATTTTGGAACTAAACCCCTTGAGCTTGTGGCTCGGGGTGACTTTTGAGAAAATTTTGTGAAGTTTGTGAGTTTGGGGCCCGATCTCATGACCTGGATGGACTATTCGAGCCGGTTAGGGCTTGGTCGAAGTCAGTCCAACCTGATTTGAGGTCACCAAGTTTGTAAATCCGGTTCACCGATTATGTGGACCAAGTTTGTGACCCGAGCTTGTGACTCAAGCTCAAGTTTCTGATTTCGTTCGCCCAGGCAAGTTTGTGAGGTGACTGGCCAGTGAGGGTGATAAGGTGTTCGGTGGGTGTACAAGTGGAGTTCTACGGACCTTGTTTATGGTCGACGAAGTGTCGGCAGGAGGTCATGCATGGCAAACGACTTGGCTTTGGAGCCAACCTGTATCCTTCCTTTGTATTGTTACTTTTGCACTTGATTTGACACTTTTGTGAAATAGTTGCTTATGTAAAGGTGAAATTTACGCTTTTACCCCTGTTTACTTACTAAGCATATAGCTTACCCCGTTTCCTTTGTTTTCCTTAGCAGGGGACAACGCGGGGAACTCCTGGGCATAATCACTAGTGTAGTTAGGTTTGCTTGTAATAGTTGGACAGTTAAGATGGTTGTTTTGTTTTGGTGGTTTGAACAGCTACTTTTGGGACTGTAAATAGAACTCTTTTGGCGTTGGATATATTGTGAATAGTGCGCTTTTGGGTTTATCTACTTTTATTGTTTTGAAATTTTGAGTCCTGGCGCGAGCTAGGCAGGCGTCCCGCCGATACCCTAGGGTTCGCCCTTGAGAGAAGCGAGGGCGTCACAGCCAGTACAGAAACGGAATGGCAGCTGTGTTCTTTTTCCAGCTCTTTCTCATCAATTTTTGTCATTTTTGGCTCCGTTGGATTGTTGTAGTACAAGCCATATGGCTTTAATCTAGAAGACTCAATTGTCTTGGGCATTAAGAACCATCAAACGGTTCTAAAAACAGATGAAAAAGGGGTTTCATCTGTATCGTCCAGCCAAGGGTTGGAGAGTTTAAAAAGAAAATGCAGCAAGGATTGAGAGGGTGAATGACGGCTGATAAAAAAGAAGGGAGAAACCTAGAAAAGGAATGGGGGTGACGGCTGAAAAGAAACAGAAGTGTGAGATAGAGAGAATAGGAGTTGGCGGCTGAGGTTGTGAGGAAGGACAGTGAGTGGGCTGAGCAAGGAAAAACTGAGAAGAAAAAACCGAGTAGAGGGATTGAGAGAGGTTACGGGCTGAGCAGGTGAGGATCTGGGGGCTGAGGAAGAAGAACGAACGGAAAATAAAAAGAAAGCTTGGGCGGCTAGGAAAAGAGAGGTTACGGGGCAAAGCAAGAAAAAAAGAAAGAAAAGAGAGAGCTTGGAGAAGGTCTTCGGCTGAGGGAGTAAGAAAGAAACAAGAAAAGGAAAGAGCTTCAGGTTCGGCAGGAAGAAGAAAGGAAAATTGCAGAATTGTTGAACCAAGGTTGAATATCTGGCTGGTTTAGGGAGAAAATTCCGAACTTAGCATGGGTATTTTAGGGGATATCTTTATTGTTGAACTCTCCTGGGATGTTGCAGAGTGATTATTATTCAGAAATTTTCTCAAGATAACGCCTCCAGCACCCCCAAAATTCAGCTCCAAATCTGCCCGTCACCAGTTCTGGAATCTTCGTCGGCGTAAATTTGCAGATTCAAGCTCTCTGTCTGGACGCGTTTCTTCAGATTTCCACGTTCATAAGACTTAAAAAAGCATTGAGAGGTAACTGGGTTCATCCCTTTCTCGCCATATTGTGTTCAGTTCTTTGCCCAAATGGCCAAAATTTTTGCTGCTTTCGTTCTTGTTTTTGCATCCTTTCGATGGGTCTCTGTAGCTTGCATCTTGGTTAAATTTTGATGATCAGAGTTCAAAGGTCTTGTTGTTTTGGTTTGAATGTTTGATGTGTGATTGGATGTTGTTTGCGTCTGGCATGAATTTCATAAGGAGCATAGTTGCAGAAAACGTCCTGATCGCATGCTCTTCCATTTTTGTTCTTTGAATGACCTTCAAGGGTTTGTCTCCTGCCTGTTGTGTTGCGTTTTGGAGCTTAATGGAATGGGTTAATGAATTTGATGATTTGGTTTGAGATGGCCTAAGTTGCCTCGGTTGTATATGCTGCAAAATTGTAGAAATCAGTGATGAAGAAGAGTTGCTGTGAAGAAGATGCTTTCTGCGAAGCATGCATGAAAATCTTTTAGAAATTACACTCCAACCCCTTAATTTCTATCTAATGCTACTATGGCCTAATTAATTAGATAATTTGATCATTTTTGTCCCCTTAACATGCCATTTTTCTCTTTAATATGTTTTACGTGACTTTTGGATAGATTTTAGTGAATTTTAGGATGATTTTTTGAAGGTTTAATAATTTGTGCTAGATTTATAGTTTTGTTTGGATTTTTGATATAACAATTGAATATTAGGGAATCTTCGTTGTATTAATTATAGCAAATAGGTTTTTTCTTTTATTTTTTGTGAATTTTATATTTTGGTTTGGTGGGTTTCATTTTAAGTCATTAATTTTAATTTATTTCATTTTTGACCCCTCAAACTTCTTTAATTCTTTCAATTGGGTCCTTATTTGTTTTAATTTGTTGAATATGGATTGTTTATTTTATTTGGATGTTTTGAGTGATTCAATTTCATATTCATCCTTCCTTTTTTTGTTATTATTTTTTAATTAAAGTGATGCTTTGACCATTTTTTTTATTTTGGAGGGTAAATAAGTAAATTCGTGTCATTGGGGCCCCAACTCAAGGGAGGTACACTCTATCCTTTGTTTTTACTTTTTTTGACCCTATGTGCACTTATGTGACTTTATGTGTTTAATTGCATGCCTTTTGAATGTTTTATTTCATTACTTTATATGCTTTATTTATTTCAACTTTTCAATATTTATTTTAGTTTAATTTTAATCATTTAAAAGGCATTTAAATGCCACAATTGTAATAGTTAGGTATTTCTTTTAATTATTTTATTTCCCCTTTTAGATTGTAGTAGGGTCCCCTTAATGTAATAGTTAGGACTTGTTTGCTTTATTTGCTTGGTATGTCTTGCATGCTTATGTGTTATATATTATCCGCTTTCTTAGGGCCTCGCATCTAGATATTATGATTATGTGTTATGCGTTTATGTGATATTATGTGTTTACTTGCTTTATTATGCTTTATATTATTGGTTTAGTTATAATTAATGTATGATGTAATATCACACTAGTCCAATGCTAGTTGTAATCCATTTCCCGATGCCACACTAGTCCAAAACTAGTTGTGGTTTCCTTATTCGATTTTCCACTAGTCCAACGCTAGTGAGAAGGTAGAAATATGGGTTAGTCCAACGCTAGACCCTTAGGAGCCCTTCGAGCGTTAGATCATGATTGTGTGGTAAAATCACTTCATCTCATACATATTTTTCACTTTCTAGGGTCTTTTATCATTTTTTGCATGTTCCCCTTATACATATAACCCTTATCCCATACTTCCCCTATATATGTACTTTTTCCCATATTCCCCTTATACACATATCCCTTATTCCATAATTTCCCTCTTATACATATAGCCCTTATTCCATACTCCCCCTTATATGTATGTATTTTTTCCATATTCCCCTTATATATCCCCTCTCGCATATTCCCTCTTATATCCATATCCCCTATTTTTATATTATATTTTTATTTATATAATTATATGTATAAGACATAACATTAGACTTACATTTCATATAGGGAAAATCAGAGATAAGTTAGTACATTTTGCCTGATTAGATTAGGAAATACCCCTTGAGTATGGGATATGGACGAGTTTGGCTCTCTAGCCTTTGCACGCTCGTATTCCCTCTATTAAAGGGAAAATCTAGTCACGAATCATAGTCCTCCGCACCCATTATGATGCATTCCTTTAGGCCATGTATATTTGTATATTATTATTATTTTCTTTTCTTTTCTTAGAATCTCATATTTTTTGCATTATTCGTGACCTCTTCAAAGGGTCCCTATTGGGCATCACAATTAATGTGATTGGCACCAATTAAGATTTGAAGAGATATTTTGATCCCCTGATACCCTCATTAGGTCTAGGGTTTGCACTCATATAGTACATCCAAATGTGATAAATTCTTAGGTTAAAATAAGAAAATCTTTGACTAAATCACGCAACTAGCCTTGGCTAGGTTGAAAGGGTGCCTTCGATTTTTATCCTTGCCTTCCCTTTCTTCAAATGTGACTCCCGAACACTTTCTCTGATTTTCGTAGACTTAGGAGTCGTTTAAAAAGGGTTTTCCATACTTTTGTTTTAAATATTCATTTTAGGTGACTTGGTACACCTTAACTCTATACCAAGTGGCGACTCCGATTTTTTATTCAAAAAACCCTTTTTAAACTACAATTTGGGCCCCAATCGTTACACTTATTTAAACCCCATTATTAGGCCCATTTTCTTTATTTATTCTTTACAAATTATTTAACTCACACATTCTCACTCAAAAATTAAATCAAAAAAATTCATTTTTCTAAACTCTTTATTTTTATTTAAAAATGGGGCGCGACAACAAGAGACCCATGGTTGGTTATCTAATCGACCAAGTTCTTGCCGACTCGACTCGATTAACTAGCCAGTGGGGCAAGTAGTCAGTATAGTTGATGACCAATCGACTTAATCAAGAAAAAAGTACGAAGACGGGAATGAGACGCACCTCCCACTCGGATTGAGTGTGGTACATGCTGCCGCTCAGCACTTACAAGTCAAGCACAAGTATATCAAGTCAATTGCAACAAATAAACAAGTATATATCACATGACAGCAAGTGCGATAAAGTACACCCTTGCCCGACCAAACCAAGCAAATCTTATCAGATCACGTTGGTAAAGAATTGAAATCAAGTATCAAGTTCAATCATGTATTTGGAAGCACTCACCAAAGATTTAGTGCTTGTCAAAATCACGCTCAGGTACAACTCCTTGGTTGGAGTCCAAATCTGCGATAAAATATCATTTAAGAGTTTAAAATGCACTAGGATTCAAAACATAGAAGTTTCGCTTCAAGAAAATCAAGTAAATGAAACTTGTTTAAGTAGTAATCATATGGCTTCTCAAACTCTCGAAAATTCATACTCGCTCTTTTAGTTTCGATAAAGAAGTGATTCGTACTTTGGAAGTCACACTTGATGTGACAAATCGAGAAAATCGTATTTTTAAGGGTCGCTACATTCACTTTTAAAGGGTACGAGTTTCGGAAAAATGTTCAACGTATGTACCTTTTACTAAAAAAAACTCGAATACCATAAACAAGCGAAATTCGTTTCAATCTCGAGTCGTCGCTCAAGTCTCAAGTTCACTCGCCTAACCCTTGAGCGAAAATTTGGGCGGCATGCCCTTTGTATTTAGCTATTTTCCATCCAAGTACAACTTGGATTCATAAGTCAATAACCTCCAATCCAACCACAAGTGATAACCAACAACATACATCTATTCAAAGTCTCAAAACCAACCAAACAAACCAAATAATATACTTATCCCTATGGATATCAAAGCTAAAAACCAGTTTAGAGAAGAAATTATAAGTGACAGATTTGTCATCCTTCGGTGTTTTGGTCATACCTATAGCTAGGTATATCGAATCAAGATAAATTTTATGGCGTTTAGAAGTTAAGACATAGACCTACATTTCCTATGAAGATATCGAAACCCAGTTCTCGCATTTTCAAGGTAAAAAACGGACAGTCAGAAACACATGAAAAACAGGTCAGGAAAATTAGAGGTTTTGCGCAATCAGGAGTGCTCTGGCCAAATCCTAAGCTAAAATGATCCGATTGATCTGAAATTTTGCAGGTAGAAATTTAACTCAAATCACTATAATTTCATGCTTTGTCCAAAAGCTGATTCAGTCTAAAACATGGAGAAATTCGCAGCCTAAGTTGATTCCAAAAACAAGGCAGAACTGACATTCACCACCAAATGCTGGAATTTTGCATATCAACCCTAAAACTACTTTTCAAAGTTGGAAATTGCTTGACAAAGCTGAAATTTCATCTTAGAGATAAACATCATGAATCAAAGCTGAAAAAACACAAAACTCTAGCTAAAATTTGCTAATTTTCACCAAAACTAGAGTATCATCCAACATAATTCAAGATTCAAGACATCTATCCCACATTTTACTAAAACAAGAAAGAAAAAGGAAGTTTTAGACTTATACCTTCCAAAACACTTGAAGAAAATAAAGAACAAAAGCTTTCCTCTCCAAACAACTCCACAACAAGCTTCCTTAACTCATTGGTGCTAGTTTAATCGGTTTAGATTTTGAGATTTCAACTCAACCAAGGCTAAATCAAGATGAAGTTGGAAGTTCTCCTCTCTTGTTTTTCTCTCCCAATTTTTGGCCAACACAAGAAGGAAATGAAGAAAAATGAACCAAGAAGAAAGATAAGAAGAAAGAAAACTCATTTGGTCAACCAACCCTTGGATCTTTGACACTAGTCAAAGCCAAGTTTTCTCTTTTTTTTTTTCTTTTCTTCTTCCCTCTATCCTTCATAATAAGTTCCCCCCCTTCTCTGAAACTTCCATACCTAATCCAAAACTCTCAACCTCAGAGGGATAGGAATCAAGCAGATAGGCAAGGGTAGTCAATCTAGGTCCAAACCTATCACAAGAGAAATACATAGGATATTGCAATTAGACTACATCAAAAATAAACACAAAACAGGACCACACATTCATTGGAGCAATTAAACAGGTCTGTAGTGCTAACACCTTAGACATTTACGGCAATCATCAGATTTCAAATCTAGCTTCCATCTAGAGAAACCCTAACCGGACATTTACGAGACTAGTCCACGACGACACTCATTGATCCACTCTCCTTGATCAGTTCAATCTCAAGTCCAATACTAGAATCTTTCAGACCTTGACTTTTGCCATTCAAATTTATCTCAAGTTCAATCGAGACATAGACCCTTATTCTAGTGCTCTCCACTTTTGGTACTCGGATACAAGAATCCGAAACTAGGAGAATTCACATCTCAAACCGTACGCTCCCAGGTGCAAATCATCCAAATTTAAGATTCCTACCTGATATACATATCTAGCTTTCTCAAATATCATGAGAAATGTTTTACGCCTATAACGTTCATGATTCACAACTTACGCTCATGAAGAGCACTAAGTCCTTTATACTTATTCATATAATTAGGACCATATCACTATTTGGCCCAAACTCACCCCGCGCAGAGACCGCACAAAACAGCTCAAATACCACCTGTGATGACCCCACCTCCCCTTAGGGCATACCCTAGGATTTAACGGACCACCTGCCCTACTCTTGCTGATGCGGATACGGGTGTGCAACAACTTCAGTCTTGGGTCAAGGATCCTTTGGTCAACATTGGTGGTCCGATGACAAGATCAAGATCCAAGAAGGTGAATGAAGCTTTACGTGCCTTGATCATTCACCATACAAGCAAGGAGCAAGCTAAGTTTGAAGATTTGATAGACCATGAAGTTACCTTGTTCACTTGAACGTTTGAAGTGAAAGAATGATCTCATACTTGTTAGCTTAGTTGGTAGTTGTCTTAAGACTGCCTAGTTTAGTAATTGTTAGTCGTTGAGTATTTTATTACTTATTGGGCCTTATCGGGAAGCCTTAAAGAGCTGGCTATTTTATTACTTATTGGGCCTTATTGGGAAGCCTTAAAGAGCTGGCTCTTTATGCGGACCGAATTCCTATTCCAGGTTTATGTGGGCCGGATTTGCCCTAGTTTTAGCCTATAATAGGCACCTATTGTATGAGCGAAAGGACAGATTATTACAACTAGAAATCGTGAGGAATTTTCCTTCAAGTTCTTAATCGAACTTACTCTTGAATTCTTGAGTTTATAGCTTAGGATTCAAATCAGACTTTATCGATTAGTTTGTTCCCTAATCGTGGTGTCGCTTCATCCATCCTTATTTGCTTAAGGTTGCTGATTACGTTTGTGTGTCAGAGGTCTTGAGTTCATGAGAACAATCGAGTTTAATTCTGTTGGGAGAAAAGATCCAACTCTGATAATTACAAGGTTGGGAGGTTCTAGGAGGGTCTTCCCCTAGGGTTGCTCATCAGTTGGTATCAGAGCATCAGGTTAATTCTCTTTTAATTGAAGTTGTTCATATCTTGTTAGTTTGTGTCTTCAGTCAAAAAAATAATAATACTGTAGTGATTACTGTTCATCGTTACTTGTATCGAAATACTGTTCATCGTACTGTAGCGTATTGTTCACGTTACTGTTCACCCGAGTAAAAAAAAAAAATCTATTTGGGTGTTGTCTTTTTGGGTTTTCTGTCTTAAGGATGGATGAAGCAACACCACGATTAGGGAACAAGCTAATCGATAAAGTCTGATTTGAATCCTAAGCTATGAACTCAAGAATTCAAGAGTAAGTTCGATTAAGAACTTGAAAGAAAATTCCTCACGATTTTTGGTTGTAATAATCTGTCCTTTCGCTCATGCAATAGGTGCCTTTTATAGGCTAAAACTAGGGCAAATCCGGCCCACATAAACCTGGAATAGGAATTCGGTCCGCATAAAGAGCCAGCTCTTTAAGGCTTCCCGATAAGGCCCAATAAGTAATAAAATAGCTAGCTCTTTAAGGCTTCCCGATAAGGCCCACTAAGTAATAAAATACTCAACGACTAACAACTACTAAACTAGGCGGTTTTAAGACAACTACCAACTAAGCTAACAAGTATGAGATCATTCTTTCACTTCAAACGTACAAGTGAACAAGGTAACTTCATGGTCCATCAAATCTTCAAACTTAGCTTGCTCCTTGCTTGTATGGTGAATGATCAAGGCTCGTAAAGCTTCCTTCACCTTCTTGGATCTTGATCTTGTCATCGGACCACCAATGTTGACCAAAGGATCCTTGACCCAAGATTGAAGTTGTTGCACACCCGTATCCGCATCATTCCCTCTCCTCTCGAAAGGATTCGTCCTCGAATCTTCAAAGTCTGTATCAAAGGCAAAAGGGGATAGGTCAGACACATTAAAAGATGCGCTTATACCATACTCACTTGGGAGTTCCAATTTGTAAGCATTGTCGTTTATCCTCTCTAGTACACGAAAAGGTTCATCTCCTCTTGGATGTAACTTGGCCCGTCGAGATGCTGGAAACCTTTCCTTCCTCATGTGCACCCAAACCCAATCACCGGGTTCGAATACAACATGTTTTCTACCCTTATTCGCATGTTGTGCATATTGCGCATTTTTCTTCTCAATTTGAGTTCGAACCCTCTCATGCAAGGTCCGAACAGCCTCTGCCTTTTTGACACCATCTGCACTTAAACACTCATTAACAGGAATAAGTGATAAATCCAGAGGGGTTAGCGGTTGAAACCCATAAACAATTTCAAAAGGAGAATGATTAGTAGTAGAATGAGTGGTTCGGTTATATGCAAATTCGGCAATAGGCAAACATTCTTCCCACTTCTTCAAGTTCTTTTGAACAATGGCTCGAAGTAAAGCACCAAAGGTTCGATTGGTTACCTCAGTCTGACCATCTGTTTGGGGATGACTAGAAGTAGAAAACAGCAACTTAGTTCCCAACTTTTCCCAAAGTGATTTCCAGAAATAGCTTAAGAATTTCACATCCCTATCACTTACAATAGTACGCGGTACTCCATGCAATCTAACCACATCCTTGAAGAATAAATCAGCAACATGGCGCGCATCATTTTTTTTCCTACAAGGGATACAATGAGCCATTTTAGAAAATCTATCCACTACAACAAAGATACTATCCATACCTCTAGAAGATCTTGGTAAACCTAGCACAAAATCCATGGATAAGTCTGTCCAAGAAGCATGAGGTACGGGTAGAGGAGTATACAATCCATGAGGGTTACTCCTTGACTTTGCCTGCTTACACTTTAAACACTTATCACAAATGTTAGCAATGTCACGCCTCATTTTAGGCTAATAGAAGTGTTCATGCAAAATGTCAAGAGTTTTATCAATACCGAAATGTCCCATCAACCCTCTGCCATGGGCTTCTCTAACAAGTGTAGACACCAAATTTTTAAATAATTGTTATCCTAATTTTTTTTTATTTTTAGTTTTAGTAATAATTCTTATCTATTTTTATTTTTTCTTTAATTTCATGATTTTTAGTTTTGGACTTTTATTATTTTTAGATTATTATTGTCCTTTATTTTATTTTAGTTTTATTTTTGTATTCGTTTTCACCCTTTAGCTATTTATTTTTTATTATAGGACTTTTTTAGCATAAAATTTGTCGAAAAGAGAAAATTTTTTATAAAAATATGTTTTATTTCCTTTTACTGTTTATTAATCGAAAAAAAAGAGGAAAAGAGAGGAAAAATCTTAGCTTTTCGTTTTATCTTTTGTTAATTAGTTTTGTACATTTATTTAAGATTTTGTTTAAACTATTTTTGTATTAATGTTATTTAATTAAGTGATTAAAAAAAAATAAAAAAAGAGCCACTCGCGCTGCATTCCGTTCCAGTTTCGTACGAGGCAGCAAAAATAGCGCAGCCCTGGTTTGTTTTTCTTCCAGTTTTCTTCCATTTGTTCTCCATTTTTTGGGCTCCGTTAGATCATCACAGTACTGTTACACTTGGCTTTCATCTACAAGCCCAGAGCAATCTAGAAATGGAAGCTAATCCGATGGCTGAGAGGGGAACGGAGACTTGAAGCTGCTTCTGAACCATTGAGATTAGGTTTAAGGGGTTTGGATGCGATATAAAAGCAAAGCTAAGGGTTCAGAAATAGGGGAAGGTTTATGACGGCTGAGTGAGGGTAGGAAAAAAAATCTGAGGGCTAATGACGGCTGGGAGGTTCAGAAACAGGCTGGGAGAATAGAAGGGAGCAGAGAGTGGCTAGGGTTTAGGGAGGATAGAGAGAACGGCTGATAAAAAATGGGTGGCGGCTGAAGAGAAAACTAAGAGAGAGTTTGAGAGAAAGGGAGAGTCTGATAGAAAGGAGGAGCAGCGGACAGCTAGAGGAGATTTCTGGGCGGCGAAAGAAAAAAGGAGAGACCGAGAGGAAGAAGGGAAACTGGAGAGCTTTCGGGCAGAGTGAGGAACCAAGAGTGACGGCTGAGAGTGAGGATAACGGAGAGCAAATGAGAGGCAGAGGAAGGAGAAGCTGGTTCTTGCTGGAGCCCATTTCCCCGCTGTTCAGACGTCGTTCAACCATTCGGCAGAGGATTAAAGGTAATCCTTCCATCACTTTCGTTCATGAGTTATAGGATTGTATATCAGAAAAACGTTAAAAACTTTGTTGCCATGACTGTGGCCGTGCTCTTTTGCTGTCTTCCTTCTTTGAACTCGTCAGTTGTGAATCCGACAGGGAGGAGGAAATGATTTGACCCATGTTGTTTTGGTGTTTTCTTTGCTACGGAAAATGATCAGAGTTATTCCATTCGTCTCCCCATGTCAGTTTTCTTGTTTTCTCTTCTGTTTGTTTCTTGCACAAGAGCAGTTGCATGGTGTGGTTAGAATGTCTGTATTAGATGTTGAATTCGCGTGTAGAACATGGGTTTGGTCTGGGTTTTGTATGGACATAACTGCGTGGGGTGAGCTGCAAAGTTCGCAGCAGAAATTTGTTGCAGCAGAGCGTCGTCTAGGCTACATTTTGTTGTTGTTGAATGATTATGGCTATGGTTTGATAAGCTCAATCTGTGTTTCGTTGTAAATGGGAGGACAAGACATGAAATTTGACTAGATTCAGGTCTCTTTAGCTACGCATGTTTGTTATCTTCGTTGCTGTCATTTCCTTTCCTCATGTTTATTAGTTGTTCGAGAGACTGTTATCTTCAAATTGAGGCTATGAATCTGTGTTAATATTTTGGACGCCTTTATTAGGAGTTTTGAATGGATTTTGACGTGATTGCTTTATTTTTTTTCTCATGGTATGTTAAGCGTGCGTTCATGGTGAGTATAATGAATGTTGGGCTGCAAAATTTTCTGGGTTCTTGATGAGCTGCATTTTATCTTTATATTTTGCTGTTTTCCCTGCTCCCCGCAGTAGCCCACAAAAACTGGTTTTGGTCATCTATTGTGCTAGCTGAAATCTGGTGTCTAGATAATTAATGATGGAGTTACATGTTCTGATCTGAAGCTACAAAGGTTTTGGTGTGAATGTCTCACGGGTTGAGGCTACACGAATAAGAAAATTGTAGAAACTTGAAACCAGTTGCGAGGAAGGATAGATGATTGTATTTGGGTGATGTTGATGACAATGGGTTGAAACTTGATACTTTGGTTTGGTTGTTAATTTAATAGAGCTGTTTGAGCTCTTTACGTGCAAGTATCTCTAGCTGAACTCAAAAAACTAAAAAGCTGCTGCATTCTCTCTACTGTTTTCCTTTCCGCGGCTGCTGACCAAGTTTTGACACCCAACTTGATTGTTGACCTTATGTTGGAAAGAAGAAATAGGATAAGGGGTGTTTGAGTTTGCATGTTTGGGGTTAAAAACATTTGAATCATGTTTGAACACTTGCTGGAAAATGCACAAAGCAAGATTGCCGAACCATTTTGCATAAAATTCTCCGGTATTCGCATGATCTTTCTTTCTATGTTTTGGTTTGTTTGAATGTCAAAATTGTGTTGCATGTTGCTTAGATAAGGTTTTTGGATGTTTGGTTGAAAGGTTTTTATCAAATTTGTGTTGAGATTGATGTCTGCTTGCAAAAAAAAAGGAAGTTGCAGTAATGTCTTGTTTGCAGAAAGCTTCACCAGGAAACGTTTCCTTGTTGCAGACAATGTATTATGGCTTGCATGAACTTGCATGAAAAAACTTTTGACCATTGCACTCTGGCCCCTTAAGTCTCCTCTTGTTTCACTATGGCCCCAATAATTGAAAAAATCAATCAAATTGACCCTTCCAATTTCTTTAGTTTTTGCAAACAAGTCATTACTTGTTTTAATTTTTACATGGGTTGATCACCTTCCCCTTAAACGCCTTGGATTGACTCAATTTCATGCTTATTCTCGTTTCATGTGATTATTTCTTGATTAAAGTGGTGCCTTGACCCTTTTATTGTTTTGAAGCTATTTTTTCCTTCATTTGAATGCCAACTCAAGGAAGGTACACCTTATCCTTTATTTTTCACTTTACTTTACCCTATGTGTCTACGTGATTTATGTGTTTAATTGCATGCCTTTTGAATGTTTTCATTTTATTTGCTTATTTATCCACTTTATTTGTTTTAGTTTTGTATAGTTATTCTCAATTTCGATCATTTGAAAGGCACTTGAATGCCAAAGTTGTAATAGCTAGGTTATTATTTTTATTATTCCGTCTCCCCTCTTAGATTGTAGTAGGCTTCCCCCCTAAAAATGTAATAGTTAGGGCCTTAATTACCCTATGTGTTTTGCATGCTTAGGTGCTATGTGTTTAATCGCTTTCCCTAGGTTTTTGCATCTAGATAAGCATGCTTATGTGCTATGTGTTATGTGAAAATACGTTGCCTTGCATGTCTACTTGCTTTTATTTATATTTGCTTATATAGATGAATGTACGTCACCGTGGCTAGTCCAATGCTAGTCATGGTCTTCCCCCTCGAACTCTCGCAAGTCCAATGCTTGTGAAAAAACGTTAGTGAAGGGCTAGTCCAATGCTAGACCCATTAGGGCCGTCCCCGCGCTAGCACATACTTGCATGCCTTCACTACATCTTCATTCATTCTTTCCTTTTAGTTTTACATTTTTGCATGACCCTGCACTCCCCTTCCCTTACACATTTAGGATTACATTTTCATTTAGATTAGCTCATTTGCTTGTATAGGTTAGGGAGTCACCCCTTGGATATGGGATATGGACGAGTTTGGCTTTCTAACCTTAGCACGCTCGTATTCCCTCTATTAAAGGGAAAATTGAGTCACGGACATTAGTCCCCCGTACCCGTCTTGCTTTCATTCCTCTAGGGTTCATGCATTTCATTTATCCACTATCACATGCACTTTTACTTCATATTCTATCCCTTTTTCCACATTTTCACTTCACACAACTTTTATTTTTGCACGTTTTCACTTTGCCACTCACACTTTATATACTATCACGTGCACACACGCACTTCATACTATCACTTTACTCACCTTACTTTGCACATCCATTTGCACACTTCCACTTACACACTATTGTTTTTTTACTTTTTCACTTCACGTAAACTCATATTTTCACATTCCACTCATTTTTCGTCATTAGCATTATTCGTGACCTCTCCAAAGAGTCATTATTGGGCATCACTATTAATGTGATTGGCACCATTCAAACTTTGAAGAGAAATTTTGCCCCCCGATGCCCCCTAGGTCTAGGTTTTGCATTCATATAGTGCATCCAAATGCAATAAATTCTAGGGTTAAAATAAGAAAACCTTTGACTAAATCACGCAACTAGCCTTGGCTAGGTCGAAGGGGTGCCTTGGATTTTTATCCTTGCCTTGCCCTTCGTCAAATGTGACTCCCGAACCTTTTTTTTCGTTGGTTTACGTAGACTAGGAGTCGTTTAAAAGGGGTTTCTTTCTACCTTTTCCTCTAAAAATTCATTTTAGGTGACTTGGTACACCTTAACTCTATACCAAGTGGCGACTCCAATTTTTATTTCAAAAAACCCTTTTTAAACTATATTTTGGGTCAAATCGTCGCATTTTCAAGTCCCATTTAGACCCATATTTTTCTTCATTTCTTTTTTAAATCAAAAAATCATTTTCCAATCAAAAATTCACTTTTTAAACCATTTATTTATTTTTCTTGTAAAAAATGGGGCGCGACAACAAGTAATTCCCTAAGTGAACAGTTGGGAATACACAGCCGATTTTCTTTGAACAAGAAGCCTTCATGCCTATAGAACTTTTGAAATGCAGCATGTTCACAAGCTTGAAACACATTAGAAAAATCGTCATCATGTGCATACAAGTCTTTAATGTGCTCAAAACCAAGTAACTTAGTGCTCATGTTAGTGATCAAAATATACCTTCTAGACAATGCATCCGCAACGGCATTATCTTTCCCCTTCTTATACTTAATGATATATGGAAAGGAATCAATAAATGCAATCCATTTCGCATGTCTTTTATGCAACTTACCCTGCCCCTTAAGGAATTTAATTGATTCATGATCAGTATGTATCACCAATTCCTTAGGCATAAGATAATGCTGCCACACTTCAAGAGCACGCACAACAGCATACAATTATTTATCATAAGTAGGGTAATTAAGAGCTCCCCCACTCAACTTCTCACTGAAAAATGCCAACGGCCTATTATTTTGACGTAAGACAGCCCCTATGCCGATCCCACTAGCATCACATTCAACTTCAAACGTCAGATCAAAATTAGGCAAAGCAAGAATAGGTGCTGAAATTAAAAGATTCTTAAGCTTATTAAACGACTCTTCTTGCTCTTTTCCCCATTGAAACCCTACATTCTTTTTAATTAACTCATTCAAAGGTGCTGCAATAGTACTAAAGTCTTTAACAAATCTCCTATAGAAACTTGCAAGACCATGAAAAGACCTTACCTGAGATACATTGGTTGGAGTCGGCCACTCCATGATGGCCTTTACCTTGGCGGGATCAACACTTATGCCATTTGCACCAACAATACATCCAAGAAAGTTAACTTCAGGAGTGCAAAAGACACATTTTTCCATGTTAGCAAATAGCCTATTTTCACGCAAGGCACTTAAAACAAGTCGCAAATGCTCAACATGCTCATCTAAAGACTTGCTAAAGATCAATATATCATCAAAATAAACAACAACAAACTTCCCAAGAAAATCCCTTAAAACATGGTTCATTAATCTCATGAAAGTACTTGGAGCGTTTGTTAAGCCAAAAGGCATCACAAGCCACTCATAAAGACCATACTTTGTTTTGAAAGCAGTTTTCCATTCGTCTCCTTCCTTTATCCTTATTTGATGATAACCAGATCTTAAATCAATTTTAGTGAAAATGATTGCTCCATGCAATTCTTCTAACATATCATCTAACCTAGGAATAGGATGACGATACTTAATAGTAATTTTATTAATTGCATGACAATCTGTACACATTCTCCAAGTCCCTTCTTTCTTAGGCACTAAGATAACTGGAACTGCACAAGGACTAAGAGATTCACGAACCTGTTCTTTTTCAAGGAGGGAGTCGACTTGCCTTTGAATTTCCTTTGTTTCCTCCGGATTTGCTCTATAAGCTGGTCGATTTGGTAGAATTGCTCCAGGAACAAAGTCAATTTGATGTTCAATGCCTCGAATTGGAGGTAATCCTTTCGGTAGTTCCTCTGGAAACACATCCTTGAATTCCTGCAAAAGAGAGTAGATTGCACTAGGAAGAGAATCGGTTAGGCCTAGTGTGTAAAAAGAAGAATAATCAGCTTCCCTGTACAGAAGTACTATGAGAAGACTTTGTGCATTCAAAGCCCTATCTACCTCACGCACACTTGTAGAAACTCCTTTTTTCCACTTTCAAGCTCTCGGCCTCACTAAGTTTTTTTTCATCAAATTTTCTTTTTCACTCAACTCGGCCTCTACTTTCTTTTTCCCCTCATTCTTTCTCTCATTCGGCCTTTTCTTTGCCTCTTTCGGTTGCCTTTTCTCTCTCTCTTTTCTCAAATGTAATTGTTCTTCATACACTTGTGTAGGTGTCAAGGGTGAAAGAGTGATTTTGAGGTTGTCCATAATGAACTTATACTTATTGGTAAGTCCAATATGATCAGCCTGTCTATCATACTCCCAAGGACGCCCCAACAAGACATGACTAGCATGCATAGGAATCACATCACATAAAACTCGGTCCTTGTATCGACCAATAGAAAAAGCAATTAAGGCCTGTTTGGTCACCTTGACTTCCCCCCCATCATTTAACCAAGACAATCTATATGGTTTAGGGTGATAAGTCCATGGAATGTGGTTTTGCTCCACAAAATCAGCGGCTACACAATTAGTACAAGAGCCACTATCAATGATCATAAGACATACCTCATCTCCAATTTTGCATCTTGTATGAAAGATGATGGTTCGTTGGAGATCATCTTCTTGAGCTTGTGCATTAAGCACTCTCATGGTCACCATAGTTCGTGCTACGGGGTCCTCCTCTATCTCAACCATGTCATCATCCTTCCCTTCTTCTTCAAGCGGTGGCATGTCCGCATGTTCCCCCTCTCCTTCACTTTGCCACACCCCCTCTTCATTCATGTACATGATGCTTCGGTTAGGGCATTGAGCCATGAGGTGGCCAATTCCTTTGCATTTGAAACATGCCTTTGGCTGGTTGGTAGATGTATTTGCCCCTGGAAGAGTCGGCCGCGGGATTGGTTTAGAAGAAGTTGCACTCGGATGGGACGGTTGTTCCATCCGCTTGTTTTCCCTCTCTCTATTACCTTGCCTTGGCCAAGCATTGGATGTTGGCAATTGATTTCTTTTCCAAGGAGTGGAAGAGGATCTAGTGGTCCGGGCACTAGGTGTCGTTAGAGGTAAGGCTTGCATTTCCACCTTCTCTGCATAAGACACCATTTGTTGAATTTCAAAGTGGTCTTGAAGCTCAACCTTCTTCCTAATTTCAGGATTTAATCCATTAAGGAACCTCGCCATGGTTGTTTCCGGATCCTCTTGTACATTGGCCCTTATCATCGCTACCTCCATTTGTTTGTGGTACTCATCAACCGAATTAGAACCTTGAGTGATGTGAGAACCTCGAAAAAAAAATATAGATATCAATACATATTGCATTTGCACTTTTGATTCTTTAATAAATTCTAGCATTACTTATACTTATTTTAAATAGGTGCGTAAAAACAATTTTTATGTGATAAACAATATAATTGTGCTAAAATATTAAATTACTTGTTTTGTTAAGTTAAATTAATATTTCTTGAGTTAGATTAATTTTATTGCCTTACTATAAATTCTTTGAATTCCGATAGCTAATTTTAAGTGTTCATAACGTTAAGTGTTAACCGGAACCTTAGCCCTAAGATGAAGTCGATAAATTTTAGAATAAGATTTGTTACAAGTACACTTAGTATATGTAGGACGTTAAAATTTCGATAATTGAACTCTTGTGAGATTAGTATATTATTAGGCATTCAAATCACATTTGGGGTAAATTGTGGAATTAGATTAAGAATGAGGATTTAAGTGGATATTCGGAGAAGATGTGAAAAGACCAAATTAACCCTCCACTATTTCAAAATTTACCATGCAACCATCAAAACTCCCTCGGCCAACCATAAAAGCACCAACATTTCCATTCGGCCGAATGCAATCCTTTCTCCTCTCAAACACTCAATCACTCCTTCAACCGTGAACCACTTCCCCTCCACTACCTCAGCCTCAACCACAACCACAACTATTCCACACCATTCTCCCTTACCTCGTGATCATCGACCAAGAGAGAGAGCTGCATTCTGCAAGCCGAGATGAGAGAAACGGAAGGAAGCCGTGCGAGTTGCGAGCTGCAACTTTTCTGTTCTGTCCGAGAAGGTGAAGCGAGAGGGAGAAAGAGAGAGAGAGGCAGTGCATGAGTTCCATTCTTTCTCTTCACCCTCAACACCAGCTGCAATCACTCCTAACCGCAACACCACAGCTGCACCACCGCAACCAAGACCACCACATCCAGTTTGCGAGCGAGCCGAGAGGGAAAGAAAACTTCAGTTCTGTCGCGTGAGTGAGCTTCACTGTGAGGTAATTTCTGGACTGAGATACGTTGATCAAGGGTAAATTAAGCTATTTATGTCCATGCATGTGAAGTCTAGGTGTTCGGATGATGAAATCAAAGCATGAGAAAAATCTGATTAGGAAGAAAATGGAATTGCCGAGAAGCTGAAACGAAAATGCAGCTTTAATTCTGTCTCTTTGTAGTAATCTGAGCTTATAAACGTGATTAACTAACTAAGAATTAGGTGATTAAGCTTTGCATGAAGTTCATTAGTTCGGCTAAGCAAGAAAAAAAAATGAAACAGAAAACTGCTACATGCAAGTTCATCCGAGGGTAGTGAACAGAATTTCTGGAATTGTGGATGATTATAGTTGCTGACCGAACTTGATTTGAACTGGAAATGATAAGTAATTTCATTAAGTAGCCTTGCATGTTAGTTTTGGGTACTTAACACAATGATTCAGCCAAGGAAAAGTTTGAATTTTATGACCAATTAGCTGCTGGAAATTTTTGGTGGTAGCCGAGAGTTGAGTTGGAATTTCAGCTTGCTTCTGAAATTTTTCCTTGGAGCATAATGGTTGGAAATGCCTGAAATATGTTGTTTTGAGTCTTGTAAGATATTCAGTTGTGAAACACTTGATCTGCTGGTAGAATTCGCCAAAAATGTTGAAACATAGCTGCTGAAATTTTTTTCAGTTTAACCGAGGGAAGAAGAAAGAATTTTTCTAGATTTCTTTTGTGAATTTTGGGTTCAAAATTGTTACATTAAAGTTTGATTCACTGTGAAATGTCATATTATTGTTGATGGCACTTCAGAATATATTAAGATGGTCAAGCATGTGAAATTTTGGGGAGACAATTTGGTTTTATGGCTGAAATGTTAAGATAGAAGTTACTTGGTGGATAAACCCCTTGCGGTTTAGTCGATGGAATTTCTTGGCATTGGAACAGATACTTTGGAATATAAATTGCTGGAAAATGTTTAATCTGCATTTGTGTACGTGTAATGAGATTATTGGTGGCAATCTTGGATAAGAGGTTGTTGCAAATCTTGTCCTTGGTTTCAAATACATGTTAGTGACTTTAAACATTTGAAATTTTGGCTAAATTGTGTAAGAAATAATTGTTGGATACCAAGAGCTAATGATTGATGAAGCCTTGGTCGTTTGAATACATTTTACAAAAGTTGGAATCTTGATGGGATTGTGTTGGATGCCTTGGACTTATTTTGTTCAAATTCCGATTTGAAATGGATTTATTGAGACCTAGGGCTAATGATTGATGAAGTCCTAGCGAGATTGCTGTTTGAAATATAATGTTGCTGTAGTGGCCAACTGGGATACAATGTGCGTGTGAACTGAAATCGTGAAGTCCATTTTGGTCCTGTGAACTTGAGTATTTTTAAATCAAGCTACGTGAATATATTTTACCCTAGTATTGAACTACAAAATTTAGTATAGCACGATAATGTTAGAAATTCAAGTGTCGGGAATTTTTAAAACCTTGCAGACTAGTTATTTCTTTCTTTGGCTTAAACTAGCCTTATTATTTCTAGAAAATGATTGCACTAGTTTTTAAAACCCTAGGTATTATTTTCTTTTCTTAAAAAATTGTCCCTGGCTAGTTGTTCTAGAGGGAAATTGTAAAAAACACGAGATTTTAATAATTTTAACTAAAAAGCATAGAAAACTTGCTCGGCAAGAAAACTTACTTCAAGTAAATTAGAGTTAGTTGAACCTCTAGAAAGAAAAGTATTTTTAAGGAAACTATATGAAATATTTTACTACTTTTACTAGTTTTAACTTTAAGTGGATTGTCGATTTATTTCGAGAAAATAAACTAGTCATATACTAGATAATTTTTTTTATATACGTAAACCAAGAACTTGTATAGTAAAACTTATAGTTTTAAAACTTGGTTTTCTAGGATTTAGCGAGGATGCGGATTTCGATTCCCAGCTTGACCTGTGACTTCACTTTTGGTGAGTGTCCCTGCTTGTTCTATGCTTATTTGGTTAAAGTGCTTTCTTGACTCGATACGTGATAATTTGGAAAATGGTTTCTGATCCATCGAAGTGAGCAGTGTGTACTTTATCACACTAGCTTTTCGAGTGGTGACTTGCTTGAAATATTTTTGTGAATATCTTGCTCGCACTTGCTAAGTACTGAGTAAGGGAATGTACCACACCTGCGGGTGGGAGGGCCTCTTATCCTATCTCAAGTACTAAATCACCAGGCAGGGGAATGTACCACACCTTAGGGTGGGAGGGCCTCTTATCCTGACCTGGTAACTACGCGTTGTGACGTCGTTGGGTGAATCCCTCGACTAGTTTATAAAAAGGTATACTCGAGTATTACCACTCTCATTCGTGATTGGCGTTCGGGCCCGGTAAAGGGGTATGATTGGTGGTCGGAGTTAAGAAAAAGAAAAAAAATGAAAAGATCTACATGGACCGTAAGTAGTGAAAGTTGACGGAGGGTCAACTACGGTAAATTTTGATCAAGCGTGGAGAATGGCTCCTGAGAGCCCCTGTATCCTACCTTGTGCTGTCATACGCTTTCATAATTGTTTAATTTTGTTGAAATTATTACTCGCTGTTTGATTTATGTGATTGCATGTTTCGGGGCACCACTGAGCTTTAGCTCACCCCACGTTATTTGTTTTCCTTGACAGGTCCTGGCACTTGAGAAAGATTTGAACTCTACTTTTACTTTGTATGGTTGTAATTCGTACTAAACAATGTAGCTTTTGTTTAGGGTTGCCACTTGAAGCTGGAAAAGTGCAAACCCTAGATTGGTTATGTGGCTTGTATGAATTTGTTACTTGGCTTGTACGAATGTATTTGAATTGTATGTTTTGTTTCATGGTTTGTAATCGGGAAGGTATCCTAAGAATCGACGATTAGCTATCTTATAGTGCTGTTATCTTTGAAGTTAATGTGGTTTTAGTTATTGGCCTATTTGGGGTGAAACGATGTTGTAATAGATTAGGTTATACTTCAGAAGGATTTTACTAGCTTGCTTGCGTGAGTCCTGGCGAGAGCTAGGCAGACGGCCCGCCAACCCTCTGGTTCGCCTTAGGGGAAAGTGGGGTCGCCACAGGTGGTATCAGAGCCTAGGTTAGAAGAGTTATTTGAAAGACATATTAGATGTGTTAGAAACCCTAATCCTTTCTAGAAGTAAGAAATGAGACAATTAGATATATTTTAAGTAGCACTTGAGCAAGTTAGCTAATTAAGTTTTAATCTTTGGGTTTTGGTTATTTTGCAGGTATGGAGAATGGAAATGGACATGCTAATGGTAATGGAGTGACTAATGGACACATAGAGCCTCTTAGATCCATCTCTTATAGGCCACGAGGCGGAGGAGCTCGTGTACGATATACACCAGCTGATAGGTATCCTCGATGCCAGTGTAGGGTCACATATGCCTATCCTAATGAGTTAGTGCTGTCCTTAGACGATGAGCGCCGCCAGTTGTGGGACGCTAACCACACTTTGACCCAGGATGTCGAGGAGTTGAGTATCATGGTGGACACTGTGACGACCCCACCTCCCCCTAAGGCGTACCAAAGGGTTCGGCGGACCGCCTGCCCAGCTCTCGCCAGGACTCACTCACTATCTCAATCGAGTCACGTACACACATTCATGAACCATAAATAACATTCCCAATTCAAGCTTATAATTTACATTAATAGAAATCGAAGTACGAAGTCTCAATACACCAAACTAGATCAAAACGAATACAATCCAAATACAACATGTTCCATCCGAGGAATAGCGTGAGTACAAGTCAAAATCAAACAGCTAGTCTATGCTAGACTTTACATATCTCACACCTCGCTCGTACCCCTGAAAGGAAAACAAATGGAGTGGAATGAGCTAAAAGCCCAGTGAGGTTCCAAATAGCAAATTGACCATTATTTATAAGTACGAGTTTTCGATATAGCAAAGTAACGAGCATAAATTGTTCATAAATGTGAACAGTAACACGTCAAGTAGAAATCTTAAAATGAGCGAATGTAGAAAATTTTTCAAAAGAAACAATAATCCAATAAACAATAACTACTCCAAAGTATAAGGATACGGATGACTCTCAGGAGCCAAATTCCCATTACATTACTAGAAGCTTGATCCCGTAGTAGTTGACACTCCGTCAACTTTCAAGTAAGTAACCAATCCAGTAGAACACCACTTAAACGACTCTCCGTCCACCGTTCAACCCCCAGCTGGGCCCAAAATCCTCAAGAACACGGGTGGTAATACTCGAGTATACCGATTAGTCGAGGAGATATCACTCCACTCGACAATACAAGAGACCCAGGGTTCGTTACCCAATCGACCAAGCCCTTGCCGGCTCGACTAGAGTAACTCGCCACAGGGTTTCTGGAATTCCAGGAAGTGCGCGCATCATAAACAAGTATATCAAGTCAATTGCAACAATAAACAAGTATATCACGTAAGGGCAAGTGCGATAAAGTACACTCTTGCCCTTACAATTCACGTATATAACATGTAATCAGATTGGTCACGTATCAAGTTCAAGTATCAAGTTCAATTCGGTATTTGAAAGCACTCACCCAAAAGATATAGTGCTACTGGTCACTTTCAGGTTATACTCCGAGTTCGGAGTCCAAATCTGCGATAAAACTCAATTTGAGAACTTTGAAACATGACTAGAGTTCGAAACTTAGACGTTTCGTTCAATAAGAATCAAGAAATTGAAATTCACTTGGAGAATACTCGTGAGATACTCGCTCACTTTTTAAATGATAAAACTTTGTAACATTTATACTTGAAATGGTCATGCGAGTCGAAAGTACAAGGGAAAACGTACTTTGAGCAATCATTATTTCATTTCTCAAGGGTACAAGTTCGGCCAAGTCCTTACTTATATACCTCGGAACACGCAGACTCAAGTACCCTAGATGGTTCAAGCAGTAATCACTCTTAACCCATACTCGAGTTGCAAGTAGTTCTCTAGTCTTCGAGCGTAAATTTGGGCAGCATGCCCTTTGTGTTTACCTAATTTTCCAGCCATTTAGGCTTCATTATTTTTCTTCAACACCACCCAACATCATACATATCAGCAATTTATGTCAAGAGCCATTCCATAGGCTCACAATATCATAACAACAAGAACCGCATCAAGTACAAGTGCAGAAATTCAATGAGGCACAAGACAGATTTGACGTATACAAGCGGAAATAACTTGTCCGAGGCTACGCTTATCGGATTAAGGCGAAACCTATGCCGTTTCGAAGCTAAAACACAAAGCTACAACATTCATGAAGGTCACTTAGTCCATTTCCTAATGTAACTTAGTCAAAATCTCAGACTACTAAACCAGAAACCAATTCATCGGCTGTTTAAACGCATTATGCTGTAGCGGACCTAACTCAGTGTACACAAGTCCGAATCAGGTTTTCTTTGAGGAATTTTAAAGCTACTTCAGAACACTACAACTTTTATGTTTTGGCCCAGAGCTAAATCAGAATGGATCCTGATCAAAAATCGTGACAAACTGGACTGAACTGAAGAAACGGACTGCTGGGAAATTCTTAAAACAGTAGGGGTATTTTGGACTTTTCAAGTTCTACGTTGCTCCAATTGAGCTGAAATTTTATAGGCACCTATAAAATGCCATTCTCTACAACTTTCCTTCTTTGACCAAAGGCCAAATCGGCCTCTAACATATAGATACAATTTCGGACAGAATGCTTGGGAAATTTTCCAGAAATCTGGAATGTTTAGCTCTAAGTGTAATTTCCTCAAATTTCTGGTTCTAATCACCACTAAACAACCTTATATAACCTTAATTGCAACATTTACACATCATACATCACATTGAGCAGAAAATCAGAACCCCTAGTTCATCAAATAAATTGGGGAAAACCTCTAAATCATGCTAATCATCCATGATTCCACCACTATAATCAAACTACTAGCTTAATTTAACAAAATCAAAAGCAAAACTTAGAGAGATGAGTTCTCTTACCTTGGTTAGAAGTCTCTAAAAGCAGCCCCAAGCTTTCCTTTTCCAAACTTTCACCACCAAACACTAACTAACCACTCAAAGACAAGATTAATCGGTTTCTTTTGTTTGATTTCTCACTTTGTTGGTGGATTGAAGAAGAAATGGAGAAGAGTTTTGTTTTTCCTCTCTTATTCTTACTCTCTCTCTCTCTCGGCTCTTGGCAGCAGAAAATGAAGAGAAATGAAGCTGATTTTTGTCTTATAAGGAGTAAGAAGGTTAGAGTTAATTAAGACCACAATTTGGCTAACACTTGGACAATTCTTAGCCACTAATTTTTCTCTTTCTTCCCCTTACTTATAAGCCACAAATTTCGGTCCCCTTAGCTGTAATATAAGAAGATATTTTGGCTCAAATATCAATAAGCTTGTGGTGCAAGAAAGTGGTGGTCCAGTGGTGCGTTCAAACGGTAGTGCGCGGGACCCGCCGGTTCGCGCCGTTTTTCTTAAAAACTCACGTACTAGGGTTTTTACTTCCCATTCACTAACCTTATATTACTGCTACTACTCACATATTATTTTTCACTTAAAAGTCACTTTTAATCTCCAAATTTAATCCTTACTCTGTACCGAAAATTCATCCGGCGAAAAATCGCGAAAACCCTAATTTTGCTCCAAACTTGAAACCGAAGCGTAAAACCTTATTTTCTAGGTTTATTTACACTTATCATGGAATAATTGGATAGTAGGGCTTTAATAAATGATAATCTTCAAATAAAAAGAAATTTTTAAGAAAACGTGAGGAATTTTCCAATTCCAGTAATTAAAATTAGGGTTTCAATTAAAATATGAGACATTTAGGAAAACCGGTTAGTCACAAGTGAACTAGGGTTTTTGGCTACAATATTAGGGTTTCTAGTCTTTTAAACCAAAATAAGGTTTTAAATCAACCCAAAGAAATACACTTTAATATTTTCTTCACAAACAACCTCCTAATATTCGGGATGTTACAGACACTCAGTTCGACCGCATAGCTGAGATAGAGCTAAGGATAGCAGCTGAGCATGCTAGGTTGGAGGCTGCTCGTGGAGAGATCGAGAGACAGAGGTCTCGGTTGACTCGATTAGCTGAGGAGGTATGTGATAGGAGCGCTGGTATCAAGGCTGATGCCACTATGATGATGGATGAGGCCACGAGTATTCTTCAGGGTAATGATCAGGTAGGTGTTGAGGAGGACCCGGAGGAGGACGTTGCTCCTGGTAGCCCTGCTGAGGGTTAGGCTAGTTCTGATTTGACTGTACTAGATATGTAGGGTTAGCAGGGGGGACAGTAGTTTAGGTCATCAAATTTTGTCTAGCTAGATGGCCTACTTTTGAGGCACCACATCCCTAATTTTTGTTTAAGGGATTATCTGTATATATTTTTGTTAAACTCATGTGCCTTACTTTTGGAAAGTGTCCTGACCTGCTAATTGTATGACCCTTACATGTGAATCTACGTTAAGCATTTTGTTCTCCTTTTTCTCAATTTTCTTGTTGATTTTATTTACAAAGAGAATAATAACAATAATAATAAATAATACTCTCGCCTAATTGCCTTATTTTTCAATAATAGGCATAACTAGGCTATGGATCGACAAGTGATAGGTAGAGGACGTGGGAGACTAACTAGACAACATCCCGAAGTGGGTAGTGATAGGGAACCTGAGGTCAATCAAGACCAAGGTCAAGGGGGCGTGGCCGGAGACCAAGTGGCCACCGTAATCAATCGAATCACTGATGTCTTAGAGAGCTCGACTGGCACCAAGCCTCTGGATAGGTGCATCACCAAGGAGGCCCAGTCGATACTGAGGATCAGGTACTAGAGAGATTTTTGAAGTCCGGACCCCCCAAATTTTATGGAGGACCCGAACCGTAGGTAGCCGAAGGTTGGTGGGAGAGAATCTCCGACATTTTCGCAGCCCTAAACTTTGCGGAAGAAAGACAGGTGACTTTCGCAACGTTCCAGTTTGAAGGAGCTGCTCGTTCTTGGTGGAACCTAGCTCGTTCTTGGTGGAACCTAGTTAGGGTTAATTGGGATAGGAACCATACTCCTAGGACCTGGGCGAACTTCACAAGGGAGTTCAACGCCAAATTTCTTCCATCTCTCATCCAAGAGAAAAGAGAGGATGACTTCATCAAGTGTAGGCAGGGGGCGATGAGTGTCGCCGAATATGAGGTCCAATTCACAAAATTGTCCCGTTTTGCTCCTGAATTGGTAGCCACGGAGCAAAGGCGTATAAGGAGGTTTGTGCAGGGACTAAACGTGGAAATCCAGGAAGGACTAGCTGCCGTCCGGATTGACACATTTGCCGATGCTGTCGAGAGAGCTCAAAGGGTTGAAGTTGCCAGAGCTCAAGTAAAATCTTTTCAGGCTAAGAAAATATTTGCCCCTAGCAGTAGTCGGGAGCCGACTTATGGAAGTGCTCCACCGGCCAAAGTGGGTTGAGGAACGAGTGGAGTGAATAGTCCTGGAGCACCACGAGGCGCTTTAGCGAGAGGAGCTGGGACAAGAAGCGCAGGGGGGAGAGATAATGGAGCTAGAGGAGGACCAAACGGAAGGGGGCAACCTAAGAACGCCTCGCAAGAAGGTCGTGTGACCACTCCCCAGGCAACTTGTCGGTATTGTAGGAGAATTGGCCATACTGAGGACAGTTGTTGGAGGAAAGAAGGAAAGTGCTTGAAGTGCGGAAGCAGCGAGCACCAGATGGTCGGGTGCCCGAAAATGCAAGAAGGAGTTACCCCGAACGCTAGACCAGCTACTTTTGGAGGGAACAAGCCAAAAGTTCCTGCCAGAGTGTATGCTATAGACGACCAACCTGTACCTGACTCCTCGGAAGTCGTGGAAGGTACTCTTCCCATCTTTCACCGATTAGCTAGAGTCCTAATTGATCCTGGTGCAACTCATTCATTTGTGAATCCAACTTTTATGTCCGAAATTGATGTAAAACCTGTTAGATTACCCTTTGATCTTGAAGTTAGGACACCTATGGGTAATAAGAATATAATCACTAGCTTAGCCTATAAGAACTGCGAGTTCTGGATTGGAGAGCGTAAAATGCTAATAGATTTAATAAGTTTGTACATAAAAGGGTATGATGTTATTATAGGAATGGATTTTCTAGCCCATCATCATGCCAAGCTTGATTGTAGATCAAAAGTGTTAGAATTGTGGATTCCCGGAGAAGCAACCCTGAAGATAGATGTGAAAGGTAGGTTAGCATCGTCTGCTATGATCTCGGGAATACGGGCAAGAAAAATGTTGTACAAAGGAGCGCAAGGTTTCTTAGCCTTCCTGATTAACGCTCCCAGTGACCAAGTGAAGTTAGAAGATGTACCAGTGGTACGGGAATTTCCAGATGTTTTTCCCGAAGAACTAAAAACATTACCGCCGGAGAGAGAAGTGGAGTTCAAGATTGACTTAGTGCCAGGAACAGCTCCGATTTCTAAGACTCCGTACCGAATGGCTCCTACAAAGCTAAAAGAGTTAAAAATTCAACTGCAGGACCTATTGGAGAAAGGTTTTATTAAAGAGAGTGATTCACCATGGGGAGCACCCGTTCTATTTGTTAAGAAAAAGGACGGAAGCTTGAGGTTATGTATTGATTATCGAGGGTTAAATGAGATTACAATTAAGAATAAATACCCTCTACCGTTGATTGATAGTTTATTTGATCAGCTACAAGGATCAGTAGTTTTCTCTAAGTTGGATTTGAGGCAAGGGTATTATCAGTTGAAAATTAAGTAGGAAGATATACCCAAGACTGCTTTTAATACAAGATATGGACATTTTGAATTTGCAGTCCTGCCATTTGAATTAACTAATGCACCAGCTGCTTTCATGGATTTGATGCAGCGAGTCTTTAAGAAGTACTTGGATCAGTTTGTTGTAATCTTTATTGATGATATCCTGATATACTCTAGGACTCGAGAAGAACATGTTAAGCAATTGGAGATAGTCCTGCAGATACTAAGAGAGCATAAGTTGTATGCCAAATTCAGTAAGTGCGAATTTTGGCTAGATGAAATTTCTTTTCTAGGGCACAAAGTCTCGAAAGAGGGAATTGCCGTAGATCCGGCAAAAGTTGAGGCAGTTACGATGTGGAAGCAGCCAGAAACTCCAACAGAGGTTAGAAGTTTCTTGGGTTTGGCAGGTTACTATAGGCGATTTATCAAGGACTTTTCGAAGATTGCTGGATCTATGACCGAGCTGACCAAGAAAGGTAACAAGTTTATCTGGACTCCAAAGTGCGAGTCAAGCTTTCAGGAGTTAAAGAAGCGTTTAACATCCGCTCCTGTTTTGGTATTGCCTGACGGAGTAGAAGGTTATGCCGTATACTCCGATGCCTCTAGAGAAGGTCTAGGCTGCGTTTTGATGCAAAAAGAGAAGGTAGTGGCTTATGCTTCTAGAAGATTGAAGCCTCACGAGCAAAATTACCCAACGCATGACCTAGAATTGGCTGCAGTGATCTTTGCCTTAAAGAAATGGAGACATTACTTGTACGGTGTGACTTTTGAAGTTTATACGGACCACAAGAGCCTCAAGTACTTGTTCTCCCAAAAGGAATTGAATTTGAGACAGAGGCGATGGGTAGAATTTTTAGAGGATTATGATTGTTCGATTAACTACCACCCAGGAAAAGCCAACGTGGTAGCAGACGCTCTAAGTAGAAAGGCCCAAGTAGCAGGGTTAATGATTAAAGAATGGGACATGTTAGAAGAGGTTAGTAGTTGGAACCCTCACTTGGAGAAATTGAAGATTTTATTTGGGAACTTGACATTAAAGTCACCATTATTAGAGCATATTAAGGAAGCCCAGAAAACGGACCCTACACTCCAGAAGAATGTAGAGAATGTGCAAAAAGGGGAAACCCTAGATTTTAAATTAGGGTCTGAAGGAGTGTTGAGATTTCGAGATCGAATTGCAGTTCCGGCTGATGAAAGATTAAGGAGAGAAATTCTAGAAGAATCACATCGATCGAGGTATACTATACATCCAGGAGTGAATAAGATGTATCACGATATGAAGGGGTTATACTGGTGGGACGGTTTGAAAAAGGACGTGGTAGAATTTGTACAGAAATGTTTGATTTGCCAACAAGTAAAAGCTGAGCATCAGAAACCCTCTGGTCTGTTGCAACCTCTAGAAATTCCCGAATGGAAATGGGAACACATAACGATGGATTTTGTAACGGGGTTGCCTCGAAGTCAAAAAGGATTTGATGCAATTTGGGTGATAGTTGACCGGCTTACTAAGTCCGCACATTTTCTACCTGTGAGCATGAGCTTTTCTTTGGAGAAATTGGCCAAGTTGTACACAGAAGAGATCATGAGATTGCATGGTATTCCTATAAGCATTGTATCTGATCGAGATCCAAGATTTGTCTCACGTTTCTGGCAGAAATTTCAAGAGTCATTGGGGACCAAGTTGAAATTTAGTACTACGTATCATCCCCAAACCGACGGGCAGTCAGAAAGGACAATTCAAACTTTGGAGGATCTGCTGAGGTCGTGTATATTGGATTTTGGAGGTAAATGGAGCCAGTATATAACCTTAGTAGAATTTGCGTACAATAACAGCTATCACGCCTCGATTCAAATGGCACCTTATGAAGCATTGTATGGGAGAAGGTGTCGATCTCCGATTCATTAGGATAAAGTAGGAGAGAAGAAAATTGTAGATCCAACAGTTATACCTTGGATGGAAGAAGCTCAAGAAAAAGTGAAGCTAATTAGAGAAAGACTTCAAGTTGCCCAGAGTCGACAAAAGAGCTACGCCGACACAAGAAGAAAAGATTTGAAATTCGAAGTAGGAGACAAAGTTTTCCTAAGAGTTAAACCCTTGAAGAGCAGAGTAGTATCCAAGAAGGGTAAGAAACTGAAGCCGAGGTATATCGGACCCTTCGAAATTTTGAAACGGATCGGGAAAGTAGCGTATCAGTTGAAGTTGCCTGCAAGAATGGCCAAGGTTCACGATATATTTCATGTCTCCATGCTTAGGAAATATCACCCCGACCCAAGCCATGAGTTGCAATTGGAAGAAATTGAGGTGGATGAATCGTTAACTTATGAAGAAAGACCAGTCAAGATTTTGGAAAGAGAAGTGAAGGAATTGAGAAATAAGAAAATTCCTTTGGTGAAGATTCTATGGAGAAATCATGGCTTAGAGGAGGCAACTTGGGAATTAGAAGAGGAAATGCAGAAAAAGTACCCCGACCTATTTCTTTAGAAGGTAAGAATTTTGAGGACAAAATTCATTTTAAGGAGGGGAGGATGTGAGAACCTCGAAAAAAAAATATATAGATATCAATGCATATTGCATTTGCACTTTTGATTCTTTAATAAATTCTAGCATTACTTATACTTATTTTAAATAGGTGCGTAAAAACAATTTTTATGTGATAAACAATATAATTGTGCTAAAATATTAAATTACTTGTTTTGTTAAGTTAAATTAATATTTCTTGAGTTAGATTAATTTTATTTGCCTTACTATAAATTCTTTGAATTCCGATAGCTAATTTTAAATGTTCATAACGTTAAGTGTTAACCGGAACCTTAGCCCTAAGACGAAGTCGATAAATTTTAAAATAAGATTTGTTACAAGTACACTTAGTATATGTAGGACGTTAAAATTTCGATAATTGAACTCTTGTGAGATTAGTATATTATTAGGCATTCAAATCACATTTGGGGTAAATTGTGGAATTAGATTAAGAATGAGGATTTAAGTGGATATTCGGAGAAGATGTGAAAAGACCAAATTAACCCTCCACTATTTCAAAATTTACCATGCAACCATCAAAACTCCCTCGGCCAACCATAAAAGCACCAACATTTCCATTCGGCCGAATGCAATCCTTTCTCCTCTCAAACACTCAATCACTCCTTCAACCGTGAACCACTTCCCCTCCACTACCTCAGCCTCAACCACAACCACAACTATTCCACACCATTCTCCCTTACCTCGTGATCATCGACCAAGAGAGAGAGCTGCATTCTGCAAGCCGAGATGAGAGAAACGGAAGGAAGCCGTGCGAGTTGCGAGCTGCAACTTTTCTGTTCTGTCCGAGAAGGTGAAGCGAGAGGGAGAAAGAGAGAGAGAGGCAGTGCATGAGTTCCATTCTTTCTCTTCACCCTCAACACCAGCTGCAATCACTCCTAACCGCAACACCACAGCTGCACCACCGCAACCAAGACCACCACATCCAGTTTGCGAGCGAGCCGAGAGGGAAAGAAAACTTCAGTTCTGTCGCGTGAGTGAGCTTCACTGTGAGGTAATTTCTGGACTGAGATACGTTGATCAAGGGTAAATTAAGCTATTTATGTCCATGCATGTGAAGTCTAGGTGTTCGGATGATGAAATCAAAGCATGAGAAAAATCTGATTAGGAAGAAAATGGAATTGCCGAGAAGCTGAAACGAAAATGCAGCTTTAATTCTGTCTCTTTGTAGTAATCTGAGCTTATAAACGTGATTAACTAACTAAGAATTAGGTGATTAAGCTTTGCATGAAGTTCATTAGTTCAGCTAAGCAAGAAAAAAAATGAAACAGAAAACTGCTACATGCAAGTTCATCCGAGGGTAGTGAACAGAATTTCTGGAATTGTGGATGATTATAGTTGCTGACCGAACTTGATTTGAACTGGAAATGATAAGTAATTTCATTAAGTAGCCTTGCATGTTAGTTTTGGGTACTTAACACAATGATTCAGCCGAGGAAAAGTTTGGATTTTATGACCAATTAGCTGCTGGAAATTTTTGGTGGTAGCCGAGAGTTGAGTTGGAATTTCAGCTTGCTTCTGAAATTTTTCCTTGGAGCATAATGGTTGGAAATGCCTGAAATATGTTGTTTTAAGTCTTGTAAGATATTCAGTTGTGAAACACTTGATCTGCTGGTAGAATTGGCCAAAAATGTTGAAACATAGCTGCTGAAATTTTTTTCAGTTTAACCGAGGGAAGAGGAAAGAATTTTTCTAGATTTCTTTTGCGAATTTTGGGTTCCAAATTGTTACATTAAAGTTTGATTCACTGTGAAATGTCATATTATTGTTGATGGCACTTCAGAATATATTAAGATGGTCATGCATGTGAAATTTTGGGGAGACAATTTGGTTTTATGGCTGAAATGTTAAGATAGAATTTACTTGGTGGATAAACCCCTTGCGGTTTAGTCGATGGAATTTCTTGGCATTGGAACATATACTTTGGAATATAAATTGCTGGAAAATGTTTAATCTGCATTTGTGTACGTGTAATGAGATTATTGGTGGCAATCTTGGATAAGAGGTTGTTGCAAATCTTGTCCTTGGTTTCAAATACATATTAGTGACTTTAAACATTTGAAATTTTGGCTAAATTGTGTAAGAAATAATTGTCGGATACCAAGAGCAAATGATTGATGAAGCCTTGGTCTTTTGAATACATTTTACAAAAGTTGGAATCTTGATGGTATTGTGTTGGATGCCTTGGACTTATTTTGTTCAAATTCCGATTTGAAATAGATTTATTGAGACCTAGGGCTAATGATTGACGAAGTCCTAGTGAGATTGCTGTTTGAAATATAATTTTGCTGTAGTGGCCAACTGGGATACAATGTGCGTGTGAACTGAAATCGTGAAGTCCATTTTGGTCCTGTGAACTTGAGTATTTTTAAATCAAGCTACGTGAATATATTTTGCCCTAGTATTGAACTACAAAATTTAGTATAGCACGATAATGTTAGAAATTCAACTGTCGGGAATTTTTAAAACCTTGCAGACTAGTTATTTCTTTCTTTGGCTTAAACTAGCCTTATTATTTCTAGAAAATGATTGCACTAGTTTTTAAAACCCTAGGTATTATTTTATTTTCTTTTTGTCGCGCCCCACTTTTTGAGTATGTGAAAGTAGTGTGTGGGATATGTATGTGAACGTGTGTGAAAATGAAAATAAAAGGCCGTGGGATTGTGAAATGCGACGGTTTGGCCAAACAAAGTTCAAAAAGGGTTTTTGAATGGAAAATGGAGTCGCCACTTGGTATAGAGTTAGGGTGTACCAAGTCACCCAAAAAGTGATTTTTTGGAAAGAAAAGTAAACAAACCCTTTTTAAAGAACTCTTAGGTCTACGTAACCAAAGAAAGGGATCGGGGGTCACATTTGATAAGGGAGAAGGCAAAGGCAAAGCCTAAGGCACTCCCTTACCCTAGCCAAAGCTAGTTGCGTGACTTAACCCTTATTTTCTTAATTCTTCTACCCAAAATATGTGTTGCATGTTGGATGTGACTAATGGATATGAAAAAAAATGCAATCCTAAATCTAAGATGTCTCTTATGAGGCTTTTTGGTCCCAATCACATGAGTTGTGATGGCCAATAAGGAAAACTCTCATAGAGGTCACGGGTAATGCAAATGAAGACCCAAATATGAGTGCAAGTGTGAAAATGTAAGAGGAATGCAAAGTAAAATAAAATAAAAATACAAATGTAAGTGCAAGTGTGCAAAATGTAATAAAAGTGCATGTGTGCAAATGTAAGAAAAGTGCATATGTGCAAATGTAAGAAAAGTGCATGTGTGCCAATTGAGAAAATGAAGGTGTATGATCCTAGAGGAATGCATCAAGTCGGGTACGGGAATGACTTCTATCTTCATGATTTTAATTTTCCCTTTGATTAGAAGGAAGAACTAGCGTGCTAAGGCTATTTTGTAGCCACACTCGCTCGTTTCCCTTACCTAAAGGGGACTCTCAAGCAAATGTACCCTATAACTAGAATGAGGATGCAAAAACCTAAAAATGAAGGGGAAAGGATTGGAGGAGCATGCCAAATGCTAGAAAACTAAGAAAAATGTATGAAATGTAGTGAAACATGCAAGTGTGCACTAACGAGAGGGGACGACCTATTGGGTCTAGCATTGGACTAGCCCTTTTCTAGCGCTCTCTCACAAGCATTGGACTTGTAAGAGATCGAGGGGACAACCATGACTAGCATTGGACTAGCCACGGTTACGTGCTCGTCCATCACATTCATCTATGACTATAGAAAGCAAGTAGACATGCCAATCACCTATAAACACGTAGCACATAACACTTAGCATGGTATCTAGATGCAAGACCCTAAGAAAGCAAGTAACACGTAGCACGTAAGCATGCAAATCACACAAGGCAATTAAGGCCCTAACTATTACAAGCCAAGAGGTGTACACATACCCCATAAGTAAATAAAAGAATGACTTAATAAAAGCAAAAGTAAATGAAATAAATGAAATGAATTAAGGAAAAGCAAGGAAAGCAAAGTAGACATGCAATTCTCACTTAGCACGTTGGATCACATAGGGGAGAGACAAAAAAGATAAAAGAAGTTATACCTCCCTTGAGTTGATGCCCTACATGGAGTAAAATCACTTATTTATCCTCCAAAATAAAAGAAAAGGTCAAGGTACCAATTTATTTGGGAAAAATTAAAAGAAATGCGCAAATACAAAACTCACTTGATCATAAAGCCCCTAAAGTCATGACTTAAGGGCAATTGAAATAAAGCATAGTAGTCAATTGAAGCAAACAAGCAATGAAGTTGCGAAATTGAAGCTGCCAAGGGCTAGATTGCACATATCAGAAAGTTTTTAGGGTCTAATCACAATTTCCAGAAAACTTTTGAGGCAAAAATTGGAGGAAAGATAAAGCTCAAGGATCAATTTGCAAATTGTAGCAGGGACCCAATTGAAGGCCATTATAAAAGTCCTGGGGTCAATTATGAAATTCTGGAACTTTAAAGGTAAAATCACGGAAAAGGGGGAAATTTCGGGACTGAAATTATAAATCTAGACAAATGACCATCTTCTCAAACGGATTAATATGAATCGGCCATTTCCATTTTTGCAATCAGAGCAATACCAAAAATTAGTTTCGGCTCTGACCATTCCCATAAGACGGCGAAATCCGCAAAAACACACTCCCTCTCCTACATTAATTCGGATTCATATGAAGGGAAGCATAAGGAACAAAAGATGTAAGACACCACACATCAAAATTTCTCAAATGCGAGGCAATGAACTGGCCGACTCGGCCAGTTTCTTCATGCGCAAAAATGCAGACGAATGGCCCTTCAACGAAAGTTTTCAATTCAGGCATTTCGTCGAACAGCAAATGGGCATTAGAAAAAACGCTAATTCCTTACTCAAATGCAGCTATAACTGGCCCAAAATTATTCAGAAATCTAAAGAACATCAGCCCCAACAAACACAGAAAACATATACGGCCAAACAGTCATGAATAACTACCGGAGAATTGCAAGAAAACAAAGCCACGGCAGACATGCTCTGAAAATTTCCAAAAAACCATGGTTTGAAGAGAAAAACGGGGATGCAAATAAAAGGGACAACTTACGGTGATCCGCAGGCGGCGGTGCTGGATTCGGACGAGGTGGTGGCGGCAATGATGAAATCCGATTTCGTCCGAGAGCTTTCATCCCATGTTGCAGAGAACGGCGGCGACCAAGGCGAGGCCGGCCAAGGCCGTGACAGTGGTAGCCGCTCCGGCCTCAGAAGCTGCTGTGGACTTCCGGAATCTACAATCGTGCCCTTCGTATCCTCCGCCTCCACCGCTATCGCATATTTCCTTGCCCTCTGTTTCCCTTTTGCTCTGTTTTTCTCTACCAATTTTCTGAGGATGACTGGACAAGTTGCCTGCACTCTCGACTCTAGGGCGTTTGGCTGGAGGGTTGATGGAAGACCGAACCGGAAGAGCCCAGCAATCGATGAGGTGTCAGAGGAAGCTAAGAATGGGTCCATGCTTGGAGGCTTTTGTTCTTGGGCAGGCGGTGGACCACTTGTTGGTCAGGCTGGAGAAAAAGGCTTGGGACTGCCTGATGGCCGCGATGGTGGCCGTGCGTGGTGGTGGCGATGGCAGACAGCAATAGCAGCGGGGATGCGGACTAGTGGTGGCTTGAGCAGACAGCGTGAAAGAGCTTGCGTTGGAAACGGGCCAGAACAAAAATGGGAAAATGAGAAGTTTTTTGAAGGAATTATTCTGGGGAAATTGGGGGGAATTTGAAGAAGGATGGTGGAGGGCGAGTGGTAGTAGCCGGTTGAGATGGGGGAAAATTTTACAGTGGTGATTGGAGAATTTTCTTTCATCGGAGGATTCAAGTTGAAGCCCCCCATTTCTTTTTTCCGATCAGTTTTCTGGTTTCTTCCTCCCCAGATTGCAGCCGCCACCCTCTCTGTTTTCCTTTGCCTTTTTATTTCCTCCCAGTTCTCAAACCTCTCCGATGGTTATTCCCTGGACTCTTTTTATTGCCTTTTCGTTTCTCTTTTTGCTCTCGCCGAAGACTCTTCCTCTCTTCTCATTTTTCCGCGACCCTGTTCTCTCTTTTTTTTTCTTCTGTTTCCTCCAACCTCAAACGAAGCTCCCCTCTCTCGCTCCCCTCGTTTCTTTCTCTCATTTTTCTCTCAAGCTCCGCCGCCTTTTCTTTCTTTTCTTTCTTTCGTTCCATCAGCCGAGCCCTTTCTTTTTGTCGCCTCTTCTGAAAACCTAGCCGTCCTACCGTCCTCTCCTTGTTCTTTCTTTTTGCCGTCCCAAAACTCTTGCTCTCAGCCCTCCCCTCTCCGAAACTCTCTCTCAAAGCTGCATTTTTTTTGTCCTCCAAAACCCCAGCCGCCACTCGATGCCCTCTTATCTGCGGCTCCCCCTTGATGCTCTCTGTTTTCTTTCCTTTTATATGGGACTCAGCTCCCTAAAACCTTGGAAACCCTTGGAGCAACGATGGGGATCAAACAGCATTTTTGATAGCATTTGGGAGCCGTTTGATGACTCTTGTTCTGGAATTTTCTTGGAGCCAGCTGGCTTGGTGTTGGAATGATCAAACGGAGGAGAAAATGAGTGAAAAAAAAAGAACGGAGAGGAATTTTGCAACTGGATTTTTGCACTCGTGCCTTCTTTCTGCTTGCTTTGATTAGAAGAAGAAATAGCGCGCGTATCGTACACACGCGCGTGACTCTTTTTTTTTTCCAGTGGATTTAATTAATAAAAACAAAAATAATTTTCTTAACAAAAATGAGAATGAGATAAACTAAGCAAGAAATAAACAAAAATCTCCTAGAATAAAAAAACTAAAATTTTGGTGTCTACAGTTTGCCCCTCTTTGTCTGAGTTTTGGAAAAACGTGAGACAAAGAAGTAGACACCAAATACTTACCTGTGTTATTTGCCTGCAGCTACTCGAATGACTGTCATTATTGAAACGAGGACTGACCTCCCAAACAAGAAATTTAAAACGGACTAACCCGAACAAGAAATTTACAAGCGGGACTGACCCGAACAAGGTTTAAAATCGCGGGACTAGCCCGAACAAAATTAAAATCATGGGACTGACCCGAACAGAATTTAAAATCATGGGACCGACCCGAATAAAATTTAAAATCATGGGACCGACCCGAATAAGATTTAAAATCATGGGACTGACCCGAATAAAATTTAAAATCATGGGACCGACCCGAATAAGATTTAAAATCATGGGACTGACCCGAATAAAAATATCATGGGACTGATCCGAATAAAATTTAAAATTATGGGACTGGCCCGAACAAAGTTTAAAATCATGGGACTGACCCGAATAAAATGTAAAATCATGGGACTGACCCGAATAAAATGTAAATCATGATGCACACTAGTGGGACTGACCCACGGCTAGTGGCGATGAAAATGAAATGCACACTAGTGGGACTGACCCACGGCTAGTGGCAGTAAAAGTGAAATGCACACTAGTGGGACTGACCCACGGCTAGTGGCGATGCAAATGAAATGCTCACTAGTGGGACTGACCCACGGCTAGTGGCGGTGTAAATGAAATGCACAAACTGACTGACCCATGTTTAACGGCAATGAAAATGAAACCTAGTGGGACTGACCCACGGCTAGTGGCGATGAAAATGAAATGCACACTAGTGGGACTGACCCACGGCTAGTGGCGATGCAAAATAAAATGCTCACTAGTGGGACTGACCCACGGCTAGTGGCGATGCAAAATAAAATGACTAGTGGGACTGACCCACGGCTAGTGGCGATGCAAAAATAAAATGCTCACTAGTGGGACTGACCCACGGCTAGTGGCAGAATAAGAGAAATGCTGGTATGTATGAAGAGACTGTATAAGATTTGCTTGAAAAATTATCCAAAAATTTGCCCCAGTGTGATGAATTGGTCAGTGGGATTAAACCCGAGCCTGCCTTAGTTGGTGGTGCAAAATTCAAACCCAACGCCATGTTTGAGAAGTTGGCGGCACAAAATCCAGGCCCAAAGTGATGTTTATGATGTTGGTGGCACAAGATCCAAGCCCAACGGGATGTTTGCGATGTTGGCGGCACGAAAACCAAACCCAACACGGTCTTTGTGATGTTGGCGGCACAAAATCCAGGCCCAACGTGAACTTTGCGATGTTGGCGGCACCAAGTCCAGGCCCAACGTGATCTTTGTGAGGTTGGCGGCACAAAATCCAGGCCCAACGCGGTCTTTGTGATGTTGGCGGCACCAAGTCCAGGCCCAACGTGATCTTTGTGAGGTTGGCGGCACAAAATCCAGGCCCAACGCGGTCTTTGTGATGTTGGCGGCACAAAATCCAGGCCCAACGTGAACTTTGTGATGTTGGCGGCACCAAGTCCAGGTCCAACATGAACTTTGTGATGTTGGCGGCACCAAGTCCAGGCCCAACGCGGTGTTTGTGAATGGTCAGCGGGATAAGACCCAGTCCTACCATCCAATTGGTCAAGAAATCTGGAAATTAAGTGTGATTGTCAAGAAAGGGGAATGGAAGGGTGCGCGGCATACGCTGAAATTTCATCAACAAGAAATTGACACAAGGAACAAGAAATTAAATTTTGATTTTTTTTGAGAATTTTTCAAAAAATGATTTGCCCCAGTTTCCACCAAGTATTGTGCAACTGATCAATTGATTTGCATTACGGCATGGTTGCTCCTCCTTGAGGCCTTGATTCGTAAGATTCTGACTTACGCTTCTTCATCGATTTCAGCCATGGATACCTGCACAGGGGGCTTGCCAAAGTACAACATGCACTTTATTTTAAAATATCGCAACTACTACTCATGGAAAGAGCAGCGTGATTGATTTGAAAGTCTTGCTTGACTCTTTGACGAAATCCTCAAATGGACTATAAAAATTTTGCCCCAGCATGGGCTTATTTTGCGAAATCTTACAAATGAAAATTTGCCCCAGTATGGGCCCATTTTGCAAAATCTCTCAAATGAAAATTTGCCCCAGCGCGGGCTCCTTTGACTGCAAAAATTTGTTTGGATGACTCTCCATTTATTTGAACACTATGTTTCCTAACAGAAAATTTCATGATGAATTTCTCACAATAATGCCGAAAAAGATTTCTTCCTCTCTTTTAGCATCAGTGCTTAGGGTAACGGGTCACCACCTCTTATTGGCTCATTTTTCAGGAGCAATCCAGTGATCTTATTTCTGATTTTTGAGGGGGTTAAGGGAAATGAGAAGTCAAGATTTGTCTGGTTCTTATGCCCAAAATTATAATCCATTCAACATCACATCTTAGTGAAAGCAAAGAGTTTATCACCCTTATTTCTTAAGAAAACGTAGTCCACATATAAGCTTTATAGGCTTGCAACAATATGGATGGAAACGATAGCTAAACATGTGAAAACGGGTCATAGCCTTATGATCACGAATGATTGATGAACTCCTTAGAAGCATGACCTTTGTTTTGAGTTGTCATGAAGGAATAGGTCAACGATGGACTTTTATAGGCTTGTAATGTGGCTTGAAGACGATAGTCAAAGAAATGATTTTCAAGGATATTGCACCGAAGATCGCGTTTTTCTCAAAATTGCCCTCATTTTGGACTCCAAGATCTTGGACTTTGTTTGACTTTTATCATCACTCAACAGGGTCTTTCAGCATCAAATTTTTTTGCATTTTCTTTTGCATTCATTTCGCTCGTTTTTTCTTTTTTCTTTTCCCTTTTTTTTTTTTTTTCAAAAGTGTCCTCGCGGGGTTTCACATGAAGAGCAATGTCAACCTCACACCTAATCAATTCAGAAATACATTCAAAAAATTTCTTGGCATCAGTATATGAACATCACTTGCCAATTAGAAAATTCCTTGACGGAGATATTGCAAAGAACAGAAGTCAGGACTTTCGGCTTTCGTAATGGGGTCAGGTGGGGTGCTTAGAAATGTTAAGGCTTGAAAGCGGATTTAAAAAACGGTTTGAAGAATTCGAGATCGCATTGTTGCGCCCACCCAATTTTAGGGCTAAATCAGACATTGCCCCAATTTATGCTCAATTGAGGCTTTTCCTCTTTCATTTTCTTTCTTCTTTTGATTTTTCAGCCTTCTGCCATTCTTTTGAACTTTTCACAAAATTTGCCCCAATTTATTTTTGAACTGAGGTTCTCTTTTCTTCTTTTGTCTTTTGATTTTATCACTTTTCACTTCTTGAAACTTTTGCTTTTCAACTCAAACTTGCCCCAGTGTGGAGTTTGCGATTCTCAGGGGTTGCCAAATGAAGTATTTTATTCTGAAGGTTCAAAATGGATAACTAGGGATAGAATGTTTGATTGGAAAAGAAGAGGGCCTGACTTTTATTCCGTTCCTTACAATAACTCTGAAAGGAAAGTTTCATTAATGGGAAATTTCTGGCACGTATCTGAATTAACTGACTGAGGAAGACTCTTGCTCGTTCATATCTATGAAACATAAGCGATCCGCGCGGAAAAAACCCTTCCTTTTTCTTTTCTCTTTCTCTCTTTTCTTCTTTTTAAAAATTGAAACCCAAGTAGAATCAAATTTCTCCAATTTGTGATTCCCCTTTTTCTTTTAATTTTAGCATTTTTGCTTTTCTCCTTTTTGGAAAATTCTCCAATCTCCCTCCCCAATGTGGGGTGCGATCGTAAGTTCTTTTGAAAAGAACCACCAATTTTAGCTCAAATGAGGATGCAAGGGATAAATAGTGTTTAGGTTGTAGAAACGATGGCCAAAGTATCATTCTTACACCTCATGACAACCATGTAAACGAATTGCTCGTTGAGAATCCATTCCCTTTTGAAAATCTTCCCAATGTAGGGTAGTGATCATTAAGGCCCTTATTTGAAACGAAATTATTCTTTTAAGGCTCAAATGGGAGAGCAAATGATAAAATCTGTATAGGTGGAGAAACGAATGCTCAAAGTATCATTCCAAATTTTCAAAATAAACAAGAATAATGCACATTTTTGCTTTCACTTAGATGTGATTGAATCTGGTTAGACCAGTGAGCATTTTCAAACAAAGATTGCCCCAATTTGTAATTTATCAATCAATGTGACTGATTTTATTTTGGGGTTAAGTGAAGGAGAAAGGTATCTCATGGGCCTTCTGAGTGACTTCTTTTAATTTTGAGCACTCTTATTGTGTAACTCGGATCACCAATCTAGTGTATACATTTGTGAGTTTTCAGGCTGGAGGTTGAAAAAATCTCAATTTAGTCTTATTTCTTAAAATTCATCATGAAATCTCCAATGAGCTCAATAAAGAATGAAATGTACACGAGTATATACAAAACAAATAATTGTCTGAAGCTTTATTACTGAAAAAGTTTAAAACAAAAATTCTCGTTCAATTATAATACAAATGAGAAGAGAAAAACTTCTAAAAAAAACTCCACATATACACACTTGTTGGCCTCCTTTTCGGAACGGAATTTTTCTTTTCTTTGAAAAATAATAATGAAGACTCTTAGAGGCTTTAGCCTGGCACTTCCAAATAGATCCTTCATGTTTTCATTGCAGGATCCGCCCAAGAATCAGGTAATACTTGTAATTTTCAAACCTTATCAGATTAAAATTGTTATCAGATATGGAAAGATATTTTTCACCTTATTGAACTATTTTTATGAATGCAGAGGGGAGGGGGAAATAAAAGAAAAATACCCAGAGTTAGTAAGCAAGATTGTAAAATCGGTATGCATGTCCTATTGGGGAGCCCTTTTATGCCAAGGGTAGGCCTAGCATGAAAATGCAATCCTCTAGGGTAGGCACCATACAATACCTGATGAATCCGATCAATTGATTGAGTGAAAAAATGATTTGAAAAATTTGGCCAATTTGGAGTGAAAAGAAACATTTGTTCTAAAAATGAGGACATAGTCCGAATGGATTGCTTGCTTTGATTGACGCATGATGTGCCAAAAGGGGTAAAACGGTCAAATGCATTGAATGAAAATTTGATTATTTATTGAAAATTGAATGGATAACCCTGAAAATGAATTAAACTAATCAAATGAATTGGATGAAATCAATTGATCAAATAGATCAAATGAAATGATAATTTATTCAAAATCGACCGAATTGCCCTAAAACTGGGCAAATTGGTCAAATGGATTCAAAATCGATAAGATTGCCCTAAGAAAGGGTAAACTAATCAAATGAATTGAATGACATTAGTGATCTATTCAAAATCGACTAGATTGCCCTAAAATGGGTAAACTAGTCAAATGAGTTTAAAATCGACTAGATCGCCCTAAAAATGAACAAATTGATAAAATGAACTAGATGAAATTGACGAATAAAATGGTCCAATGGATTGAATAGAATTGATGATTTATTGACACAATGAAATTGATAAATAATTTGATCAAATGAATTGAATGGAATTGATGGTTTATTCAAAAATCGATGGAATTATCTCCCCTTTGGTAGTTTCAAAAATTCATTGCGATGCATTAGTCTATGAGCCTTCTAAAATCAAATTTTGGCCTCAATAAGTTTACCATCTCAACAATGAGGAATTATTTGCAAATTTCTTCAAGTTAATGTCATTTAAGCAAGGGATTTTTACCAACTATGTTAAAAATGGCCAAAGAATGATTGTTAGATGCTCATATTCTAATGTACCAAAGATCGCCCCAGGGTCATGGAAAAGATCGGATCCTACCTTACCTTGTGCACTACCCCTTTGGATGGTACAAAAGTAGAAACATGCAAGTCTCCTTGGATTAAATATCCGAGACACAGGGCGGTTTATTCCTAACGTGGGATCCCCTAAATGGCATTCTCTTCTATGGTTTATGCATGATGCCAGTTTATTAAAGCGATAAAACATGTAATTCAAAATGAAATATGACTTAAGGAACCCTTTATACGCCAGGGTAGGCCTAAAATGATATGACATTATCATCCTACAAATGCAACATATCGGAATCTTTAAATGTGCAATAGCCTATCTAAGAAGGTGGGTTCTATAAAGAAGATCATGCCAGATCTCTTATTCCTAACGTTTGTGAATGCAAAAGACAAGAAGACAAAGAAACGTTAGTTCAACTCATAATCACATAACACGTTGGGCAATTAAAAGCAAAAAGATAAATAAGGACAGAGGGGTGGGATCCCTCCCCTCGTGCCTAGTGCTCCTAATCGGGTAGGTCGACTTTATCCTAGGCGCTTCTAATATGGATGCATGAGGTTTGGCTCACTAATGCATCTAGACTCAATAAGGCTTCGGCTCTCAAGCCTTCAGACCTAAAGGCGAAGGGTCATCACTCCCAGGGCCTTTGATCGGTGGCTCGAGTGATCCCTTAGGTAGCGCTATGGGCGCAGGGCACACCATCCGCCTACCCAAGGCAATCGATCCTAATCCTACAAGGAGGTGTGGGATGGCGCCCACGATAAAGAAAAAATGGGATAACAGTAAATAAACATGCACGTATGAAGTGTTCCCTATTTTGAGGGAAGGGGTTGAGAACCAACGCGAGGCTCTAAAGGTGACACACACCCCCCCCAAATGCAATGCAAAGCGCGAGATAAAACAAGTACAACATACAACCAAACAACCAATCATACATACGTGAGTGAGGGAATAGTTTGATATGCGCGCGAGGCAAAAAGTCCTAAAAATGGAAAATGCAACCCTAATATCCAAATGCTATGCATAAAAAGGGTAGAAAAAAGGAAAAGAATAGCTAAATCAAATGCTTGGACCCACTTAGGAAGTCCCCAGTGGAGTCGCCAGCTGTCGCGCCCCACTTTTTGAGTATGTGAAAGTAGTGTGTGGGATATGTATGTGAACGTGTGTGAAAATGAAAATAAAAGGCCGTGGGATTGTGAAATGCGACAGTTTGGCCAAACAAAGTTCAAAAAGGGTTTTTGAATGGAAAATGGAGTCGCCACTTGGTATAGAGTTAGGGTGTACCAAGTCACCCAAAAAGTGATTTTTTGGAAAGAAAAGTAAACAAACCCTTTTTAAAGAACTCTTAGGTCTACGTAACCAAAGAAAGGGATCGGGGGTCACATTTGATAAGGGAGAAGGCAAAGGCAAAGCCTAAGGCACTCCCTTACCCTAGCCAAAGCTAGTTGCGTGACTTAGCCCTTCTTTTCTTAATTCTTCTACCCAAAATATGTGTTGCATGTTGGATGTGACTAATGGATATGAAAAAAAATGCAATCCTAAATCTAAGATGTCTCTTATGAGGCTTTTTGGTCCCAATCACATGAGTTGTGATGGCCAATAAGGAAAACTCTCATAGAGGTCACGGGTAATGCAAATGAAGACCCAAATATGAGTGCAAGTGTGAAAATGTAAGAGGAATGCAAAGTAAAATAAAATAAAAATACAAATGTAAGTGCAAGTGTGCAAAATGTAATAAAAGTGCATGTGTGCAAATGTAAGAAAAGTGCATATGTGCAAATGTAAGAAAAGTGCATGTGTGCCAATTGAGAAAATGAAGGTGTATGATCCTAGAGGAATGCATCAAGTCGGGTACGGGAATGACTTCTATCTTCATGATTTTAATTTTCCCTTTGATTAGAAGGAAGAACTAGCGTGCTAAGGCTATTTTGTAGCCACACTCGCTCGTTTCCCTTACCTAAAGGGGACTCTCAAGCAAATGTACCCTATAACTAGCATGAGGATGCAAAAACCTAAAAATGAAGGGGAAAGGATTGGAGGAGCATGCCAAATGCTAGAAAACTAAGAAAAATGTATGAAATGTAGTGAAACATGCAAGTGTGCACTAACGAGAGGGGACGGCCTATTGGGTCTAGCATTGGACTAGCCCTTTTCTAGCGCTCTCTCACAAGCATTGGACTTGTAAGAGATCGAGGGGACAACCATGACTAGCATTGGACGAGCCACGGTTACGTGCTCGTCCATCACATTCATCTATGACTATAGAAAGCAAGTAGACATGCCAATCACCTATAAACACGTAGCATGGTATCTAGATGCAAGACCCTAAGAAAGCAAGTAACACGTAGCACGTATGCATGCAAATCACACAAGGCAATTAAGGCCCTAACTATTACAAGCCAAGAGGTGTACACATACCCCATAAGTAAATAAAAGAATGACTTAATAAAAGCAAAAGTAAATGAAATAAATGAAATGAATTAAGGAAAATCAAGGAAAGCAAAGTAGACATGCAATTCTCACTTAGCACGTTGGATCACATAGGGGAGAGACAAAAAAGATAAAAGAAGTTATACCTCCCTTGAGTTGATGCCCTACATGGAGTAAAATCACTTATTTATCCTCCAAAATAAAAGAAAAGGTCAAGGTACCAATTTATTTGGGAAAAATTAAAAGAAATGCGCAAATACAAAGCTCACTTGATCATAAAGCCCCTAAAGTCATGACTTAAGGGCAATTGAAATAAAGCATAGTAGTCAATTGAAGCAAACAAGCAATGAAGTTGCGAAATTGAAGCTGCCAAGGGCTAGATTGCACATATCAGAAAGTTTTTAGGGTCTAATCACAATTTCCAGAAAACTTTTGAGGCAAAAATTGGAGGAAAGATAAAGCTCAAGGATCAATTTGCAAATTGTAGCAGGGACCCAATTGAAGGCCATTATAAAAGTCCTGGGGTCAATTATGAAATTCTGGAACTTTAAAGGTAAAATCATGGAAAAGGGGGAAATTTCGGGACTGAAATTATAAATCTAGACAAATGACCATCTTCTCAAACGGATTAATATGAATCGGCCATTTCCATTTTTGCAATCAGAGCAATACCAAAAATTAGTTTCGGCTCTGACCATTCCCATAAGACGGCGAAATTCGCAAAAACACACTCCCTCTCCTACATTAATTCGGATTCATATGAAGGGAAGCATAAGGAACAAAAGATGTAAGACACCACACATCAAAATTTCTCAAATGCGAGGCAATGAACTGGCCGACTCGGCCAGTTTCTTCATGCGCAAAAATGCAGACGAATGGCCCTTCAACGAAAGTTTTCAATTCAGGCATTTCGTCGAACAGCAAATGGGCATTAGAAAAAACGCTAATTCCTTACTCAAATGCAGCTATAACTGGCCCAAAATTATTCAGAAATCTAAAGAACATCAGCCCCAACAAACACAGAAAACATATACGGCCAAACAGTCATGAATAACTACCGGAGAATTGCAAGAAAACAAAGCCACGGCAGACATGCTCTGAAAATTTCCAAAAAACCATGGTTTGAAGAGAAAAACGGGGATGCAAATAAAAGGGACAACTTACGGTGATCCGCAGGCGGCGGTGCTGGATTCGGACGAGGTGGTGGCGGCAATGATGAAATCCGATTTCGTCCGAGAGCTTTCATCCCATGTTGCAGAGAACGGCGGCGACCAAGGCGAGGCCGGCCAAGGCCGTGACAGTGGTAGCCGCTCCGGCCTCAGAAGCTGCTGTGGACTTCCGGAATCTACAATCGTGCCCTTCGTATCCTCCGCCTCCACCGCTATCGCATATTTCCTTGCCCTCTGTTTCCCTTTTGCTCTGTTTTTCTCTACCAATTTTCTGAGGATGACTGGACAAGTTGCCTGCACTCTCGACTCTAGGGCGTTTGGCTGGAGGGTTGATGGAAGACCGAACCGGAAGAGCCCAGCAATCGATGAGGTGTCAGAGGAAGCTAAGAATGGGCCCATGCTTGGAGGCTTTTGTTCTTGGGCAGGCGGTGGACCACTTGTTGGTCAGGCTGGAGAAAAAGGCTTGGGACTGCCTGATGGCCGCGATGGTGGCCGTGCGTGGTGGTGGCGATGGCAGACAGCAATAGCAGCGGGATGCGGACTAGTGGTGGCTTGAGCAGACAGCGTGAAAGAGCTTGCGTTGGAAACGGGCCAGAGCAAAAATGGGAAAATGAGAAGTTTTTTGAAGGAATTATTCTGGGGAAATTGGGGGGAATTTGAAGAAGGATGGTGGAGGGCAAGTGGTAGTAGCCGGTTGAGATGGGGGAAAATTTTACAGTGGTGATTGGAGAATTTTCTTTCATCGGAGGATTCAAGTTGAAGCCCCCCATTTCCTTTTTCCGATCAGTTTTCTGGTTTCTTCCTCCCCAGATTGCAGCCGCCACCCTCTCTGTTTTCCTTTGCCTTTTTATTTCCTCCCTGTTCTCAAACCTCTCCGATGGTTATTCCCTGGACTCTTTTTATTGCCTTTTCGTTTCTCTTTTTGCTCTCGCCGAAGACTCTTCCTCTCTTCTCATTTTTCCGCGACCCTGTTCTCTCTTTTTTTTTCTTCTGTTTCCTCCAACCTCAAACGAAGCTCCCCTCTCTCGCTCCCCTCGTTTCTTTCTCTCACTTTTCTCTCAAGCTCCGCCGCCTTTTCTTTCTTTTCTTTCTTTCGTTCCATCAGCCGAGCCCTTTCTTTTTGTCGCCTCTTCTGAAAACCTAGCCGTCCTACCGTCCTCTCCTTGTTCTTTCTTTTTGCCGTCCCAAAACTCTTGCTCTCAGCCCTCCCCTCTCCGAAACTCTCTCTCAAAGCTGCATTTTTTTTGTCCTCCAAAACCCCAGCCGCCACTCGATGCCCTCTTATCTGCGGCTCCCCCTTGATGCTCTCTGTTTTCTTTCCTTTTATATGGGACTCAACTCCCTAAAACCTTGGAAACCCTTGGAGCAACGATGGGGATCAAACAGCATTTTTGATAGCATTTAGGAGCCGTTTGATGACTCTTGTTCTGGAATTTTCTTGGAGCCAGCTGGCTTGGTGTTGGAATGATCAAACGGAGGAGAAAATGAGTGAAAAAAAAAGAACGGAGAGGAATTTTGCAACTGGATTTTTGCACTCGTGCCTTCCTTCTGCTTGATTTGATTAGAAGAAGAAATAGCGCGCGTATCGTACACACGCGCGTGACTCTCTTTTTTTCAGTGGATTTAATTAATAAAAACAAAAATAATTTTCTTAACAAAAATGAGAATGAGATAAACTAAGCAAGAAATAAACAAAAATCTCCTAGAATAAAAAAACTAAAATTTTGGTGTCTATACTTTTCTTTTCTTAAAAATTGTCCCTGGCTAGTTGTTCTAGAGGAAAATTGTCAAAAACACGAGATTTTAATAATTTTAACTAAAAAGCGTAGAAAACTTGCTCGGCAAGAAAACTTACTTCAAGTAAATTAGATCTAGTTGTACCTCTAGAAAGAAAAGTATTTTTAAGGAAACTATACGAAATATTTTACTACTTTTACTAGTTTTAACTTTAAGTGGATTGTCGATTTATTTCGAGAAAATAAACTAGTCATATATTAGATAATTTTTTATATACGTAAACCAAGAACTTGTATAGTAAAACTTATCGTTTTAAAATTTGGTTTTCTAGGATTTAGCGAGGACGCGGATTTCGATTCCCAGCTTGACCTGTGACTTCACTTTTGGTGAGTGTCCCTGCTTGTTCTATGCTTATTTGGTTAAAGTGCTTTCTTGACTCGATACGTGATAATTTGGAAACCACGTTGGGGTGGGAGGGCCTCTTATCCTGACCTGGTAACTACGCGTTGTGACGTCGTTGGGTGAATCTCTCGACTAGTTTATAAAAAGGTATACTCGAGTATTACCACTCTCATTCGTGATTGGCGTTCGGGCCCGGTAAAGGGGTATGATTGGTGGTCGGAGTTAAGAAAAAGAAAAAAAAAATGAAAAGATCTACATGGACCGTAAGTAGTGAAAGTTGACGGAGGGTCAACTACGGTAAATTTTGATCAAGCGTGGAGAATGGCTCCTGAGAGCCCCTGTATCCTACCTTGTGCTGTTATACGCTTTCCTAATTGTTTAATTTTGTTGAAATTATTACTCGCTGTTTGATTTATGTGATTGCATGTTTCGGGGCACCACTGAGCTTTAGCTCACCCCACGTTATTTGTTTTCCTTGACAGGTCCTGGCACTTGAGAAAGATTTGAACTCTACTTTTACTTTGTATGGTTGTAATTTGTACTAAACAATGTAGCTTTTGTTTAGGGTTGCCACTTGAAGCTGGAAAAGTGCAAACCCTAGATTGGTTATGTGGCTTGTATGAATTTGTTACTTGGCTTGTACGAATGTATTTGAATTGTATGTTTTGTTTCATGGTTTGTAATCGGGAAGGTATCCTAAGATCGACGATTATCTATCTTATAGTGCTGTTATCTCTGAAGTTAATGTGATTTTAGTTATCGGCCTATTTGGAGGGAAACGATGTTGTAATAGATTAGGTTATACTTCAGAAGGATTTTACTAGCTTGCATGCGTGAGTCCTGGCGAGAGCTAGGCAGACGGCCCGCCAACCCTCTGGTTCGCCTTAGGGGATAGTGGGGTCGCCACAAGTGAGTTGTTGGAGCCGATTGTACAAGTCTGTGGTATAATGGAAGGGTACAAATCGTTTCCTCATCACTTGCTTCATTTCAGTCCAAGTGTCAATCGGTTGTTCCCTATTTCTCCTCCTTGTGGCACATACTTGCTCCCACCAAATAGATGCATAATCTTGAAATTCAATAGCTGCAAGTTTCACCTTTTTCTCTTCAGAGTAATTGTGGACTTCAAACACTTGCTCAACTCGCCTAACCCAATCCAAGTAAGCTTCAGGATCATTTTTCCCATGAAAGGTAGGCATCTTGGTCTTGATGGAACCAAGATTGTCATCGGTTCTCCTAGGTCGGTCTCGACCTTCCCTCGCTCCCCTTTGGCTTTTCCTTGATCGAAAGGAGGTGTTAGAATGATATCCCTCATCATCCGCATCATGATCAGCACTCTGAACACTCGAAGCCCTATGGTGTGTATCTCTGGTACCTCGCATCTCAATGGCAGCCAACCTGTCGGATATTTGTGTCATCGCAAATTCATGTCTCTCCGCTTGTTTTTGTAGAGCTTGGAGCACCAGTTTGAGTGACACGTCGGTCTCAGATGGCTCAGGCATGTTCCCCTCTTGAGACATATTGTCCAACCTGCAAAACCAGTGTATCCTAGTCTACCTTGCAAGCACCCGTGTATCACTCAAGGAAACACACTCACTCTCAATTTTTCTTCTCGAAATTCTTAAAACAACTCAAACTCTCAAAATTTTCAGAATTAAAGACTCTATAAGCAAGTAACAAGACACAACGCAGAATTTTGCAAATCTTAGAAAAACTCTACCCGAAACTGAAACTTTTTTTTTTGAGCTGTTGTTTTGCTAAGTTTCTAGTCAGTACTTTGGAGGGTAAATGGTGCTTCTGGAGTGCTCAAATAATGTATGAATCAGTCCTCAAATTTCAGGGAAATCGGCTCGCAAAGACTAGCTCAACCGATTTTAGAAACCCAAGAATTTAAAGGCGATTTGGCTAAGATGTTTGTGGCGGTTTAGGTTTGGTTTTGGAAACTGATTTGGGGGTGTTTGGGGTCTGGTTAGGTCACTTGGGGTTGTTGGAATTCAATTAAGATTGGGAACTCAAGAATTGGAAACCAATCAAGATTTGGCGACTCAAGTTTTGGGAAACTGTGAGAACCCGTAATTTTTTTCCAGTTTTAGGTTTTATTCGGGTTAATGGCTTGTTTTCTGCATTTTCTTTATTAGGAAAATTTTCTAGATAATTTTTATGAGCAAAATATAGTTTTTAAATCATTTTCTAGTATAAGTTAGTTCATGTGAAATTAAGAGTGTATATCGAACGTGGGACCCACTAGTGCGAAAAATTCGGAAAAATTCGGCCAACTAGGTTAAGTTTTGGATACTGGAATTAATTTACCGGGTGTTAAGAGATAAGTAGAGGATGCTAAGTGGATTGGTATAAGAGAGACAAAAGTTAGGCAAGCAATTAATGATGGTGACAAGTGTCACCATAGGGTTGGTAGAAACTTTTGACTACTATTCCATGTCTTACCAATTGACTAAATAAGCTAAAAATTTACCAAAAATTCCTCCATTTCCAAGCTCTAGTGGCCGGCCCTCTCTCTCAAGAAAGGAAGAAAGAAAGCTCTCCAAGTTTGCTCCAATCTTGCTCCAATCTACCAAATCAACCATTTACTCTTGTTTTTGTTCCATAGAAACCCTTAAGGGAGTGTTTGTGAGTTGTTTTGTGGAGTTATTTGGAAAGCTAAGAGGACTAGTTGCCCACTTTCTTGTCTTGCTAAGGTAAGTTGAGAAGGACCCCTCTCCTCCCTCTAATGATGCTTAAATCATGATTAGTGGTAGTATAAGATGCAATTTTATGGTTTATATCTTGATTTTTGGTTGAATTGGTGAAGTTTTGTAATTATTGGGGATTTTTCTGTTTTCATATGAATATGATTATGTGGTTATGTATGATGATTGGAAATGGTATTTAAGGAAGCTAGAAGGTGGAAAAAGTGGTAAATTGCAAGCAATTTCTGTTTTGGAACAAAAATTAGAAAGCTAGGGTTCCTTGAATTACATTCTGCCCGGTTTTGTAGCTCATAGTTAGAGGCCGAATTGGCCTTGGGTTAAAACATAAAAGTTTTAGGGAATGATATTTTAGAGATTCCTACAAAATTTCAGGTCAATCGGAGTAGCGTATCTTGAGAAAAGATGGAATTACCCTTGCTGCCCTGGTTTTACCCGAATTTGGGAATTTCTTCTGTAATTGGTTATTTTGGTCAGGAATGCTTCCGAATTGGTTGTTGAGGTCTTCTGATGAAATGTATCCCTATTTCTTAGCTTTCAGATGGCTTTGGAATTTCTGGATTTAGACTTAGGTAGGCTGATTTATGATGTTTGCACTAGAATGCGTTCTGTGAATCTGTTTTTGCGGTTCCGGTGTAGTAGATTGCATTTTTGACCTGGTGACACTCGAAACTGGGTTGAGTGACCTTCTGTAATATTGTATCCCTATATCTTAGCTTCGAAACGGTGGGTCTTGAACCTTCATCCGATAATCGTAGTGCCTTTGGTGCCATTACCACAAAATGACGTCAAAAACTGTTTTTTTAGGGTTAAAGCTAGTTCCATTTCCGGATTTTTCTGGTTTCCTCTATTGCTTGTGTGTGCTTATGGAACCCTATTTTGGGAATATTTGGCATTGGTTTATGACTCGTTATCGAGTCTCATTGTACTTGTTTGCGTGTTTTAGGGCGTGACGGTGGTTCACGACGTTCCTTTGACGGAAGTGCATGAAATATCACTTTCGAGCTTGGTGAGTGTACTACTCACTTGTGTGTTACTACATGGCTTTGATACTTGAACTTGATGAGTTAAATGTTATTGCACCATTGATATTGATTGAAGTGAGGGTGTACTTTATCACTCTCACTTATTTCTCATGTTATTGGAATGTTACATGAAATAAAAGTACATGACTTGGTGTCGTTTGGACGAGTATCCAACGACCATGATTGTTATCATTGAGTTCAACCCCATTGGTAGTTGATTGAATCGAGCCGGCGAGGGCTTGGTCGTGACAATTAATGAGCCTTTGGGAAAGTTATATGGAATCTTGTAGTATGAGAGACTCTCGATTCCGGTATACTCGAGTAATACCACATTGCAAGTGTTTGGAGTTCGGGCCCAGTAGGGGTATGTTGGGTGGAAGGAATGGAAGTGAAGTGGAGTCTACGGTTGGTTACTTTTAAACATTGACGGAGAGTCAGTGAGGTTCGATCAAGAATGCAAACGAGGAAAAGGGCTTTTGAGAGCCGCCCGTATCCTTTTATCTCCACCATTAATGTGTGCCTTTGCTTATTTTTGATGAATTGAAATGAAAAGCTTTATGCTTATGTGAACTTTGCTGATTGAGTGGTATTATCTCACTGGGCAATTAGCTCACCCTATTCCTTTTGTTTTCCTTACAGGAAAATAAATACTTTTGGACTGCAATTGATAGTTGGTTGCCGAATTGAGCTAGTTGGACATATCTTTTGTATAGCTCATTTATTGAAACCCTAAATGTACTTTTGGGACCGTTTCTCTTTTGATTTGGCAAACCGTACTTGTATCCACTTTTGAATACTTTTGTATGCCACTTTGGATTGTATCTGCTAAATTTCAACATGTAAATATTTGCTTGATGTTTGGTTGGGTTTCGACGGGTCGGTTACTATTCATGGCCGACTCCGGTTTTATTTATTTTTTTTTATTTTGACATTTTGACTTGTTTACGCGCGTTTGTAAGTTCCGGAACGTTTTAGCTCGCTCTATACCGAACCGTTAGTCCTGACGAGAGTTGGACAGGCAGTCCGCTAACCCCTTTGGTTCGCCTTAGGGGAAGGTGGGACTGTCACAGAAACCAATCAAGATTTGGAGACTAATCAAGAATTGGAAACCAATCAAGAATTGAAAACTCAAGATTTGGGATACTTGATTTCCTTTGTGTGAGAGCCGATTCCTTCTCTTCTTCGTTTTTTTTTTCGTTCTTTTTTTTCTTTTTTTTTTTTGCTTCGGCTCTTCAAGGAACACAAATTCAGGTCACACCAACAAGTTCAAGAAAATGGATGAAAGGTTATGCAAATTCCAAGAAGACCCTAGTTCTTGATTTATTGTTCAAGAACGTTCAAAACAAGACTTCGTGGTCCAAGAACTTCAAGAATTTGTTCAAGAAGCTCAAGAACTTTCCCAAATTACGTTGTGGTGTTTAGGGTTTGCAAGAACAACAACCAATACTCAAGAAATAGGCAAAACAGAATTTCAGCAATACTCAAAAGAAAATTCCAGCAATACCCTAGCAACTTGTACACTAAAACAATATAAGGTACGTGACTCTATTTTTTTTTTTTTTGTCTTTAAACCCTAACAACCCAAACACAAGTATAACAAACCCAAGAACTTGGACAGAAAACACAAAAGACAACACCCAAACAGATTTTTTTTTTTGCTCGAATGAACAGTAACGTGAACAGTCGCTACAGTATGATGAACAGTATTCGATACAAGTAACGATGAACAGTAATCGATACAGTAATATTTTTTTTTTGACTAAAGACACAAACTAACAAGATATGAACAACTTCAATTAAAAGAGAATTAACCTGATGCTCTGATATCAACTGATGAGCAACCCTAGGGGAAGACCCTCCTAGAACCTCCCAACCTTGTAATTATCAGAGTTGGATCTTTCCTCCCAACAGAAATTGAACTCGATTGTTCTCATGAACTCAAGACCTCTGACGCACAAACGTAATCAGCAATCTTAAGCAAATAAGGATGGATGAAGCGACACCACGATTAGGGAACAAGCTAATCGATAAAGTCTGATTTGAATCCTAAGCTATGAACTCAAGAATTCAAGAGTAAGTTCGATTAAGAAATTGAAGGAAAATTTCTCACGATTTTTGGTTGTAATAATCTGTCCTTTCGCTCATACAATAGGTGCCTTTTATAGGCTAAAACTAGGGCAAATCCGGCCAACATAAATCAGGAATAGGAATTCGGTCCGCATAAAGAGCCAACTCTTTAAGGCTTCCCGATAAGGCCCAATAAGTAATAAAATAGCTAGCTCTTTAAGGCTTCCCGATAAGGCCCACTAAGTAATAAAATACTCAACGACTAACAACTACTAAACTAGGCGGTTTTAAGACAACTACCAACTAAGCTAACAAGTATGAGATCATTCTTTCACTTCAAACGTACAAGTGAACAAGGTAACTTCATGTGGGTATAATGGTAGATGCCCGGGACCAGGTTACTATTATTTCATTTTCTGCTTTTGTATTAAGTTTATCATTTTCTGCTTTTGTATAATGGTAGATGCCTACTGTAGCGATTACTGTTCATCGTTACTTGTATCGAATACTGTTCATCGTATTGTAGCGCACTGTTCACGTTACTGTTCATTCGAGCAAAAAAAAAAAATCTATTTGGGTGTTGTCTTTTGTGTTTTCTGTCCAAGTTCTTGGGTTTGTTATACTTGTGTTTGGGTTGTTAGGGTTTAAAGACAAAAAAAAAAAATAGAGTCACGTACCTTATATTGTTTTAGTGTACATGTTGCTAGGGTATTGCTGGAATTTTCTTTTGAGTATTGCTGAAATTTTGTTTTGCCTATTTCTTGAGTATTGGTTGTTGTTCTTGCAAACCCTAAAAACCACAGCGTAATTTGGGAAAGTTCTTGAGCTTCTTGAACAAATTCTTGAAGTTCTTGGACCACGAAGTCTTGTTTTGAACGTTCTTGAACAATAAATCAAGAACTAGGGTCTTCTTGGAATTTGCATAACCTTTCATCCATTTTCTTGAACTTGTTGGTGTGACCTGAATTTGTGTTCCTTGAAGAGCCGAAGCAAAAAAAAAAAAGAGAGAACGAAAAAAAAATGAAGAAGAGAAGGAATCGGCTCTCACACAAAGGAAATCAAGAATCCCAAATCTTGAGTTTCCAATTCTTGATAAGTCTCCAAATCTTGATTGGTTTCCCAAAACTTGAGTCGCCAAATCTTGATTGGTTTCCAATTCTCGAGTTTCCAATCTTAATTGAATTCCAACAACCCCAAAGCGACCTAACCAGACCCCAAACACCCCCAAATCAGTTTCCAAAACCAAACCTAAACCGCCAAAAACACCTTAGCCAAACCGCCTTTAAATTCTTGGGTTTCTAAAATCGGTTGAGCTAGTCTTTGCGAGCCGATTTCCCTGAAATTTGAGGACTGATTCATACATTATTTGAGCACTCCAGAAGCACCATTTCCCCTCCAAAGTACTGACCAGAAACTCAGCAAAACAACAGCTCAAAAAAAAAAGTTTCAGCTTCGGGTAGAGTTTTTCTAAGATTTGCAAAATTTTGCTTTGTGTCTTGTTACTTGCTTATAGAGTCTTTAATTCTGGAATTTTTGAGAGTTTGAGTTGTTTTAAGAATTTCGAGAAGGAAAATTGAGAGTGAGTGTGTTTTCTTGAGTGATACACGAGTGCTTGTAAGGTAGACTAGGATACATTGATTTTGCAGGTTGGACAATATGTCTCAAGAGGGGAACATGCCTGAGCCGTTTGAGACCGACGTGTCACTCAAACTGGTGCTCCAAGCTCTACAAAAACAAGCGGAGAGACATGAATTTGCTATGACACAAATATCCGACAGGTTGGCTGCCATTGAGATGCGAGGTACCGGAGATACACACCATAGGGTTTCGAGTGTTCAGAGTTCTGATCATGATGCGGATGATGAGGGATATCATTCTAACACCTCCTTTCGATCAAGGAAAAACCAAAGGGGAGCGAGGGAAGGTCGAGACCGACCTAGGAGAACCGATGACAATCTTGGTTCCATCAAGACCAAGATGCCTACCTTTCATGGGAAAAATGATCCTGAAACTTACTTGGATTGGGTTAGGCGAGTTGAGCAAGTGTTTGAAGTCCACAATTACTCTGAAGAGAAAAAAAGTGAAACTTGCAGCTATTGAATTTCAAGATTATGCATCTATTTGGTGGGAGCAAGTATGTGCCACAAGGAGGAGAAATAGGGAACAACCGATTGACACTTGGACTGAAATGAAGCAAGTGATGAGGAAACGATTTGTACCCTTCCATTATACCACAGACTTGTACAATCGGCTCCAACGACTCACTCAAGATTTTAATTCGGTTGATGAGTACCACAAACAAATGGAGGTAGCGATGATAAGGGCCAATGTACAAGAGGATCCGGAAGCAACCATGGCGAGGTTCCTTAATGGATTAAATCCTGAAATTAGGAAGAAGGTTGAGCTTCAAGACCACTTTGAACTTCAACAAATGGTGTCTTATGCAGAGAAGGTGGAAAAACAAGCCTTACCTCTAACGACACCTAGTGGCCGAACCACTACATCCTCTTCCACTCCTTGGAAAAGAAATCAATTGCCAACATCCAATGCTTGGCCAAGGCAATGTGATAGAGAGAGGGAAAACAAGCGGATGGAACAACCATCCCATCCGAGTGCAACTTCTTCTAAACCAATCCCGCGGCCGACTCTTCCAGGGGCAAATACATCTACCAACCAGCCAAAGACATGTTTCAAATGCAAAGGAATTGGCCACCTCATGGCTCAATGCCCTAACCGAAGCATCATGTACATGAATGAAGAGGGGGTGTGGCTGTGAGGACCCGTAATTTTCTGAATTTCTAGGTTTTATTTTATTTTAATTGCACGTTTTTCCACATTTTCTTTATTCGAAAAAATTTTAAAAATAATTTTTATGAGTAAATATAGATTTTAAATGATTTTTCTAGTATCGATTAGTTTTTGAGAAATTAAGAGCGTATACCGGACGTGGGGCCCGCTAGTGCGAAAAGTTCAGAAAAATTCGGCTCGTTAGGTTAGGTTATGGATACTGGGTTTAATTTACCGGGTGTTATGAGATAATTAGAGGTTGTTGTATGGATAAGAGTGGAGAGACAAAAGGATAACCTAGCATTAAAGAGAGGGACAAATGTCACTTTGCTATTGGACTTGGAATTTGACCATAAGACCATCTTACCACCTTTACCAAATAAATACCAAAAATTGGCCAAAAGTCCTCTTATTTTTCCCTCTCTTGGCCGAATTTCTTGGAGAACAAAAGAAAGAAAAGCTATCAAATTTCTTCTACTCAATCTTGCTCAATCTCACAACTTAACCGATAAAACTTCAATTCACTCCATAAAAACCCTTAGCTAGGTGGTAGTGAAGTAATAGGTGAAGTGGTTTGAAAGATAGTGGTGTAAGTTGCTTCCTTTCTTGAGATTTGATGGTGAGTAGTCAAGAAATTCCATCTTTGGCTTTGATAATGATAAATTCATGACTTGTGAAGGTTAGTTAGGTGATTTTGTGGAGGTTTTCATGACTTTTGGTGGTGTTTGATGAATTTTTGATTTTATGCAAAATTTTTCTGTTTTTATATGTTTAATGTTGTTTGGCCATGTATGATGGTCTAGTATGGGTTAGAATGAAGCTTTGGTATGATAATTGTAATGATTAGTGGAAAATTTCTGGTTTGAAGCAAAAAATTCCAGATTAGGGTTTCTATGAAGCCTGTTCTGCCCGGTACTATTTGACTAGGTTAGAGGCCGAATTAGCCTTGGGTTAAACATGAAAGTTGTAGAGGATGGTATTTTATAGTTGCCTACAAAATTTCAGCTCAATCAGAGCAACGTAGCCTGTGAAAAGACCGAAATACCCTTGCTGCCCTGTTTATGTCTGACCCTGCTAATCCGCTTCTGTAATTGGTTAGTTTGACCAGGAATACTACTGATTTGGTTGATGATGTCTTCTTAAGACTTATAGCCTTGTATCTTAGCTTTCAAATGGCTTGGAATCACTTGAATTGGAGTTGTATATGCTGAGATATGACTGAATGAATCCAGACTGCCACAGTAAACTTAGAATTGGAAAATCTGGGGTTGTTTTGGTAAATTTGACTTAGATACATAGCAAACTGGACTGAGTGGCCTTCTTCAACATTGTAGCCCTTTCTCTTAGCTTCAAAACAATGTAAATTACACCTCAATCCGATGAGGATAGCTTCAGTTGTGTAAATTCCGCTAAGCAACAGCAAATCTGCCTTTTGTTTTCCAACCCAAACTTCGTTTCCGCATATGTCCTAGTTTGATTTTTCACTTATATGTTCCATGTGATTTTACTCTAGTGATATGTGAATTTAGTTTATGACTCGTATTCGAGCCTTATGGTGACTCTAATTAAAGGTGTTTGATAGCTTGTGATTTGTGGGTGTTGAGGTTTGGTTGGAAAGTAAAGAAAGACAAGGGAAATGCTGTCAAAATTTTCGCGGAGCTTCTGCACAGTCTCGGAAAATTTGCTATATCTTGATGTAGGAATGTCAGAATTGAGTTCTGTTTGTTGCGTTTTAAACTAGATTCATAGGGCTATAAACCGTGTACCATTTATGGTGATTTTTCAAAGTTGAATGAAATATTGTACCTGTTCTGTCTTTCACTGGATAAAGCAGCAACTTGTGGCTTGAATTTGACTGAATTGCATTCTGAATCTTATAAGGATGTTTTCTGGAAAGTTATAGCCCTTTGAATGTATTTTCCAACGGTATAACTTTTACTAATTTTGGACTTACAAAACTTGAGATATGATTTTTCATATAGGGTTGCGTAAAACTGGAAAATCCTGTTTTCCTAGTATTGATCTTGCTTTCATTATCTACTTCAAATTTGGAATTGGTCAGTCATTGTAGGTAGGGCTTTGAGGTTGTTCATGCCTTTAAGACTAATTGTTACATTTTCACTCCGAGGTCACCTCTTTGCTTTGCATTAATGGTTCTTTTGACTAGGCATATGGCTCGTAACCGAGTCTCACTTGCGAGTTTCATACTCGGTCTTGGAGTCGAGTCTTAAGTGTTTGCCTTGATTGTTCTAGGAGGTGCCGGCAAGTAAAGCCACACTTTGGAAGGAAACTTTTGAAATTATCCTTGTTTGATCAGGTGAGTGTACCACTCCCCTGAATTATTGCTAAACTGGTTTCCTGTACTTGTCAATTGCTAGTTGAATGTCTTTCCTGACTGTTTATCTTGTATGAGACGAGGGTGTACTTTATCACACTCGTTCTCTTGCCTGTACTGAACAAACTGGAATCTATTACTTGTACTTGTCATGTACTTGAACTTGTTACTTGCACTTGTTATGATGTCGTTTGGAAGAGTATCCAACGACCTTCCTGTTAAACCTGAGCTCAACCTCATGGAGAATTAATTCAATCGAGCCAGCGAGGGCTTGGTCGAGATAATTGACAAACCATGGGTGCCTGTTCCTGGGGGAATCTTTGGGTATTGAGACTCTTGATTCCGGTATACTCGAGTATTACCATTCCTGTTCCTGTTTGGCATTCGGGCCCGGTAAGGGGTATGTTTGGTGTACGGGATTTTGGCGTTAAAGTGGTGATCTACTGGACTGGTTCCTTTATTTGAACGTTGACGGAGGGTTAACAAGACTGGATCAAGTATAGCAACGGGGATTTGGCTCCTGAGAGCCACCTGTATCCTTTACATTGTGACATTCATTCATTTCTTGTATTTGATGTGAATATGTGTCTCCAACGTGCTTTCACATGAATTCTACTGATTCTACTGTTTATACTGTTGGTACCTCATTGAGCTTCTAGCTCACCCCGTTCCGTTATCCTTGTTTTCCTTACAGGAAATCACCTTTTGAAGACTATGATGTTTTGAAGCATGAGTTGAGCTAGTTTAGTATTCTTTTGTATAGCTCCTCGATGGTTGGAAAACCTTAAATGTATTTTAACCAAAAAATTCCCTTTTGAATTGTAAATTTGCAACCATGTGTATATAAAAGTGTTTAACCATGTTTCTAAGTTGATTGGGTTTGGAAATGTTCTTTTCTAGGGTTATCTAAAGTTGTTGTGCTTGGTTGGGTTTCGGACAGTGAATGTTATCTTCTCGAAGTTCTTTTGAGCGGTTGGTAGGATTTACGCTCGTTCCGGATCCGTAGTCCCGGCGAGAGCTAGGCAGGCGGTCCGCCGAACCCTTTGGTTCGCCTTAAGGGGAGGTGGGGCTGTCACAGTGGCAAAGCGAAGGAGAGGGGGAATATGCGGACATGCCACCGCTTGAAGAAGAAGGGAAGGATGATGACATGGTTGAGATAGAGGAGGACCCCGTAGCACGAACTATGGTGACCATGAGTGTGCTTAATGCACAAGCTCAAGAAGATGATCTCCAACGAATCAACATCTTTCATACAAGATGCAAAATTGGAGATGAGGTATGTCTTATGATCATTGATAGTGGCTCTTGTACTAATTGTGTAGCCGCTGATTTTATGGAGCAAAACCACATTCCATGGACTTATCACCCTAAACCATATAGATTGTCTTGGTTAAATGATGGGGGGGAAGTCAAGGTGACCAAACAGGCCTTAATTGCTTTTTCTATTGGTCGATACAAGGACCAAGTTTTATGTGATGTAATTCCTATGCATGCTAGTCATGTCTTGTTGGGGCGTCCTTGGGAGTATGATAGACAGGCTGATCATATTGGACTTACCAATAAGTATAAGTTCATTATGGACAACCTCAAAATCACTCTTTCACCCTTGACACCTACACAAGTGTATGAAGAACAATTACATTTAAGAAAAGAGAGAGAAAAGGCAACCGAAAGAGGCAAAGAAAAGGCCGAATGAGAGAGAGAATGAGGGGAAAAAGAAAGTAGAGGCCGAGTTGAGTGAAAAAAAAATTCGAGGGGAAAAAAACTCAGTGAGGCCGAGAGCTTGAAAGTGGAAAAAAGGAGTTTCTATGCAAGTGTGCGTGAGGTAGATAGGGCTTTGAATGCACAAAATCTTCTCATAGTACTTCTGTACAAGGAAGCTGATTATTCTTCTTTTTACACACTAGGCCTAACCGATTCTCTTCCTAGTGCAATCTACTCTCTTTTGCAGGAATTCAAGGATGTGTTTCCAGAGGAACTACCGAAAGGATTACCTCCAATTCGAGGCATTGAACATCAAATTGACTTTGTTCCTGGAGCAATTCTACCAAATCGACCAGCCTATAGAGCAAACCGGAGGAAAGAAAGGAAATTCAAAGGCAAGTCGACTCCCTCCTTGAAAAAGAACAGGTTCGTGAATCTCTTAGTCCTTGTGCAGTTCCAATTATCTTAGTGCCTAAGAAAGAAGGGACTTGGAAAATGTGTACAGATTGTCGTGCAATTAATAAAATTACTATTAAGTATCGTCATCCTATTCCTAGGTTAGATGATATGTTAGAAGAATTGCATGGAGCAATCATTTTTACTAAAATTGATTTAAGATCTGGTTATCATCAAATAAGGATAAAGGAAGGAGACGAATGGAAAACTGCTTTCAAAACAAAGTATGGTCTTTATGAGTGGCTTGTGATGCCTTTTGGCTTAACAAACACTCCAAGTACTTTCATGAGATTAATGAACCATGTTTTAAGGTATTTTCTTGGAAAGTTTGTTGTTGTTTATTTTGATGATATATTGATCTTTAGCAAGTCTTTAGATGAGCATGTTGAGCATTTGCAACTTGTTTTAAGTGCCTTGCGTGAAAATAGGCTATTTGCTAACATGGAAAAATGTGTCTTTTGCACTCCTGAAGTTAACTTTCTTGGATATATTGTTGGTGCAAATGGCATAAGTGTTGATCCTGCCAAGGTAAAGGCCATCATAGAGTGGCCAACTCCAACCAATGTATCTCAGGTAAGGTCTTTTCATGGTCTTGCAAGTTTCTATAGGAGATTTGTTAAAGACTTTAGTACTATTGCAGCACCTTTGAATGAGATAATTAAAAAGAATGTGGGGTTTCAATGGGGAAAAGAGCAAGAAGAGTCGTTTAATAAATTTAAGAATCTTTTAATTTCAGCACCTATTCTTGCTTTGCCTAATTTTGATCTGACGTTTGAAGTTGAATGTGATGCTAGTTGGATCGGCATAGGGGCTGTCTTACATCAAAATAATAGGCCGTTGGCATTTTTCAGTGAGAAGTTGAGTGGGGGAGCTCTTAATTACCCCACTTATGATAAAGAATTGTATGTTGTTGTGCGTGCTCTTGAAGTGTGGCAGCATTATCTTATGCCTAAGGAATTTCTGATACATACTGATCATGAATCAATTAAATTCCTTAAGAGGCAGGTTGTGACGGCCCTACTTCTCCCTAAGGCGAACCAGAGGGTTGGCGGGTCGCCTACCTAGCTCTCGCCAGGACTCACGCAAGAAAATCGACTAAACCCTTGCCACATATAACTTAAACCAAAACAAAATTGTCATCATTCGAACATGCCAAACCTTTAAACGACCGGAATACTAAAGACACATTAACTTCAGAGATAACATTGCCATTGGACATCTGAACGTTCACCCTTAGTACATCTCCAACTAGCTTAACACATAACTACACTTATACTATACAAACTCCAAAGTGAAATCCGAAATTTCAAATTCATTCATACAGGCCAAAATTTAGGGTTTGCACTTTTCCAGCTCCAAGTGGCAGCCCAAAACACAAAATACATAGACCGTTTCGAAACAATATTTACAAAAGCCAAAAGCAGATCTCAAATCTCTCGAACGCCAAAACCTGTAAATGAAAACAAATATCGTGTGGTGAGCTAAAGCTCAGTGGTGTCCAAAACACGCAATCACATAACACAAATAGTAAATAACAACTTCAAGCTTAAATTCAGCAAGTAGAAAAGCGTATAACAGCACAGGGTAGGATACAGGGCTCTCAGGAGCCATTTTCCTCGCTCTTGATCAAAATTAATCGCAGTTGACCCTCCGTCAACTCTCACTATCTAAAATCCATGTAGATTCACTATTTTTTTTTCTTAACACGCTCCAACCAACTTACTCCCCACCGGGCCCGCACGCCTCACGAGAGAGTTTGATATTACTCGAGTATACCTTTTTGTAAACTAGTCGAGGGATTCACCCAACGACGTCACATTATAAACTAGTCGAGGGATTCACCCAACGACGTCACAACACGTTTTTACCAAGTCAGGATAAGAGGCCCTCCCACCCTAAGGTGTGGTACGTTCCCCTGCCTGGTAGGTTAGTTGACGAGTCCACGCTCCAGTCAACAATTGCAAGATATTGGAGAAAACATTTCAAGCAAGTCACCACTCGAAAGGTTACTGCGATAAAGTACACACTGCCACTTCGATGGTTCAGGAAAATCACTTTCCAATTATCACATAACAAGTCAAGAAAGCACTTTAACACTTTAGTCATAGAACAAGCACGGACACTCACCAAAAGTGAAGCTCAAAAGTCAAGCTGGAAATCGAAGTCCACGCCCTCGCTAAACCCTAGAAATCCAAGTTTTAAACTATAAGTTTTACTAAACAACCCTTGGTTTAAATACAAAAGATTATCTGGTATAAAACTAATTTATATACTCGGAATAAATCAATAAAACTCTTGCAAAGCTAGTAAAGTAATAAAATATTTCGTATAATTCCTGTAAAGCTACTTTTCTTTCTAGAGGTACAACTGAAACCAATCTAATTCAAACAAGTTTTCTTGCCAAACAAGTTTTTCCAAGCCTTTTATTTGAAATTATTCAAATCTAGTGTTTTTTAACAATTTTCCGCTAAGACAACTAGCCAAGGAAAATTTTATGAAAAACTTAAAGTTTGGAAGTTAATACAATTATTTCTTAAAGTTAATAAAACTAGTTCAAGCAAAGAAAAGAATTAACTAGTTAGCAAGGTTTTAAAAGTCCTGTCATTTAAATTTTAATATTAACGTGCTATTCTCAATCTCTATAACTTGATAGTAAGATAAAATAATTCCACAAAGCTTGATTTAAAAGTACTCAAATTCAACAGACCAAAACGGATTTCACGATTCCAACTCATTTGCACTTTGAATTCCAAGTCACCAATATAGAAAAATCACAAACCAAACATCGATTTCACTAGGGCTTCATCAATCATTAGCCCTAGGTCTCAACGAATTCAGTTCCAAACAAATTCAACAAAGGAAGTCCAAGGTATCACAACAATTCCAAATTGCAAACCATGGACCTTCCAAGTACATTTCAGCCAACCACTTGAACAAATTCACCAAAAATTAAATTCTTGCAAAAACTATTCAAATGGCCAAGAGCTTCATCAATCATTAGCTCTTGGCATCAAACAAATATTTCTTGCAACCAATCAACTAGAAATTTAACTCAAACATGAAAGAAAATCACGGTTAGCTTACTCACAAATAACTCTAGAATTTCAGATTCCTTTTCCTGTTTCGATAGTCAAGAAAAATCCAGCAATTGCCAATTCAAGACATCCATTAAATCTCCATCTTTTACTTGCTAGAATCACTAAACATATAGCTTATAATCTGACCGACCTAAACTAAAACAAGTAATACACAAAACCAGAAAATAATCTCACCAAAAGTCCCAATTAATTCGGCCAGCAATCTTGAACAAAATCCAGCAATATAACAGTTTAATTATAGTGCTTTGCCCCTAATTTCCTTCAATTTTTACTTCAACTCAGCGTGCAAATTCGAAGAAAAACTAATCAAATGTTCGACCCTTTGTCTCGGCCGCAAATTTCAGATTCCTTTTCTTTCCCCCTTTTTTTTTCTATCCACGACTCACATCAGCCTCATGCATGGTTAAAATAATTAGCTATCTAGCATTTTTTATCCAAACCAAGTGCGGACAACATCAACAACTTATCATTCAACCAGAAATTTATTCAATCCCACTCGGTTAGCTTGCATGCAAGCAGATTCAGTTTTCCTTCAATTTTCTGATTTACTCACAGCCAAATAATCTCATGCAAGGCTTAATCATCCAGTGTTTGGTTAGCTAAACACACAACCAAGTGAGAATCAAGCACTTTCCAGCAAATTTCATACCAAAATATCCATACAACTCCCAAAATAACTCCATCGGCTAAGCTGGAAAATTGGTTCAGCAGTCAACCAACTTCCAATAAAAAATTTCCAGCCATACAACTGAATTTCCGGCCATACAATTCACATGCAACACCAAATAATTAACTATCTATCAGTTTTTAACTAGCTAAACCCACAATTAAACTCAGATCATCACAAATTCACAGATTAAAGCTGAAATTTCCAGCTCAAGCTCTCGGCAATTCCAATTCCTTCACAACCAGATTTCTTGTAACTTAATTTTGTCATCCAACCGCACAAACCCCACATGCATGCTTACAAACAGCTTCATCAACCCATAATCAACTAGTTTAAATCCAGAAATTACCTTAGCTTAAGGCTTAGCTCACACGACAAGCAGCTGCGAAATTATTATTTTTTTTTCTCGGCTTGCTATGGAACTCAGGTATGGCTGGGCTGAGCTCGGTTTGTGTAAGCTGTGGAGTTGGTGGTTGTGGTTGAGCTCAGCTGATGGAAGACGAAGAAGGAAATGGCAGCTCGGCAGTGGTGGAGGAGGTGAAGACAGACGGTTCGCACCCTTCCTCTTGCTCACTCTCTCTCGGTTGGTCTTAAGGTGAAGCTAGGAATTAAGCTAAGTCCTCACTTTATTTTTCTCTCGGTCGTTAATTCCAAAGAAGTTGGTCACTCACGGCTCATGGCAGAAAAGCAAATGGAATCAAGATATTGTGGTGAGTGGCAGTTGTTATAGTGGAGAAGGGAACCGGCTAGAATGGAAATGTTTGTATGTGGAGCTTGTTCTAGGACGTTCCATGGTTGCATGATGAATTTGAAATTGAGGAAGGCTATTTCGGTCTTTTAACAACTTGTTCGGACTTCCATTTAAGCTCTCATTAATAAACTAACTTCAAGATTTCACCCTAAATGAAATTTGATAGCTTACTAATATACTAGTCTCGAAAGAAAATTAAACTATCGAGATTCACGTCCTAAGCGTAATTATAAAAAGTTTTGACTCAAAACGACTTCGTCTTAATTCTAGTTTCCCCTTAACACCTAACGCTAATAACACTTAAAATTAGCTATTGAAATTCAAGGAATTAATATTACAGAAATAACATAACCTACATCAAGAAATATTAATTTAACTTGGCAAAATTCAAATAATCCAATATTTTGCACAATTAACTTATTTGCAACTCTAAACTTATTATTATTTTTCTTTATATACTTATCTAAGAACCAACAATAATCAAATTTATTCAAAGTCTAAAATGTACAAGCCACAAGTACAAAGATATATAAGTATATATTTATTTACTATTTTTTTTTTCAAGGTTCTCACATCCTCCCCCCCTTAAAATGAATTTTGTCCTCAAAATTCTCACCTTCTAATGAAATAACTCGGGGTACTTTTCCTGCATAACCTCTTCCAGTTCCCAAGTTGCTTCCTCTATTCCATGATTTTTCCATAGAATCTTCACCAAAGGAATTTTCTTATTTCGCAATTCCTTCACTTCTCTTTCCAAAACCTTAACTGGTCCTTCCTCATAAGTTAATGACTCATCCACTTCAATACCTTCTAATTGCAACACGTGGCTTGGATCGGGGTAATATTTCTTGAGCGTAGAAACATGAAAGACATTGTGAATCTTGGCCATGCTCGAAGGCAATTGCAGTTGATACACCACCGTTCCGATTCGTTTCAAAATTTCAAAAGGTCCAATATACCTCGGCTTTAACTTTTTACCCTTTTTGGACCCTACTCCGCCCTTCACGGGTTTAACTCTTAGGAACACTCTGTCTCCTACTTCAAATTCTAGATCTTTCCTCCTTGTGTCGGCGTAGCTCTTTTGTCGACTCTGAGCAGATTGAAGCCTTTCCCTAATTAGTTTCACTTTCTCATGAGCTTTTTCCATCCAAGGTATAACCGTTGGATCTAAAATTTTCTTCTCTCCTACTTCATCCCAATGAATCGGAGATCAACACCTTTTCCCATACAATGCCTCATAAGGTGCCATTTGAATTGATGCATGATAGCTATTATTATAGGCAAATTCTACTAAGGCCATATACTGGCTCCATTTTCCTCCAAAATCCAATATACACGACCTCAGCGTATCCTCCAAAGTCTGAATTGTCCTTTCCGACTGCCCGTCTGTTTGGGGATGATAAGCGGTACTAAACTTCAACTTGGTCCCCAATGACTCTTGAAATTTCTGCCAGAAACGTGAAACAAACCTTGGATCTCGGTCCGACACAATGCTTATAGGAATACCATGCAATCTCACGATCTCTTCTGTGTACAACTTGGCCATGTTTTCCAAAGAAAAGCTTATACTCACAGGTAGAAAATGTGCGGACTTGGTAAGCCTGTCCACTATCACCCAAACCGCATCAAAACCTTTTTGACTTCGAGGTAATCCCGTTACAAAATCCATGGCTATGTGTTCCCACTTCCATTCGGGAATTTCTAGTGGCTGCAATAAACCAGAAGATTTCTGATGTTCAGCTTTTACTTGCTGGCATATCAGACATTTTCGTACAAACTTTGCCACGTCTTTTTTCAAACCGTCCCACCAGTATAATTCCTTCACATCGTGATACATTTTGTTCACTCCTGGGTGTATAGTATACCTTGATCGATGTGATTCTTCTAGAATCTCTCTCCTTAACCCTTCATCAACTGGAACCACAATCCGATCTCGAAACCTTAACACTCCTTCAGACCCTAATTTAAAGTCTAGGATTTCCCCCTTTTACAACTTCTCCAACCTGTTCTGGATTGTAGGGTCCGTTTTCTGTGCCTCCTTAATACGCTCCAATAACGGTGATTTCAACGTCAGGTTTCCAAATAAAATCTTCAATCTCTCCAAGCGAGGGTTCCAAACACTAACTTCTTCCAACATATCCCATTATTTTACCATTAACCCCGCTACTTGAGCCTTTCTACTAAAAGCATCTGCTACCACGTTGGCTTTTCCTGGGTGGTAGTTTATTGAACAATCATAATCCTCCAAAAATTCCACCCATCGCCTTTGTCTCAAATTTAATTCCTTTTGAGAAAACAAGTACTTGAGGCTCTTGTGGTCCGTATAAACCTCAAAGGTCACACCGTATAAGTAATGTCTCCATTTCTTTAGGGCAAAGACCACTGCGGCCAGTTCTAGATCATGTGTTGGGTAATTTTGCTCGTGAGACTTCAGTTTTCTAGAGGCATAGGCAACTACCTTACCCTTTTGCATTAGTACGCATCCTAGTCCTTCTCTAGAGGCATCAGAGTATACGACATAACCTTCTACTCCATCAGGCAATGCCAACACAGGAGCTGATGTTAAGCGCCTCTTTAACTCCTGAAAACTTGTTTCGCACTTTGAAGACCAAATCCAATATTTTGCACAATTAACTTATTTGCAACTCTAAACTTATTTTTTTTTTCTTTATATACTTATCTAAGGACCAACAATAATCAAATTTATTCAAAGTCTAAAATGTACAAGCCACAAGTATAAAGATATATAAGTATATATTTATTTACTATTATTATTTTTTTTTTCAAGGTTCTCACACAGGGTAAGTTGCATAAAAGACATGCGAAATGGATTGCATTTATTGATTCCTTTCCATATATCATTAAGTATAAGAAGGGGAAAGATAATGCCGTTGCGGATGCATTGTCTAGAAGGTATATTTTGATCACTAACATGAGCACTAAGTTACTTGATTTTGAGCACATTAAAGACTTGTATGCACATGATGACGATTTTTCTAATGTGTTTCAAGCTTGTGAACATGCTGCATTTCAAAAGTTCTATAGGCTTGAAGGCTATTTGTTCAAAGAAAATCGGCTATGTATTCCCAACTGTTCACTTAGGGAATTACTTGTTAGAGAAGCCCATGGTGGAGGGTTGATAGGACATTTCGGTATTGATAAAACTCTTGACATTTTGCATGAACACTTCTATTGGCATAAAATGAGGCGTAACATTGCTAACATTTGTGATAAGTGTTTAAAGTGTAAGCAGGCAAAGTCAAGGAGTAACCCTCATGGATTGTATACTCCTCTACCCGTACCTCATGCTCCTTGGACAGACTTATCCATGGATTTTGTGCTTGGTTTACCAAGATCTTCTAGAGGTATGGATAGTATCTTTGTTGTAGTGGATAGATTTTCTAAAATGGCTCATTTTATCCCTTGTAGGAAAATAAATAATGCGCGCCATGTTGCTGATTTATTCTTCAAGGATGTGGTTAGATTGCATGGAGTACCGCATACTATTGTAAGTGATAGGGATGTGAAATTCTTAAGCTATTTCTGGAAATCACTTTGGGGAAAGTTGGGAACTAAGTTGTTGTTTTCTACTTCTAGTCATCCCCAAACGGATGGTCAGACTGAGGTAACCAATCGAACCCTTGGTGCTTTACTTCGAGCCATTGTTCAAAAGAACTTGAAGAATTGGGAAGAATGTTTGCCTATTGTCAAGTTTGCATATAACTGAACCACTCATTCTACAACTAATCATTCTCCTTTTGAAATTATTTATGGGTTTCAACCGCTAACCCCTCTAGATTTATCACCTATTCCTGTTAATGAGTGTTTAAGCGCAGATGGTGTCAAAAAGGCAGAGGCTGTTCGGACCTTGCATGAGAGGGTTCGAGCTCAAATTGAGAAGAAAAATGCGTAATATGCACAACATGCGAATAAGGGTAGAAAACATGTTGTATTCGAACCCGGTGATTGGGTTTGGGTGCACATGAGGAAGGAAAGGTTTCCAGCATCTCGACGAACAAAGTTACATCCAAGAGGAGATGGACATTTTCGTGTACTAGAGAGGATAAACGACAATGCTTACAAATTGGAACTCCCAAGTGAGTATGGTATAAGTGCATCTTTTAATGTGTCTGACCTATCCCCTTTTGCCTTTGATACAGACTTTGAAGATTCGAGACGAATCCTTTCGAGGGGAGAGGGAATGATGCGGATACGGGTGTGCAACAACTTCAATCTTGGGTCAAGGATCCTTTGGTCAACATTGGTGGTCCGATGACAAGATCAATATCCAAGAAGGTGAAGGAAGCTTTACGAGCCTTGATCATTCACCACACAAGCAAGGAGCAAGCTAAGTTTGAAGATTTGATGGACCATGAATTTACCTTGTTCACTTGTACGTTTGAAGTGAAAGAATGATCTCATACTTGTTAGTTTAGTTGGTAGTTGTCTTAAAACCGCCTAGTTTAGTAGTTGTTAGTCGTTGAGTATTTTATTACTTAGTGGGCCTTATCGGGAAGCCTTAAAGAGCTAGCTATTTTATTACTTATTGGGTCTTATCGGGAAGCCTTAAAGAGCTAGCTCTTTATGCGGACCGAATTTCTATTCCAGGTTTATGTGGGCCGGATTTGCCCTAGTTTTAACCTATAAAAGGCACCTATTGTATGAGCGAAAGGACAGATTATTACAACCAGAAATCGTGAGGAATTTTCCTTCAAATTCTTAATCGAACTTACTCTTGAATTCTTGAGTTCATAGCTTAGGATTCAAATCAGACTTTATCGATTAGTTTGTTCCCTAATCGTGGTGTCGCTTCATTCATCCTTATTTGCTTAAGGTTGCTGATTACGTTTGTGTGTCAGAGGTTTTGAGTTCATGAGAACAATCGAGTTCAATTTCTGTTGGGAGAAAAGATCCAACTCTGATAATTACAAGGTTGGGAGGTTCTAGGAGGGTCTTCCCTTAGGGTTGCTCATCTGTTGGTAATCAGAGCATTAGGTTTAATTCTCTTTTAATTGAAGTTGTTCATATCTTGTTAGTTTGTGTCTTTAGTCAAAAAAAAAAATACTGTAGCGATTACTGTTCATCGTTACTTGTATTGAAATACTGCTCATCGTACTGTAGCGTACTGTTCACGTTACTGTTCACCCGAGTCAAAAAAAAAATCTGTTTGGGTGTTGTCTTTTTGTGTTTTCTGTCCAATTTCTTGGGTTTGTTATACTTGTGTTTGGGTTGTTAGGGTTTAAAGACGGAAAAAAAAAAAGAGTCACGTACTTTATATTGTTTTAGTGTCCAAGTTGCTAGAGTATCGCTGGAATTTTCTTTTGAGTATTGTTGAAATTTTGTTTTGCCTATTTCTTGAGTATTGGTTGTTGTTCTTGTAAACCCTAAACACCACAACGTAATTTGGGAAAGTTCTTGAGCTTCTTGAACAAATTCTTGAAGTTCTTGGACCACGAAGTCTTGTTTTGAACGTTCTTTAACAATAAATCAAGAACTAGGGTCTTCTTGCAATTTGCATAACCTTTCATCCATTTTCTTGAACTTGTTGGTGTGACCTGAATTTGTGTTCCTTGAAGAGCCGAAGCAAAAAAAAAAAAAAAAAAAAAAAAAAAAGAGAACGAAAATAAAAATGAAGAAGAGAAGGAATCGGCTCTCACACAAAGGAAATCAAGTATCCCAAATCTTGAGTTTCCAATTCTTGATTGGTTTCCAATTCTTGATAAGTCTCCAAATCTTGATTGTTTTCCCAAAACTTGAGTCGCCAAATCTTGATTGGTTTCCAATTCTTGAGTTCCCAATCTTAATTGAATTCCAACAACCCCAAGCGACCTAACCAGACCCCAAACACCCCCAAATCAGTTTCCAAAACCAAACCTAAACCACCACAAACACCTTAGCCAAACCGCCTTTAAATTCTTGGGTTTCTAAAATCGGTTGAGCTAGTCTTTGCGAGCCGATTTCCCTGAAATTTGAGGACTGATTCATACATTATTTGAGCATTCCAGAAGCACCATTTACCCTCCAAAGTACTGACCAGAAACTCAGCAAAACAACAGCTCAAAAAAAAAAGTTTCAGTTTCGGGTAGAGTTTTTCTAAGATTTGCAAAATTCTGCTTTGTGTCTTGTTACTTGCTTATAGAGTCTTTAAATCTGGAATTTTTGAGAGTTTGAGTTGTTTTAAGAACTACGAGAAGGAAAATTGAGAGTGAGTGTGTTTTTCTTGAGTGATACACGAGTGCTTTGCAAGGTAGACTAAGATATACTTGTTTTGCAGGTTTGACAATATGTCTCAAGAGGGGAACATACCCGAGTCGTCTGAGACCGACATGTCACTCAAACTGATGCTCCAAGCTCTTCGAAAATAAGCGGAGAGACATGAAGTTGTGATGACACAATTATTAGACAGGTTGGCTGCCATTGAGATACGAGGTATCGGAGATACACACAATAGGGTTTCGAGTGTTCAGAGTGCTGATCATGATGCGGATGATGAGGGATATCATTCTAACACCTCATTTCGATCAAGGAAAAGCCAAAGGGGAGCTAGGGAACGCAAACATAAACCCAAGCGAGAGAATGAATCTCTCAAGAGGAGGGGTTCCATGCAATCTCCCTCTTTAAATCCGGTTTATACAAGAGGTGATAAGAAGATTCAATCAATATTTTCTAGGCCTAAACCAAGAGTTAAACCACCTCATGAGGAGTCATTTTGGGAGACATATCAACGTCTTTTACACCAAAAACAAATGGAGTCAAATGGATGCTATCAAAGTGAGTTTTCTAAGAAGGAGGTAGCTGACCCTATTCCCAACAAAGGAGTATCTCATCCTATTGAACCATTTGTTGAGTAGGTTGATAAAGAGAAAACAATCGACGGCGTTAAGCTAGATAAAGAGATGGAAAAATTTGATGAGATGAGTGGTAAAAAGGAAGAGAAAAGAGAAAGTGAGCCGATTTTGAGCAAAAATGTGCGGGCTTATTGTTTTTCTAACGAACTTACCTTTGCTTTATTTAGTGTTTCTTCATTTGTGTAGATTAAGCAAAGTCAAGTGAAGTTAGTCATGCCATGCTCCATTCCAAAGTCACTTGTACAATTCACTAGCTTCCATGGAGTTTGTCTTTTAGGAATTGAATCTATTTGGAATCATCTCATGGAACAATTTCAATTCAAATCTGTCCATACCAAAGGGGAATCAAGTCAAACCACCATGAAGGGAGAATTCCAAATTTTGACTCTCATTTGCTACCTATGGTTCATTCATCATCTTTACCTTCTTTTGAGTATAATTTCCATCCCAACACTTGTATTTCTTATGCAGATTTTGAAGGAAAGTGTAAAAGGCTAGCAATGCCTTCTCAAGTTGATTCAATTGGTGGAAGGAATACTGAAGTGGCAAAGGGAGTTTTCACACTTAAACTTGTTCCATACCTTCTTACCATTTAGTTGATGATGTACCATTACTTCTTTACCCAATTTCACATTTGTTTCAAGTTGAAGGTTATTTTGTTTTTGTAGGTTGTAAAGCTGTCCAAAATTTTCCAGTTTTGATTCAAGATTTACAACCTGATTTCGTGCTTATTTCAACTAAAGGTGGTGATCTTTCATGCTTCTTCACACAGCCAAAAGCTGGTGGCCAAATGCTCAATTTGTCAACTTCAACTTGTGCTAGTTTGAGTAACCCTCATGAAGTGGAATTCAATTGTTTGCTACCTTATATGTTGGAAGATGAGAAACTGTGTGTCACGCAAGATGCCAAAGCTGTCCTCCACGAGTTGTTTAGTGCCTCATCCATGCAACAAGTTGCTCCCATTTTATCCAAGCAAGACGATTCAAATCAATGTCAACTAGTGCTGAATTTTACACCTTTGCACAATCAAGGTGTCAATGTGAAGATCCATGACCAAAGGCTAATTAGAGAGTTTTGGATTGCCACTTGGGATTTTCACACGCCTTACACAAGCTCTTTCCTACCTTGGCGCATGTCCTTGTTTGAGAGCTTCCCGAAGCTAACCAAACGACATGCAACATGGCTCATAGTCACTCATCTATTTCCAACATTACTGTCCTTTAAGCACACCGTCGATTTGTGGACAAATCATTTTCAAGAGGAGACTTTCAAGATTCGAGGACGAATCTTTTCGAGGAAAGAGGGAATGATGCGGATGCGGGTGTGCAATAACTTCAACCCTAGGTCAAGGATCCTTTGGTCCACATTGACGGCCGGATGAGAAGATCAAGATCCAAGAGGGTGAAGGAAGCTTTACGAGCCTTGATCATTCACCATACAATCAAGGAGCAAGCTAAGTTTGAAGATTTGATAGACCATGAAGTTACCTTGTTCACTTGTACGTTTGAAGTGAAAGAATGATCTCATGCTTGTTAGCTTAGTTAGTAGTTGTCTTAAGACTGCCTAGTTTAGTAGTTGTTAGTCGTTGAGTATTTGATTGCTTATTGGGTCTTATCAGGAAGCCTTAAAGAGCTGGCTCTTTATGCGGATCGAATTCCTATTGCAGGTTTATGTGGGCCGAATTTGCCCTAGTTTTAGCCTATAAAAGGCACCTATTGTATGAGCGAAAGGACATATTATTACAACCAGAAATCGTGAGGAATGTTTCTTCAAGTTCTTAATCAAACTTACTCTTGAATTCTTGAGTTTATAGCTTAGGATTCAAATCAGATTTTATTGATTAGTTTGTTCCCTAATCGTGGTGTCGCTTCATCCATCCTTATTTGCTTAAGATTGCTGATTACGTTTGTGTGTCAGAGGTCTTGAGTTCATGAGAACAATCGAGTTCAATTTCTGTTGGGAGAAAAGATCCAACTCTGATAATTACAAGGTTGGGAGGTTCTAGGAAGGTCTTCCCCTAGGGTTGCTCATCAGTGATGGTGCGGATACGGGTGTGCAACAACTTCAATCTTGGGTCAAGGATCCTTTGGTCAACATTGGTGGTCCGATGACAAGATCAAGATCCAAGAAGGTGAAGGAAGCTTTACGAGCCTTGATCATTCACCATACAACCAAGGAGCAAGCTAAGTTTGAAGATTTGATGGACCATGAATTTACCTTGTTCACTTGTGCTTTTGAAGTGAAAGAATGATCTCATACTTGTTAGTTTAGTTGGTAGTTGTCTTAAAATCGCCTAGTTTAGTAGTTGTTAGTCGTTGAGTATTTTATTACTTAGTGAGCCTTATCGGGAAACCTTAAAGAGCTAGCTATTTTATTACTTATTGGGCCTTATCGGGAAGCCTTAAAGAGTTGGCTCTTTATGCTGATCGAATTTCTATTCTAGGTTTATGTGGGCCGGATTTGCCCTAGTTTTAGCCTATAAAAGGTACCTATTGTATGAGCGAAAGGACAGATTATTACAACCAGAAATCGTGAGGAATTTTCCTTCAAGTTCTTAATCGAACTTACTCTTGAATTCTTGAGTTCATAACTTAGGATTCAAATCAGACTTTATCGATTAGTTTGTTCCCTAATCGTGGTGTCGCTTCATCCATCCTTATTTGCTTAAGGTTGCTAATTACGTTTGTGTGTCAGAGGTCTTGAGTTCATGAGAACAATCGAGTTCAATTTCTGTTGGGAGAAAAGATCCAACTCTCATAATTACAAGGTTGAGAGATTCTAGGAGGGTCTTCCCCTAGGGTTGTTCATCAGTTGGTAATCAGAGCGTTAGGTTAATTCTCTTTTAATTGAAGTTGTTCATATCTTGTTAGTTTGTGTCTTTAGTCAAAAAAAAAATATTACTGTAGCGATTACTGTTCATCGTTGCTTATATCGAAATATTGTTCATCGTACTGTAGTGTACTGTTCACGTTACTGTTCACCCGAGTCAAAAAAAAAATCTGTTTGGGTGTTTCTTTTTGTGTTTTCTGTCCAAGTTCTTGGGTTTGTTATACTTGTGTTTGGGTTGTTAGGGTTTAAAGACAAAAAAAAAAAAAAAAAAAAAAAAGAGTCAAGTACCTTATATTGTTTTAGTGTCCAAGTTGCTAGAGTATCGCTGGAATTTTCTTTTGAGTATTGTTGAAATTCTGTTTTGCCTATTTCTTGAGTATTGGTTGTTGTTCTTGCAAACCCTAAACACCACAACGTAATTTGGGAAAGTTCTTGAGCTTCTTGAACAAATTCTTGAAGTTCTTGGACCACGAAGTCTTGTTTTGAACGTTCTTGAACAATAAATCAAGAACTAGGGTCTTCTTGGAATTTGCATAACCTTTCATCCATTTTCTTGAACTTGTTGGTGTGACCTGAATTTGTGTTCCTTGAAGAGCCGAAGCAAAAAAAAAAAAGAGAGAACGAAAAAAAAATGAAGAAGAGAAGGAATCGGCTCTCACACAAAGGAAATCAAGTATCCCAAATCTTGAGTTTCCAATTCTTGATTGGTTTCCAATTCTTGATTAGTCTCCAAATCTTGATTGGTTTCCCAAAACTTGAGTCGCCAAATCTTGATTGGTTTCCAATTCTTGAGTTCCCAATCTTAATTGAATTCCAACAACCCTAAGCGACCTAACCAGACCCCAAACACCCCCAAATCAGTTTTCAAAACCAAACCTAAACCACCACAAACACCTTAGCCAAACCGCCTTTAAATTCTTGGGTTTCTAAAATCGGTTGAGCTAGTCTTTGCGAGCCGATTTCCCTGAAATTTGAGGACTGATTCATACATTATTTGAGCACTCCAGAAGCACCATTTACCCTCCAAAGTACTGACCAGAAACTCAGCAAAACAACAGCTCAAAAAAAAAAGTTTCAGCTTCGGGTAGAGTTTTTCTAAGATTTGTAAAATTCTGCTTTGTGTCTTGTTACTTGCTTATAGAGTCTTTAATTCTGGAATTTTTGAGAGTTTGTGTTGTTTTAAGAATTTCGAGAAGGAAAATTGAGAGTGAGTGTGTTTCCTTGAGTGTTACACGAGTGCTTGCAAGGTAGACTAGGATACACTTGTTTTACAGGTTGGACAATATGTCTCAAGAGGGGAACATGCCTAAACCGTCTGAGACCGACGTGTCACTCAAACTGGTGCTTCAAGTTCTTCAAAAACAAGCGGAGAGACATGAATTTGCGATGACACAAATATCCGACAGGTTGGCTGCCATTGAGATGCGAGGTACCGGAGATACACACCATAGGGCTTCGAGTGTTCAGAGTGCTGATCATGATGCGGATGATGAGGGATATCATTCTAACACCTCCTTTCGATCAAGGAAAAGCCAAAGGGGAGCGAGGGAAGGTCGAGACCAACCTAGGAGAACCGATGACAATTCTTGGTTCCATCATGACTAAGATGCCTACCTTTCATGGGAAAAATGATCCTGAATCTTACTTGGATTGGGTTAGGCGAGTTGAGCAAGTGTTTGAAGTCCACAATTACTCTGAGGAGAAAAAGGTGAAACTTGCAACTATTGAATTTCAAGATTATGCGTCTATTTGGTGGGAGCATGTATGTGCCACAAGGAGGAGAAATAGGGAACAACCGATTGACCCTTGGATTGAAATGAAGCAAGTGATGAGGAAACGATTTGTACCCTTCCATTATACCACGGACTTGTACAATCGAGAGAACGAACATAAACTCAAGCAAGAGAACGAATCTCTCAAGAGGAGGGGTTCCATGCAATCTACCTCTTTAAAGTCGATTTATACAAGAGGTGATAAGAAGGTTCATTTAACATTTTCTAGGACTAAACCTAGAGTTGAACCACCTCATGCGGAGTCATTTTGGGAAACATATCAACGTCTTCTACACCAAAAACAAATGGAGTCAAATGGATGCTATCAAAGTGAGTTTTCGAAGAAGGAGGTAGCTGACCCTATTCCCAACAAAGGAGTATCTCATCCTATTGAACCATTTGTTGAGGAGGTTGATAATGAGAAAACAATCGAGGGCGTTAAGCTAGATAAAGAGATGGAAAAATCTGATGAGATGAGCAGTAAAAAGAAAGACAAAAGAGAAAGTGAGCCGATTTTGAGCAAAAATGTGCGGGCTTATTGTTTTTCTAACGAACTTACCTTTGCTTTATTTAGTGTTTTTTCATTTGTGCAGATTAAGCAAAGTCAAGTGAAGTTAGTCATGCCATGCTCCATTCCAAAGTCACTTGTACAATTCACTAGCTTCCATGGAGTTTGTCTTTTAGGAATTGAATCTATTTGGAATCATCTTATGGAACAATTTCAATTCAAATCTGTCCATACCAAAGGGAAATCAAGTCAAACCCACCATGAAGGGAGAATTCCAAAATTTGACTCTCATTTGCTACCTATGGTTCATTCATCATCTTTACCTTCTTTTGAGTATAATTTACATCCTAACACTCGTATTTCTTATGCAGATTTTGAAGGAAAGTGTAAAAGGCTAGCAATGTCTTCTCAAGTTGAATCAATTGGTGGAAGGAATAATGAAGTGGCAAAGGGAGTTTTCACACTTAAAACTTGTTCTATACCTTCTTACCATTTAGTTGATGATGTACCATTACTTCTTTACCCAATTTCAAATTTGTTTCAAGTTGAAGGTTATTTTTTTTTTGTAGGTTGTAAAGCTGTCCAAAATTTTTCAGTTTTGATTAAAGACTTACAACCTGGTTTCGTGCTTCTTCCAACTAAAGGTGGTGATCTTTCATGCTTATTCACACAGCCAAAAGCTGGTGGCCAAGTGCTCAATTTGTCAACTTCAACTTGTGCTAGTTCGAGTTACCCTCATGAAGTGGAATTCAATTGTTTGCTACCTTATATGTTGGAAGATGAGAAATTGTGTGTCACGCAAGATCCTAAAGCTGTCCTCCACGAGTTGTTTAGTGCCTCATCCATGCAACAAGTTGCTCCCATTTTATCCATGCAAGATGATTCAAATCAATGTTAACTAGTGCTGGATTTTACACCTTTGCACAATCAAGTTGTCAATGTGAAGATCCATGACCAAAGGCTAATTAGAGAGTTTTGGATTGCCACTTGGGATTTTCACACGCCTTACACAAGCTCTTTCCTACCTTGGCGCATGTCCTTGTTTGAGAGCTTCCTGAAGCTGACCAAACGACATGCAACATGGCTCGTAGTCACTCATCCATTTCCAACATTACTACCCTTTAAGCGCACCATCGATTTGTGGACAAATCACTTTCAAGAGGAGATTTTGAAGATTCGAGGACGAATCCTTTCGAGGAGAGAGGGAATGATGCGGATACAAGTGTGCAACAACTTCAATCTTGGGTCAAGGATCCTTTGGTCAACATTGGTGGTCCGATGACAAGATCAAGATCCAAGAAGGTGAAGGAAACTTTACGAGCCTTGATCATTCACCATACAAGCAAGGAACAAGCTAAGTTTGAAGATTTGATAGACCATGAACTTACCTTGTTCACTTGTACGTTTGAAGTGAAAGAATGATCTCATACTTGTTAGTTTAGTTGGTAGTTGTCTTAAAACCGTCTAGTTTAGTAGTTGTTAGTCGTTGAGTATTTTATTACTTAGTGGGCCTTATCGGGAAGCCTTAAAGAGCTGGCTCTTTATGCGGACCGAATTTCTATTCCAGGTTTATGTGGGCCGGATTTGCCCTAGTTTTAGCCTATAAAAGGCACCTATTGTATGAGCGAAAGGACAGATTATTACAACCAGAAATCGTGAGGAATTTTCCTTCAAGTTTTTAATCGAACTTACTCTTGAATTCTTGAGTTCATAGCTTAGGATTCAAATCAGATTTTATCGATTAGTTTGTTCCCTAATCGTGGTGTCGCTTCATCCATCCTTATTTGCTTAAGGTTGCTGATTACGTTTGTGTGTCAGAGGTCTTGAGTTCATGAGAACAATCGAGTTCAATTTCTGTTGGGAGAAAAGATCCAACACTGATAATTACAAGGTTGGGAGGGTCTAGGAGGGTCTTCCCCTAGGGTTGCTCATCACTCGTCAGGACTCACTCATTCACTCACTTACATCAAATAAAATAGTTTACAACCTCAAGAGTAAATGAAATAACAGTTCCCAAGTTTGGAACATGTTCTATTCCAAACATTCATACAATCCCAAATATAACAAAAGATATGAATTCCAGATACATTCAATCCTAACCGAGCACTAGCGCGAGTACAATCGCACAAGTTCAAAGCTAGACTATACTAACCTATACCAATCTCACGCCCTCGCTCGTACCCCCTGTAAAGAAAACAAATTTAATGGAATAGGGTGAGCTAAAACTCAGTGAGGTTCCAAATAGCAAGTTGGTCATTATGTAAAACTTGAAATATCAAAGTAGCGAGCATAAAAATTCATAAAAGTGAACAATAACACTTCAAGTAGCAAATCTCAAAATGAGCGAGTGTAAAATTTTTAAAAGAAACAATAACACTACAAGTAACAATCATCTCAAAGTATAAGGATACGAATGACTCTCAGGAGCCAAATTCCCGTTGTTTCACCGGAGCTTGATCAAGTAGCAGTTGACACTCCGTCAACTTTCAAGTAAAGTAACCAGTCCAGTAGAGCACCACTTAACTACAATCTCCGTCCACTATTCAAATCCCCTACCGGGCCCAAAATCTTAAAAATAAATACTGGTGGTAATACTCGAGTATACCGATTAGTCGATGAGATAATACTCCACTAGACAAAACAAGAGACCCATGGTTCGTTATCTAATCGACCAAGCCCTTGTCGGCTCGACTCGATTAACTAACCAGTGGAGTTTGGGTTCCCAAGTAGTCAGCATAATTGATGACCAATCGACTTAATCAAGGAAAAAGTACGGAGACGGGAATGAGACGCACCTCCCACTCGGATTGAGTGTGGTACATACTGCCGCTCAGCACTTACAAGTCAAGCACAAGTATATCAAGTCAATTGCAACAAATAAACAAATATATATCACATGAGGGCAAGTGCGATAAAGTACACTCTTGCCCGACCAAATCAAGCAAATCTTATCCGATCACGTTGGTAAAGAATTGAAATCAAGTATCAAATTCAATCATGTATTTGGAAGCACTTACCAAAGATTTAGTGCTTGTCAAAATCACGCTTAGGTACAATGTGACAGCCCCACCTCACCCTAAGGTGAACCAAAGGGTTCGGCGGACCGCCTGCCCAACTCTCGCCGGGACTCAGTCAGTCAATACAGTCCTCAAATAAATTACAATATAAATCTCAAATATTACATCAAATTCTCCAATAATTACATGTCATAAGCGAAGCGGAAACAATTCCCAACTATACATAAAATGATTCCAAATCCAAACGGTACAAGATATATGCCATCCAGTCACGTGAATAAGTACTACAAGCCTTCCTTCGCCACGAGCCCTGTGGAGGGGAATAAAATAGTTTTGGGGTGAGCTAAAAGCTCAGTGAGTAACCAGTAAAATCAGTACTCAAATATATTTCAAAATCGTTAATTTCAATGATGTCATGAATCAGTAATCAAATGTACGTTTATTGCTCTCGTGAGCCAGTGAAATCATTATACTTAAACATCCAACGCTCAAATAGATCCAGTAGCAGTGAAACAGTAAGAGGGAGCCATTTGCTCCAAATGAACAGAGGTGGAGATGTTGGTGTTCAGCACAGACTTCCCAAGAACTCAGTTAAGCCAAATCATGTCATGAACTCGCATGCAAGCACGCATGATATGCAATCGAGTAAATAATGCAAGAAACATTTCACAAGTACTTTGGAAAGAGTTTAGAGTCACTCACACTCATTCTTTCGGAGCGTCACAAACTCCCCTCCTTAAAAGAATGTCGTCCTCGACATTCCATCTTGTACCAATCAAGTCAAGACATCCCGTAAGAATCACTCAAGCATTCCAAGCAAACACTAAGAGTCAAATGACACCTACTTGTCCGCCTTTCAGTCCTACAAGAATCACTGATATTTCAAATCAAACCCACAGTCCGGCATCCTAAACTTCAAGCCTAAAATACACTACAGAGATCTGAAGCTTAAGCTCTGATACCAACTGTGACAGCCCCACCTCACCCTAAGGCGAACCAAAAGGTTCGGCGGACCGCCTGCCCAACTCTCGCCGGGACTCAGTCAGTCAATACAGTCCTCAAATAAATTACAATATAAATCTCAAATATTACATCAAATTCTCCAATAATTACATGTCATAAGCGAAGCGGAAACAATTCCCAACTATTCATAAAATGATTCCAAATCCAAACGGCACAAGATATATGCCATCCAGTCACGTGAATAAGTACTACAAGCCTTCCTTCGCCACGAGCCCTGTGGAGGGGAATAAAATAGTTTTGGGGTGAGTTAAAAGCTCAGTGAGTAACCAGTAAAATCAGTACTCAAATATATTTCAAAATCGTTAATTTCAATGATGTCATGAATCAGTAATCAAATGTACGTTTATTGCTCTCGTGAGCCAGTGAAATCATTGTACTTAAACGTCCAACGCTCAAATAGATCCAGTAGCAGTGAAATAGTAAGAGGGAGCCATTTGCTCCAAATGAACAGAGGTAGAGACGTTGGTGTTCAGCACAGACTTCCCAAGAACTCAATTAAGCCAAATCATGTCATGAACTCGCATGCAAGCACGCATGATATGCAATCGAGTAAATAATGCAAGAAACATTTCACAAGTACTTTGGAAAGAGTTTAGGGTCACTCACACTCATTCTTTCGGGGCGTCACATACAACTCCTTGGTTGGAGTCCAAATCTGCGATAAAATATCATTTAAGAGTTTAAAATGCACTAGGGTTCAAAACATAGGAGTTTCGCTTCAAGAAAATCAAATAAATGAAACTTGTTTAAGTAGTAGTTATATGGCTTCTCAAACTCTCGAAAATTCGTGCTTGCTTTTTTAGTTTCGATGAAGAAGTGATTCATACTTTGGAAGTCACACTTGATATGACAAATCGAGAAAATCGTAATTTTAAGGGTCGCTACTTTCACTTTTAAAGGGTACGAGTTTCGAAAAAATGTTCAACGTATGTACCTCTTACTAAAAAAAACTCGAATACCATAAATAAGTGAAATTCGTTTCAATCTCGAGTCGTCGCTCAAGTCTCAAGTTCACTCGCCTAACCCTTGAGCGAAAATTTAGGCAGCATGTCCTTTGTATTTAGCTATTTTCCATCCAAGTACAACTTGGATTCATAAGTCAACACTCAACAACCTCCAATCCAACCGCAAGTGATAACCAACAACATACATCTATTCAAAGCCTCAAAACCAACCAAACAAATCAAATAATATACTTATCCCTATGGATATCAAAGCTGAAAACCAGTTTAGAGAAGAAATTATAAGTGATAGATTTGTCATCCTTTGGTGTTTTGGTCATAACTATAGCTAGGTATATCAGATCAAGGTAAATTTTATGGCATTTAGAAGTTAAGACATAGACCTACATTTTCTATGAAGACATCGAAACCCAGTTCTCGCATTTTCAAGGTAAAAAACGGACGGTCAGAAGCACATGAAAAACAGGTCAGGAAAATTAGAGGTTTTGCGCAATCAAGAGTGCTCTGGCCAAATCCTAGGCTAAAATGATCCGATTGATATGAAATTTTGCAGGTAGAAAGCTAACTCAAATCCCTATAACTTTCATGTTTTATCCAAAAGCTGATTCAGTCTAAAATATGGAGAAATTCACAGCCTAAGTTGATTCCAAAAACAGGGCAGAACTGACATTCACTACCAAATGTTGGAATTTTGCATATCAACCCTAAAACTACTCATCAAAGTTGGAAATTGCTTGACAAAGCTGAAATTTCATTTTTTTAAGGCTAAATATCAGAATCAAGCCACTAATCATCTCACAAATTCCATTTCCAAGCTCAATACCAACATATTAGAGATAAACATCATAAATCAAAGCTGAAAAATCACAAACCCTAGCTGAAATTTACTAATCTTCACCAAATCTAGAGTATCATTCAACATAATTCAAGATTCAAGACATCTATCCCACATTTTGCTAAAACAAGAAAGAAAAAGGAAGTTTTAGACTTATACCTTCCAAAACACTTGAAGAAAGTGAAGAACAAAAGCTTTCCTCTCCAAACAACTCCACAACAAGCTTCCTTAGCTCCTTGGTGCTAGTTTAATCAGTTTAGATTTTGAGATTTCAACTCAACCAAGGCTAAATCAAGATGAAGTTGGAAGTTCTCCTCTCTTGTTTTTCTCTCCCAATTTTCGACCAACACAAGAAGGAAATGAAGAAAAATGAACCAAGAAGAAAGATAAGAAGAAAAAAAAACTCATTTGGTCAACCAACCCTTGGATCTTTGACACTTGTCAAAGCCAAGTTTTCTCTCTCTTTTTTTTTTCTTTTCTTTCCTTTTCCTTAGTCGACAAAGATGGCTGGATTAAGGGGTAATTTAGAGAAGATTAGGTGAAATAAAAACAAGAAGATTAGGGTAAGAAAGTAGTGGTCAAGTGGTGTACTCAATCGGTAACAAACGGTACACGTCGGTTCAAACCTATTTTCCTTAACTCGCTCGTACTTGTGTTTTAACTTATGATTCACTAACTTATTATTAGCACTTCTAATCACACACTTCCTCTTGCTTAATACTTACTCTTATCCATCAAATTTAGTAAACACACCTCACCAAGTGATCACACTACCAAAATACGCAAAAACACACCAAAAATCCTAGTATGCACCATTCCTTTAGAAAAATCATAACTTGAGTTGTAAATGTCAAAAATTCATACAACTTGGCCTGTTAAAAACTAGACTTGAAACACTAATAATCTTTAGAAGACGCCTCAAAGAGATTCAGTTCATAAGTTGGTCCAAATTGAGCCGTAAGCTACTATAACATTCCTATTTTTACTTGTGCAAGACAGAATTTTCAGTCACCTTTGCCAACTTTCTGGTATTTATAGAAATTGAATCAAACTCTGATTTTATACCGTAGGTAGCCCTACGAGTCTAGTTTCAAACGCAATAAACGAAACTCAATTCCGACTTTCCTATACGAATTTATAGCCAATTTCCCAAAACTGCGCAGAGCCTCCTGCAAAAATTCTAGATTTTCTAGCAACTTGAGAATATGAAACTTTTCTTAACAAAAATTCACTCCCTTGGCTCAAATTCAACCATTAAAACAACCAAGAATCTAAGGCAAGTAAGTTCAAATAAGATCTATAAAGACAAGTAAAATTCCGGGGCCTCACAACACGTGGCTTATTCAAGAGTAAGTTCATTTTTTATCTATAATTTACTTAACTCTTCAAAGAATACCCTTTTTTAGTAAGAATTCTTAACTAAAATTTGGTCCAGAATAAAACCTTGGTCAAATGTTTGCAATTAGTAAGTTGCATACAAAGATTAGTAACTTGCAAAGAGCGGAAAGGGTTGGATTGGGTGATTTAAAGCAGGAGATTTGGGTTCAAAGTCTTCCAAAAAAACAAAAAAAAAGGAGAAAACTTGCATACAAGGAGGGTAAATTTGGAAATAGATGTGTAGCATTAGCCTCTTCTATTGCTATTAGAATCTTCCTCAGCCCACCTTGCTTCCATGTACTTGTTCGATTAGTTCCATTATCATTATCACAGTTCCGCCGGACGCTTAAGAGAAACAATTCGTTCTATTATAGAGCCGATATTGCAGCAAAAATCCACTGAAGCCATAGACATGTTCTACAGAGGGTAAGCCCACAAAATCCCTAAGTCCCAAAATCTGTTCCCTCCGTTTACTATCTTCGTTAAATATCTCGAGGTTCATATGTTTTATTTGTTTTGGATAATCTGCGCCTTAAAAAGCTTGATTTGTATGAATCTCAACGGCCAATTGTTGTTGCTTTTTTGTCATTTTCTTGGACCGAATGGATTGTCCATTTTAGATGAAACCTAAACACTTTTTTTCGTGTTTGGTGGTTGTATATTCGGCAATTATTGTGGTTTCTGTAATTTGATATGGACTAGGAGGTGGACTGAAATTCAAGAAAAAGGGGAAATCTTATTTTTGTGGAGAAACTTTCAGTCTTTTCCTTTTCTTAATATTGTAATTTAATTTTTCGGCTGTTTGCTCGGAATTGTTGCTGATACTTAATATTGATACCAATAATAAGTTGTGGTTAGCTTGTCAGTAAAACCTGGTTTATTGTAATTTTCATGTGAAAATGAATGAGCAGATTTTCTATAACTTTTGTCTCTTTGAATATTCTGTGCTGGTAAAAGTGGTTTAGCATTTACTAATGAAACATTGATATGGATTAAGGCTAGATCGAAAAAATTCAGGAAGAAAAGGTTTAAATTATCATTGTGTACAAAATTTCAGGCTTTTCCTTTTTTCTCGAAGAAAAAATGTTGTATTTCAATTTTACAGCTGTTGGCTGCAATGCTTTTTTTCCCTCTGGAATTATTGTTGATACTGAATATTTAAGCCAATGCTTGTCTTTGTGATCAGGCTTCAGAGAATTAAGATTGACAGAGAAGGAAATAGAGCAGTATTAATTAATTTGATCTTACAATAGGATAGGCAATTCAGCTGGTAATTCATTGGTATTCAAATGTAAATTACAGGAATGAAAGTAAATGGAAAGAGGAAAGAAAGTGTTCTAGAGTAAGGAATAATCACAGAAAAAGAACTGAGAGGAAAGAGCTCAGAAAAGCTGATCTGCACTACTCTGGACAATTGGTTACAAACACATGACTGAATGAAGATCGAGCTCACAGGCCCTTCTTCTAACAGATTCCTAACTATCTAAATGACCATAAGGAAAGAAGTGGTCCAATCAGCCAAAGCTGGCTGTCCCTCTCAAAACTGCACCACCATGAAGAATTTGATAGGCTTGAACCAGAATAGCAAGACTTCTACTTTCATATTCTGAAGGCATGCTCCTGTAATCCAATTTTTGGAGCTCAACTTCCCCATCTGCGGCTACTTATTATTTTATCACTAAATCCTGTTAGAAAAAATACTAACACTTGATATAGTAAATAGCATTTCATGAAAATACAAACAAATTAATACAGTGAATGGCCTGTCATTAGTTCCTGGTTTGTTGAAAGCTTTATGAATATATATGTAGATGTCCTTTAACTTTTGTTTCTTTGTTTATTGGGTATAAAATTGAAAATGGGGTCTGCTCTGCATTAATGAGTTTTATTACTTTTATATATATGTATGTTCCTCATTTAGTATTTTAATGACCTGTAAATATTGTCCATTTAATCATTTTTCGGAATTAAAGTAAGTACGTGGACAGTAGTGACGCCCGAGAAATGGGTCTGAAACGGCAGCGGGTGATGGATCATGGTTCTTCATATTTTGGCGCTTCCCCTGGTCCAAGTTACATGTACAATCCTCCTCCTCCACCAGCACCTCCTGCTTACTCTTATATAGGCCAACCCCCACCTTTTCCAGTTGTCCGGCTGCGTGGCCTCCCTTTTGACTGCACAGAAGCTGATATTGCTGAGTTTTTCCATAACTTGGATGTAATTGATGTCCTCTTTGTTCACAAAGGTGGAAAGTTTACAGGGGAAGCTTTTTCTGTTTTGGGATATCCCCTTCAAGTGGATTTTGCCCTACAAAGAAATAGGCAAAACATTGGTAGGAGATATGTTGAAGTTTTTAGAAGCAGGAAGGACGAATATTACAAGGCCATAGCAAATGAAGTTTCAGATGCTCGTGGTGGTTCACCCCGTCGTGCTGTCCCAAGGGCAAGATCTTTTGATGAGGGAAAGGACTTGGCAGAACACACAGGGTTCTTGCGAATGAGAGGATTGCCTTTTTCTGCCAGCAAGGAAGATATTATTGATTTCTTTAAGGATTTTGTTCTCTCCGAAGAGAAAATTAGTATAACAGCTACTTCTGATGGAAGGCCAACTGGGGAAGCATATGTGGAGTTTGGTAGTCCAGAAGATTCAAGGGCTGCCATGTCCAGGGATAGGATGACTTTAGGAAGTCGCTACATTGAGCTTTTCCCTTCCTCACGTGAGGAGTTGGATGAAGCAATTTCCAGGGGCGGGTAACTTCTTGCCTTTTTTTTTTAACACTCTTTCCCTTTCCCTTTCAAATTGTTTTGAATTTTGTGCTTTGTTTTGTCTATTTACATTTTCTTGCCTCTTAGTATTTTATCTTTTTTACCCCTGATCCCAGACCTCCAGTAACACCACCAAGTGAAATAGAAACTAACCTTGTTTATGATAATAACAAAACTTTATCTTAGATGACGTTAGTTGTTCTGTTTCTCATTGTTTATATGCCGCCATCCTTATTATCTCACTTCTTTATCTTGTTTCTTGCTGTCATCTTTGATGGTTGTTCTCTTGTGGATATAATAATGCAAGGATTTTACTAGAAGATTTATGTGGTCGTTGAAAATTCTGGTAAAGGAAATTTTATGAAATTCCAACTTTTCTTCTGAAATTTCTCTACTTTTTGGCTTGAATTTAGATTGCTGGGAAGTTCTTTGTATTAGGTTATTGGACCAATAAATGTTATCAATTTGAAATCATTTAGACATTAGGTTATTTGACTGATGAGTGTTTTCCCTTTCAAGCATCATGTACTCTTCTTTTGAGAACTTAAAACCATGCACGAGTTTAATGCATTCAATTTTGGCTCAATGTGAAGCATCTAGTTGATGTACTAATTTGATCACCTTTGTATCGAGATCTGACTGTCATCTATCAAGCAATGATCATCATTTTTGTGTTTCTTCTTTAGTTTGATTTCATTTTTCTGTGTTTCTGGGGCATTTGAAAATCATTTTTCCAAATCGATTAAAACTTGAAATATAAGATTTAAGTTCTAGAATAACCTTTTTGTACAAGGGATTGTAGTATCATTGAAGATAAACTATACTCGTTCGTTATGTAAAAATTCTTTTGAATGTGAGGGATGTAAAAATACTTTGGCGAAATGTAAGGCACATTTTGTACAATTTTCCCAAAATAATCTGTGTCTTTTTACCACTTTTGAATGGTGTTTAGGGTGAAGTTCCTTAAAGTGTGAAAAGAAAACGGAGATGAAACAGAAGTTTATGTGCTTATTTATGGTAAGGTAGGTGGAAAAATGGATGCTTGCCCTGAGTATTCACGTCTAGACTTGAAATATATTGCAAACAATTGGCTCATAAACTCAATATGTAGACAGTAAATGATGGTTTTGTGCCAAAGCTGTCTAATTTTGGTAGCCTTTTGCAATACATGTTCCCTTTTTCTCAAAGTGGGGCTGTGTACAAGGACAATTGTTTGAAAGAGATCATGTAGTGATACAGGAATCACGATGTACTTAATCTGTCCTGTGGATGTAAATGGTAAAACTCGATCTGTTTTGTAAATGGTCAAACTTGATCTATTCTATGGATGTAAATAGTAAAACTTGTTTGAGGCATTAGTTTTTTTCTGGAGAAATAGGCAGGATTTTAGTTTATTTATGGAATGACATGTTACGCTTGTTTCTTTTGACCATTTTTTCTTTCATATACACAGAGATACTTTTCTTTTTAAAGCTGTAAATATTGAACAATTTTTTGGCTGAGAATTAGAACTATATCATCTACAAATTAAGCTACATTTTTGTGAAAGATAATTCAAATTATAGTCGAGAAACAATAACAGCCGTAGAGAGTTCTATGAATGTCTTAAGGAAATCCTTTTAAGAAAGCAAACAGCCCCTGATAAGAGTACTATTTCTAGAGTGCATTTGGGAGGATGAATTGAAAGCAGTTAAGATGCAGGTACTTTTTAGTTTTTTGGGAAAGATTTTGCCTTTTTGGGCGGTGGGGAGCAGTTGAGAGTTGTGATTACTCACCATCGCCTCAATGTCTATGGCTTCAACACTGGTGGTGGGATTTTCTTTTCTTGAGCTTCTATGCTAGAAAGTCACATTTTTGCCACCCATCAGCCATGGGTTAATAGAAGTGCAATTTGTGATAAAGATGGGTGCTGTTGTTATTACTTTGTAGTCATCAATACAAAGAGCAATATCAGCGTAATTCTAATCTCATTTTTGAAGGCTTCAACCAAGTTTGTCTTGGCATTCATGACTGTGTAAGTTCAAACTTGTGTCTTTTTAAGCTGGCCCAAAAATCACAACTTAAAGCAATAGTAGGTAGGATACCATTAAGATTTACATATTGCCTTGCTTTAGGCATTATGATAATAATTTTGGTAGTCTTTCCTACTTGATAATGTTTCAAGTGGGTTAGAATCTTTTATTGGACCCTTGAACAATTGCCTGAATTTTGCTATCTAACAATAGTCCTGGTAGGATTCTGTGATATTATAGTTGAATTAAAGTCATGCAGATGCAAGTAACTGCATGGAATGATTCTTATGCTCTTGTTGTGTTGCAAAAACATTGTATGTCACTGTGTGCTTTACTTTTCTTCCTTTTTCAGTTAATTTTCACTCTCAAAAAGAGATTTATAGTCTTTCGTATGCATACAAAAGGCTTTAACATGAGCTTTTTTGCTGTATCACATTAGATTATTGCCAAAATCTGCTGATGGGAAGGATCTTACTGTTCCTACCGGTGTTCTACGAATGAGGGGGCTGCCATTTTCAGCTGGCAAGGATGATATCATGGAGTTCTTTAAAGATTTTGTGTTGTCAGAGGATTCAATCCATGTAACATTTAACTTTGAGGGGAGGCCAACAGGAGAAGCATTTGTGGAGTTTGCTAGTCCAGAGGATGCAAAAGCTGCGCTTGCCAAGGATAGGATGACACTTGGGAGTCGTTACATAGAGCTATTTCCTTCATCACTCGAGGAGTTAAATGAATCAGCATCTAGGGGTCGGTGACCTTTTGGTATTGCTTTGCGATTGTACTTCTATAATCTGTGTCATAGGGGATGCTCATAGCTGCTGTTACTTTTCCTTGTTAAATTGGGTTATATGAATTTCCGTGAAAAAGCGTAAGTTGAGTACTTGGAAGCATTGAGGAATATCTATTGATCTCCATCTTGTTCTAATACTCTCTTGACTTGTGCATTTTGCCATGTTTTTATTGTTTTTCCTTGTATATTTTTAATCTTTACTTTTGGTGATGGAAGTTGTAGTGCAAGTTCCTTTTGCATAATGTGATGTTATATTTCATCAGCCCCAAGTCAAAAGATTTTGTTTGTGGTTCTTAAGTTTGATGTTTCAAAGAGAAGCTTAGACATGATGTGGTAAATATATATATATATTGCTCCTGGAATTAGAACTTGGTATTTGCTTCCTAAAATATGGGGGAGCTGAAAAGGGCTTGTATCTTTTTTTTTTCCGGAAACGTTAGAAGATTATATTGATAGTCATAGTTACTTTACAAAAGTATGGGCAAAGGCCCAATCACACTGTACATCGTGTACACAGACACTAAGGAAGCTAGTGCTGCTCATCCAATGGAATGCATATAGCATATGAGCTAATCTGTCTACTACTATCTATTTGTTCGTCCTGGATCAGATAAAAAGGAGCGAACAATCTGATATCTTTGGCTCTTCCTGACCTTAGTTGTCTTAGCAACTGTTGGTTCATGATTCCAACCTTTATATGTGACGACTGTTGTGCTCTAACTTTCGCCATTGCTAGTTTCAATGCCTCTGCATAGTCCAGTAGCCAATGTCCAGCACTCCTTTCTCTCATGGCCCATACAGCTTTTTCCTGGCCATTGATGTCAGTTGCCATCACTCCAATCCCTACCACCTGCCCTTCCTTCTTGTTAGTTATAGCTACTTCTACATTGATACACTCCTCCTCACTTATGTTTAATCCTGGCTCGTCCAAAGCACCAGTTGTTTCTGAGATGCTCTTCTTCCTGTTTCCTTCCATAGCCACCAGGTGTTCCATCCATTCCTGCATAGCTTTGTGTACCACTTGTAAAGGTTGCCTATTCTCGTCCTTGAAAACTCTTTCATTTCTTGCTTTCCACAACTGCCACAGGATATTAGCCGTACGGCCTATGTGCTCCATCCCCTCCTGTCTATATCTTGCTCCTACCAAGGCACTCCACCATCTCCTGAAGCAGCCTCTTTGATCAGCTATCCCATCCCATTGTACAGGTGAAATATTCCACACTTGTTCTGCATTCCTGCTGTGAAAGAGTAAGTGTTCCACCGTTTCTTCTTCTTCTCCACAACCTGTGCAAATAGGGTCTCCCATCTTTGTTCTGTCGAAAATTAGTTCTTTAACTGGTAGCGCATTGTTCATGCATTTCCAGATAAAGACTTTTAGCTTTTGTTTGACATTCAATTTCCATAAATGCTTCCACCCCTGCCGCTTGGATTATCCTCTTCCAGATAAAGACTTTTAGCTTTTGTTTGACATTCAATTTCCATAAATGCTTCCACCCCTGCCTGCCCCCTTGACTCCCGCTTGGATTATCCTCTCTTTTCCTGCCTCTATTGTCCTGAGTTTACTTGCTGTTCAGTTCCTTGTATGCAGATCTCACGGTGTATTGTCCACTCCCACTATGGATCCAGAAGTTGCTATCCTCTCTCCCTGTTAGACTTATAGGAATCTTCAGTATCTTTCCTGCATCTTCACTGTTGAAGTTGCTGAAAACCACTGGTCTGTTCCATCTGAAATTGGATATTAACTGATCCACTGTGCTGAGGTTGCAATTTTGTGGCTTCACTGCTGTTGGCTTCCCTTGTTGAGTATCAGGTATCCACTTGTCGTCCCATATCCTTGTACTCCTCCCATTTCCTATTTTCCTTCGAATGCCTTCTTTCACCTCCTCTCTTGCCCCCATAATGCTTTGCCAGATCCATGAGGATGTTTTAGGTACTTTGCATCTGAGTATTGACTCATTGGGGTGGTACTTAGCTTTGAGTACCTTACTCACTAATAGGTTTGGTCTAGTTAAGAACCTCCACACCTGTTTCCCCAATTGTGCTTTGTTGAACCTCTGCAGATCCTTGAACCCCAGTCCTCCATTTTCCTTATCCTGTGTCAGTTTCTTCCAAGAACACCAGTGAAGTTTACTTTTACCTTCTGTCTCTCCCCACCAGAACCTAGACATCATGGAGCTAATATCTATACACAGCTTGGAGGACAATTTAAAGCATGACATAGCATAAGTAGGCATCGCCATTGTCACTGCCTTGAGTAACACCTCCTTGCCTGCAGCACTCAAAAATTTGTTTTTCCAGGAGTCAATCCTTTTTTGGCAGTTCTCATTCACAAAACCAAAAACCTGGTCCTTAGTTCTGGTGATCACCATTGGTAGTCCTAAGTACTTCCCTTGGCTGACTTTTTGTATTTTCCCAAGCTCCTTGCATACCTCATCCTTCTTAACACTGGACATATTTTTACTAAAAAAGACAGAGGACTTCTCTATATTGATCATTTGACCTGAACTCTCCTCAAAACCTCTCCAGCAGGTGCATTAGCTCCTTGACTTGATTGGACTCAGCTTTACAAAATATTAGAGAATCATCTGCAAAAAACAAATGGGTGATTGATGGTCCTCTTCTGCTGATTTTCATGCCAGTGATTTTCTTTTCCCCTTCAGCTTTTTTAAGCAGATTAGACAGCCCTTCTGAGCACAAGAGGAATAGATAAGGTGACAAAAGATCACTTTGTCTTATACCTCTTTGTGGGGTAACAAAGCCTTTGTGATCCCCATTGATATTAAAGGAATATGTAACTGTGGTAATGCAGCTCATGATCCAGTTGATCCATTTGTTGCAAAAAATTTTCCCATTACCGCCTCCAAGAACCTCCATTCCACCCTGTCGTATGCTTTAGACATGTCCAGCTTTAAAGCCAAGTATCCTGCATTTCCTTGCCTTTTGTTTTTCAGATGGTGCAAAAATTCATGTGATAGAATCACATTGTCTAGTATTTGTCTTCCTGATACAAAGGCAGCTTGATTTTTACTTATGCAAAGGTCCAAAACATTTTTCAGTCTATTAGCAAGAATTTTAGAAATCATTTTGTAGATCACATTGCAAAGACTGATGGGTCTATATTGCTTCAAATCAGTGGGGTTATCAACTTTAGGAATGAGAGAAATGACAGTGTTGTTTATAGCCTTAAGCATGAGGCTGGAATGGAAAAAGCTTTGAATCACCTTTACCATATCATCTTTAATGAGATACCAGAATTTTTAGAAGAAAAAATGGGACATTTCATCTCGTCCTGGAGCTTTATTGGGGTGCATTGAGAACAATGCTTTCTTAACTCCTTTTTCCTCTACAGGTTTGGTTAGGTTGTTATTTATTTGGTCAGTGATAGAGTGTGGAATTCCATCAAGTATTTCCTCCAAACACTGCACTCCCGGACTAGTGAACAAGTTTTTATAATACTCCTCAACTTCAGCCCCGAGTTCCTGTTCATTTTTTGTCCATGTCCCATCTTGGAAAAGGGCTTGTATCGGATAACCTGTTATGTTGTGAATGAATAGGTTACTGTTGCGGCAACAAGGATCGCTTGAGGGTCAATGAATTTGTTTGTTCTTAAGTTTGCTCATATAGCTAGTACCCTGATTAATCTCGTATCCTGCAGGCAATCAAGTACCTGGCATAACTTTGCTTGATAGGCAGCTCAGTCTGAAACCATTTGTCATGAATGTAAATAGCAGCATGTGTTTGCAATTGTGGGAGGTTTCTCTTTTATGTCCGTTTTGTGCATTTTGATCAGTCACGAAGGGACTTGGTTAGTTCTTCATTTCATTTCAATGTACAAAAGCATAAGGTCCGGCTGGATTTAATCAATTTTTTGAATATACATGACAATTGGGCGGGTTGGATGGGTTGATATTGAATTTTTACTTAAATGAGTTATATTCAATCCGTCCAACTTTAGATTTGTTCGATTTTGGATTAGATCATTTCAAATCCATGACCTAAATATGACTCAACATATTAATTAATACATTTTGATACATAAGCTTTCTCACATACATTTTAATGCATAAAAAGATTTTTGTCATACACATAAACACATTTTCACATATATAAATATATTTTCACACACTTACACACACACTCACTTCTTAATCTACTTGGAAATAGATCATAAATAGAATAATATTTTATATTGCTTGTATTGTGAATTTTAGATAATAAATTGTACATTTAAATAGATTAGCTAAAAAGTTTTGTTTACTTTATACTTGTTAATATTGTTAATTGATTGAAACTTATTTTTGTCACAACTTATTTAACACTTTTACTATTCATATCTGCTTCAGTATAAGTTGTAATATTCTATGTATTTAAATTATTGAATGCTAGATTATATTATGCTTGAAAATGTAATTAAGAAACATATAATTTGTTGTATTATAATATTGATGAAGAATTATTAATAATGAAATAAAAACAAGTTAGAGAAAAGTAAAAGAATGCAATTAGAACAAATTTAAAACTCTATTCTACGTACACGAAATATTAACAAATAGAAGTAAGTCGCAACCTGAGAACAACAACAAAAAACAAAAAGGGGAGAAAAACAACACACTCTTAAAAAGGCATAACAAATTATTATAGAAGTTAAACAAGTTTAACTAATGTTTTAAAAGTAAAATAAACATCAATTTTTATTTCAAGTTTCTTTTTCCTTTTAAATAATAATTTAAAAAATTGATTGAAAACATATATATATATATATATATATATATATATATATATGAGAATTGTGAATACAAATTGGTCAATAAATTGATTGTTAACACGTCCAAATGCAAGTGGTTGGGCATGTGTATATTGAATCTTATATTTATTATTTTGAATTACTTTAAAACGTGTTGGGTATTTGATACCCGAATAAAAAATTCAATCCGTCAAATGAATAAATTGGCTTGTTCTTATCCAACCCAACAAAACCTATAACCCAAATGACTAAACCCATTTTTTAAAATTAATGAACGGGTTGAGTGGGTTGTTGGATTTTAGATTTCTTTGCTAGCTCCATTTTTTAAGTAACAATCCAGTTTTACTTTCTTTTTTTCTCCAAATTCTCTCTCATCTCTATCAATTGCCTCCTTTAGCTTCTTAGTGTTTTGATTCTTCTTCTCTTTCTTCTTGTTTTTTTCATAAAATTTTTTGCTAACAGTGGAGGGTTGGAATCTAAGAAGCTGGAAGAGAAGGGGATTTGAACCTAGGATCTCTAAATTGTGGAGCTTCAATTTTATCTATTAGACCAAGGCCTCCTCAACTCTTTTCTATTCTTTATCAACACTTAATCTTCAATATTTCACTTCTTGAGTTTTAAGCATGATACCGTCCTTATAAAACTAGTCTAAAGTATCCTGTTAAAAATGGTAATCCGAGTGGTACCTCTTGAAAAATGGGTCCAGGGTTGGATTTAATCTGCTATTTAGACTTGTTGAAAGATTTAGAATTGTTGAGAGGAACACAAATGTGTGTGCACACCAAAGGAAAGTTATAAACGGGAAAAGAAAATATTGATGTCATGGATATCATAGATTTATCTTTGCTGGATTTGTTGTAGAAAAGATTCAACGAGAGTTACAATGAACGCCTGAAAAGTGAAACTAATGAGGATGATCCAAATCCTTTTTGGTGGGCTACATAAATTAGTATACTTGGCAATTGGGCAGGTTAGGAGGGTTTTGGGGGGATTGATATTGGGTTTTCATTTAAATGGATCTCATCTCAAACCCATGACCCAAATATGAGCCAACATATTAATTAATATATTTTGATACGTAAACTTTCTCACATATATTTTAACACATAAAAAGATTTTTACACACACATAAATAAATTTTCGCATACATAAATATATTTTCACACATAAACACACACTCACTTCTTAAATTCCTTGAAAACACATCATAAATAGAATAATATTTTATATTACTTGTATTGTGAACTTTAGATAATAAATTGTACATTTAAATAGATTAGCTAAAAAATTTGTTTATTTTATACTTTTTAATACTACTAATTGATTGAAACTTATTTTTGTCACAACTTATTCAACACTTTTACTATTCATATCTGCTTTATTGTAAGTTGTAATATTCTATGTATTTAAATCATTGAATGCTAGATTATATTATGCTTGAAAATGTAATTAAGAGACATATAATTTGTTGTATTATAATATTGATGAGAAATTGTTAATAATGATGTAGACACCAAAATTTTAATTTTATTTTTATTTTATTTCATTTTTAGTTAATCAAAGTTCGCAAAATGATAGTTAGCTTTTTTTTTTTAATTAGGTTCATCTTCTTTTAAAAATAATCAACAAAATAAACGTTTTTTGCATTAAATTTCCGAAAAAAGAAAAATCTCACAAAAAATTGTTTTTAATCTTTTCAAATTTAATTTCTTCAAAATAAATGAAAATTTGCAAGGCAATTTCAATTAGGAATTTAACATTTTATTTACCCTAAATTTGTTTTGAAAAAAAAATAAAAATAGGTGGAATACATGCAAATAAGCCATGTGGTTTTGGCTTTTTGCACCCCACAACATGCAAGAAACTAGGTGGCTAGGACAGGTGGAATTTGGAGGAAAAATCTGGAAAAATTAGGAAGAAACAAGAGAGAGAGCTGGCGGCACAAGAAAGAAAAACGAAGGTAGCCTCGAGAGAGAAAAAAAGAAGGGGGAAAAAGAAGAAACCAAGAGAGGATCGGGGAGAGGAAGAAACAGAGGGAGAGACGGCACAGAGCAAGAAAAAAGGGGAATCTGGGGAGGAGATCAGAAGAGGAAAAACAAGAAAGAAAGAAAGGAAAATAAGGGTTTCGGGCAGGGAAAAAAAGGAGAAAGAAAGGGAGAAGGAAAAGAGAGGAGGAGAGGAGAGAATCTGAGAGAGCAAGACAGGAAGGAAGGTGGCGGCTGAAGAAAGGAGAACCGGAAAAGAGAGGTAGAAACGGGAGAAAAATCAGGAACAAAAGGAAATTTTTCTGGCTGGAAAAAGCTCCGATCAGGCTGAGCAACCAGCCTCCTTCCCAATCACTTTCAGACCTTGCTTTCTAGGTTTTGATCGATTTCTTTCTTTTTCCACCATCTCTGAGTACCCATGAACAAATTTTATTAAGAAATCATCCAGCAAAAACAGCTCCAACCCTCTCAAATTCAGGCTCGAGCATATGAAGTCATCAGCCTGTAGGGGAATTTTGCAGCACAAGAGTTGGACTTTACCCGCAAAAGGTTTTCGCAAGGATCTGCTTCTCCGATCATCTCATGCTTGGTTTTGCCTTTTAAAAGGCTAAAGGTAATCTTTCCATCTTTTCTGTTCATAGATTATTGGATTTACATCAGAAGTATTAATATCTTTGCTGCCATGCCTGTTGTCGCGTTATTCTGTTTTTCCTACCTCCCTGTACTTTCTTTGTGAATCTGGTGGAAAGCTATGAGCCGTGAATCTTGTGTTTTCTTTACTTGCTTCTATTATCAAAAGGGGAAGAATGATGCATGAGAAATTTGACAAGATTTAAGCTTCCGTAGTTATGCATGTTTGTTGTCTTTTGTTGTCTCCATTTCCTTCCTTTCTACTCATTCGTTTGCTCAAGAAACTGTTTTCTTGTCTCTCTGTGGAGCCTTGTTGATGTTGCTAAGAGTTTTGTTTTGAAAGGATTCGGGTTTGGTTTATTTCATGAAGTAAGATTTTAACTGCTGCCTTCCTTTTCATGATACAAAATACGTATGAATGTCAATCGGTTAAGTGAACTTCCATGGAAAACCCAGAAACTGGTGGAAATCCTTTTGAACGAACCTGGAATTTGCAAACTTTCCCCATTCTAGTTTTTCGTTCTCTGGTATGTATAATAAGACATTGGGATGATGAGCTAATGGAACTTGAGATGGGATTCTGGTTTGAGATTGTTGTTAAAATTTGCCGCGTGCGGTTGCTGAAGTCTCAAAGCATCAAAGGTTGCAGAAAACTTCAGTTGCAGAAAGCTTCCTCGAAGCTTTGCATGCTAAAGTTCTAAAAATTTTGCTTTAACCCCTTAATTTTTATCAAATTATATTACGGCCCAAAACCTTTTTCAATTGCACCAGTTTTGCCCTTTTTTATTTCATTTCTATTTTTCATGTTTTAGTGGTTCATTGGGTAGATTAATTCTGGAATTTAGGATAATTAGAGTTAAATATTGTTGGTTGATTTTTCTTTGTTTATTGGATTTTGTAAAAAGAGTTAAAGATTTGGGTAATATTTTTGTTTGGGTTTAGCAAGTAGATTTTGATTTATCTTTGTGAATTTTAACATTAGGTTTGGTAGGCTTTATTTAAAACCCTTAATTTCATTTTCCTTTAATTTCGACCCCTAAAGTTTTGTAATAATAATTTGACCCCCAAAATTTTTATAATTTTTTTAAATTAGGTCCTTGCTTGTTTTAATTTCTTAAATATATGTTGATTATCTTCCCTAATTAGTAATTATGCTTCATTTAAATGCTCTAATTGATAAAATTCATGATTATTTCTATTTCTTTACATGTTATTGCTTTTTAATTAAATCGGTGTCTTGATAATTTTTGTTAAATTTGGAACTAAATAGGGCAAATCCACACCCCGATTAGCTACTACTTCAAAGGGAGGTATCTTCTTGTGTTATTTTAAATCCCACTACGTGCCCTTATGTGTTTTTATGTGTGTAATTGCATGTTTTTGAGTGATTTTTTTCTTTTAGTTATTCGTTTTATTTGTTTTAAGTTTCATATATTTAATTTAATAATTATTTGGAAGGCATTTAAATGTCAAATTATAATAGTTAGGGGTTTCAAGAGATGTATTTAGATAGATTATGTAATAGATAGATTTTAATTTTGCCAAAAATGTATTTAGTTAGATAAATATAATAGTTAGGGTATTATCTTATTTCATTTCATTCTTTACCCCTTTAGATTGTAGTTAGGGCCCCCGAATGTAATAGTTAGGTCTCTATTTGTTTTTATTTGCTTGTATGCTTGCATGCTTATATGCTTACGTGTTTACTTGCTTTCATTAGGATTTTGCATCTAGATATTATGTTTATGTGTTATGTCTTTTATGTGGTTACATGATTATTTGTTTTAATTATGTTTTATATAGTTATAATAAATGCATGAAACCACCACACTAGTCCAACACTAATTGTAGCATTTCTCCCCGACTTCTTACTAGTGAGAATGTATAGAAATGGGCTAGTCTAACGCTAGACCCTTAGGGACCGTTCATGCGTTAGATCATGCTTGCGTGGCAATCACTACATTTCATACATATTTTCTACTTTTCTAGGATCCTTACCATTTTTGCATGATATTTCCTCTATATGTCTATCCCCTATACCTATGTGCGAAATATGACATTTAGACTTTCATTCCATTTAAGGAAATTAGGAGTAGATTAGTGCATTTGCTTGATTAAATTAGGAAAATACCCTCGAATATGGGATATGGACGAATATGATTTTTTAACCTTAGCACGCTCGTATCTCCTCTATAAAAGAGAAATTGAGTCACGAATCTTAGTACCTCCGTATCCGTTATGTTGCATTCCTCCTTTTAGGTCACATATACTTATATATTATAATTTGTCTTTTCTTCGAGTCTCACTATTTGCACATTCATGATCTCTTCTAAGAGTCACTTTTGGGCATCACAAATAATGTGATTTGCACCAATTGAGCCTTGAAGAGATATCTTGACCCTTCCGATAGTCATTAGGTCTAGGTTTGTATCCATATAGTAACATCCAAATGTGATAAGTTTTATAGGTTAAATTAAGAAAATTTTCGACTAAATCACGCAACTAACCTTGGTTAGGTTGAAAGGGTGCCTTGGATTTTATCGTTGCCTTCCCTTTCTTCAACCGTGACTCCCAATCCCTTTTCTCTTGATTTTCAAAGACTTGGAGTCGTTTAAAAAGGGTTTTTCTCTAGTTTTTATTTAAAAAATTCATTTTAGGTGACTTGGTACACCTTAACCCAAATACCAAGTATGACGACTGGAAAATTCGCTCATATTTTCTTAAAAATTTCCTCTTATACTCATTTACTCCCTCAATAGTTGTAATAAATAATAGAATTAAGAGTTTTGCCCTTAGTTTTATAATTAGGGTAAATAAGGGTTTTCGTGTATTTTGGTAGTGTGATTAATTGTGGAGGAGTATGTACTAAATTTGGTGGTCAAGAGTGAGTTTTAGATAAGAAGAAGTGTGTGATTAGAAGTGTTAATAATAAGCTAGTGAACCATAAGTAAAAACACAAATACGCGCGAGTTAAAGAAAATCGGCTTGAACCGCCGTGCACCGTTTGCTACTGATTGAATACATCATTTGAACACTACTTTATTACCTTAATCTCCTTGCTTTTATTTCCACTAATCACCCCTAAAATATCCTATAAAGCAGCTGAAATTTTTGACTAATTAAAGGGGAGAAAAGAAAAAAAAAAAAAAAGAAAACATCTTATGGTGCCAAGTGTTGGAAAGTTAGGGAGGGTTGACCAAGACAACTTCTTTCTTCATATCTTCCATTTTGGCTCCTTGTCTTCCTCATTTCTTCCTGTGGCCGAAACTAAGAGAGGAAAAAAAAGAGAGAAAAACAACTTCAACTCCAACCTTGATTCTTACTTGTTGAGTTGAAATCACACAAATCAAACCGATTAAACTTACCTCGTGGTGCTTAAGAAGCTAGGAGTGGTGGAAATCTTGAGGGAATGTGCTTGGTTCTTCACTTAGCAACAAGTATTGAAAGGTATAAGGTTAAAACTTCATTTTCTCTTGCTTAATCTTGCTAAGTTTGGTATAGAAGTTTTTAATCTTGGCTTGCTATGGTTGATTTTCTAGTTTTGATGATGGTAGTGGAATTTTCAGCTAGGGTTTGTATTTTCTAGCTTTGATTATTGATGTTTAGCTAGCAAATGTTGTTATTAAGCTTGGAAACGGAACTTGTGAAGTGATTAGTGGCATGTTTATTACTTTTTATAGTTGAAAGTTGCATTTCCAGCATTTGGTGGTGAAGGTCAGTTCTGCCCTTTTTTTGGAATCAACTTGGGCTGCAAATTTCTCTATGTTTTTGATTGAAACAGCTTTTGGACAAAACATGAAAGTTATAGGGATTTGAGTTAACCTTCTACCTGTAAAATTTCAGATCAATTGGATCATTTTAGCTTATATTTTGGCTAGAACACTCCTGACTACGCAAAAACTAATTTTCCTGACCTGTTTTTCATGTGTTTCTGACAGTCCATTTTTTACCCTGAAAATGCGAGAACTGGATGTCGATGTCTTCATAGGAAGTGTAGGTCTATGTTTTAGCTTCGAAACGCCATAAAATTTACCTCGATCCAATATACCTAGCTATAGTTATGACCAAAACACCGAAGTATGACAAATCTATCACTTATAATTTCTTCTCTAAACTGGTTTCTAGCTATGATATCCATGGTGGAACGTTTATTATTTGGTTTGTTTGGTAGGTTTTGAGGCCTTGAATAGATGTATGTTGTGGGTTATCACTTGTGATTGGATTGGAGGTTTGTTGGCTTGTGAATCCAAATTGTATTTGGATGGGAAAATAGCTAAATACAAAGGGTATGCTGCCCAAATTTTCGCTCGAGAGTTAGGCGAGTGAACTCGAGACTTGAGCGACGACTCGAGGTTGAAGCGAACTTCGCTTGTTTATGGTATTCGAGTTTTCTTTAGTAAGAGGTACATAAGTTTAAATTTTGCCGAAACTCGTACCCTTTAAAAAGTGAAAGTAGCGACCCTTAAAAATACGATTTTCTCGATTTTTCATACCAAGTGTGACTTCCAAAGTATAAATCACTTTTTTAACAAAACTAAAAGAGCGAGCATGAATTTTCTCGAGTTTGATATGCCATATGACTAATACTTAAACAAGTTTCATTCATTTGATTTTCTTGAAGTGGAACTCCTATGTTTCGAACCCTAGTGGATTTTAAACTCTTAAATGATATTTTATCGTAGATTTGGACTCCAACCAAGGAGTTGTACCGGAGTGCGATTTTGACAAGAACTAAATCTTTGGTGAGCGCTTTCAAATACATAATTGAACTTGATACTTGATTTAAATTCTTTACCAACGTGATCAGATAAGATTTGCTTAGTTTGGTCGGGCAAATGTGTACTTTATGGCACTTGCCCTAATGTGATATATATTTGTTTATTTGTTACAATTGACTTGATATACTTGTGTATGATTTGCGCACTCTCTGGAATTTCAAAAATCCTGTGGCTAGTTACTCGAGTCGAGCCGGCAAGGGTTTGGTCGATTAGATAACGAACCCTGGGTCTCTTATTTTGTCGAGTGGAGTGTTATCTTCTCGACTAATCGGTATGCTCGAGTATTACCATCAGTGTTTATTTTGGGATTTCGGCCCCGTTAGGGGGTTTGAATGGTGGACGGAGATTGTAATTAAGTGGTGCTCTACTAGACTGGTTATTGTACTAGAAAGTTGACGGAGTGTCAACTACTACTTGATCAAGCTATGGTGAAGCAACGGAAATTTGGCTCTTGAGAGTCATCCGTATCCTTATACTTTGAAATAATTGTTACTTGTTGTGTTATTGTTTCTTTTTATGAACTTTTACACTTGCTCATTTTAAGAGTTCAAGTTTTAGCATTCAAGTTTTACATATGGCCAACTTGCTACTTGGGTCTGCATGAAGTTTTGGAATCTCACTGAGTTTTAACTCACTCTATTCCGTTAAATTTGTTTTCCTTACAGGGGGTACGAGCGAGGGCGTAAGACTGGTACAGGCTAGTATAGTCTAGTTTTTGAATTTTTACGATTGTACTCGCGCTAGTGTTCGGTTAGGGTTGAATGTATTTGTACTTCATATCTTTTGTTATATTCAGGACTGTACGAATGTTTGGAATAGAGATGAATGTACATGTACGTTCCAAACTTGGGAACTGTTATTCCATTTACGCTTGAAGTTGTGAACTATTTTATTTGAAATAAGTGAGCTAGTCCTGGCGAGAGTTGGGCAGGCGGTCCGCTAAACCCCGGGATATGCCCTAGGGGGATGTAGGGTCGTCACAGGTGGTATCAGAACCTAAGTTTAAATTGGTCTGGGTAGATTGAGCGACTTATACCTGATATAGTTTGGTTATAATTGCCTAAGTGTGAAACCCTAGCGCATAGGGTGCTTAGCCTAGCTTTGTTTGTCTAAATTGCTTATCTTGCGATGTTACTTGTAATATAGGCTATGGAGGGTAATGGTGCGAGTGGGAGTGTCGAGCCATCTCGGCCAGTACCTACCTGCCAGGAGCACATTGAGGGGCCTGTATGTCGCGTATTTACTTGCTAGGAGTATCCAGATGGGCCTGTATGTCGGTGGTTTCCAGCACGTAAGATCCGACACTATGACTATTTGAGGACTTACTCTTACCCCGATAGGGTAGTACTCGCGATTGCCGACAAGAGGAGACGATTGGGTAGCGCCAATCGTAGGTGCCAAATGGAGATAGAGCGTCTGCAGGCAGTTCTACGAGTACAGGGTGCTAGGATCCAAGAGCTTGAGGTTTCGGTTCTTGAGGAGTAGGAGTGAACCAATTCCTTCCGAGAGTAACTCAGGAGGCTAATGGTCGCCTTGTTCAGGTAGTCAGGGACGTGAGAGACCGGACCGATAATATTTTGACGAAGTGTGGGACCTTAGTAGAGGAGGTGGTGCAGAACTTGGCCGAGGAGGGTCAAGGGAACACGGTCCCCGGTGATCCTGAGGAGGATCTTGAAGAGAACCCCGAGGATGAACCGGCTGCACCGGCGGAGGAGGAAGAGTCGGTCGGGTCGGTGACTGACTAGACTAAGGACCTAGGATTTCGAGGGATTTTGTGAGGTAGTTAGGGACATAGTGGGATGACACGTCGTCTTTTGTTTTTGATATTGACGTGTTAAGGTTGATATCTATAGTGCCTGCTTTTTGTTCTATGTACCTTGGCTATTATAAACTTTTGGCTTTGTTAAGTTAGCATGTACAGTACTTTCTAACTTGTTATGTGACTTATTTTGCTATGTATATAAAGGAAATATTTATTGGAAAGGTGTTTTATTGCCTTTATCTTATGATTTAGAAATGTTTTTATTGCGCTTTCTAGCTACTTTAGTTTGCTACTATAGTTTACTTATACCTATATAATTTGTTGTTCAAAAGAAGCATGGAAGGTAGGAGAAGTCAAGAGCGTGAAACTAGCCGTGGTCGTGGGATTAGACTGGCACAAGAACCACTACGGGAACCGAGAAAGGAGAGAGGTGAAACGGTTAAGTCACAACCTGGACCCCGAGCTAAAGGGGGGATCAGGTGGCAATGGCAATTCAACAAATGACCAATATTCTTGCTCTACTAGTAGAGCAGCAAGGTCAAACCCTTGTTAATCAATCTAGGGACCTTGAAATGAGGCAAGATAGGGCCCTAGAGAGATTCCAAAAGTTTACTCCTCCTACATTTCTTGGAGGACCGGACCCTGAGATAGCTGAGAGGTGGTTAGAGACGATGATCAATATTTTCGCTGCCTTAAACTATACGGAGGACAGGCAAGTAAATTTTGCTGTATTTCAATTTGAGGAACTAACTAGAGCCTGGTGGGACGTAGTTAGGGCTAAGTGGGAGAGAGAAGGGACAGCATGGACATGATTGAATTTTGTACGGGAGTTTAATGAGAAGTATTTTCCACCAATAGTCCAGGAGAAGAGGGATGATGATTTTATTAAACTCCGTCAGGAAACCCTCAATGTCTCTGAGTATGAGACTCAGTTCACTAAACTATCTAAGTTTGCTCCTGAATTGATAGTTACGGAGCAAAGGAGGGTAAGGAGATTTGTATAGGGATTCAATGTGGAAATACAGGAGGCCTTGACAGTGACACAAATTAATACGTTTACGGAGGTTTTGGAAAAAGTCCAGAGAATAGAAATTGCCAGTGCACAAGTAAGGGCTTTTCATACAAAAAGGAGGGGTGCGTCTGCTGGAGGTCAGGGGCAGTTACATGGTGATCTAGATATGCCATCCTCTAAGGTGAGTCGAGGAGCTGGTGGTGTATGAATTTCGGGGACACCTAAGAAAGTTACTCCGAGAAGTGCCTCACAAGTAGATCAAACCCCAACCCCTCACTTATCTTGTGGATGTTGTGAGAAGACCAATCATACTGAGGATAATTGTTGGCGAAAGGCATGAAAATGTTTATGGTGTGGTAGTGTTGAGTACCAGCATGCAACCTGCCCTCGCAGGTCACACTTAAATCTTAAACAAGCAAATGTAGAAGGAAATAACCCAGAGTGCCTGCTAGAGTATATACCTTAAACCGTCAGCCAGTGCTTAACCCGTCTACAGTGGTAGAAGGTACGATTCGTGTTTTCCATTGTTTGGCTAAATTTTGGCTATGGTGAGACTTGGGAGCTAGAAACAGACATGCAAGAAAAATACTCTGAGTTATTTATGAATAAATGTATGAATTTCGAGGTCGAAATTCTTTTAAGGGGGAGAGAGTGTGATGACTGAAAAATTCGCTCATATTTTCTTAAAAATTTCCTCTTGTTTTGATTAAATTACTTTATAAGATCTTTACTACTCATTTACTCCCTCAATAGTTGTAATAAATAATAGAATTAAGAGTTTTGCCCTTAGTTTTATAGTTAGGGTAAATTAGAGTTTTCGCGAATTTTGGTAGTGTGATCAATTGTGGAGGAATGTGTACTAAATTTGGTGGTTAAGAGTGAGTTTTAGATAAGAGGAAGTGTATGATTAGAAGTGCTAATAATAAGCTAGTGAACCATAAGTAAAAGCACAAGTATGCGCGAGTTAAGGAAAATCGACTTGAACCGCCGTGCACCATTTGCTACCCCGATTGAATACACCATTTGAACACTACTTTATTACCTTAATCTCCTTGCTTTTATTTCAACTAATCACCCCTAAAATATCCTATAAAGCAGCTGAAATTTTTGACTAATTAAAGGGGAGGAAAGAAAAAAAATAAGAAAACATCTTATGTTGCCAAGTGTTGGAAAGTTAGGGATGGTTGACTAAGACAACTTCTTTCTTCTTATCTTCCATTTTGGCTCCTTGTCTTCCTCATTTCTTCATGTGGCCGAAACTAAGAGAGGAAAAAAAGAGAAAAAAACAACTTCAACTCCAAACTTGATTCTTTCTTGTTGAGTTGAAATCACACAAATCAAACCGATTAAACTTACCTCGTGGTGCTTAAGAAGCTAGGAGTGGTGGAAATCTTGAGGGAAAGTGCTTGGTTCTTCACTTAGCAACAAGTATTGGAAGGTATAAGGCTAAAACTTCCTTTTCTCTTGCTTAATCTTGCTAAGTTTGGTATAAAAGTTTTTAATCTTGGCTTGCTATGGTTGATTTTCTAGTTTTGATGATGGTAGTGAAATTTTTAGCTAGGGTTTGTATTTTCTAGCTTTGATTATTGATGTTTAGCTAGCAAATGTTGTTATTAAGTTTGGAAATGGAACTTGTGAAGTGATTCGTGGCATGTTTATTACTTTTTATAGTTGAAAGTTGCATTTCCAGCATTTGGTGGTGAAGGTCAGTTCTGCCCTATTTTTGGAATCAACTTGGGCTGTGAATTTCTCCATGTTTTAGACTGAATCAGATTTGGACAAAACATGAAAGTTATAGGGATTTGAGTTAACCTTCTACCTGCAAAATTTCAGATCAATTGGATTATTTTAGCTTATGTTTTGATCAGAACACTCCTGACTACGCAAAAACAAATTTTCTTGACCTGTTTTTCATGTGTTTCTGACCATCCATTTTTTACCCTAAAAATGCGAGAACTGGATGTCAATGTCTTCATAGGAAATGTAGGTCTATGTCTTAGCTTCGAAACGCCATAAAATTTACCTCGATCTGATATACCTAGCTGTAGTTATAATCAAAACATCGAAGCATGACAAATCTGTCACTTATAATTTCTTCTCTAAACTGGTTTCCAACTTTGATATCCATGGTGGAACGTTTATTATTTGGTTTGTTTGGTAGGTTTTGAGGCCTTGAATAGATGTATGTTGTGGGTTATCGTTTGTGATTGGATTGGAGGTTCGTTGGCTTGTGAATCCAAGTTGTATTTGAATGGGAAAATAGCTAAATACAAAGGGCATGCTGCCCAAATTTTCGCTCAAGAGTTAGGCGAGTGAACTCGAGACTTGAGCGATGACTCGAGGTTGAAGCGAACTTCGCTTGTTTATGGTATTCGAGTTTTCTTTAGTAAAAGGTACATAAATTGAAATTTTGCCAAAACTCGTACCCTTTAAAAAGTGAAAATAGTGACCCTTAAAAATACGATTTTCTCGATTTTTCATACCAAGTGTGACTTCCAAAGTATAAATCGCTTCTTTATCGGAACTAAAAGAGCGGGCATGAATTTTCTCGAGTTTGATAAGCCATATGACTATTACTTAAACAAGTTTCATTTACTTGATTTTCTTGAAACGGAACTCCTATGTTTCGAACCCTAAGGGATTGTAAACTCTTAAATGATATTTTATCGCAGATTTGGACTCCAACTAAGGAGTTGTAGCTGAGTGCGATTTTGACAAGAACAAAATTTTGGACTCCAACATTGGGAACTGTTATTCCATGATAGGGTGTTTAGAAAAGTTAAGGCTTGAAGGCGGATTTTAAAAGTGGTTTAAATGATCTGAGATCGCAATGTTGTGCCAACCCTATTTTAGGGTTAAATCAAACTTGCCCCATTTTGTGACAGCCCCACATCTCCCTAGGGCGAACCCTAGGGTATCAGCGGACTACCTGCCTAACTCTCGCCGAGGCTCAGTCGTTCAAAGTACTAATAACACAAATGAAACGGACGAGATATCTTCCAAGCAAGGGAATGAAACCCTGATTGAAACATAATCACTAATCCAACGTTCGAGTTTAGTATTTAGATAACTAATTGTCTACTACCACTCCATACTCAACATTACATAGCATAAGTCGAACTTACGGATACAAGCTTACCAGTCTGCTTAAACAAAAGTTACAATCTCAAAACACAAGTACAAGCAAAATAAAGCTAAGAAAACTCTTGATCAAGTCCCTTCCCGATCTGTTAAGGAAAACAAAGGGAGTGGGGTGAGTTAAAACCCAGTGAGGTTCCAAATAAAGCAAATAAACACATAGCCACATAAGGTCACAAAATAACCAAATAAACACCATACAGTAGAATAACAGTTTAATCACAGTTCAATTCAAGGATACGGGTGGCTTTCAAAAGCCAAAGATCCACTTGAGTTTGATCATAATTGCCTCCTGTTGACACTCCGTCAACACTTGTATGCACAGTATATAGGGTCCGTAGAACACCACTTTCACCAATCTCCGTCCACCAATCAACCCCCTACCGGGTCCGCACTCCATAAACAGTAGTTTGGTAATACTCGAGTATACCGATTTCCAGTGTACAGTAAACAGTCCTCAAGGTTTATCGGCCTTCTCGACCAAGCCTTTGTTGGCTCGATACAACCGACTCATCTATGAGGTTGGGTACCCAAACAGTAGCAGTAGTTGATGGGATATCGCCCAAACAACTCAATCACAGGCAGTCATGGAGATATCACATCTCATAATAATATTATATAGAGCTCCAGTGAAAATAAGGGAGATCGAGTGCGATAAAGTACACACTCGCCCCCATTTTATCAAAACAGTGTTTGGTTTAAACAGTAACAAATCAGGCATTTCAAGTATCCAAGTATATCACATAACAAGTGGTAGCAGGTAGTGGAACACTCACCTGACAAGCAAAGTAGTAATCAAACGTCAAGTGGCCTGGTTACGACCACCTTCGTTTCCCAATCCTAGGGCAACGAGTGAAATCGTTAACATTCAAGGTTCATTTCCATTCAAATGTAGGCTCATTAAGAGACCAAGTGAGTGGTTAAAGTCATACAATTCATCATGTAAAGTTGGCCCAAAATACAGTAAAAGTTCATGCGAAACAAGTTTAACAAGTACAAGAAAGTTGGGCAAAAGAGAAGTTTCATTTGAGCTTAAGAGTTCTTCACAAGTTGAACAGTCTTAGTAAAACAGTCATAACTCACTGTAGAAAAGTCGGAATTAGGTGCCGTCGGTGGCGTTGGAAACTAGACTCAAAGGGCTTTCCAACAGTACCAAGCTCACATTGTGATTCGTCCCCTATCAAAAACAGTAGCTCAGACAAGTTGGCTATTATTCCAACCCTGGATCAGTCTTGACCTTATTCCAAACTACTCTAGTTCTAGGTGCTAACTTCATTGGTTTTGATCCAAATTTGTTATTCTTGATTTTGATGATCACAAAACACTTTGAAATGTTTATCTAATTCTCTTCAAATATAAGTGTTTTGCTTTTTAGAGAATCAGGTACAAAGGTGTCAAGGAAAGAAAATCAACCGAAAGAAGAAGCAAAAACAGGGTACTCATGTCGGACGTCCGAAAGGAAGCTGTAGGACGTCCGAAAGGATGAAGAACATCAAGAAGGAAACTCCTTCGGACGCTCGTGAGGAAGCATCGGACGTCCGGGAGGATCGGACGCACTCTTCGGACGCATATCGATCGCGTTGGACATCCGAAAAATTTCGCAAAGTTTGATGACTCTCTGGACGACATTCGGACGCAGATGCTTTCGAACGATAAAATCCCATCGGACGTCCGAACGACAACTTGGTGAGTTTCGGACGATGGGATCGGACGATGATTAATCTGTCGGACGTCCGACAGCCCCAACGGCTAGCTGACTCTTCATCTGCCTTCTATCCGTTGGAAGCATTAATGAAGCCCATTTTTGGTCCCCTTCAAATACAAACGATTCTGAAGGAGAAAACAACTTTTGCACACTTTGACTACAAGATCTAAAGAGATATTTTAGCTAGAAAATAGTCTCCCAAGCAAGATTTGTTCTCCTAGTTGTGTGAAGTTCTTGTAAGCTCTTCTCTTGTGTTTGAAATTTTCAATAGTGTAGCTTTGTTGAGGGTTATCTGAGTGATAGTAAAACTTCCTAACTTGACTAAGTGAGGCTTGGGGCAAGGAGGAAGTGATCCCTCCATTGTACATTGAGTTGATTATTGTTCATCAAAGAGAAGGTGCTCATCTTTGTGATTGGTCTTCAAGTTTGAGGAAAGCTTGGTAGACAATCGGTTTGATACTCTATCTTATTCTTTTTGTTTAATAAAATTCTCATTGCTTATATATATCCTTATTTCTGATCAACATTGTTCTATTCTTTAAAATTACTTGATTGATCTCTACTAGAAAAGAAGGTAAATTTTTATTAAGTAAAAAGTGTATAAACTCAATTAAGTTTTTAATCAACCTAATTCACCCTCCCCTCTTAGGTTGTCTTTGGGCCTTACAAAATTCACCCAAATCAGTCCTCAAATGTTTATATTCAAGAAGTCAAGTCACCTAGGACCATAGGAGTTCAAGGTGTAACACATAAACATGATTAAGGGAACCATAACAATCCAATAATGAAAGGAACCCGAAAACAGTCCATACTTTTCCATGTTTGTTCAACCTTCATCCTTGCATGATTTTAACTTAACCCACATACCAAGTGTTAAATTGTACTCAAAAGAGGTTTAAAACATGTTAATACCTCATAAACAACTATGAACAAAGTGCAAACATTTCATCAAACACTTGGTAGGCATGCTAACCCAACTCATGCAAACATTTCATCAAACACTTGGTAGACATGCCAACCCAACTCATCTACTACTTGTTCTGATCCAAGAGATCAACCTCAAATTCAACCAAATCAACTTGTAGTTTGCCCAAAAGCTTAAGGCACATGTTAAAACACCATAAAATTATCTTTTAAAGTGTACTTACCTCTCTTGTAAGATGCTTGAACCACCAAGTCAACCCACCAAAATGAAGACTTCAAGCTTGAATCAAGCACCTATGTTGGAGTAAAATTTCTCACCAGTCCTAGATCTTTCTCCTTTGGTGTTTACTCTTACTCAACTAGGGTTGGAAGGCAAGACTATGGAGTTCTCTCTCTCCCTTACCAAGCCTCAAGAATTTCAGCCATAAGGAGGAAGAAAAAGGCCAAATCTAATTTAAATTTGTCTCTCAACTCTTAGTCAACAAGATACTTGGCTAGGGTTTTGCCACACGGCCTCTTCTTGTCCACAATTTCTCTTCATTCTTTGAGTAGTGATATTTCAACCCTTCCAAATATACCAATACGTATTTAACCCCACCAACCTCTCACATAAAGTCCCTACCATAAATAAAAACCCCTTGGAAAAATGTAAGTGGTAGAAAAATGAAACTAACTCAAGAAAAAAACGTTTTACTTCAAATCAAAGGAAATGAAATGTAATGCATGGAAATTATTATAACACATAGGGAATATAATGTAAGAGCATATTATAAGTGATCTAAGTCTTAGAATAAGGCATGTAAATAAGGAAAAATTGTGTTTTTAAGTGAGGGTCAACACAAGGGAATTGTTGTAACACATGTAAAATACAATGCTAGGGCATATAATCAGTGGTTTAAATCTTAAGGCAAGGCATGTAGTTTAGAGAAATTATATTTTAAAGTGTTGGTTCTCATATTCTCTCCCCCTTAAAGAATTTTGTCCTCGAAATTCTCACTTTGATTACTGAATAGTTCAGGATATTTTGCGTGAAAGTCCTTTTTAACTCTCTCGAGTCCTGTGATCACATGCTTTAGTAAAAGACTAGCAATACAAAGCCATATTATGTAGAAATTGAGGTTCCAAAACTTTATTTAGAACATGCATCAATTTACAAGTTTTATACTTGTATAACCCATCAAAATATAATACTTGCTTGTTCCAATCGAGGAGTAATCCTCATGTACTTACCAATCAATGTTGCAAAAGTCATTTAGAGCAGAAGATTATCACTTATAGTCAAACGTTTGGAGAAAGTAGAGAAGACGTTCAAAATACAGAGTTGTAAATTGTCTGACCTAAAATGATTTGAAGAACTCATTTTCCTTTCATTTAAGCCTCAATTCTATTCATAAACCAACCTTAAAATAGTTTACCAACTCCAATCCTAAAGTTGAGAATGTAAGTAGGAATGACCCTAGAAAAATAGAAATTTTCCAGTTTTACGTGATCCTATTTGAAAATCATATCTCTAAATTTTTAAGTCCAAAATTTATAAATTTTATACCATCAGAAAATAGATTCAAATTGTTACAACTTTCTAGAAGGTACCATTGTAAGATCCTATCCACAAGTCAGTCAAATTCTAACCTAAATTTGTTGTTTCACCCAATAAAAGATAGAACAGGTATGCAATTTCAGTCAATTTTGAAAATAACAGATATTCAAGGGAATTGAGAACAATGTTGAAATTTTCACAGTTGATAGTACTCTGAATCTAGTTTTAAACACAATAAACAAAACTCAATTCTGATTTTCTTCATCAAGATACAACAGGTTTTCTAAAACTACCCAAGATTCCCTGCGGACAAATTTTCAGCGGCACTTCCCTTGTGTTTACTAATTTTTTTTTTCAGCCAATTCAAGGCTTCATTCTTCCCACAAAACAGCTTCAACTCAAGTATATATATACTAAGCCAATAATTCACTAAATCAAGCATATGACCGTTACCTACTCAAGTTAGAAAATGAAACCCTGAGCTGAAATTCCTACTCACAAATTGGAATTTTCTTTAGGCAAGTCAAACTAGCATATAAAGCTAGATATTTCACATAGCAAAGCTACCAAACCATGGCCAATACTTAAGTATCATCGTGGGCAGAAAATTACCATAAAACTGAAATTTCACAACACAACTTCAAACCATGAAATTCTTTTCATGAAACTACCGAAATTGAAACCCTAAACCACTAGTTTGCATATATTGGGGTAGAGGAAAGTTTATTGCCAAAGTTACCTTGTACTTTCAAGAAAGATGGAAGCTTAATGCTTTTCCTCCAAAATCTCTCCACTCATGCCACTACCAAAATCTATCTAGAGAGAAAATCATAATAGTGCAATGGCTAAAACGCCATACTAAATAAAATCAGTGAAGATATCAAAGGTGAGAAATGACACAAACTTTAATCTCGATGAAAAGGAGAGTTAAAACTTGGTTACTATTATGACTAGCTATTAAACCCATACACTGTACATTGAATAATTTTTTCTTTTCGAATGACAAACGAAAAATTTTCACTTAACTTAAAGACTAAAATAAAGGGATAGGCTCATGGACAAGGATCCAATACTGCCCAACCACCAATATTTAATAGCACATATTAAAACAGCAGGTACCAAGTCCACTGTTCCTAACGGGAATACAGCTTACTACATAAAATTTCACTACGCACAGTCCAATAATGACAACCATTTTAGGCAAGATCTCACTAATGGCTGTGACGCCCCGAAAAGTATAAGTGTGAGAGCCTGTAATTTTGTTTTAAAGTACTCGATTTTATTTTTTTTTATAATTGCATGTTTTTCCACATTTTATTGATGTGAGAATTTGGGAAAATAATTTTTATGAGTAAATATAGTTTTTGGATGATTTTTCTAGTATCGGATAGTTTTTGAGAAATTAAGAGCATATATCGGACGTGGGACCCACTAGTGCGAAAAGTTCGGAAAAATTCGGCCAACTAGGTTAAGTTTTGGATACTGGAATTAATTTATCGGGTGTTAAGAGATAGGTAGAGGATGCTAAGTGGATTGGTATGAGAGAGACAAAAGTTAGGCAAGCATTAAATTAAGTGACAAGTGTCACTTGGCTATTGGGTGGACCATTTGACTACTATTCCATGTCTTACCAATTGACTTAAATAACTAAAAATTCACCAAAATTCCTCATTTTTGTCTTCCTCTTGGCCGACTTCTTCAAGGCAAGAAAAGAAAGAAAACTCTTCAATTTTTGGCTTCAATCTTGCTCAAGTTCAACAATCTAACCATTTAATCTTGCAATCTCTCCATAAAACCTCTTCACTTAGTGTTTGTGAGTTGATTTGTGGAGTTATTTGGAAGTGCTGTCCGAACTTTGAAGGGATTTGTTTGCATTGAGTTTGTGATCTAAGACTTGGATTTGAGCAAGGCAATGTTATATGATGGATGATTTCTGAACCATGGAGGTGAGTGACCTCAAACTATTCCTAAAGTTATTTATGAACCGTTTCCTGCATTATTTACTTTTGAACTGTTTCCAAAGTTACTTTTGAACTGTTTTCCTGCATTATTTACTTTTGAACTGTTTTCTTGCATATCATGCGTGCTTGCATGTGAGTGTTCCTGGTTTGTTATATTTCCTTGACTTATTGGCTTGTTATTATTGATTGATAATGTGTTAAGTGCTTTCAATGATTGTTAAAACGAGTTTTCTAGGCGAGTGTGTACTTTATCGCACTCGACCTAAATAAAAGTGAAATTTTCAATGATTAATGATTAAATGCTAGTTGCGCATGAATGTAAGCCTTTTGGTTGAACTGGCCACTGCCCCTTGTCACCGATCGACTCGAGCCAGAAGCGGACTCGGTTGGGGGATATGGTGACCTGGGTGAACGTTTTGGTATACTCGAGTATTACCTTTGTAGGTTGGTGGTGGTTGGTGATGCCTGGACAATGTCCAGGAAAGGGTGAATGAAATGAACAAATGAACGAACAAACGAGGGTTTATTCACAAAATGAAATTTTCAAATAATTGGAGGAATAAGGGGAAATGACAGGAGAACGAGCGAGCGCGCGAATATTTGGCTCCATGTGGGCCCGTATCCTTTTAATGAATGTTACTATTGCTTTCCATTGTAAATGTTTCTTGAATTATTGATACTCCATATTTAATGTTTTGTAAATGTTGTAATTGTTTCTGGACTTATCATTTGAATTATGACATCATTGAAATGAACTATTGTTAAACCGATTTGATTACTGATTTTACTGGTTACTCGCTGAGCTTCTAGCTCACCCCAAAAATATTTTATTCCCCTCCACAGGGCTCAAGGCGAAGAAAGGCTTGTAATACTTATTCCTGTGATCGGATGAATTATCTCATGTGTACTTTGAATTTGGATTTCCTCTTGTATAATAGTTGGATCATGGATCAGAGTGGCGCAGTGGAAGCTTGGACGCTTCGCTTTTGATATGTAATTATTTATTGGAGAATTTGATGTAATATTTGAGATTTATCTTGTAATTCATTTGAGTTATATTGAGATTTATCTTATATTTGTTTGAGGACTGTAGTGAGCGACTGAGTCCCGGCTAGAGTTGGGCAGGCGGCCCGCCGAACCCTCGGGTTCGCCTTAGGGGGAGGTGGGGCTATCACAGTTGGTATCAGAGCTTAGCCTTCAGATCTCTGTAGTGTATCCTAGGCTTGAAGTTTAGGATGCCGGACTGTGGATTTGATTTGACTCTTAGTGTTTACTTGGAATGCTTGAGTGATTTTTGCGGGATGTCTTGACTTGATTGGTACAAGAGGGAATGTCGAGGACGACATTCTTTTAAGGAGGGGAGATTGTGACGCCCCGAAAAGTATAAGTGTGAGAGCCTGTAATTTTGTTTTAAAGTACTCGGTTTTATTTTTTTTTATAATTGCATGTTTTTCCACATTTTATTGATGTGAGAATTTGGGAAAATAATTTTTATGAGTAAATATAGTTTTTGGATGATTTTTCTAGTATCGGATAGTTTTTGAGAAATTAAGAGCATATACCGGACGTGAGACCCACTAGTGCGAAAAGTTCGGAAAAATTCGGCCAACTAGGTTAAGTTTTGGATACTGGAATTAATTTATCGGGTGTTAAGAGATAGGTAGAGGATGCTAAGTGGATTGGTATGAGAGAGACAAAAGTTAGGCAAGCATTAAATTAAGTGACAAGTGTCACTTGGCTATTGGGTGGACCATTTGACTACTATTCCATATCTTACCAATTGACTTAAATAACTAAAAATTCACCAAAATTCCTCATTTTTGTCTTCCTCTTGGTCGACTTCTTCAAGGCAAGAAAAGAAAGAAAACTCTTCAATTTTTTGGCTTCAATGTTGCTCAAGTTCAACAATCTAACCATTTAATCTTGCAATCTCTCCATAAAACCTCTTCACTTAATGTTTGTGAGTTGATTTGTGGAGTTATTTGAAAAGCTAAGAGGACTTATTGCTCCCTCTCTCTTGTTTCTAAGGTGAGTTGTGAAGAATCACCATCCTCCCTTAATTGATGCTTAAATCATGGTTAGTGGTAGTATGAGATGCAAGTTTATGGATTATTTCTTGATTTGTGGTTGAAGTGATGAAGTTTTATAATTTTTGGGGATTTTTCTGTTTTAATATGAACATGTTTGTGTGGCTATCTATGATGATTGGAAATGGTATATAATGACTCTAGGAGGTGGGAAAAGTGGTTAATTGCAACCAATTTCTGTTTTGGAAGAAATTTTGGAAAGTTAGGGTTATGATGAATACATTCTGCCCGAATTTATAGCTCCCAGTCAGAAGCCGAATTGGCCTTGGATTAAAACATGAAAGTTGTAGGGAATGACATTTTAGAGGTGCCTACAAAATTTCAGGTCAATCGGAGTAGCGTAAAATGAGAAAATTCGAAATTACCCTTGCTGTCCTGGTTTTACCCGAATGTAAGAATTGCGCCTGTAATTGGTTGTTTTGGCTGGAATTGCTTCCGAATTGGTTGTTGAGGTCTTCTGATGAAATGTATCCCTGTTTATTAGCTTTCAGATGGTTTTGGAATTTCTGGATTTGGACTTAGGTAGCCTGATTTATGATGTTTCCGCTAGAATGCATTCTGTGAATCTATTTTTGCGGTTCTGGTGTAGTATCTTGCAATTTTTACCTGGTTACACTCGAAAATGGGTTGAGTGACCTTCTGCAATATTGTAGCCCTATCTCTTAGCTTCGAAACGGTGTATCTTGCACCTTCATCCGACAATCGTAGCGCCTTTGGTACCATTACCGTAAAATGACGTCAAAAACTATTTTTTTCAGGGTTAAAGCTAAATCATTTCCGGATTTTTCCTGGTTTACTCTAGTGCTTATACATTCTTATGGAGCCCTATTTTGGTGGTATTTGGAATTGGTTTATGACTTGTAATCGAGTCTTATTGTGCTTGATGGGATATTTTAGAGCTTGAATTGTACTTGTACTATTGGGAGCCTATTGAACGGCCGTTGTGAAGAATTTATATTTCGTGTGACTTTGGGACTGGCTGAGGAAATAATGAAGCCATGATGGCTGGAAAAGTTAGCAAATTCAGGGGAAGTGCTGTCCGAACTTTGAAGGGATTTGTTTGCATTGAGTTTGTGATCTAAGACTTGGATTTGAGCAAGGCAATGTTATATGATGGATGATTTCTGAGCCATGGAGGTGAGTGACCTCAAACTATTCCTAAAGTTATTTATGAACCGTTTCCTGCATTATTTACTTTTGAACTGTTTCCAAAGTTACTTTTGAACTGTTTTCCTGCATTATTTACTTTTGAACTGTTTTCTTGCATATCATGCGTGCTTGCATGTAAGTGTTCCTGGTTTGTTATATTTCCTTGACTTATTGGCTTGTTATTATTGATTGATAATGTGTTAAGTGCTTTCAATGATTGTTAAAACGAGTTTTCTAGGCGAGTATGTACTTTATCGCACTCGACCTAAATAAATGTGAAATTTTCAATGATTAATGATTAAATGCTAGTTGCGCATGAATGTAAGCCTTTTGGCTGAACTGGCCACTGCCCCTTGTCACCGATCGACTCGAGCCAGAAGCGGACTCGGTCGGGCGATATGGTGACCTGGGTGAACGTTTTGGTATACTCGAGTATTACCTTTGTAGGTTGGTGGAGGTTGGTGGAGCCTGGACAATGTCCAGGAAAGGGTGAATGAAATGAACAAATGAACGAACAAACGAGGGTTTATTCACAAAATGAAATTTTCAAATAATTGGAGGAATAAAGGGAAATGACAGGAGAACGAGCGAGCGCGCGAATATTTGGCTCCATGTGGGCCCGTATCCTTTTAATGAATGTTACTATTGCTTTCCATTGTAAATGTTTCTTGAATTATTGATACTCCATATTTAATGTTTTGTAAATGTTGTAATTGTTTCTGGACTTATCATTTGAATTATGACATCATTGATTTATGACATCATTGAAATGAACTATTGTTAAACCGATTTGATTACTGATTTTACTGGTTACTCGCTGAGCTTCTAGCTCACCCCAAAAATATTTTATTCCCCTCCACAGGGCTCAAGGCGAAGAAAGGCTTGTAGTACTTATTCCTGTGATCGGATGAATTATCTCATGTGTACTTTGAATTTGGACTTCCTCTTGTATAATAGTTGGATCATGGATCAGAGTGGCGCAGTGGAAGCATGGACGCTTCGCTTTTGATATGTAATTATTTATTGGAGAATTTGATGTAATATTTGAGATTTATCTTGTAATTCATTTGAGTTATATTGAGATTTATCTTATATTTGTTTGAGGACTGTAGTGAGCGACTGAATCCCGGCGAGAGTTGGGCAGGCGGCCCGCCGAACCCTCGGGTTCGCCTTAAGGGGAGGTGGGGCTATCACAATGGCTAACTTGACAAGGGATGTCTTGAGATGCTATTCGACTAGGCAAATGCACTAATTCAAACTTACTGCGTACCCCTTCTGGAATCCCTTCATATTTCTTTTCCAATTCTATGTTCTGATGCAGTAGTTCAATTTTCTCCAAGTATTCTTGTTCCCTTGGTCCTTCCCAGTGCTCCTTTAATCCCTTTTGGAACTCTACTTCCTTTCGAATAATCTCTATTTTCTTATACAGATCAGTCACATTTATCGTCTCGTCGATTCACTTAACTCGATGATAGTTTGCCAGGCAAATCAAAGGAGCAAAATATGTAACTAATTGCAATTGAAAACTCTAGTCATATAACTTTTAAGTTCATTCTCTTCCAGTCCAATTACGAGGAATTAAACTTAGCTGTTCTCAAATGAGATAGACGCGAAAGTAGAGCACATGTGGGGCAATACTTCAAGATACTATGTCACTTATTCCTATTATGGGATCTTAACACAAGAAGTACCATTGCCATTTGTGTAGATAGTGAAACCCTAAAGCATACTTTATTTATCAAAAGTTCCACACCCTATCTCAAGTTTTTGCATACAGGTATAGAACCCAATTCTTTTCTCCAATCCCCATACATAATTTCAAAAATCTCGATCTCAACACTGTAATAATCAAGCCAAGTCCAGACTTTGACATTAGTGGATAGGTGTCAAGGAAATATAGGAAAGAATATCACAAGAGGGGTTGAAATATCCATATAGTTGCAATCAAACCGCCTCACATTCGAAATAAACACTTATCAAGTCTTCACAGTCATAGCAGAAGGAAATAGGTCTTCAGTGCAAATTTCTCGACGTACACTACAATCTAGCCACCGTTTATAGAAACCTTAACAGACTATTTCTAGGTTAATCCATGATAACTTCCGAGATCCATTCCTTCAATCAATCCAATAACTAGGTCAAATGTTAGAATCTTCCGTGCCTTGACTTTTGCCATTTAAACTTATCTCAAGTGCAATCAAGATACAGACCCTTATTCTAGGGCTCTCCACTTTTTGGTACTCAAGTACAGGAATCCACAATAAGGTAATTCACAACTCGAGCCGGCCGGTCCCAAGAGTAAATCACCCATATTAGAGATTCCTACCCGACGTACATATCTATTTCTCCCAAGTACCGTGATAAAGGGTTTATGCTTATAATAGTCATGATTCATAGCTTACGCCCAAAAACATCACTCGATCCCAAACTCACTCCGCGCAGAGACCACGCGAAACAACAAAAATATCTTCCATTCATTCAAACCAATTCTCGACAGCTTTGGGATCTGGTCCTCTAAGAAATTTAAGAGGAGCGAACTTTTGGATCTATTTCAGGGCCCTATCTTCATCTATTTCGGGGTCCTTTTGCTGGTTACCTGGTACTTGACCTTGCTGATCAACCAAACGGGCCAGTAAATCAGTCATACGATTGATAGCTGTAGCTACCTAGTCCCCTTCTCCACATTCGGGTCCTTGGTTCTAATTGACTACAACCCTTATTCCTCCTCTTAGTCCTGGACCTACCTAGATCCACACCCATGGCCCCAACCACATTTTCGTCTAGTCTCCATTATTACTCACTGGTCTAGGGCCCAAGTATTATAAGTAACGGGTAAGTATGTGTTGGTACATGACAGATACTTATTCGTTTTCAAAAGTCAAATAAAAATGAAATCGGAGTCACGATAAGTGAGTGAAAATGCAAAGCAGTTAAATGCCAATGACGAAATAAAGCCAAAGTCGAAGTCCATGCCAAGGTCAAAGTCAAAGTCAAAATCAAAGTCACAGTCACCGTCAAAGTCACAGTCACCGTCAAAGTCATAGTCACTGTCACAGTCAAAGTATTATACATTCAAAGGCTCATAGCAGTTGTTTACAAAATAACAAGACCAAAAGTATCAAGTACGAGCCTCAAAAATACCGATACAGCCCAACAGTCATATCAAGCAAAACCTTGTGTAAGTGGTCAAAAGAAAGCAATACAACTACCGAGTCACTACATCCTCTATCCTTTCTATGTATAGTAGGCAAAATCACCCAAAATAGTAGCCTAGAAGTGAAGGCTTAATCCGCCGCGAGACTAGCTGACCCCTCAGCCTGGGCAGGTTCTGCTCCTAACTCGCCTCCAATGTGGGAAGCCTCATCGCTCACATCTCCAAGTAAGTCATCACAAATGTTCAGAATCGATTCAACTCTATTCCACACTTTCATTGCCCCCTTAACCATACGCTCCTGAGTTTCTCCAAACTACGCACACAGATCATCAATCCTTTCATGGCCTTCAACCATATCATACTCGTGCTCCTTAATTCGATCGACTCGCATTTTAATAGTTTCCTTCAGTTGATTCACTTCAGCTTCAAGCCAAGCGTTGTCCCTTATGGCAACCTTCCGCCCCTTCACCACGGCCAACACTACTTCATCAGGGTAGATATAAGTATGACGGCACTTGCAACGCCTGTAGCGGTTAGATGGGCTTTAATAGGCTCTAACTTCTCCTGGCCTGATTTGATACTTAATCATCGGTAAGTCCCCACAGGAGGTCTCGCCAACCGGTCTATTGCTAAGGCCACTAGATCCGTCCACCCTACACAAAGTGTAAAGGAAACTTAAATACTCTTAAGGGGAAATTGTCAAATATAATCCTCAAATCAAAAATTTCTAATTCACTCCGGCCAATTCCAATCTAGGCCCTAATTTTTTTATCCCTACCAGCGGTCACTCAACTTTCAAACCAATCACGCAGTCCGGCATCCTAAACATTTAAGTTTAGGATACACTACAAAGATCTGAAACCTAAACTCTGATACGAACTGTGACAGCCCCACCTCTCCCTAGGGCGAACCCTAGGGTATCAGCGGATTGTCTGCCCAGCTCTCGCCGGGACTCAGTCGTTCAAAGTACTAATAACACAAATGAAACAGACGAGATATCTTCCAAGCAAGGGAATGAAACCCTGATTGAAACATAATCACTAATCCAACGTTCAGGCTTAGTATTTAGTTAACTAATTGTCTACTACCACTCCATACTCAAAATTACATAGTAGAAGTCGAACTTACGGATACAAGCTTACCAATCTGCATAAACAAAAGTTACAACCTCAAAACACAAGTACAAGTAAAATAAAGCTAAGAAAGCTCTTGATCAAGTTCCTTCCCGATCTGTTAAGGAAAACAAAGGGAGTGGAGTGAGCTAAAACCCAGTGAGGTTCCAAATAAAGCAAATAAACACATAGCCACATAAGGTCACAAAATAACCAAATAAACACCGGATAGTAGAATAACAGTTTAATCATAGTTCAATTCAAGGATACGGGTGACTTTCAAAAGCCAAAGATCCACTTGAGCTTGATCATAATTGCCTCCTGTTGACACTCCGTCAACACTTGTATGCACAGTATATAGGGTCCTTAGAACACCACTTTCACCAATTTCCGTCCACCAATCAACCCCCTACCGGCCCTACCGGGCCCACACTCCATAAACAGTAGTTTGGTAATACTCGAGTATACCGATTTCCAGTGTACAGTAAACAGTCCTCAAGGTTTATCGGCCTTCTCGACCAAGCGCTTGCTGGCTCGATACAACCAACTCATCTATGAGGTTGGGTACCCAAACAGTAGCAGTAGTTGATGGGATATCGCCCAAACAACTCAATCATAGGCATTCATGGAGATATCACATCTCATAATAACATTATATAGAGCTCCAGTGAAAACAAGGGAGATCGAGTGCGATAAAGTACACACACGTCCCCATTTTATCAAAACAGTGTTTGGTTTAAACAGTAACAAATCAGGCATTTCAAGTATTCAAGTATATCACATAACAAGTGGTAGCAGGTAGTGGAACACTCACCTGACAAGCAAAGTAGTAATCAAACGTCAAGTGGCCTGGTTACGACCACCTTCGTTTCCCAATTCTAGGGCAACGAGTGAAATCGTTAACATTCAAGGTTCATTTCCACTCAAATGTAGGCTCATTAAGAGAGCAAGTGAGTGGTTAAAGTCATACAATTCATCATGTAAAGTTGGCCCAAAATACAGTAAAAGTTCATGAGAAACAAGTTTAACAAGTACAAGAAAGTTGGCCAAAAGAGAAATTTCATTTGAGCTTAAGAGTTCTTCACGGGTTGAACAGTCTTGCCCAAGCAGTCTCAGTAAAACAGTCATAACTCACTGTAGAAAAGTCAGAATTAGGTGCCGTCGGTGGCATTGGAAACTAGACTCAAAGGGCTTTCCAACGGTACCAAGTTCACACCATGGTTCGTCCCCCATCAAAAACAGTAGCTCAGACAAGTTGGCTATTTTTCCAACCCTGGATCAGTCTTGACCTTATTCCAAACTACTCTAGTTCTAGGTGCTAACTTCATTGGTTTTGATCCAAATTCACCCAAATCAGTCCTCAAATGTTTATATTCAAGAATTCAAGTCACCTAGGACCATAGGAGTTCAAGGTGTAACACATAAACATGATTAAGGGAACCATAACAATCCAATAATGAAAGGAACCCGAAAACAGTCCATACTTTTCCATGTTTGTTCAACCTTCATCCTTGCATGATTTTAACTTAACCCACATACCAAGTGTTAAATTGTACTCAAAAGAGGTTTAAAACATGTTAATACCTCATAAACAACTATGAACAAAGTGCAAACATTTCATCAAACACTTGGTAGGCATGCTAACCCAACTCATGCAAACATTTCATCAAACACTTGGTAGACATGCCAACCCAACTCATCTACTACTTGTTCTGATCCAAGAGATCAACCTCAAATTCAACCAAATCAACTTGTAGTTTGCCCAAAAGCTTAAGGCACATGTTAAAACACCATAAAATTATCTTTTAAAGTGTACTTACCTCTCTTGTAAGATGCTTGAACCACCAAGTCAACCCACCAAAATGAAGACTTCAAGCTTGAATCAAGCACCTATGTTGGAGTAAAATTTCTCACCAGTCCTAGATCTTTCTCCTTTGGTGTTTACTCTTACTCAACTAGGGTTGGAAGGCAAGACTACGGAGTTCTCTCTCTCCCTTACCAAGCCTCAAGAATTTCGGCCATAAGGAGGAAGAAAAAGGCCAAGTCTAATTTAAATTTGTCTCTCAACTCTTAGTCAACAAGATACTTGGCTAGGGTTTTGCCACACGGCCTCTTCTTGTCCACAATTTCTCTTCATTCTTTGAGTAGTGATATTTCAACCCTTCCAAATATACCAATACGTATTTAACCCCACCAACCTCTCACATAAAGTCCCTACCATAAATAAAAACCCCTTGGAAAAATGTAAGTGGTAGAAAAATGAAACTAACTCAAGAAAAAAACGTTTTACTTCAAATCAAAGGAAATGAAATGTAATGCATGGAAATTATTATAACACATAGGGAATATAATGTAAGAGCATATTATAAGTGATCTAAGTCTTAGAATAAGGCATGTAAATAAGGAAAAATTGTGTTTTTAAGTGAGGGTCAATACAAGGAAATTGTTGTAACACATGTAAAATACAATGCTCGGGCATATAATCATTGGTTTAAATCTTAAGACAAGTCATGTAGTTTAGAGAAATTATATTTTAAAGTGAGGGTTCTCACACAGTTTATTCTCAATTGAGGTTCTCTTTTCTTTCTTTTTTCCTTTCGCCTTTTGTCATTCCATTCATTTTTTGAAATTCTCCAAAATTTGTCGTAGTTTATTTTTAACTGAGACTTTCTTTTGTTCATTTCCTTTTCCTTCGGCCTTCCTTCAAACATTAAATTTGCCCCAATGTGAGGTTTTTCTATTTTCTTTTTCACAACTAAATTTGCCCTAATGTGGGATTTGCGATTCTCAGGGATTGACAAGCGAAATGATCCATTCTGCAAGTTCAAAAGGGATAACTAGGGATAGAATGTTTAATTGGAAAGGAAAAGGGCCTGACTTTCATTCCATTCCTCGCATTAACCCTGAAAGAAAACTTTCATTTATCATATGATGAATTTCTTACGCTTATCCGATTTGATCGGTTGAGGAAAAACTTGTCCATCCATTTTTGCGAGAATAAGTGCTCCACCAGGCAATACCTTCTTAACAACAAAAGAACCTTGCCAATTTGGGACAAACTTTTTTTTTTGACCTCATCTTGCACCAACAGAAACTACCTTAACGCTTTGTCTTCTCGTCTGAATAGTCATGATTTGACCCTTTGATGGTAAGCATTGACCAATCCCTTTGATAATATTGACCATGACAGACTACATCTGCTTCTTATCAAGTGACCACTGATTTTTATTTCCTTAATCTTGATCCCAGTTCAACTTGAGTTTCTCTTTATACCATTCGGGTCTCTTTGAAACATTTTCGGATGTCTCTTTGCTGTTACTCTCATTTTAAAATCCAAATTCATATTCGTGAGATATCGAGATTGTTGCCATCAAATTTCGGAACAGTGATATCCAAGGGGTCAGAGGATTTTATTCTTGGCCATCTGAAAAGAATGCGTAAGTAACACAGTATATATAAAACTGTACAGTTTATTGAATTTCAAAATAAAGACCAAACTTAATAGCATGTTACTTGTTAAACAAGACGTGTTTTCAAAAGCCACTTGATTCAAAACTATTTACAAAAACATAGTTAAACAAAAGACACACGCATGAATGATTTTTATGAATTTTAACCAAAGAAAACTCCCCAAGGTTATCGAAACTCCCTTCAAGAGGGAGGGATCTCACTAGTTTGGGATTTTCAAATTTTCTCATTGGGGGTAAATGCCTCAAAGGTGCCCTTGTGTTCGGGAAAGAGATTCGTACTTATGCTCGGTCCTTGTTCTCCCCTTTTCCTTAACACTATATCTCCTGCTTCGATCATATCCTGAATTTTATGTTTCAACGCCCGGCAATTATTGATGGGATGCTTAGGAGCTCCAGAATGATAAGCGCAGACGGCTTGAGAGTCATAGTTAGAGGGAACATCCTTCGTATAGATCTTGGGAGGGATTACACCAATTTTTCCGGCAGTTTTGAGTTGTTCGTACAATTGATTGATGAATTGGCCCAAGTTGGTGAAGGTTCGATATGGTGGTTTTCGAATTTTACTATTTAGAGGATAAGCTTGGTTGTTTGGTTGAACAGATCTTGGATTATAAGGAGGACGAAGTTCTAGGGTGGCTATCCCCCCCCCTCAAGATGCAAGCGCGATAAACATAAACGAATGAAAGAAAATCACATACATTATCACATAAATGGATATCGAGACGATTATGTGTGTTAGATGCAAGAAACCCTAAAATAGGAAAAATGCAACCTAAATCCTCCAAATGTAATATATAAAAAGGTTAAAAGAAAAAAAATGTTTGATTAAATCAAATACTCGAACTCTCTAAGTCCCCAGTAGAGTAGCCAAGCAGTCGCGCCCCATTTTTAATGAAAAATAATAAAATTGCAGGTTTATCAAAATGAATTTTTGATTAAAAATGAGTGAAAATGAGTTTTTGATTTTTTTTAGAAAATAAATAAAGAAATGGGCCTAAATGGAACTTAAAGTGCGACGATTTTAACCCAAAAATAATAGTTTAAGAAAGGATTTTAATGAAAAAATAGGAGTCGCCACTTGGTATTGAGTTAAGGTGTACCAAGTCATCTAAAATGAATTTTTAAAGAAAAAATAGAGAAAACCCTTTTTAAACGACTCCAAATCTGCGAAAATCAAAAGAAAAGGGGTCGGGAGTTACATTTGAAAAAAGGAAAGATAAGAATAAAATCCAAGGCACCCTTTCAATCTAACCAAGGCTAGTTGCGTGATTTAGTAAAAAATTTTCTTAATTTAACCTAAGAATTTATCACATTTGGATGTCATTATATGGATGCAAAACCTAAATCTAGGAGGATATCGGAGGGTCGAAATATCTTTTCAAAATTTAATTAGTGCAAATCACATTAATTGTGATGCCCAAGAGTGACTCTTTGAAGAGGTCACGAATATATAAAAATATGAGACTCGAAAAAAAGAAGAAGATAATAATTATACAAATATACATAATCTAAAGGAATGCATCATAACGGGTGCGGGGGACTAAGATTCATGACTCTATTTTCCTTTTTATAAAGGGAATACGAGCGTGCTAAGGTTAAGAAACCATATTCGTCCATATCCCATTTTTAAAGGGTTAATTCTCCTAATTTGTGGTCAAGCAAATGATCTAACATATCTCTAATTTTTCTAAATGAGATGCAACTCTAACTGTTATATTTTATACATAAGGATAGGGGATATATAGGGAAATATTATGCAAAAGTGATAAGGATCCTAAAAAATGAAAAAATATGCATGAAATGTAATGATTTGACATACAAATATGATCTAACGTATGAACGGTTCCTAAGGGTTTAACATTGGACTAACCCTATGTCTATAAGGTCTCACTAGCATTGGACTAGTGAGAAATCGAAAAAAAACCCACAATTAGCGTTGGACTAGTGTGGTGGCGTCACACATTTATTACAATCAAATAAAACTTATAAAACATAATAAAGCAAAATAAATACATAAATCACATAAAACGCATAACACATAAGCATGATATCTAGATGCAAAATCCTAAGAAAACGAGTAACACGTAAACACACAAGCATGCAAAACACACAAAGCAAATAAAGCAAATAAAACCCTAACTATTACATTTGGGGGCCCTAACTACAATCTAAAGGGGGAAGGAATAAAATAAATAAATAAAATAAATACCTAACTATTACATTTTCTATTTAAATACATATCTTGAACCCCCCTAATTATTACAATTTGGCATTTAAATACCTTCCAAATAATTAAAAATTAAAATAATTATACAAAATTAAAACAAGTAAGGTGACTAAATAAATAAATGAAATAGCATAAAAACATTCAAAAAGCATGCAATTACACACATAGGAGCACATAAGTTCAAGTAAAATCAAAATAAAGAGTAAAGCATACCTCCCTTGAATTGGCGACCTAATGAAATGAAATTTCTCCTTTCTACCCTCCAACACACAAAACAAAATGATTAAGATACCACTTTAAATAACAAATAATCATAAGAGATGAAAATAAACATGAAATTGAACAATTAAACATTTAAATGAAAGTAAACAACCCATATTCAAAAAATTAAAACAAGCAAGGACCTAATTGAAACAATTAAAGAAGTGTGAGGGGTCAAATTATTATTACAAACATTAGAGGTCAAAAATTAAAATAAAAATTAAGGGTTTAAGATGAAGCCTATCAAAACTAAATGCTAAAATTCACAAAAATAAATCAAAACCCTCTCACCAAACCCCAATAAAAAAATATTACCCAAATCTAAACTATTTTTACAAAAATCCAAATAAAAAAACCATAAATCTATCAAAATTATTAAACCTTCAAATTTCATTCTAAAATTCAGAAATATTCTGTCCAAAGATCAAATTAAAGTCTGCCAAGGAAAAACAACATTTTAAAAGGGCAATATTGATTGATTTTTCTAATTTTTTGGGCCATAGTAGCATTAGGCAATAATTCGAGGGTCAAAATGTAATTTTTTGAAGATATTTCATGCAGCCTTTGAAGCTTCATCTTCTTTGTTAGGTTCTTTCTGTTGCAACTTTCTACCGCAACTTTGCGGCTTATCCAATTCAGATATCCAAAAACGAAATCAGCAAAACTCATCAATCAAAACCCACAATCACATTCCTACCATGAACGCGTAGCCATTGATGGACAAAGAAAATCATACGGAAACTGGCAAGGAAAAAAAAGAAAACACAAATCAGCTTCTGATGGAACCAACGATGGAACCATCAGGAGTCAAAACTTTCCAACTACGTCACCTAAACCACCAAACATCAAACCATTTCCAATCCCTGTGGGTAAGCTCGAACCATCACAGGCCAAAATTTTTTAACAACAGAGCTCACAAAAGAATAACTAGCAAACCCATATACAACCTAAGAAAATTCATGCGTTGGCTCAATAAAATCTCATAAAAAGTGTTAGATTAGCAAGTTTAAAAGGTATTCATTACCTGCAAGCAGTTACAGACTGAATTAACGTGAGGAAAATGAGGAGCTTGGGCCTGGAGTGTTGGATATGAAGCGGAAAATTTCGTCCGCAGTTCCTCTAGTCTGGTGAAGCAGGCAAGTTGAGGTCTCAATTTGAGGGTGCTACAATGTCTTTCTCTGAAAATTTATACCATGAAACTTCCTACCCAAACACCATAGATTATCCAGGAAAAGAAATTTTCCCAATAAAAGCACTATTGAGACCAGAAATAAGCAAGAAATAGGGCTCAATAATCAGCCCAGACACCGTAGATTATCCAGGAAAAGAAATTTTCCCAAAAAAAAACACTATTGAGACCAGAAATGAGCAAGAAATAGGGCTCAATAATCAGCCTTGGCTCACCAATTTTGCAGAAATTTTTCTACACTTTTCCTCTCTTCTCCCGCGATTTTCCTTTTGTATTTCTTCCTCTTTTCTTTTGTTTTTCTTCTTGTTTTTCCCTCTGATCTTCCCCAGACTTTCCCCCTCTCTCTTTCCTTTCTTTTTTTCCTCCTTTTTTCCTTCCTCTCTTTTTCTCTTTTCTTCTTCCCCGAAACCCTCTTTTCCTCCTCTGCCCGAAGCCTCTCTCTTTTCTCTCTCACCAGAATCTCTTCCTTGTTTCCCTTGCTTTTCCCTTTTTTTTTTGCCCATGACCTTTTCCCTTAGTTTTCTTCCTCCCCTCCTTTGTTTCTTTCCCCGATTTCCCCTTGTTGCCCGTAGCTTTTTTCTTGCTTATTTTCTTTTTTTCACCGCCAGCCCCTTTTTCCATTTTCTTTTGTTTGTTTTTTTCTTCAAATTTTCCTAGGCTCAACACTTGTCTTGCCACCTACCCCCCTCTTGCATGTGTTGTCAAAAGAAAGAGGCACTTGTCTCATGCTCCCCTAACACACTTGTCTAATGCTCCTCTAACACACTTGTCTACCATGCATACCCTCCACCTATCTTCTTATTTTTATTTATTTATTATATATTTTTTTTAAAATCAATTTAGGTAAACAAAAATGTTAATTCTTAATTGCAAATGCATTGCAAAATTTTCATTTATTTTAAAGAAATTGAATCTAAAACAAATTTTTTTGAATTTTTGTGAGAATTTTTCCTTTTCAGAAATTTAATGCAAAAATATCTTAAAAATAAAAATGATGAATCTAATTTATAAAAATAAGCAAAAATTCACTAACAATCATTTTGCAAACTTAATTAATTAAAATAAAATAAAATAAAAATAGAATGAAAACAAGAATAAATAATAAGAAATAAAGCTAAAATTTAAATTAAATAAAATTGAAATTTTGGTGTCTACAGTACAAAAAACTGGATAAGAACCTCTATGAAGAGCTAACAAATTGAGAAGGACCGAACATAAGGACGATATTGGTAAGCTACCAGAATAGCTTAGTTCCTCATTTCTCTCCTCTCTATTACTCTCCTAAGCAAAGCTGCAATAACAGGAAAACTTATGCAGACACACAAACTAATATTGATAATACCCTGTATACTACTCCAAAACCGCCGCCTCCTATTCTGTTTTGAGGGGCGAAAGTGTCTTGTTGTTGACCTCAAAGAGTTGTATGAGAATAGCCTGACATTGCTGGTAGCAAGCTCCAACCATGCAGAAGCAGATAGAAAACCAGAGAATCAGAAGTGATCAAATACAAAATCATGGAAAAGAGTTGTAGATCAGTATACGCACTATTCAGATAAAACCAAAACGCCCATCCTAAAATATGCAGCAGGTTATAAATCTCGTAAAACAAATTTAGGTTCTTATATCTTTGAACTGAAACTGTTATCTAAGTTGTGAGGAGCTAAAGGCACTTATGTCCCGCTTAGATTAAGCTCAAACTGAAACCTGACTTTGGAGCTTTATTTCTTACCATGTATGCTAACTTTTTTCTGAACCAAACAACTCTAAACTGGGTAACATAGCTATCTTAAGAATACATGGATCGGCTCCACTTATCAAGTTAAAAAAAACAGATGTTTCCTAAAGACGCATAGTTATGATGAGAAGCTTGAAGGTTACGATTGCCTGGGGAATATCTAGAGTTGAAAATTGGAAATCAGGAAAGATAAATTCAAGTTCGATTGCTTATTCGTAAATTGTTAAAGTTTTGAGCATGATATTAACAGCCTAATTTGTAGTTCAAGTTTGGAGACATTTGCTTTAGAAGATGATAACTAATGAAAATTTTCATGGCAAATCCCTTTTCACTCATTAATACCTCTCCTTTTCATGCGGACAACACGAAAATCCCTGAAGAAAACAGAAATGGCCTATAGAGTATTTCACTTTCAACAAGAATGTTAAATCCAATCAACAAAATTATCACCATGCTCAAATTCAGCAATATTTGGAAAGAACCTCCATTCAAGCCTAAACCAAAAATTGAAATATTCTTGGTTCTTACCTCGTGGCACATGTGCTTTATTTGTTTCCTTGCAAGAACCAAATGCACTGAAACAGCTACTAAACCCCATCCCTCCGTTTACTCATCTGATGACAAGACCCCACCAAGAAAAATCTTACAATCATTGATGCACCTGCTTCAAATCCAGACCCATTACTTCGTAAGATAAGACAACAGAGTAGGAAAACCCCATTGAGGAAAAAAAAATGGGCAAACCTTCACCCAACTTCCCGTAGGTTGTCTTGGACGGCAAAGGAGGATTTTACTAGAATTTGGGTGTTGGTGAATAAAGAATTGAACTATACCTAGGAAGATGGGATAGGGAAATGAAAGGGCAGAGAAGGGAGAGGAAGTGTGAGGAAGAGTGGCGGGGATGAAAGGCGGGTCAGCTTAGGGTTAGAAAAAAGGGAAAAGGAAGAGTGCTTTAATTATTCCCTTTCTCTGTTTCCTCCAAGCAAGGATGGTCCGGAGATCTAGAGGAGTCGAGGCTATGAAGGGCGAGGGTCTGGGTCCGGACGGTTTGGAGATCTAGGGAGGAAAGGCAGTGAGAGATGCTGATGATAGCGAGGATCTTGCTACGGAATTGAAAGGCCTCCCAATGGCTGAGAGATAAACGAGAGGAAGAAGGTGTGGCGGTGGAGGAGAAATGGAGAAAAGAAAAGAAACAGCGAGGAAGACAAATGCAATGGAAAGTGAAGGATGCAAGGGTTGGAGGGTGATCTAACGAGGCTGAACTTGAAGCAGAAGGAGGCGAAAGAGGAATCCCAGGGCTGGTGGGAGAAAGCGGACCTGTGATGCTGGGTAGAAAAGGAGCCGATAGAGGAGAGGGAGACAGTCTGTTGGCGGAGGAGGAGGAGGAGCGAATAGACAAAGTATGAGGATGTATGTAACCCTAGAGGAAAGGACAGAGAAATGGAGAGAGGAGAAAAAGCTTGCCACGGAATAGGGAGGAGAGGAGGGAAAAACGGGAATGGAAGAGAAGAGAGGAAAGAAAGAAAGAGTCTGACCCATGCAATGCGCCAAAAAAAAAAAGGAACGAAATATGAGGTCACGTGAGGACGACGAAATCACGTGCAGAACGACCAGAGCTTGGCTCTTTTATTACTTACTAGGAGGGGATCACTGCGCGATGCGCGGTGTTAATTTCATGCTGCCCAGAAAATGCCCAGATTTTCAAGTGGAGATATCATAAATCGTATGCATTGCATTTAAGTTATTTGGTTATAAAATGATTAAGCTTTTAAATAAGCAATGTTGTAAGAAAATGTGAGTAAATAAAGGTTTGCATCTAACATGGTGTCAAGAAAAAGAGCGAAAAGAAAATAATTGAGGCGAATAAAATTGAAGCTCATAGTATGATTTTGCTTCATGTAGAGATGGGATGAAGTGTTGGGAGAAGTAAATGGGAGATTCAAAAATATTAAACAATGAGTAAACACTATTAATTTTTTCTATTATTCTGTGGAGGATTGATTATCCGTGGTGTTTTTAAATTTACAACGAGCATTAATATTGATGTTGTTCAATCGTTTCTATATTGTTTATCCAATTCTTTGCATGTAACATGAAAATCGGAACAACTAACGCAACAACTCTAGTCAGGAGAATGGAAGTGTGACACATGGTATGACGTAGGTGTACACTGAGAATGAAGGGGGTTCATATTTTTGAAAATGGATCCTCCGTGCAACAATCTATCTTCACAGTCAATAGAAACGTTCCCTAACCGAAGTTTATTGTTGGGAGAATGAAATAACCAGTTGACAAATAAAAAGGCGGAATTCTTGGCGCACTTGAGTTTCATGCCATAACAGGCCATTTATATGAAATTAATTACTGATTATGCGGAAAAAGGTAGCAGGAAAACGATGAAAGCATGCAAATTGCCCAATCCTAGCCATCTAACTTGCAAATTGTTGTGATGACAGATGTTGAATTATTTGAGGCCATACAATTAGGAGGCATATAATTAGTAAAAAGAATTATTGAATTAAAGAGGTAAGTGAAAATTGCAATTCAGTGTCATTGAGAATACAACACACCGTAATTGGACAAAATTAGGAAGTACATAATAGGTCCAATATACACAATATGATGCATTGAAACAAAAGTTGGTCACTATCTTTACAAACAAAACCTCTTATTTAAAATGTAAAAGGTACATAATGTCTACAATAATATGTATCCAAAAATGAGGCTAATAAATAATCACTGTAGATCCATGCAGGGCAGACATAGAAATAATTCCAATCTTGATTCTAGGGGTGCATGACACTTCAATCATGATAATGCAAGGGAAACGGTAAGAGTTCTTCCACTCTTCGGGCTTTGACTCATTGCTAAGCAAAACAAGCCAAACAAATCATTAAGCATTCTCTCAAATAATTTACTTAATTTGAACTCAAGCCACACAATCAAATAACAGTAAGTATAAAGATATCTGATTGGGCCTAGAACAACAAAGCCTAAAGAAGTGTCAGATGTTTTAAATGAGGTCCTTTAATCTCCATATCTTGACTAATAACCTGCACATAGAGCAGCAGAAACATATTCCAAGGAAAGTGAAGAAAATTCTCTTAACAAATTTAGCAAGTCAGCAAAATGTTGAACACAAAGTCATAGCTCAGGAAATCCTCATCAATCCATTTTAGCTGTGAGGAGTAAAGACAAGTTACATTAAATAGCTATCAATGATACAGTCAACCAAACACAGTAGCTCTAGTATGGTAAAAGAATATTGAAATGGTCAAATAATAGTGAATTTCCCAAAGAATAGGAAACTTAAATGACCAATGCCTATCTTAGGGCCAAGTAACCCAAGGGTCTTTTCTTGAAACTCAATCTCTAGCTTTTTCTTAACATTTTAATCATTACAGTAATGACCATAATGATTTCAGTATCAATATTTCAACTTGCACTTCTTTGCACACCTTTCTTCTTTTCTTTTACGTCCCTGCTCATACTACCAATGCCTCTCATCCTTTTTTCAACAAGTTTATACCCATAAATATTGAAGTTCAAGAAATGAACCCAAAAGTTAAAGATGAAATATACAAATTTATTACCAAGTAAAACTTACTCTAACAACAAAAGTGTAATCAATCTATAAAATTCATCAATGAAAAGAAACTAATGATTCGTTATTCAAAAGCCCACCAAAAGAAGATGACATTTTCACACTACAAAATAGTCTATCTAGATTGCCAAATAAGGAAGCTGACATGCTATGGAGTTCCAAATATGGATGTGCATAATATCTGCTCAACCAACTCACCTAGTTTAAGATATTCTCACCTATCAATTAAATAGAAACTCAATTAATTTGAACTTATACTATCATTAAAACCCAAAAAAGGAAAAACAACAATAAAAGGTGAACAAACACCTACTTAAAGGCTATCTTCACCATTTGTTTATTCCTGGACCATAAATAAAGATTGCTTCTTCCTGTAGTGGATACTAGAAAAAGAAGAAAGAAGAAAGAAAAGGCCAGAGATAAAAATCTGATGGGGAAAAATTTATCCCTGAGAAATTTCAATGGCAAAGTACCTTCGGTTGTGTAGACAATCATCTCTCTAGTCTTACTCTCAAACATATACTACTTTAGAAATATTGACTTGTCCTAAAAGATGCAGAGACAGAAATTGCATGAAGACCAGGTCCCATAATCAATGAAAAAACAAGAAAAGAACAAAAGGATTCAACTTTTAACCATTGCAAAAAATGATTCCTGAACCAGCTTAGAGGTTTCTTCGGAAAATCTTTAAACTTCTCTGCAAAAGTGAAAGTGAAAAGTCTTAACCTCGACCATTTTGTTCCATATTAGTTAATGTTATTTATCATTTAACTTCTGATTTAACAAATGCACTTGGTATAATTTTGGCAGATTTCATTTTGATAGGTAAAAGGATTCACTCAAAGCTAGTATTTAAAAGAAGAATATTAAAATCTAAAAAAAAAAGGCCCAAAGTACCGTGAAAAAAATAGGAGCAAGAGCTTTACCACAATTTTTTGCCATCCTCCACAAACCTCTGTCATAGAGGGAAAGGTCACAAATTGAAAAGGGAAACAAACCAAAGCAAAAAACTTGTGGGCTAAAAAGTTTCTTACCACAGAGGTTGTTCTTCCTTTTCTTCCTCACTCTGTAAAAATGCAAATTGTAATATGAGAGTATAAACGAAGTAAAAAGATGGGAAAAATCACAGATGAATGTGCGCCAAGAAAAGAAGCAATCAGTGTTTCTATAACAGGGGCTCTACAATGCATAGGTGTTTTAGGGATTAAATGCTTCTAGAATGCTTTAAGAAAACACTATAACTCGTACTTTCTGTCAAACAGCACTAGAAAAAATGTTTACAGAGGAAAATAGGAAATGTTCATGCCTATTTTTTAGTTAAAACCCAATAAATTCATCTTCCTTTCTATAACAATAATAGTATAATCCAATAAAATAAAAAGACAAAATAAAAACTTCAAGTGATTTGAGAGTAGAGACCGAAATTAAAAGGACAAAGTTTTTATCGGCAAAAAATAAATAAACAAATAAATCAATAGATAAATAAAGTAGAACAGACCTTTGGAGGACAAAAAAGGATGGAATATATCCACAAGTACTTGCATTTGCATCCCATAAAACTTGTCATCTTTTTCCTGCAAAGATAATACTATAAAAATTAGGAAATCAGATAATAAAACATAAGACACATAAAATAAAATAAACAATCTTAAGATATAAAGATTAGAAGATCAAAGTTCTTATCGCTAAGAAAATAATTGAGTAACAGAGATATTAAACCAAGCGTTATTAATTTTTAAGCAAATAAAAACCATTGGAAGAACAGAGAAAAGTTGAGTAAATCTACAGGTTATTTGTAGCTCATCTCATCTAAAAAGATCAGAAACAAAAGCCAGAAAATTGAAGGTCATTTGTGGTTGTTGTTGACCTTAATTTTTTATTAAAAGAAACTTTAAATGGGGATTTGATAAGGAATCAAGAAAAAGCATTAGTACATCCGTTAGGAGAGGGTGTTAGCAAAACACCCTGACAAATAGTTGATGGCAATAAATAGAACGGGAAGTTGATGACAAATAGTTGAGCAAGCGAAAGGGAGATCACCTCTGACAGAGCAGGGACAGAAGAAATGGGGTGAATGGTTTTCCGATGAAAGGAAAGTGAAAGTGAAGATGAATAACCAAAGTTGGCATGCTTGTTCAGGTATCCAAGAAAACGAATTTCTGGTCTACTCCGGGCAGCAGCAGGTCTTGTTGTCGGAGCTTGGCACCAAAAACCGGTACTGGTATGCTCGTCTCTCGGACTCTGATTCTCCACCTATACAAGTAGCTTCGCGGATGAAGCTGCCAGAGTCTCATGCGTTTAGGAGCTTCATATCCAAACCAACTCTAACAAGGGAAAAAAATCAGTTAGAATCATATAATTGAAAAAAAAAAAAGGAAAGAGAAGAAAGGGAAAAGGAGGGAGGGGGGAAAAGGGAAGGAAAAACAGAGGAAAAAGGACCAAATAAAAAACAACAAAAAGGAACAAAGGAACAAAGAAAAGAAAAGAAAAATGGAAGGGGAGAGGAGAGGAGCTCTGGAGAGCAACGAAGCGACGGAAATGAATGAGGGGAAAGAAAACAAGGGAAGCCCTAAAACAAAATTTTTGGCACGTGAGAAACACATGATGGACGACCACTATCCAGCCAATAAAACTTGGCCACGTCAGCACAACAACCACCATTTTTAAAAGATTCATTCGCGCTTTTACTATATAGGTTGATAATAATAATAATAATTAATGTAGATAAAATTACTATTTTTTATTAGCCAAAAAAAATTGAGGAACAGTGTTTTTAGGCCGGTTATAGTGCGATTGTTAGCAAGTTTTGGGGTGTTTCGGCCATTTGGCTGTAGGACTAATTGGGGTTTATGGCCTCTAGATTGGGGCCGGTACCCAGTCTAGACTCCACAGGCTGGATACCGATGCAGAGTTCTAATCTTCTCTCTGAATTGCCCAGCCTGCGATCATTTTGTTCCTTACCCTGTTACCCATGCCCCTAGCCCTCCTTGCCCCTGCCCGGCTCCTCTCTTTCCCGACAAGGGCCAATCCCTTCTCCTCTCCCACAGACCAAGAAGAAGGCCAAAAATTGGCAAATGCAGCAAGTAAAGGGAGATTCAGACAAAGAAACCTCGCCACCATCAACACCTTCATATTCTAGGTTTTCTCTTTTCTTTTTTGGGTTTTAACCATCTTTCTGAATCCTTTTTTTCCCTTGTGCCGTTTAATTTCGATGTTGAAAATCAATTGCTCTCTCTCTCTCTCTCTCTCTCTCTCTCTGTCTCTCTAATAATTTCCTGCAATTTTCTATTTTTTCGTTTGTGCTCATTTGCTTAAATTAAGTGGTTAATTAGCTTCTGTAAATTTAATAATTACCATGGAACTTAACGTTTGTTAGTATTATGTGGTTGAATAGTTGGAGATTTTCTTGTAAGTTTGGAAATCAGGGAGGGGAATGCCCCCTTTCTTGCCTAAGATGCACTGGATTAGGCTTTTCAGAATTGGTCACTTAAGAGAAAGATTGAACTGGGTTGGGTGATGGGGAGTGCCTTGTATAAGATGTCACCCACTGAAGTAGCCTTCAACCCACTGAATTCGTTTAAGCGGATTCCATTACTTAACAATTTTCATTGCTTGACTGCTCATTGCTCCTGCTTTTTGTTGAATGACTTGGTGGTTTAATAGTTTTTTTCTAATCTAAAACTTAACACCCTAAAAAAGGCCAAATAAAAGGCTCAGGCACTAAAGATGGCTAAGTTTGTCAAATATGTGAGGACTGTCAGGAAGAAAGCCAAGAAGGTTCATACACAAATGACCTTCCAGGGTCCTAAGACATTGAAAAAGGATGAGAACCCAGAGTATCCATGCATTTGCGCTACTCAAAGGAATAAATTGGACCATTATCAGATTCTCTAATATCTTTTGACTTCAGAATTTGCCAAGAAGAAGATTGAAGATAACACTACATTGGTTTTGATAGTTGACATGCGTGCTAATGGGGAGATTAAAGATGCACTGAAGAAGATGTATGACATTTAGACCAAGGAATTGAACCCTTTGATCAGGTAACGATTGCAGGTCACAATGGCATTTTAGCTTGTTCCTTTTCAGAATGCTAAAAATAGTTTGTTGATTGGTCTTAAAATGGTGTGTTTGCACAGTGTTGCCCTTCTTATCTTGAAGACATTGTATTTAGCAATGTTTTGGCTATCCATTTTGAATATACAACCAAAGTGAAAATGTTTATGCCACGCTTATGTGCTTTAGAAGAACTAAAGCTCTAAACTAAGATCGCCAAACATTTTAGATATTGAGAGATTGAGCAGTGGAGTGTTATTGCGTGATACCTTTTGCCTGCACATGCCCCATCCGAGCCATTATATTTGCAACCCAAGCACGAATTAAGTTATGCCACTAAGGCTATTTTGAGGATTGTGTTTAAAAGTAGAAGTTATCAAATTGGAAGCCATTAAAGTCTCTCACACATATTTTAGGCATCAATTCAATTATATCTGCTTCATTTAAGTGCATTCTGTTCAAGTTTTGCTTCAAATTTCATGTAAATTATTTTTTGTAAATTGGAAAGTGAATATTGAGTTTTTAGTGCTCATTTCGTTTGCATTTTCAAGGTATAGAAGAGTTACAAGAAACCTTGACACATGATTAATTATCTTTTTGTGTTAGTACTTTGTAGAAATTGGCTGCAAGATTCAGACTAGGGGCCTAAACTCTTTCATTTTCAGTTTTTGTGATTGGGACTTTGATGCCACATATTGGGGAGCAATGGGTGGCCCTTGCTAGACTGCTTCCTCTAACTTTGGAGGGGTTACAAGAGTAGAACAGGGACTCAGGGAAGTGGACTACAAGCTATTAGTTCATGTGATGACCCCGCTTTCCCCCTAAGGCGTATCCCAAGGTTTAGCGGATCGCCTGCCCCGCTCTCGCCAGAACTCACTACAGCCCTCAAATAAATTACAATGTAAATCTCAAATACTATATCAAATACTCCATGAATTTACATACCAAAAGTGAATCGAAATTCAAAATATACATGAGATATTCCATCCAGTCACACTAATAAGTTAATACAAGTGCTTCCTTTGCCTCGAGTCCTGTGGAGATGAAATAAATATTTTGGGGTGAGCTAGAAGCTCAGCGAATGTCCAGTAAAAATCAATAATCAAATAAGTTTCACAATAGTGCATTTAGATGATATCATGAATCAGTGATCAAATGTAAGTTTATTGCTTTTGTGAGCCAGTGAAATCATTGTACTTAAACATTCAATGCTCAAATAGATCAAGTACCAGTTATGCAATACAAGGGAGCCATCGGTGCTCCAACATTCAAGGCAAGTCAAATGTCAATAAGGTGGAGACGTTAGTGTTAAGCACAAGGCTTCCAAGCACTCATTTGAGCCAAATCATTGTATGACACACACGCAAGCACACATGATATGCAATCGAGTAAACAGTGCAAGCAATAGTTCGAAAAGTAACTTTGGAAACAGTTTTGGAATCACTCACCAACCACAGCTCATGATCCTCATCTATCATAGATAGTTTCCCTGCTCAAGTCCAAGTCCTAGATCACAAATATCATGTCAATCAAAGGAAATTCTAAAATCATCAAGTTCCTTTCACCTTTTGGCATTTTAATCACAACTGAACCTACACTTATCGGATTGAGATGAATCTTATGGTGTTTCGAAACTAAGACATAGGCCTACATTTATTATGAAGACCTACAAAGCCAAATCATGTATTTTCATGGTAAAAAATTGAAATCTCAGAAAAAGTAAAAGCTGTCGGTTAAACAGGGCATTTGGGCAATTAGGGGTATTTTAGTCATTTTACAAGTTACAGTGCTCCGATTGAGCTGAAATTTTTTGGGTAGAAAGCTAACTCAAATTCCTACAACTTTCATGTTTTGAGCAAGAACTGATTTGGCGTTTATCATGGACGAATATGCAGTTCAAGTGGTGAGTGCAAATCTGGAATAATGCTGGCCGCAAAGAAATAATTGGGAAACAAGAGATGTCTTCAACAAAACTTAACTTCCATGGCTCAAATCCAACATACAATCATATAAACTCAAGTATCTTCAAAGATTAGTGGGTTGGTAATACTTTTACCTCATTTTTCCATCAAAACTCAAGAGGAAAGCCACCAAGAAGCTCAAGAAAATTCTTCCTCCAAGGCTCCTCTTCAAGCTTGATTCAAGAGTTTATGGAGCAAACATGTTTCCTCTCTTGTTTGAGTAAGAAATCATGGCTGGAAAATGAAGCTTTTCCTCTCTCTTCTCTCTCTATCATCCGGCCACCAAGAAGGAAAAATGGAAGAAGATGGAACAAGTTGGTAGCTTCTTTGGTTTATAAAGAAAATGGGTTGGCCAAACCTTGAATGGAATTTTGACAAATGTCAATTGGTAATTCCTTCCTTTCAAAATATCTTTGAAATCTTGCCAATAAACCCTTCATTTCCACTCAAATATAGTTTGCACATCCAAATAAGCTTGACTAGTTCAATTAACCCTTGCAAATGCTTTTAAAATTATTGAACGGAAACAAGAAGGTATAAAATTATATAAAAATCATTTTCCAATCACTAAGAAATACAATTCATTCAAAGTAGAAAATTTTAAAAATAATTTTGTTTTCGGGGCGTCACAGTTCAAAGACAAGGCTAGTGTTGCGATCCTTGATGTTTGTTGTGGATTTTATTTTGTGGGATAATCCAACTGACTAAGCCACACTCATAAGTTGTCTAGTATTTCTAAAAGTAGTAGGCCGACACTTGTTGGCACAGCTGCAGTTCGTGTCAAACTAGCAGCAACATTGCTTTTTGTAGACTTGGCAGTATTCCGAATGCATCATATAATGCATGTCACTGTGTTTCACTACAATCATTGGATAGCAGATATCATAGTGGACTTCTTCCAAGTTGGAACTCAAAGATTGCTAGGTTAATCAATTTTTTGTATTGAAACTTGATGAGCATAGAACCTATGAATATTAACTCTTTTTTCCCTCTAGAATGTACATTCAACGTGCATGCTATTCAGTGATTGTACTCGATATAAAGACCATTTATTTATTATTATTATTTTTTTGAAAAAAATTTCTTTTCAACATTTTTATTAATGTTAAAACTGTATTTGGGACGTCGTGGGGCTCCATCGTGTTTTAAGTAGCTAATACATTATGCATTTAGGTTTGATGGTACTTACAAATGTTACTAAATTTGTTCTTCTTTACAAATCTGGGCACCCCATGCTGTGCGTGGGGCTCCATATCTAGTTCTCCTTTAAGCCTCTAAAAATTGGAGTTCTTTCTCCTCCTCATCATCAAGAATCATTCTAAAAACTCAAAATCAAGATCATCATCATCAATGAACAATACTTGGTCTATGGAGAGCGAAGTGAGGGGGGTAGCATTCCTTTCTTCTAAACCTCTAAAAATTGGAATTCTCCTCGGATCAAGACATATGTTGGGCCACAACCAATATCAGTCGCTGGTACTCTCCTCTTTACATCTCTGTTTCGGTGCTGAAAATTTGCACACTCTGTTTCAAAATTTTGCTGAACAAAGAATTTTGGGGTTTTTTTTTTTGAGATTCTCAGGAAATGGATTCTGATTTTCGTTGAAGGGAGGAATTAAATGTTTTTTGTGGGTGTTTGATGAGCTTGCTCTCCTTTTTGCTAAAACTGAAATTTGGGTTTTTGGTGATTTTTGATGAAATCATTTGGTGTTTTGTTTTGTTTGGACAGAGGGAATTATATGGTTTTTTGTCGGTTTTTGATGAGATTGCTGTAGATTTTTTTTAATATAATTACTACAGACAGTCTTTTTAGTAAGTCTTTTTAGTAAGAATGAACTTTGGCTTGGGTTTGTGCTCAGATTGAATATAGATTTTCTTGTTCTTGGAAATGTGAACTTTGGGGCTTTTGTAGGTTCCTGATGAAATTTAATGTTTATTTGTTGTTATTGACAAAAAGAATTGTGGGTTATGGGGTTCCTGAGAAAATTGAACTTGCATTTTTATTATGGCTTTCCCACTTTGTTTGAGACTTTGGGGCTCATGAAATTGAATAAAAACTTTTTGGGTCTTGAAAGAAAGAATTCTTGGTTTTTTGGGATTTTCTCTACATTTATGTTATGGTTTCCCCACTTTTTTTTTGGTTTTTTGTTGGTTTGTGATGAATATGAGTGTATATTTGTTGTTCTTGAAAAATAGAATTGTGGGTTTTTGGGGTTTTCTAAGGAAATTGAACATGCACAATTATTTTATCTTTCCCACTTTGTTTCTTGGATAAATTTTGTATGATGAATTATGATTTTGGATATTGATATTAAGTGTTATTAAATTTGATTTTGCTAGACAATGCTTTTATTTAATATGAGGTATGTTATCATGCGGATATGCACCGAGTTATTCTTGGTATTTGGATATTTTTTTCAAGAAAACTTACAGCTACTAATTCTCTCACTTTATGTGTTAGAAGTGGAGCTATGGATATGTACTTCCATCCAAGTTTTTATCTTTCAATTGCAGATTGGCTTGTATTTGGTTATTTAACCAGAACAATGTTTTTGGCTTATTTACAGGATATTTAGGACAGACCTGAAAATTTGCATGATTCATTCATTTTGGTCATGTCTTATTCTCTTTCTCTAAGGACCCTTTTGTTTACATGTTACTTTCTCGAAATGCAAATTTTTTTAGCTACATACTGATTTTGCTTGTAGGAGGTCATAGTCAACTGGAGTATTTGAAACTTAAAGCACCTTATGAAGTGAGGCAAAGATGACAAAGATACTTCACTGCTGGAGGATGAGCTTCGTAGCTAGATTATGGATATGGATTAAAAATTTTGAAGGACAGTAGCATCAATTTCCTTTGCATTGTTCTGATGCTTGGAATCTCTTGGGTGAGGACCTTGGTCCTTTAAACAGCAGGAACTTGAATCATTGGAATTGTAGCTTGATGTGTCTCTGAAGTAGGCCTACTCAGGTAATGAACTATACCATTCTCCTTTTCTATTCAACTCCATACAATGCCTCTTTGAGTAAGTTTGCATGGTCCATTCACATTTGTCCTATCTCAATGCCTCTCCAATTATATTTACTTGTATTTATTTTGTTTGGGAAATGTTATGGTCTTATTTTAGTGTTTTAGGATTGACCTGAAAAGTTGCAAGGTTAAGTCTCGTGTTTTTTAGTGATTGTAAATTTTTTGAGTTCCTTATTATCTGTTGGGCAATGTGCCTAGTGCCTTATTTATATGTATGGTCCATTGATGAGATATCGAATTTGGCTTAGAATGATAAATAGATTCCTTGAAGGTTGGCATCTTGTCCATTAATTAATGATGTCATTGGTAGCAACAATGCTGGTAATTGAATGAAGAATTTTGTCAAGATTAAAACATTTAACTTAATCATTGGGAAAATGAATACACTATCTAACTGGTATCAGTATTGTTACTTACTTATCTGTTCCCTGTGGCTTGGTGTGGAATAATATAAACATTGAACTTGCATGGTTTCAGTTACTTTGGACATTTTTCATGCTTTCTAGTGATTGTGGAGTTTTTGAGTTCCTTATATTTATCAGGAAGGTGCTTAACATTTTAGTTATTTAGGTGTCACTGTTGAAATGGAAATTTTGTTTTGAAATGTTAAGTGCTTATCTCCTTCTCTTGTCTTCTTATTCTTCTTCTTCTTTTGCTTTCTTCTCTTGCTTTCATGTGCTTTCTTTCTTCTTCTAGCTTTTAAGGTATGAAAAGCCTATCAATTTCATTACTGCATTCAAAGGTCAACACAGAATCAATTCCACGAGTTTCTGTTTTGTTGAAAATTCTTGTTTTGTTTCTGAAAGTGGCTTTCAAAACAAATTTTGGAAGTTTCTTTTCAATTATTGTGCAATCTGAAATTCCTAGATGAATGCTTTGGTCTAAAATTGAAAGTATAAGTTCATCTTTGGGCTCAGATTGAGGTCAAAGTTAAACTAGCTTTTTGAAGAAATGAGAAGATGATTTTTGTTGAACATGGCAAACTGAACCCAAGAAATTGTTAGCAAAATCAGAAAAGAAAGCCAAGTTCTTGACACTCATGTCTCATGTTCAAACCGTTTTGGTGTTGATGACTTTTTGGCTCATGTTGTACATCTCTAAACCACGTACATTCTGATGTTCAGACCTTTTTGGTGTATGACTTTGTTGTACATATCTAAACCATCAAAATATGAAACCAGCAACATGACATGCCTCAGTTATTTACTTCTCTTAGGACCTGACATAAAAAGACCAATGTGATGTTGGCCTTCTTATTGCTACCATACACAATTGAAACGTTGTCAATTCTTTTTGCTACCTTCAGAGTTGAGAATTATTCAACCCCTTGTTGATCGCACCCCACTCTGGGGTTAATTTTTGAGGGAGATCAGATGGAAGCTTGAGTAGAGAACTTGCTGCTTATTGATGAAATCAAGAAGGCTTAAACTTGTTACAGCTTCAAATTTCAAGAGTTTGAAATGGTTATATCTCAATAGCCAAAATAAAAAAGAGACTTAGAAGAGCTCAAAAAAAAAAAAAAAAAGAGCTCAAAAGAAAAATAAAAAAAAAGATTGAGAAGAGCTCAATTCTCAAGGGCTGACAATGTTTACTTCTCCCAAAAAAAAAAAGGCAGATTGGGAAGAGGCTTAGATCTAAAAATCAGGAAGCCTTTCGAAGAAAGAGAGTCAACATTTTGGCAGAATGTAAGAGCCCCAGATTTTGGTGGGGGTAGGCATTCACAGGTTTGGAACCATTCAGAATATTTTATTTTTGGGCCTTCACTATCCTTTTCTTTGCTCACACTTGTCCCAAGCCTCATTACAAGCTGATAAAAGTCCAAATGTTGGCTAATTTTTGTGACAATTATGAGAAGGAACACTATTCTTTCACCACTTCAGCAGTTTAAATGAATCTGGTAGCACAACTGTTGTAAGGTGATCATGAGATGAACTTAACCAGAAAAATGAGTACTTTGAGCCTTAATCTCTCTTTTTTCTCAGTCCAGTAGCAAAGCCACGTTACAACCAGCACAAAAGTCCATGTGATTGGTTTCTTTATGGTCAGTTAATTTGACAAGATCTTCATTATCTAAACAGAACCCTAAGCCTAATTGTGTACAGAGCTTGATATAACAGTTTGCCATATTCTGTATAGCTCATTTTGATATTTCTTAGAAGGATGAAATACTTTTGATTATTGAGTCAAGCATTCATCCAAGAAAATCATTTTATACAGCAAGTGATTTTGTTGGTTTGTTTTGCATGCAGATTTCTTTATGATGAGTAAACTATAGAAGTTTCATGTATGAAAATACCAGTTTTCTTTGACATCATTGAAGTTTACATGTTTTTCTGGAAACTCTTGAAATTGGTCATGACAGGTGACCCTCTTGAACCAAAGTGTGTTGTTGATAGGTGCTCGTTGATTTCGTTGTCGGTTCTTTTTTGACTATTTTTTATTCTTCTTTTCTGGCATCATTTTCTCTACCATATTTTCCTTGTAGTTTACCTGTTTTGCTGGAAACTCTTGAAATTGGTCATGATAGGTGACCCTCTTGAACCAATGTGTGTTGTTGATAGGTGCTTGTTCATTTCGTAGTCTGTTCCTTTTGACTATTTTTTAATTCTTCTTTTCTGGCATCATTTTCTCTACCATATTTTCCTTGTAGTTTACCTGTTTTGCTGGAAACTCTTGAAATTGGTCATGATAGGTGACCCTCTTGAACCAATGTGTGTTGTTGATAGGTGCTTGTTCATTTCGAAGTCTGTTCCTTTTGACTATCTTTTAATTCTTCTTTTCTGTCATCATTTTCTCTACCATTTTTTCCTTGAGTTCTAATCTGCTGTGACTTTCTTTCTGTAGTTCTGAATCTGAGGAGAGATAAACATGAATATGATATTTAAGTAACATAAACTGCTGGATCTGTAAATTGCTATTTGGGCAGGAACTACTTTTGTTAACTATATTTTGAATCCTCTTGATGGTAACTTTTTCTTTGTTTTTCTTTTTGTTGGATTGGTTGTTTGTTTTTGATTGATTCTTTGCTAATGTTAAAATATTTTTCTTTGGATTTGCTGAGGTATCTCTCTCTGTAAAGAGAATTGCGGTATTTAAAACCATAGAGAACTTCAATTCCATTCAAGCATGGGCTTTCACTGTCCCAAATTTTAGGCTTAGAATCCCAATATCTGCTGTGCAGGTGATCATCTGGATTGCTTTATGATATTAAAGCACAGGATTTGCACCTAAAATCGGCACGTACGACTGCAAATCAAATTCATTATCCTGCCAGTCTTCACATCATACCGATATCAGGAGCTTTATGTATTTACCCTATCTTCAAGCTGTTAAGAGATTCTTCTCCTTTCAGGTCCTTCAAGAAATTACTGCTGGTCTTCTTGATTCAGCAAATGGCTCAGGGATTTTAGGTTTATTGCTAGAATATGCAGGACAATGATACTTGCTCATACTGGAGAAGCTCTCTATTTGCTGGTTGTTTTCTTGTTGACGGTCAGTTTTATTTACTTTATTTTATTTTTTTATTGGTGCACAGCAGTTTCTAACTATTAGCATATAATAAGTGATTAGCCTGTGACAGTTAAATAAGATCAAGAGCCACCCTGTTCGGTTCATATTTTGATTTTGTCCTGCAATTTATACTTTGAGGGATCCCCTTCAGCTAATGCATGACTAGAGAGGGATTGTAGTGAATGGGACAGTTAGTGATACTTGTGATGTGTTATATGATTATGCCAATCTCACCCATTAAGTTGTATGCTGATATGTTACATGATTATGCCAATCTAGCCTGTTAAGTTGTGTGTCAATATATTTCATGAACTGTAGTAGTAGTTCAAGAAAAAGTGCTCATAAAGTCAAAACGTTTTCAACGTTAAAGATGTTGAGAATTCTCAAGATTTTGATGGAGCTTTGGTTGCACTCTTTTGTGGGAAGATGAAGTATTGCTGATATGGTAGCTCATAAGGATTTTTCCTGTACTATAGATCTTATAACTGGTGTTTCTATTCTTACTTCACTAGGATATGATGCAGAATAGCTGCAGGAATTTCCCAAATACTGGGATTGTGGTTTGGTTAACTGAGAGATAAAAAGAGGTATAGATATCAAAGAATCTCAAAGAGACTGGCTAGGGGACCCAACAATAAGGTTTAATGTGGAAATCTTGCTATCTAGCAGATTTAGTTGAGAAAAATAACTGCTGAAAAAAAATTCCCTATAAATACAATAAATGAACCAGAAGTTACATTCCTTCACATTTGTATGGTGAGCTTTGAACTTAATATGCAGAGAGCTAATAAGTTTTTGGTATACATAAGCATACACTAGGGAGATGTCTATAGTCAAAATCAATTTTAGCCCAAGTCCCAAATTACTTTCTGTAGGACACTGTACATGTTTAATCATGCTCTACTTCTGATACTTCCAAAATGTTTCTTTCTGATCTCAAATGGACAAAAACATGAGTATACCTTTTTGGCCTGTGAATTTCCAACTACTGCTTTATTAGAGTTCGTATGTAATATATTGGATTTTGTTAATGACTTTTGCTCGGGCTAGGGTGTCTCATCTGCCATTGACTTTCAGTGAACGTGAAAACAAAGCTGGTTCTTGAAGATATTCTTAGCAAGCATAGATTAACAGCTTCATTTTAAGAATGTCAGTGTCATGTCATTCAAGCCTTTTTGGTTTCAATTTGAAGTGGCTAATCCATCGATCATATTTTTCTTATGCCAAACTGCATGGATACATGTACTCATGTTCTTACATGCAAGCCAAAAATGCATATTTGGGTTTGGTTTGCAAGCTTCTAGATTGAGCATCTCCTTCAGCCACTCTCAAATTGCACTGAATGATGGAAAATTTTCACTTCCATTTTTCTCTTAGAATACCGTTGCTATGTTTTTCTTCAGCTAAGTCCTTCAGCTATTCCCATTAAAAACAGTACCATTAACCAATCTGTGCTTCATTTTAAGTCTCTCCGCACTTTTCTTGCCTAAATATGACTTCGGCCTTAATATTGACACGGAGTGTAGGAATACCCCCAAAATGTCATTTCACTATTCATTGTCTACGGGTACCCTTATCTCAAACTTTTTTTTTCTCCGGGATACACTCGATTCAGAATTGAATGTTGGTTGTTTCACAACTAGTTGTACAAAATATTGATATTAAAGATTTCATACTAATTGCGGGTATTGCAGTTGGTGCCTTACAAAATTATTATGGCATCAATTTTCCATGGCACAGTAAATCTACGATAAACTGAATGAAAAAAAGACATTATAAAAACCAAAGACAAGCATTCATCGACAACGGGAGTGACGGACGGAAGGTGACTCAAAGCTAATAATATGCCACCAACAACTCTAAAAAAAAAAAAATTAGAAAACCTTGAGAAAAATACAACTTGGAAGAGCAAATAGGTAGAGAGGAAACCCATGAGAAATTTTCAGTCTCTAATCAAGACTTTGCTAATAATAATACTCCAATTAAGTGTAAAATTTAGTTCTGTATTTTAAATTATACATCCATTTTGCTAGAAAGTGAGTAAATTTCCAAGATTGCTCAAATTAGAAATTCAAGTTGTTGCAGGACCGTCTGAAGGAAGGAAAATGTGTATAAATGTATATACACACACCCACACGCATGATAGTCATTGAAATTTTGGTTGTTATCTTGTTGAACTTCCAATGCCATTAGCGTAGCTTTCTTTATTAAGTAAATCATGCTAGATAATTTTCAGTTAGTTTATTATTAATATTGGTTTCTATTTTATATATTCAAAGAAAAAACTTAGGGTGCATTTGATAAAACTGAAATCTGAAAACCGAAGTTTGAAATCTAAAATCTGATGTCTGAATCTATTAAGTTATTAAATTATTAAGTATTAAATCTAATACATTTGAGTACATATCACATTCAGTGATAAGTGAATAGCTTATCACTTAATTTTGGAAGCAAGTTTTGAATAGGAAATTTAGTGCCACTTAATTAATTAGGATATTCAATTTTTCGTTATCAAACGGTCTGAATGTGTTAAGATCTAAATCCATTAAGTTTTAGTGTTGAATTGGGTTATAAAATAGGGTCTTAGTCAATTCCAGTGGTCAAAAAACTTAGTCAGTTCTATTGATCTTTAAACTTTGCGATTTATTCCTAATTGATTCTTAGGTCCTACTATGATTTTTTACGAAGGTTAAGAAAGTGTGTCTTGAATTGCAATGAATCTGCCAACTATTAAGATGCTGGTCAATTTAGTATCATAGAGAAAGCCGTGAAGTGGATGGAAAATGCTGATGCATCTTTAGTTTGAATTTACTGAAGGGGTAGGAAGCTTAAATTTGGGCACCGAAATGGTATCAGAGCCCAGAAATGATCTATATTCCCTTAAACAATAACGATGATTATTCTGGTTGGCTAACAAGATTACGATTCCCAAATTTAAGTCAAAATTTAAGTTTGGGTTGGCTAATAAGATATTTATATTTATGATTCTTGATATAAAGGATATTTTTATTTGTAAAGTATATTCAGGATGCATTATAATTATTGATAAGGTATTAAATGAGTTTGTGGAAGTTTCCATAAAATTTTTTCAAGAGAATAGAGTGCATACCGTATCAAGACTAGCAATTTCTTATTAACGAAAGAAAAGGGTCCATTATGCTTCCATAGCTTTATTTCTGATTTTTTATCGACAAAACTCCAGCTACCTCTCCTAGTACTTCTTACTTGGGCGTTTTAACCTCCAATCACAAGGGTGACTTCATTTAAGGGACGCTTCAGAGTTTTGCAGCACAATAGTTTCGTTTTTTACCTCTAAGCGTACTCAGATGCAAAAGATGAAAAGTTATGAAGAAAACTTCTTCTTTTATTAATGAAGAAATTGTAGTACAAGATAGATTTAGCACACCACTCTCTCTCTTTATTCACTAAACATGAACATGAGAGAAAATTTTATAAGGTAAAGTTGCTTCTTCGTGGACTCAATGAATGCCCTTTTGTACAGGCCATCTATCTATTTATAGAGGTTGGTGGACTTTAATGCCGGACTTGAATTGATTCCTTTCACGGACTTCAACTTACTTCAATTCCGTGGACTTGAACAAAATATTTTGGATTCCAGGAGTGACGTAAGTGCTTACGTCTTATTCTATACTTTGACTGCTTGATGCGGTGTTCTTATCTTTTTTTTTTTTCTCCTTGGTACAAGTCGAACACGTGTTATTTTTGTGTTTTCTCATCCTGCATAAAGTTTTGATTGTTTTATTGCTAGATTTTATTCGACTGCTTTCAAATAAACGTATTTTTCAATTTAGATAATTCATTGTTGCCTGCGGGGTCTTTTCTGCATAAGTAGTCATTATTGAAAAAAAATGCTCCATTTCCTCCATATATACGAAAATCTTGTTTGGGTGTATTTTCAAAATTTTGCAGAACAATTTTTATTCAAAGGGCTCTTTGATAATGTATCTTGTTTTCAGAAAAGTATTCATATTCCTTTCGTTGAGGGTAAACTTTTATGTCCAACTTTTTATATTTCATAATTGTGATATGATGAAAGATATCATATTTATTTGAATCTTCAAAGTCTAGTCCAACTGAAATAATCTTGAGCATCAAAATATCTTTGGGACTACATGTAAGATTATTTTGATAAATATGCTTTATTGCTTCTTGATTCTACTAAGGGAGTTTGAAAATTTCAGAAAACTTAGAAGTAGTCGTGTGTATAGCATTGATTACTCCAAAATTGTACCACTTTTGAATAAAATTGCTATCATATCCCTGCACACAATTCATCCGAGAATAAATTTTTATGAAATCTATATAATATATTTTCGTATTTTGTAAACCATATAATTCTCTCATAAAAGAATTGTATTTAGAATTGTATTTAGAAATGAGCGGATGTTCATTACTTATATTATCGAGTATGGGTATCTTTTGAGATGTCTGGTTCCAATTAAAATATGGTCGCAAGGATATTCCATTATTGAGAGAATTTATTCCAGATCTCTCAATCTGTTGACAATTTTCTTGTCCCGTTGAAGGGGGAAGATTTTTCATTTCATCCCTTTTGAATAGGTCATATAATAATGGTTCAATCTTGTTGTAAAGGCTGGTCATAATCTGATCTTGTTCGGCATGCTTGATAAGAAGTTCGAAAACTTTTTTATTTATTTCTTGATAATTCACAATATTCATTACGTCATTTATAGGACTAAATAAGTTATATAGAAAACCCTCTAAAATTTTGGGACAAAAATTAAGATTATGCAAAAATAAAACTTAAAGGTGAAAATAAAATAATTAGGGTAAAACTTATGAGGTATAATTCAATTGATGAATTCAAAAAATAAATTAAAGAATTATTAGAAATACTTTTAATAAGAGAGTAATTTTTCCTATTCTTCACATGCTTTTATGGTAAGAAACCATGGTGAAATAAGAAGAAACCATGGTGAAATAAGAAGAAATAAATCTAGAATGGTTGTAAAATAATGAACCATATTCGACGGATACTTTTTGTCACATAAAGAAACTCTCATCAACATGAGTAGAAGAAATAAAGTATATTCTAAATTTGATTGTAAGAGTGGGTTTTGACAAATAAAAATGCGTTCTGATAGTATTAGTTGCATAACGTTTAGTACTCCTCAAGGACAATATGAACGATTAGTTATACCGTTTGGATTAAAATATGCCTTCCAAATATATCAACGAAAAATGGATAAAATCTTTAAGGATTATCCTTTCGTATATGTATACGTTGATGATATCTTAATAATATCAAATTCAATAGATTAGAGCATTTAAATATATTTTCTGATCTATGTCTAAAACATGGAATTGGATTTTCAGAGAAGAAAGCAACGATATGATTAAAATAAATTGAATTTTTAACTCTAGAAATAAATGGTGAAGGAATAAAAATGCAACTACATGTTTTAGAAAAAATATAAGCATTTTCTGATAAACTAGAAGATAAAGAACAATTACAAAGATTTTTGGGAATATTAAATTATGCGTTAGATTTTATCTGCAATTTAGTAAAAAAAAAAGAACTAAAAAAATTGTTGAAGAAAAATAATAAATATGAATTCTCTGATAATCATATAACTCTAGTAAAGAAAATAAAAGAACAATGTAAAATTTATCATTTTTAACCCTATCATCGGATGAAAATAATCTTATTTTAGAAACTGGTGCTTTTGAGGAAGTATTGTGAGGATTCGAAAGTTTTTATTTATTTTATTTTTATTTTTATTAAGTTAATTTCTAATTTCTTTTATTGTAATTTACTTGCCTTAATTTCTTGGTTGCTTTAAGGGTTGAGTGTGACGCCCCGGAAAAAAAAAATTCAGGCTTTGGAGAGTAATTAAACTACAACTAAAAGACCAAACTAACCTTAAAATTTTAGACTAATTACCATGCGACCATCTCATAAACTATCAAAACCTATAACCAAACCAAGAGAGGAATGTTTCTGTGATAGAAACTGCATACAAGCAGCTGCTAGTCTAAGCGGTGGAAGGTTGGAAGCTAGCTGAGATTGGGGCGGTGATTGAAGGAAAAAAAAATCCAATGGAAACAGCTTCCAAAGTTGCTAAGCAGAAATGGTGCATTGAGAAAGTGAATAAGAGTAGGTTTGGGCAGTAGAACCGAGAGAAGCTCATCTTATATGCCTGTCTGCCACTTCCCACCGAAAAGAAAGACTGCTCCTCTTTAATCAATAAGGCCGAGAGAAAACAAGAAGAATACAACTACTTATTATTTTGCTTGTTATCACCATGAGATAAACAAGAGAGAGAGCCGCGGGAGTTGAGAAGAAACTGTCTTCCTGAGAGCAAAGTAAAACTTCAGTTACTCTCCTTACCAAGCCAACACCGAGAGTAAACAAAGAAAGTGAGAAAAGAGAGCAAAACTGAGAAAGTGTGAGCGAGAGTGGTTAGCTTCATAATCCATTAGCCAAAGCTAAGAAAGGTGCCGCAAGGAAGCAAGAGAAGTTGGAATAGCAGCTGGGCAGTCTGCAATTTTTCTAACGCTAGGAGGAAAGAAAGAGGTAAAAGTACTAGCAACCCACTAATCTTTGAAGATACTTGAATTTATATGATTGTATGTTGGATTTGAGCCATGGAAGTTAAGTTTTGTTGAAAACATCTCTTGTTTCTCAATTATTTCTTTGTTGCCAGCTTTATTCCAGATTTGCACTCACCACTTGAACTGCATATTCGTCCATGATAAATGTCAAATCAGTTCTTGCTCAAAACATGAAAGTTGTAGGGATTTGAGTTAGGTTTCTACCCAGAAAATTTCAGCTCAATCGGAGTACTGTAACTTGTGAAATGACTAAAATATCCCTGACTGCCCAAATGCCCTGTTTAACCGACAGCTTTCTGTTTTCTCTGAAATTTCATTTTTTGACCATGAAAATGCATGATCTGGCTTTGGAGGTCTTCATAATAAATGTAGGCCTATGTCGTAGCTTCGAAACGCCATAAGATTCATCTCAATCCGATAAGTGTAGTTTCAGTTGTGATTAAAATGCCAAAAGGTGAGAGGAACTTGATGATTTTAGAATTTCCTTTACTTGACATGATATTTGTGATCTAGGGCTTGGACTTGAGCAAGGAAACTATCTATGATGGATGAGGATCATGAGCTGTGGTTGGTGAGTAATTCTAAAATTGTTTCCAAAGTTACTTTTTGAACTATTTCTTGCACTGTTTACTCGATTGCATATCATGTGTGTTTGCATGTATGCCATGCAATGATTTGGCTCAAATGAGTGTTTGGAAGTTTTGTACTTAACACCAACGTCTCTACCTTAATGAAACTTGACTTGCCTTAAATGTTGGAGCACCGATGGCTCCCTTGTATTGCTTGACTATTACTTGATCTATTTGAGCGTTGGATGTTTAAGTACAATGATTTCACTGGCTCACAAGAGTAATAAACTTACATTTGATCACTGATTCATGACATCATCTAAAAGCACTATTATGAAACTTATTTGATTGTTGATTTTTACTGGACACTCGCTGATTTTCTAACTCACCCCAAAATATTTATTTCCTCTCTACAGGGTTCGAGGCAAAGGAAGCACTTGTATTAACTTATTAGTATGACTTGATGGAATATCTCATGTATATTTTGAATTTCGATTCACTTGTGGTATGTAAATTCATGGAGTATTTGATGTAATATTGAAAATTTACATTGTAGTTTATTTGAGAACTGTAGTGAGTCCTGACGAGAGTTGAGCAGACGGTCCGTCGAACCCTTTTGGTTCGCCTTAGGGAGAGGTGGGGTCGTCACATTGAGTCGATATTAATCCTTTTACTTTATATAATTTGCTGCATGTTAAGTTTCGTAGTGCGTTATGCAAGTGTGATCAACTAGTAAAGTGTGTTGAATAAATTTGGTGGATATGAAAAAATTTTTTGCAAAAGAAATTATGTGACAAGAAATGTTAAGAGTTAATTGGAGGAGTACTAGATATGTTTGTGATTAGAGGTAAATAGAGAGACAAAGAGATAGGCATGAATCATGTTTTACCAAGTGTCGATCACTCAAAGGAGTTTTGACCAAGACTTTTCTTTCTTTATTATTTCTTTCTTATTTTCTTGTCTTAGCCAAAAATTTGAAGAGAAAAAAGAAAAGAAATTGTTGGAATTGAAGTATTGAAAGGTGATTGAATGAAAAGAGATATTTTAAAAAATAGATAGATAATAGTTGTTTGGTTGCCAAGTGTTGACAATCTAAGTCTTCTTTGACCAAGACAAGTCTTGTATTTATCTTCCATTTCACAACCAAAATTCCTTTATTTTTTTCCTTCTTGTGGCTGAGAGAGAGAGAACTCAAGTTCTAGCTTGATTCTTGCTTGATTAGTGAGAAACTCAACAGGAAATCCTAATCCACTTCGTAGATCTTAGAGGCAAGTGCGGAAAGGAACTCTTGGTGAAGTTTTGGAGGAAGAAAACTTTTGATTTGCATTCCATTATAGAATTTTAATGTATTTTGCTAGAAATTTCCTTTTTTTTCACTTATCTTGAAGTTTATTTGATTTATGAAGCAAAAGGAGTTAAAAGGAAGCATGTTTATGGAAGATTTCATGGTTTTGTTAAGCTTTATTGATATTTTTAGTTTTGATGCAAGATATATGTAGTTTAGTTTAGAACTTTATATATGTGAAATTTTGCTAGATTTCTTTGCTTAGAACATGTATTGTATACCTTATGATATGTTATCTTGATTGTTAGTAGTTTTGCCATGAAAATAGGGTTGAAATTGGAAGGTTAATTTGAGGAATTTGGGGGATAAGTTGCTGGAATTTTTCGTTGTTGATCAAGTGAGAGGGAGTGAGAGTTGAGGGGTAAGTTTAGGGTGATTTGGACCTACTTTGCTTGAAATTACTTGAGAACAGCTTAATTTTTACATATAGGTTGTATTTTAATCAGAACCAAGCAATTTAAAAGGAGGGAATTAATGGTTGCTTCAAATATGTTTTATAGTTGGATGTGTCCAACTTTAAACTCGTGATTGTGTCATTTTTCTTCAAAAAGTCGTACCTATACTTACCATGTGTTATCCCATCTTGTGTTTGTCGTCTTGAATTACATGAGTTATATTTACGTGATTTTTTCTTGATTTTCACAAGTATAAGTTATGAATTTGAAAATTTATGTTGGAAGTTTGATAGTTTCTTGCTCTATGATATCTAATCGCAGATTTCGAGAGTGGCCAGGAGGCAGAGATTGAATTTGATATTTTTAGACTTTAATTGGTTGGTGAGTGTTTCAAATCCTATGACGATCCCACTTCTTCCTAGGGCGTACTCCAAGGTTTGAAATACTCACCAACCAATTAAAGTCTAAAAATGTCAAGTTCAAGCTTTGCCTCCTGGCGGATGTGTCCAACTTTAAACTCGTGATTTGTGTCATTTTTTTTTAAAAAGTCGTACCTATACTTACCATATGTTACCCCATATTGTGCTTGTGGTTTTAAGTTACCTGAGTTATATTTACGTAGTTTTTTCTTGATTTTCACAAATATAAGTTATGAATTTGAAAACCTATGTTGGAAGTTTGATAACTTCTTGCTATACGATATCTAATCGTAGATTTCGAGAGTGGTCAGGAGGCAGAGTTTAAACTTGACATTTTTAAACTTTAATTAGTTGGTGAGTGTTTCAAATCCTATGATGATCTCACTTCTCCCTAGGGCGTATTTTAGGGTTTGACGTACTGTCCATCCAACTCTCGTCAGGTTTCACTTACAAGTCCTAATACAATACAAGAATCTCAATAACCAAAGCAATAACAATTTCGAAATTAAGATATATATACATTCGTGGCCTTCAAATTTTCATAAAGACTCATAATATAATAAGGGATTCATACTCAAGTCAAATTGCTAAAATAAAAAGAACACTAGAACAAAAGACAAGGAACTTAGACCAAAACGCCAGCCTTCTTTAACTTACTCGTTCACGTTCTCATCCTTTGGAAGGAAAACAAACTAATGTAGTGAGTTAATACCTAGTGAAGTTCTAAGGCAACATGCAAATGAAGTAGTAAGTTGGCAGTTATATATATCCCAATCTTAAACTGAAGAAAGTAAGCGTTCACAAGATAAGTCAGATAAACAATTAACACTTTCACGTATAAGGATATAGTTGGCTCTTACGAGCTAGTTCGACAATGGTTTGATCAGGATCCGTTGACACTTCGTCAATCATGAAAATATAGTAACAAATCCAATAGGGCACCGCTTATCTCTAATCTCCGTCTACCGATCAACCCCCTATCGGACTCGAATTCCAAAGATAATAATAAAGATAATACTTGAGCATACTAGATCCAGTGGAATAAACAGTAAACAGTACTCATAATTCGTCAATCTCTTCGATCAAATCCTTGTTGGTTCGATTCGACTAACTAGTGGATGGGATTTGGAATTCCTGACAATTATTTTTAAATCATGCACATGAATATTAATTCACTTGCAAATAGTACACAATACTTTAATCAAGTTAGGGCAAGTATGATAGAGTACACATTTGTTCAATCGAATAATTTAAGTATTATCCGATTACAACAAGAGAGCATTTCAATTAAGTGGCAAGTATTACGATGCAATTTAAAACACTCACCAACCAATTAAGGTATAGAAATGTCAAGTTCAGGTTCTGCCTCCTGACCACTCTCAAAATTTACGATCAGATATCGTATGGTAAGAAATTATCAAACTTTCAACATAGGTTTTCAAAATTCATAACTTATACTTGTGAAAATCAAGTAAATGTAACTCACGTTACTCAAGACCACAAGCACAAGATAGGGTAACATATATTTAGTATAGGGACGACTTTTTGAAAAAAATTGACCCAAATCACGAGTTTAAATTTGGACACATCCAACTATAAAATATGTTTGGGACAACCATTATTTCCCTCTTTTTAAATTGCTTGATTTTGACTAAAATCCAACCTATATGTGAAAATCAAGGTACTCTCAAGTAATTTCGAGCAAAGTAGGTCCAAATCACACTAAATTTACCCCTCAACTCTCTCACTTGACCAATAATGAAAAAATTTCAGCAACTTGTCCCCCAAATTTCTCACATTAACCTTCCAATTTCAACCCTATTTTTATGGTAAAACTACTAATAATCAAGATAACATATTATAGGGTGTACGATATATATTCTAAATAAGGAAATCTAGCAAAATTTCACATATATAAATCTCTAAACTATATATATCTTGCATCAAAGTTGAAAATTTCAATAAAACTTAACAAAACCATGAAATCTTCCATAAGCATGTTTCCTTTAACTTCTTTTGCTTCATAAATCGGATAAATTTAGAAATAAGTGAAAAAAAGGAAATTTCCTAGCAAAGTATCTCAAAACCCAGGATGGAATGCAAACCAAAAGTTTTCTTCCTCCAAAATTTTACCAAGAGCTCCTTTCCGCACTTGCCTCTAAAATCTACGAAGTGGATTAGGGTTTCTTGTTGAGTTTCTATGAGGACCCGAAGATTTTCTTATTTATCGAATTTTACTTAAATATTTATTTACTCATTTTCTCCTAATTATTTATTTCGACCATTTAAAATCCATTTATATGGAACAACGCCTCTTTTATATTTTTAAAGCGTTTTGTTGGAAAAATTCATTTTTCAAAAATTCGTTTAGTTCGGAACAATGAGTGCACGTCTTTCGAGACTATACTTGAATCGGGAGTGTATTAATATTGGAGAGTTAAGAATGATCAATGACAGATTAAGAAAGGTTAATTGAGGAATTAATACTCGACTCATGTGAGGACTCACAAAATTCATCTATTTTAAACTCCTAATTCAAGCTCATTTAATTATTTATTTGGCCAATTGCCCCTGAATATTATTTCTAACCTCTTTAGACCTAATTACATGGGTCTATAGTTTCATTATATTTTTAAAGTGACTTGTTTCAAAATTTAATTTTTGGAAGCTCATTAAGTGAAAATAGTGAATACGCGATTTGGAATTTTAGCTGGTGTGGAAATACCATAAGTTGGGAAAATTGGAGAATCGTATAATGGATTTAAGATAGGTATTTTATGTTTAAATACTCAAGTGATAGTTATTAGTACCATCGTTATAAGAAATTCTTGGAGGTTTCGCTTTATCGTGCTTAATTTGGAGATACGCGTTTTTACACGTGCGATTTAATTGAGGGACTTTAGACCCTTATTTTGGAACAATTAAGAGTAAATAATATTAATATGATTATAAGTATATTGGAGGTTTAGTGCACTAGTGAAATAAACTCGAGAGAAATCGAGCACAAAATGCGCGCGTACGCGCACTATTGGAGAGTTGACTTTTGTACACTTGAAACCCACAATTGCTAAGCTTCTCACGGAAGCCTTACCATCAGCAAACACTCTCCATTTCTCACCTCAACACAACCGAACAGCAAGGGAAAGAAGAACCAGCCTTGCTCCATCACTTTCTACTCCAAATTCATGCACCAAATCTCAACCAAATCAAACCAAAATTGAACTACACCTAGTTGAACACTTGGGGATTGTATCTAGCTAAAAGGGAAAGCTTTTGACGGTTCATTTTGAAGCAAGGAAGGGCCGAAAATTCTGTCTTGTTCACCCATACAAGTAAGTGACGATCAATCCTCAAATTCTTAGCCTATGGAAGTTGATTTACACTTATGAGCTTAGATATTCATGTGGGTGGCTTGTTATTGTTGAAAAATTTTGAATGTGGGCTCTATGAACTCCCACTCTTGGATTGATAGCTGATGTGATGATTGATGACGGATTTAATGTTGGTTTAGTACTCAAATTGGTAGATTAATGGTGCATAGCTGGTATAAACTTCAAGGAGTGCATGGATGTAAAGTTTCCAATTCTGTCCCTGTTATGATCGTGCCTCTTTTTGCGGAATTTTGAGGTTTTAATGGCTTGTATATGATGTTTAGATGTTTTATAGATGGTGTATAAAGTTTCACCGAAAAATATTGAGGTTTGGTTGGTCAAATGGATCAATCTCACAAAGCTAGCAAACCTGGAAAAATTTTCCCGTAATGCTCAGACAGCCTTCTTGTTTCATCCATAACTTTGTGCTCCGACGTTGAAATCAAGTGCTGTCAGTGGTATTTGAAACTAGACATTCCCAGCTTTCCAACGGTATAAAATACAACTCCTAATTCCACCTGAATATTCCGTACCAACCGTTTAAAGATGGCTGTCCTGTTTCTCTGTTTTCCTGGAACGAAGTTCAGAAGCTACAACTTGAGGCTCGAATTTGAGATAGTTGTGTACTGAATTTCGTAACGATTTCTTCTGTGAAATTATAGTTTTATGAATTTATTTTCCAACGCCACCAACCATGCTCAATTCCGAGTTGAATTGATTGATTTGTGATGAAAATACGAAACCTGCCCTGTTCTTGAAAACCCTAAATTTTTGGCAGAATTGATGCTAGACTTGGTGTGGACTTGCCAATTGAATTTCTTGGAGTTGAAACACTTACCAAATGTACCATGAATGTTCCTTAGGTTTTTTCTACACAAATAAACCATGTTTGAAGGATTTTCCTTTGCCAAATATTTGGAATGGAAACAAAAAGTTCAAGGCAGTTTTGCCTTAGGATTTTTCGAAACTTTGGATGTTTGGTTGACTACCTTTCCGAAGGTATCTTTCCATGAAATTTGATAGAAGGATACCCTTTATATAGGAGTATTATATTGCCGAATTTGGTACTAATCCGAGTCCATTTCGTTGCTCAAATAAATTTCCAAAGTTCATGACTCGAGTTTGGAAAAACCCTTGTTTCACAAGGGAATTTTGGTAATTTTGAGTTGCCATATCTTAGTACTCAAAACTCCATTTCTCGTTCTACTTATTTTGTTGTAAACTTGGATTGCGACTCTAATAGAGTTCCAAATTTCAAAGGCTAGTTCCAATCAAGTGAATTTTGCCGAATTTTCAAAGTTGGCAAAAAATCAACTTAAATCTGCCTTATGAACCAAAACAGCGACTTTGAGCTCATTTTTGAATGTTTTCCATTTGGAATCTTAGAAAAGTGTATTCTAGGAACTTTTAGTACTTTGGAAGAGGTTTCCAACGGTACCAATTTTTCCAATTTTTGACATGTGGAATGTAAGATACGATTTTTCAAAATATCATATCAAAACTGAAATTTTCCGAATATCAAGGAAATGGAGTTTTCGAGTACTTCCTATTCATACGGTAGTACTTGAACGTTTATGCTTGATTTCCAAGACAAAAGACTCGATTGCTCTTATACTTTAAGAAACTCCACTTAAACCTCGATTTACGAGTAATTGAGCTTCATTATGATGAAATTTCCCTAGATTGTACTCGTGCACGATCTTCCTTGATAATTGGGATGTGTGAATGATAATTCACTATTATTTGCTCAGGCGCACACGAGGACCTTCAAGAGGACCCCACGGTGGACGCTTGAACTTTAATTGAATCTACTTACTCTTGTTGCTTGGTGAGTGTCAAGTGTATGAATACTTGATACCTACTTAATTGTTGTAATTGTTTGGAGATTTTAAAAATGAAGGCGAGCGTGTACTTTACCGCGCTCGTTCTTATTTTAAATGAATGACTGAAATGTATTGAATGAATGAATGAAATGCAATGGTATGCTATGGCTGCATACGTCGCTGGAGTGAATCTCCTCGACTTATAAATGTTAACTGGGGGACGCCCAAACTCATAGGCAAACCTTGGACTCGAGCCAGCATGGGTTTGGTCGGGAACCTTGGCGAGCCATGAGAATTACCTGATAAACTTGATCTATTGGAGAGATCTTGCTTGGCATACTCGTTGAAGTATCGCCTTATAAATGACGTTCGGACCCGGTGGGGGTATGTGTGGTGGACGGATGGAAGTAAGTGATGATCTACGGAATGAAAATATCGACCCGGTTGACGGAGTGTCATCGCGGGAAGGTATACGAATGACAGTGGCAAAGCAAGTGGAAATTAGCTCCTGAGAGCTCCGATATCCTTGAATTATTTCTGCTTATTTTCCGCTCGAATTGTTATTTATTGCAATATTGTTGCTTTACTTGTTAAATTGGGATTGTTACTTGAACAATGTGCTTGCATGTGTGTTCTTGGCCTCACGAGCGTTTTGCTCACCCTATAGATTTGTTTTCCTTAACAGGGTTGGACATGGAATGAACTTGGAGAAACCCCTTTGGATGCACTTCTGGTTTAGGGTTTCTAATGTAATTTGGGCTAGACTTCTTATTGGTTGTACTTTTTGGATTCTAACATATATTTTGGGTGTTGATGTAACTTTTGGGAATTTAGTATAAGGGTTGAATAAACGTTGTATATATTGTTAAGTTTGGAAGTTTTTCTCACTTTCTTATTTAGCCAGTGTTGCTGAATAGTTTTACATTAAGTTGGAACGGAAATTGCTTGAGTCCTGGCGAGAGTTGGGCAGACGTCCCGTGGATACCCTCTGGTTCGGCTTGGGAAGAAGTGGGGGCGTCACAGTTTCTTACTAATCAAGCAAGAATCAAAATAGAACTTGAGTTTTTTCTTTCTCTTTCTCAACCACAAGAAGGAAAAAAATGAAGGAGTTTTGGTTGTGAACTGGAAGATAAATACAAGACTTGTTTTGGTCAAAGAAGGCTTGGATCGTTGACACTTGGCAAACAAACAACTATTATCTATTTATTTTTTCAAATGTCTCTCTTCATCCAATCACCTTTTAACACCTCAATTCCAACAATTCCTTTTCTTTTTCTCTTCAAATTTTTGACCAAGACAAAAAAATGAGGAAAAAATAATGAAAAAAAAAGTCTTGATCAAAACTCCATTGGGTGATTGACACTTGGTGAAGCATGGTTCATGCCCGATCTCTGTCTCTCTATTTGTCTATAATCACCAACATATCTAGTGCTCCTCTAATTAACTCTTAACACTTCTTATCACATAATTTTTTTTGCACAAAATTTCTTCGTAACTACCAAATTTATTGCATATATCTCACTAGTCGGTCATACTCACATAACGCACTACGAAACTTAACATGCACCAAATTATGTAAGTCAAAAGGATTAATATTGACTCAACTCTTAAAACAACCAAAAAATTAAGGCAGCTAAATTGTCAGGATCCGAATTTTTATTTTACTTACTTTTATTTTATATTACTGGCTTATTTAATTATTTATTTATCCGTTTACTCCGAATAATTTATTTCATCCATTTTAAATCCATTTGCATGGAACAATGTCTCATTTATATTTTTAAAACGTTTTGTTAGCGAATTTAATTTTTCTGCGGCTTGTTTAGCGAAAAATAGCGAATGCATGTTTTTTCGAGGCAAATTCGATCTGAAAGTACATTAATCTTGGGGAAATTAAGGATGATTAATAGTAGACTAAGAAAAGTTAACTGATGGATTAAAGGTGAGTGAATTAAATTAAGTTCAATTAGGAGCACTAATTGCTCACTAATCGATTATTGACTTTTGGGGCCAAGAACACTTTATGTCATTCTTCTTGTCACTCAATCAAATCACTAACTACCACCCAAAACCCTTCTCTTCTTCTCCTCACCTTGGCCAACTCCTCTCCCCCATTTCTCCACAAAATTGCAGCTAGTTTGTCTACCATTTTGCTCCAAGAAAACTCTCCAAATTTGCTTCTTTCTTTGGTTCTTCATACAAGCTTGGAAGGTGACTTGAACAAGGTAGAAACTTTGGTGATTTAAGAGCTTATACTAGTGGTTGTCCTTCAATCTTGGAAGCAAAGGTAAACCTCTAAGTTCTCATCTTTTTCCTCTTAACTATTAGTAGTAGTTAGTTATAGTTAGTTAGGTGTTGGGTTGTTGATGGGTTCACAAGAACCTTGACATTAGGTAGAGGACTTGAGGTGACTTTATAGGTAGAGGCCTTGAAGATTTTGTATGTTTACTTGCTTGTTTGTTGCTTATTTTGAGAAGATATGGTTTAGTTTTAGTTGGAAAGTTGGAAAAGAAAGCTAGAAGATGAAGAATGCTTGCTGTCCGAAATTTGGCTTGATGAAACCCTCATGTTAATTTTGAATTTTGATGTTATTTTGGTGCTACAATTTTTTTTATATGATGATGTTTATGTGTGTTAAATGTCTCCCAAAAAGCTTTACAATTGGTTGAGTTAAAGTAGGGTTTAAGTGAGGAAGAAATCTGAAAAAGTTTCTGACCAGGAGCACCAACCAGTGTTCACGTTTTGGGTCATAACTTTTTGTCTGGGAGTTGAAATCAAGTACTGTTTGTGGTATCTGAAACTAGACTCCAAGAGCTTTCCGTCGGTATAAAATACACCTCCTAATTCATTTCCTATGAGCCGTAGTGAACCAGCAAAAATGACTGAATTTTCTCATTGTTCTCATCCGAGAAACAGTCCTAACTGCAGTTTGTAGCTCAATTTTTACATATCTTGCAAAACGAATTTTAAGACAATTTCTTCTAGTGATTTGTAGCATTTTGAATCTAGTTTTCAACATCGCAAACCACACTAAATTTTGAGTTGTGTAACTTCAGTTATGATCAGACTTTGAAACTCTATCAAGTACTTCAGAACTGGAAATTTCGTAAACAGGTTCCAAAAATTAGTTTTCTTAAAACTGTTGTATTTTGGTGTAGGAAGGTCCGAATTGAGTTCCATTTATTGTATTTGAAACTATATTTGGATTTATATTAGTGGTATAAATTTCAAGGGTTGATTCCATTTCTACAAATTTTGCCGAATTTCCAAACTTTGCTGAAATTGCAAGCCTGTTTTGCTCTGTCCTGTCTGGAACAGTGACTTTGAGCTAAATTTTGAATGATTTCGAATTGGAGTATGAGAAAAATGTCTTCTAGAGAGTTTTAGTGCATTGAGTCTAGTTTCCAACGGTATAAACTTTTCAATTTTTGGACTTGCGGAACTCGAGATACGATTTTTCAAGTAGTGTCACACCAAGCTGGAAATTTTCTGGTTTCAACCAAAGTGCTCTTTTAAACACTTTCAACCTCCCTTTGAGATTGTAGTCCGTTTAAGTTTAATTTCATGGTTGGACACAAGGTCACTTTAGAATTTTAAACCTTCGTTTTGAATCTTGGTTTCAAATGATTAAACCTCTCTCAATGCGTTTTCTTGGTTGTTCAACTTCATTGGTTGATAGCACCTCTTTTCATACTTGAAAAATGAACTTCAACCCCTAGTTTTATACCCTCAATTTCCAAGAGTTTGAACTTTAAAAAGGGAGCGTTTTAATTAGAGTAATTCTTGGAGAATTTCACTAATTTTATAATCAAAACTTGGAACCTTAGCTTTGACATTTACTATGAAAATTATTGGAATTTTGGATGAGTTTTGACTCCATTAGTTTGGAAATTGTGAATGCTCTTTATATTCAAAAGTTTTGACGTGAGATTCGAAGTTTTGGCAGATGAAAACCATCTACCTTTTTCTCGATTTTCTTGCCGAAAGTAAAAATGGTACTTTCTTTTGGAATTGAGATTTACTTACCACGATATGAATCAAAAACAACTTTTGAGTTCTCTTTGAACATTATTTCAATGATTTAGCGAGAAAAACTCCTTTAACTTGACTCGAACTTGTGACCTTAAACATTCATTTGTGAATCTCGATTTTCAATGAAATAAACCTTTTGATGCATTGTCCTAGTTCTAGGCAAACGAACTTTCTTCTTTGTATGCTCGATAACCTAGGGTATCCATGAGTGATGGTTGGTTAATATTCTTCAGGTGCTCAAGAGGGATTCGAAAGGAATTCCGATGAGGAACTTTAAAGGAATTTCTTGCTCACTTGCTTTTGAAATTAGTGAGTGTCAAGTGAATGACTTGTTGCATAATACTTGAACTACTTCTTGTTGAATATGTGAATTGGACTTGTCGAGACAAGTGTATACTTTATCGCACTCGTTCTCTCTTGCTTGACTTGATAATTGACTTGCTCGTACTCAATAATCATACTCGTGCTTGTGCGTGACTTGGTGTCGATTTGAGAGAAATCTCATCGACTTATACTTGTACTTGTGGGGACGCCCAAATCCCATTGGCTAACCTTGTAACTCGAGCCGGTATGGGTTTGGTCGAGAAGCTTGGTGAACCGTGGAAAATCATAAAGTTTGATCTTTTGAGATTTTGTTTGCCAAACTCGAGTAGTATCGCCACTTCGTGCGTATTTGGTTCCAAATCCGAGAGGGTGAAATGGTGGATGGAGGAAGTAAGTGGGGTTCTACAAATTTGTGCATTTACTCGGTTGACGGAGTGTCACCACTTGGAAGTGTTGGATCAAGCCTTGGCAAAGCAATGAGAATTTAGCTCCTGAGAGCTCCCGTATCCTTTATTGAATATGTTTTGCTTTCTTCTTTGAGTTACCTGAATATTATGATTGCCTTCTTGTATAAGTTTTATTGCTAGTTGTACTTATTTGTTTGCCTGCTTTCTTGGCCTCACTGAGCGTTAGCTCACCCCTTAAGTTTGTTTTCCTTAGCAGGAACTTGAAGTGGAAAGATTTGGAGAAGCTGGCTTCGATTGTCTTTTGGTCCAATTGTGGATGTAAATGAATTAGTCAACTTTTGGTGGTTGTATTTTTTGGGGAAATTTGATGTAACTTTTGGAAATATTATGATGTAGAATTAGATGACTATTGAAGGAAGCGACTGTTCTTTATATTAGTTTTCTTACTGGTTGTTTAGTTCTAAGTTATAAATCTTGACTTGTACCGAGTCCTGGCAAGAGTTAGGCAGGCGGCCCGCTGATATCCTAGGGTTCTCCCTTGGGAGAGGTGGGGCGTCACATAAATTATATTAAAAGAAATTAGAAATAAACCGGGGTATTTCTTCTGCATGTCCTCTTCTAATTCTTAAGTTGCTACTTCTACTTCATGATTTTTTCATAGAACTTTGATGAAGGGAATTCGTTTGTTTCTTAGTTCCTTCACCTTTCGATCCAAGAGTCGAACAGGTTGTTTTTCACAAGTTAGAGACTTATCAATCTCGATATCCTCTGACTGAAATATATGAGTTGGATTTGGGTGATATTTGTTGAATAATGAAACATAAAATACATCATAAATCCGGGATAAATTTATTGGTAATTCTAATCGGTATGCCACTTTCCTTACTCGTTGGAGAATATTAAAGGGTCCTATACATCTCGGTTTTAGTTTCTTTTCTTTTCCTGTCTTGATATTTCCTTTCAATGGAGTGAATTTAAGAAATACTTTATCTCCAATTCCAAATTCCAAATCCTTTTTTTCATTTATCTGCATAGCTCTTTTGTAGACTTTGGATCGTTTAAAGTTTCTAACGGATTATCTTTACTTTTTTGTATGTTTTCTCAATTCATGGTATTGCTGTCGGATCCAAAACTTTTCTCTATCCTACTTTATCTCAGTAAATTGGTGAACGGCACTTTCGTCTATAAAGTGTTTTGTATGGTGTTATTTGAATAAAAGCTTTATAACTATTATTATAGATGAATTCAACCAATGTCATGTGTTGACCTCAATTTCCTCCAAAATTCATGATACATGATCTCAACTTATTTTCAAGAGTTTGAATGGTTCTTTTCGATTGTCCATTTGTTTGAAGATGATATGTTGTACTAAAATTCAGTTTAGTCCCTAAAGTCTTTTGTAACTTTTGCCAAAATCGGGTTACAAATCAAGAATCTCTATCAAACACTATACTCACTGGCATTTCATACAATTTTACAATCTCATCCATGTAGAGTTTAGCAGATTTCTCCAAAGAATACTTTATATTAATTGACAAGAAATGTGTTCTTATTTTTCAAGTCCCCATTTGAATTCATTTAATCCAAGTAAAGAAGTTCTTAGCATGTGTGACTCATTAGGTTCTCATATACATTAAAAATAAGTATGAGTTATAATTCTTAATAAATAAGAATTTGGATAAATTAAAACTCCTTTTAATTTATCATTGATTCCACTAATCAATCAAGTCATATTTATAGATCAAGATTGGTATTTAGCAATACATTATGACCACCCAAGGAATGACAAATATCAAGTGGAAGACTTCATCTTTCAGTGAACGTTACCGTGTAATCAATATACTTTTACCACACTTAGGTTACATTAATTTTGGAATAAGTTGTGCCTAGTCCATTATGTGATTAATGCTCATTTCTTGTACCAAAATATAACTCCAATGAAGAAGTATTTATAAATACTTTCTAAGAATCTTCCACTTAACGCTAAAAATTTCGAGTTATATTTTACAAGTGGTTAGACATGAGATAACTTCTCTTTCATAAGAGGTAATAAATCCTTATAACTTATTCACCATCTTTTCATACTTCAAGTATATATCCATAAGCTAATGATGCGAGCATTCCCTATTACGGGAGCCGTCATATAGTAAACAAAGTATAACCGTCTGTACTCAAAATATTAAGATAAGCTTAAGTCTAAGGATCATTTACACAAACATTATTTAGAGATTAATCCTTTGGCACTTAAAGGATATTTGTATGTGGATCAATCTAGTGAACTTGATCATCCTATCTAGCATCCATATTCTAGCTTAGGTGTCTCACATGTTATAGTAGATGAGGTCTATTGCTTCTCATATAGAAGCGGCATAGTATATGCTAGTCTAATCGAATTAACAATGTTCTTTCTTGTTACTACTTTGACTAAACATATTTAGGAATAAACCTTGTTTATAATAGAATGAACTTCAGCATCAAAACTCTTATAATTTTATCGATTAGATTTACTCTAAGGACTTTATCATACTTAAGCAATCAATATGATAAAAATGTCATTTATTATAATATAATAGTTCAAGTGCATATTAAACCCTAAAAGTTGATTGACTTTAGGGTATATACACTTTCAACTACTTGATAGTTCTTCCTTTTTGTTTGAAATTCTGTACTTCCCAAGGTTACTCAACTTAGAAATTTACCTAGAGCCTTTGAACAAATTTTTTTCTTTTTTCTTTTTATCCTGCTTAACGTCCAAATATGAAAACTCATTATTTTGATTAAGCCTGGAACTTTGGTGAATTAGTTTTGATCATTGGTCTTTAGATTCCACTAAGATTCCGAGCAAGGCTAAGAAAAGATGCCTTGTTGAATTGCAATGAATCTTTAGTTCCCAATACCCTTTCCATGAAATCTTTTTTCTAACTAATTTGCATCAAGTTTACTTTTCATTGTTTCTTAAGGTACTAACCACTGAGTAATTCTTTTTTAACCGACTCTTGAACTATAAAAGCAACTTTTGCCATTGTTTTTGAAAGGTAACATGGTTGCTTATTTAGGCAAATTCTCTGCATAGAAGCAACAACAGATGCAAGTACCGCAAAACAATCACATAACATGAAAATACTATATCAAGCAAAGATTGATTATCTTAACTTCCAATTTGGCTAACGGGTGTAGAATGCACTCGTTAAGAGTGGTCTAGATATTAGTTTTTTTTAAGGTTTAGTTAATCTAGGAAAGTATATAAATACATGGAGTGCAATAATCGTGATTGTGTGTATTCACATGTAAGTTATGTGTAATTTAGGTGTGCTAATGAGTGTCTAGTGAGCCCCCATTGAAAACATCTATTAATAAAAGATGCTATTCAAGTGAATTCACTAATTCATAGTATGGTTTGTTTAACGGGTGTCCATTGGGTAATTTTAGGCGTTAAAGTTTTGGAAAAATAAAGTTAATTAGAAAAAGTATATAAATATAAGGGATGATAATAAGAGAAAGTGTATAAATGTAAGGGATGATAATGATTGTAATTAGAAAAAATATATAAATACAAGGGAGGATAATAATTACTAATGTATATTTGCATGATAGATTATGTGTGATTTGGATGAGTTAACGAGGACTTCTCTCATCCATTAATTGTAAAATGTGGATGAGTAGGAGCCATGTCCATTGTTCGTTTGTACTGACGGTATTGGCTTTTCCTTTCGTGAGATCATCAACGTTATTAACCGCTCTTGCATTTGTGGGGTTGAGGCATCATATTGATTTTCTAGCGTTTCTTGCACGGTAAGATAAAGTTCTATATCGTAAATTTTCTATCCAAAGTCATCGTTGAGAATAGTCAAGGAACAATCACTTTAGTTTCTTGCACAATGACCAAGACTTCAGGTGACAAAGAACTTTGTCCTGGAAAAAGTTTCAATCGTGTGCACTACTCATTAGTCTTCCTTTTTGTGAGAAATTTATGTACTTTTCAAGATTGCTCAACTTAGAAATTTACCAGGAGGCCTTTTTTGGTTCTGTCCTGTTCAACTTCAAATTGTTAAGACTTATCGTTTCGGATCATCCTTGAACCTTGGTAATTTAGTTTTGATTGGTCCTTAGATTCTACTAAATTCGTCCCATGGCTAAGACAGATGGCTAAATTTTTTTTTTCAAATAGTGCAAGTCGAATGTCTGAAATCCAAAATCTCTCACTTACACTCCTTTATTTTGTACCACCTAACTCATCTCTCCTCCCAAGCAATGTTTTAAAAATCGGACCGTTAATTGAACCGGTGAAGTGAAAGGGTCGAGGTTCAACCGGTCGGACCGGTTCAACCCCGGTTTAATGAATTTTTTTAAAAATAATTTATATTAATATACATATGTACAAAATAAGACATGTAATGGACTAATTTAATACTTTATACGATAAAAAGTTTACTATTTTTTAATAACTTGGATTTTTAAAAATAAATTTTTTAATTATAAGTTAAAACAAATAAATTTCATCTCAATTTCAATTATATCTAAATCCAACCCAAAAATATCACAATATTTTGAAATTATACAAAATTCACGTCTATGAGAATTTAGATATTGTGAACTTAAATTTTAATTTACGTTTTGGGATTTAGAGATTGCAATTTAAAAAAGGAAGTTTGGAGTTCGAAAGAAGTCAAGAGAATCGAAAATAGAAATGTAAACTTGATAAGAAACAAAAAATGAGATAAAAGTGAGTGGTTGTGGCATTAAATAATTTGGGTTAAAGAAAAATAATTCTTTTTTAACTTTTTTCAATTTAATGGACAAAAATAAAATAAAAAGATGGAAGAAAATATCAATAAATTAAAAATAAAGAGGTTTGATTAAAAAGGGAGTAACAAAAGAAAAGAGGAAAGAAAGAGAGAGAGTTGAAGATTAAAAAGAAAGAGTCATGAGAGAATGAGATTTTGTAAGAAAATTGGAAGAAAGAAATATGAGTGCTTGTTTTATATAAATAAGTTATTAAAAAAACACTAATAAGATGTGATGGTGCAATGGTTAATACATTGGTCTTCTATTACTAAGATCTTGTGTTCAAATCTTGATAGCTGCATTTTGCAAAACTTTTTTAAAAAAAAAAAGGGGAGGGGAAGTTGAAAACCGGAAACCACCGGTTCAATCTGGTTCAATGGTTTTCACGGTTCGACCGATTTTTGACCGATTTTCTGACAAAGTCAACTATGACATAGAACCGGACCGGTGCCATGGCCGGTTCGCGGTTCAATCGGTCGAACCGCTGGTCCGGTTCGGTTTTCAAAACATTGCTTCTAAGACAAGATGCCTTGATTTGCAATGAATCTGCAAATCCCAATACCCATTTAATGAGATTTTGTTCGCCAATTAATTTGCATTAAAGAATTTCCCAAACTTCTAAGTCAACGATGGGCAAAAAAACAAAACTATTTTCAAGAGGTGGACCTTATATATATATAATATTCAAATCAGCATGAAAGTTTCTAAAATTTTTGCACGGAGATTAGGTTTAATTTGCAAGTAAAGTAAGACTCAATATTTCGGATCATCCTTGAATCTTGGCAATTTATCCTTAGATTCTACTAAATTCTTCCCATGGCTAAGACAAGTGGCTAAATTTGTTTTTTCAAATAGTGCAAGTAAAAGGTTTGAAATCCGAAATCTCTCATTTACATTCCTTTATTTTGTACCATTTAACTCATCTCTCCTCCTAAGACAATATGCCTTGATTTGCAATGAATCTGCAAATCCCAATACCTATTTAATGAGATTTTGTTCACTAATTAATTTGCATTAAAGAATTTCCCAAACTTCCAAGTCAACGATGGGCCAAAAAAAAAAAAAAACTATTTTCAAGAGGCGGACCTCATATATTTATAACATTCAAATCAGCATGAAAGTTTCTAAAATTTTTGCACGGAGATGAGGTTTAATTTGTAAGTAAAGTGTCTTGTCCAAAGGTGACTTATTTTCCTTCGGGTTTCTGATGGCCCAATTGAGCCTGTCCCCTCCCCGTAATCAATTATTATCAACAAAATTGATGTCTATAGTTTCAAAATTATGATGACCGAAATATATACAAGGACAAATCCCAACAACAAAATGTATGGTGAGAATTAGAGCTTAAAAAGCTGATTAACTAAGGATACTAATTTGATCAGTACCAGTAACGAACATTTTCATTCAGTTGAGAAGTTGGATTGCATTTCATTCAACCTTTTTATTTTGTTGAGAAGCAATATAAGAGATGTTTAGTTAGCATGGAAGAAGATCAAACTTCAGTTTTTTTTTTTTAATTTCATATAGCGGCCTCTGACAAGTATATGATATTCCCAATTTGAGAATGAGTCTAAATTTTAAAAAATTTGTGGTGTTGGTGGAATTGAGAAGCTTTCAGAAATCTCTATATGGTCACTCAGGACCTAAGGCGTAATGTGTATTTTGACCAAAACAATAATCTCAGTATATCCTGACAGATTCTCTTCTATAGTCCTCTATTTGGGATTAATCTTGTCATTTCAAAATGTAATAGCTTTCGGTAATTAGACTAACACAATATGTATTGTTTGTTTAAATATTCACATAACCCATTAACCACTCCAGGAATTCATTTTCTTTATTTATTTATTTATTTTTTTTGTTTTTTGTTACAAGAGAAGTGAAACTAGATGAGGCACAACCAGAGTAATGAATTGCACCCGAGCTCCCCGACCCTGCAATTCCCTCAAAATAGACCAAAAGAGACAAAAATAATAAAAGAAGACTGCTCACATCCCGTGTTTGATTCCAGGAAATGGGTTTCTTTCAACTATTTCTCTATGGGAATTCATTTTCATTTTTCTCAATGAATCCTAAGAATCAAACAGGGCCTCAATTGTAGTATTAAATCCTTCGCCAGTATTGCTCTATAGTCCATATAAGATGTCACTTCTTGAAAGTGCCAATGGCAGAGTTACATGCTGCGATAGCATCTTACGCACTATTTCTCCTTTTTTTTTTTTTTTCTTGGCATGCAATCCAAAAAAAAAAAAAAATCATAATCTGAAGGAAGACTTATGATGAACAATGATGAATGGTCAAAATGGCCTCTGGAGTCAACATATACGAGCACTTCAGCTAAAACTGTAAGAGGCTAAACAGAATTTCCCCGAACTCACATCTCTGGAATTCAAGGGAGACAAAGAAATAGGTGAGGACTTGGCATGTTTCGATAGAAGATTATTTGGAAAAAATATTTAAAATAACACAGTAACACTTTTTGTAATATAATGTATGTGAGTAAAAAGATGGTTGGAATTTCTTTGAAACTACTTCTAAGGAAATTCATTTCCTTTTCCTCATAAATGGTAGGAAGACTTGTCAATAGTGAGAATGTTAGAATCCAAATTATATTGATTGGGAGATTAATGTCATACATTCAAGAATATAGATAACGGGAAGGCAATTTACACATGTACAAGTACTTGGCTTGATTAAAATACCGTTAAACAATAATATAAAATTTTATTTTTAAACCTTGATTTAATATGTCAATAGAGAATTGTCTTCTTTTTTTTTTGTGCTAGACACAATAGATTCTGATATACACATACTTCTACTCTATGTTAGGGGGAAGGGGGTGATCCAAAGGGGTCAAGAGGGAACTCGGGGGATTGTATCACCACCAGTTCAAACGAGTGTCTGCGCACCCGTTAGCGAAAATTTTCAGGAAATTTTGGATTACACCCAAGTAAAGCCTCAAAACTCTCTTAGTGGCCAACTACTCTGCACAAAAAATTTTAGTGTAGCTGTAAGAGGCCTAAGAAGTTTTTCCAAACTTGCTGTCTCTGCAAATTCAAGAACTGAAATTGGTTTGATTTTTATTTGTTCATTGCCGTAAAAACCACACTGATTTCCTTATTCAAAGCATCCTGCATTGGTAGAATTCATGTTAGGATTGGTCTTTGTCATATATATTATGTGGTTAACTAATTGTATTGCATTATTGCCACGAATGAACATCATCTAATGCAGTTTCATCAACACAATAGTTTTGGTTCAGTTTAGTTTTTACAATTAATTTCTAGTTGTTAAACTTAATTTGTTAATTTGAGTGTGTAAAATTTTTGGTTTAGAGGTTCCAATAAAAATGCTTAATTTTTTTGTCGCTGAAAAATATTACTTGAAGAAAAATGTGACAGGGTCATAGTTCTATAGTACCTCAAAACAATTGAAAGGTCCCAAAACCACCTAAAAGGAGGGGGGGATAAATTAGATTGATTAACAAACTAGATAAGTGATGACAAAATTTCATCCAATTTTAACTTTCCAAATTAACCTAGGTGAACACACACTTAAGCTAAGAAAAAAGCAAGTAAAGATGGAGCAATTAAATTACACAATATAATTAAATGAAAAGAAAAGCAAATAAAATAAAAGATAGACAAACTAATTTATAGTGATTTGGCCGCCTATTTGGTGCCTACGTCCACCCTTAAGTTTGAAATTCAATCCACTAAGAGTTTTTTTCAATATTGGTGAAGCAAATCAACTTGTACAAAGAAGGACTCACCCTTTGTTCACACTAAATTTTCCTTAGTTAACCCTTTCTAATTTACAATTACATGCCTATTCAACCAATGAAGAACTTTTACGCTTTTCAACCTCACAAAGAGTACAAGTACACTCACACGCAAAAGTATATATATATATTTTTTTTTTAATCAAAATCACTCCTACAAAACTTATAGTATATGTAAACAAAAGTCTGTAATGGCCTCATATTTTATGGTATTTATAGGAGTCCAAAAATTAGTCGAAAATGCCCTCCAATGGTTAAGCATTTTGTTTAAGTAAATCACTAATTCATTATTTGAACTACTACTGTTTCTATAATTTCCATACACATTTGTCATCTTTTGATTGGAAATTAATGTGGATGAGTAGTAGAAGTCATGTCTATTGATCGGTAGTACTAATGATATAGTAAAACCTCTATAAATTAATACTTGATAAACTAATAATCTTTTGGTCCCAACTTGTGCTAATGAGATAAATTAATAATTTCAATAAAATAATAAGATAATATTTTTTTTTCAAAACTTTGCATGACCCTTTGGTCCCATACATATCATAAACTAATAATTTATTAAAATTGCATATCATATTTTCCTAAAAATTAGTCTATTGTTGTTTTTTTTAAGATTTAAGTCTACCTGAATCTCATCCCTAATTTTTCTTATTGCATCTAAAATTTCTGGACTTGAATTCTCATATTGCAATAAGAAATTATTAAGAGTTGTTGATGTTTTGAGTTTTTTTTTTCTGCATAATAGAGTCTCCGAACCTACTGTATCATCCTTAGCTTCGTCATTAGCAGGATTTTTAGTTATGTTAGCAACAATTTCTTCTAACCTTGAGACATTTGAACTTAGATTAGTTTATATTCCTTACACTTTTAGCCTCCTTTTATTAATAGAATAATTCATATTTTTATAAAATAAAATAAGATTTTTGTTGATTAAATGAGTGTTTGCTTGAATTGTAAGTACACTCAGTAAATTAATAAATTATTAATTTATCGATTAATTAAAATCTCTTTAAATTAATAGAATTTGTATGGTTCCAAAATTATTAATTTTTAAAGATCTATCCTTGTTTTCTGGTTTCCTAGATTTCGTGAACCACCAACGTAATTAACCATGAATCCCATTATTCTTCCATATGTGGGGCTGAGGCATCCTTAATTTTCTAGCGTTTCCTGCACGATTGAGTGGGAAGATGTATAAATCACAAATTTTCTGTCCAAAGTCCTCGTTTTCAGTCCAAAGTCATCGTTCAGAAAAGTTGAGGAACAATCAATTTTGTTTCTAACATAATGACCAAGACTTAATACGTATTTTTGAAGGTCACCTCACCAGAGTCCAGTATGGAATCTTGGAGGAATTTTCCCAGGCCTCCCACTCATTCCAACATTATCAAATGAAGGGCAACACTCTGTCCTTGAAGAGTTTCTTCAATCATAAGTCATGACTACTACTTTGATAGATCTTCCTTTTTGTTAGAAATTCTGTACTTTCCAAGATTACTCAACTTGGAAATTTATCTGGTGGCCTTCGAACTATTCTTTTTTCTTTTTAAATCTTGTTTAATGTCCAAATGTGAAAACTCATCATTTTGATTAATCTTTGAACTTTGGTGAATTAGTCTTGATCATTGCTCTTTAGATTCTACTACGTTTCCCACCAAGGCTAAGAAAAGATGCCTTGGTTGAGTTGCAATGAATCTCCAATTCCCAGTACCCGTTGCATGATTTTTTTTTTTTTTTTGCTGACTAATTTGCATAAAAGATTTTCTAAATTTCCAAGTTTAGTTTTCTTTGCTTCTTAAGCTACTAACTAATTCTTTATTTATGACTCTTGAACTATAAAGCAACCTTTGCCAGTATTTTTGTAAAATAACATGGTTACTAATTTAGGCAATCTCTCTACATGGAAACAATATCTTAAATACAGAATTAATAGGTGCAACCGTGCAAGTACCGTAAGACATGAAAAACTATATCAAGTAAAAACCAATCTTAACTTAACCAAATAATTTATCTAAAACTAATGGCTGTTCTTTTGCTTTTAGTCTGGTCAACAAAAAATGGAAAAAATTTTCGCGATCAAAGTTTACTGCTAATGCCATATGCAAAAATTATGTGGTCAGTAATTGGCCTATAATTCCTAACAAAGTTTACACTGTAAGTGCAACATCAGTAAAACGTATGTCAGGTTCACCTGAAGGAGGCTTGAACTGGGGTGCACCAATCTCAAACATGCTGCAAAGTGGAGAAAAACTTTGTTAATTTGTTCCTGTGAGTTTCATAGCCAACGTCCAACATCATAATTCTCACTGTTTTTCTTTACAAAATAAAATTGAAAGGCAAAATAAACACCTCGCTGATTCTAATTAAATTACCTCAATAAGTTACTCTCTGAAAGTTGACTTTAGTAGAATGCAGAAGCCATATAGTTTACGGGCTTATGGAATACTACTTGTATATAAAGAGCAAAATTTATCTCAAACGTATTACTTACGTTTTACTCATAACTTCCGATGAAGTAATACGTTTTAGGGTTAAATGAAGAAAATTCCCATGAACTATTACACTAGTTGCACTTTATACTCTAAACTATTTTAATAGGCACTTTACACCTTTAATCAACTAGAAAATAATAAGAAAATTAAATCCATCCAAATAATTGATGAAATGATCAATTTATCCTCCATTAAAAACTTATAAGTGACAATAATACTTTTTTGATAGAAAAAATTGTCACTTTAAATGGATTAATTTTCACTTCATAATAAAATTCTAATTAAAAACATATAACGATAAAATATATGATCAATTTGAATGACAATTAAAACAAAAGAAGTAGGAAAAAAAGAAGAAAGGGAATAAATTCAATTCAAGAATCTCAACAACCCTATTTTAATATATATTCCAAGTTAGCCTAGGTAAGAAAAGATTGTTATCAAGGAAAAGTCAATAATTTAGGTGTTTTTTTTAAACTTCTAAATCCAATGTTTCTGTTACTAATATGTAGGTTTTAATTTCGGTTCAGTATTGAATCTTTGTTGTAATTATTGTGCTAAATTCATATGAAATTTTTTGGGTTCTACTCCAATTTATTCTTGTGAAGATTTCAAGTGAAATTTTGTTGATTATATGAAGTTTTGGCATTATTATACGTTGAAAAAAAGTATGAGATTTTAAAAATTGTAACAATAATTACTCAATATTTCCATATTTTGCCTCCATTTTGGCTCAAATAGTCTTAATTCTTATTCAAAGCGAAGCAGTATATTCTTTTTTATGTGTTAAAATTAGACTTTTTGTTATAACGTAAAAATTAGTCTATTTAGGGTAGTAATCTTTCCCACCAAAGTGCTATTTTTGCCACTTAAGTTTTTAATGGAGATAAATTGGTCATTTTATCAATAACTAGGATGAAATTAATTTTTGTGTTATTTTTTAGTTGATCAAAGGTGTAAAGTGCCTATTAAAATATTTTAGGGTATAAAGTGCAACTAGTATAATAATTTTTTTTTTTTTCGACACAGGGGTGCAACTAGTATAATAGATGGTCAGGGTTTTCTACATTTAATCCCACTTTTTATGCCACTAAATTATATCATGTACAAATACGTGACATAGAAAATAGAAAACTAATCAAAAGTCTACTCTGCGTAGCAGTCACATCACCGGTCAATGTGTTCAATTGAAACTTATTTTTTGTAATAAAATGAAAGCAAGAAATTCACATCACTGAGACCACCATATAGATATAATGCGATCCTTCCCCTGCCTCCTCCGTGTAGCAAGCCATTAGTCATGGAGCAATTTAACCACCTTTTCCCTCTTGGACTTGTTTTGCTATGTTTTCTTTCAGCTTCCTCAGCCATGTCTGCGACCACTATTACCACTGATCAATCATCTCTTCTTACTTTGAGAGCTCACATCATAGAACCTCACCCAATCTTGGCAAAAAACTGGTCTGCTGGCTCTTTTGTGTGTGAGTGGATTGGAGTCACTTGTGGCTCTCGTCATCGGCGAGTGACTGCTTTGAATATTTCAAACATGGGTCTCACGGCATCATCCCTCCTCAGCTTGGAAATCTATCATTTCTGGTTTATCTTAACATGAGCATGAACAGCTTACACGGTGAACTGCCGCATGAATTTGTTCATTTGCGCCGGTTAAAAGTACTTGATTTGGGCGTCAACAATCTTAAGGGAGAATTGCCTCTGTGGATTGGTTCATTTTCTCAACTTCGATACTTCTCTCTTACGAACAATAGTTTCACTGGTCTTATCCCATCCTCCATCTCTAACATGTCGAACTTAGCAACTTCACGTCTTTCATACAACCCTCTTCAAGGAAACATTCCCCCTGGAATTTTCAACATTTCCTCACTGAAAAGGATTGCCCTTCTACGTAATGGCCTATCTGGATCTCTTTCAAGTGATATGTGTTTCCATCTTCCGCGACTAAGTTTCCTTCTTCTGTCACACAACAAGTTAAGTGGTCCATTACCATCAATTACTTTAGCTCAATGTTCAGAACTTCAGGCGCTGGGTTTGGCATACAACGAATTTAGAGGGCCTATACCGAAAGAAATTGGGGACCTGAAGAAGCTTAAGTGGCTATATTTGGATTACAACTATTTAGTAGGTAAGATCCTAATTAATGCTTCTGATTATAATTAGACAAAACAAAGGTAGATCATTTATTCTGGTCTTAAGTTTGAGCAGTTTCAGATGCAGAAATTGATTTGTTATGACTAAAAAACAACACTTTTCTCACAGAATTAGTAACTGTTACCTTTTTGTGTACCAACTGAAAGGAAAAATTAGTAGAAACTTTTTGAGCCAGAAATTTCAGAATTTTCCTTCACAGGCTTACAGCTATGAAGATAAGGGATATATGCAGTATGTAAGAATGTGGTCCTCATGGACTAGTTAAAGGACAAAAAACATTTTTTTGGTCTTAAGAATCTATGTAGCTAAATTGCGAGAAAGGTCTTGAAGAACAATTAGAGTTTGGGAAAGTATTTTCGTTAAAATATGTTTTTGATTGGGAAAGCAACTCATTTCAAATCTATGGTTTGCTCGAGAAGGTATTGCATGGTCAAAATATAATGCTACATGGAGTACCAATACCAATTGCATGCATCCCTCCAAATAAGTAAGATGGCTGCTTCGTCTATAGTACTCACCAGATAAAGAAAATTTACATGACTTGGGGAGATGTAAGTGACTTTGGTGCACTATGTGACACTGCCGTGACATATTTTGACCATCTAATAATCTTCCGGTTGTTGTGCCAAACTTTCCCTTTGGTTCATCATTTTTCTCATTTGTATTCGTTCTAAAATTAGAAATGAAAAGTTCTATAGGTTGATTCATATGTATGCTCAATATAATTTTGACAGGTTTGATACCACGAGAGATTGGCAACTTATACTTTTTCTAAGTACTCAACTTAGACATCAATAGCTTAACTGGTCCTGTACCAACAGAGATCTTCAACCTCTCAAGATTAATTAGCTTGTCATTTTATGGAATTCAACTTTCTGGCAACCTTCCATCAACATTCGGTTATGGACTTCCCAATTTGGAAGCACTTTACGTCAACAATAATTCCTTTTTTGGAGCTTTACCTAACTCAATTTCAAATTGTTCTAAACTTCGTATTGCTGAACTTTCTCTCAACAAATTCATGGGGTCAAATTCCATCTTCCCTGGGGGACCTCAGGCTCCTTGAACTGCTGAATCTCGGCTTTAACTACTTCACTAGTGACTCCTCATCGGCAGAGTTGAGCTTCATCACCTCATTGACGAATTGCAAGAGTTTGACTCGATTGGCTTTGAGTAACAATCCAATAAATGGGATGCTTCCATATTCAATTGGTAATCTTTCAACTTCCCTTCAGTTATTAGAAGCAAGGGATTGTAAAATCAAGGGAACCATTCCAGATGGAATTGGAAACTTGAGCAGTTTGATTATCTTGAGCCTAACCAACAACGAGTTAAGTGGGCATTTGCCGGCTAGGATAAAAGATCTGCAAAAGCTTCAAGAAATGGATCTTGGTAACAACAAACTAAGCAAAGTCTCACTACATTTTCTTTGTGCTCTCCACAGACTGGGTGCAGTAAATCTAGGAGAAAATAAAATTCTGGGCTCAATTCCAAAGTGCTTGGGAAATCTTACTTCCCTAAGGTATCTTAACCTTAGTTACAATAGACTAACTTCCACCCCACCTGTAGAAATATGGAACCTAAAGGATCTCGTGGGGCTTGACCTTTACTCAAACTTGCTAAGTGGATCTCTGCCTGATGAGATTAAGAATATGAGGATGGCAAGCTGGATAGATTTGTCGATCAATCAGTTCTCAGGTGGCATTCCCAACACATTGGGAGAAATGCAGAACTTGAAATTTCTTTTTTTACAAAACAACAGATTGCAAGGATCAATCCCGGAGTCTATTGGTAAGATGTTAAGCTTGGATACATTGGACCCATCACATAACTTTCTTTCTGGATCAATTCCAATGTCAATGGAGAACCTTCAGTGTCTTACCTATCTCAATGTCTCTTTTAACAATTTAAGTGGTGAAATCCCTTCCAAGGGGCCTTTTGCAAACTTCACTGTTGAATCCTTCACTTCAAATGGAGCACTCTGTGGTGTTCAAAGGTTTCATGTGCCCCCCTGCCCAAGTATTTCAGCTCACAGATTGAGAACTAAAAAGGTGCATCGAATGATGTATATCTTACTAGGGGTAATTCTAACAGTGGGGGCCTTATCCTTTGGATATGTTTACCTAAGATACCGAAGGAAAGATGAGCTTTCTAGTAGAGCAAATTTACCCTTAGTTGCAATGCCAGAAAGAATTTCATATTTTGAGCTTCTAAAAGCAGCTAATGGGTACAATGAAAGCAATTTGTTGGGGACTGGAAGCTTTGGATCTGTTTATAGAGGGGTTCTTGAAGATGGAAGGGTTGTGGCCGTAAAAGTTTTTAATTTACAAATTCAAGGAGAATTCAAGAGTTTTGATGTAGAATGTGAAGTATTGCGTAATTTTCGTCATCGAAACCTCACAAAAGTCATCAGCAGTTGCTCTAACCCTGAGTTTAAGGCATTAGTGCTTTAGTTCATGCCAAATGGGAGTCTTGAGAAGTGGTTGTATTCCCACAACTATTTTCTGGATCTAATTCAAAGATTGGACATATTGATTGATGTGGCAAGTGCATTGCATTATCTCCATTGTGAATATGGAACTACGATAATTCACTGCGATTTGAAGCCAAGTAATGTCTTACTAGATCAAGATATAGTTGCCCATCTAAGTGATGTTGGCCTTACTAAGTTGTTGGGCGAGGAGAACAGCATTACGTACACCAGAACACTAGCTACACTTGGCTATCTTGCACCAGGTGAAAGTTTTTCTTAGACACCTTATAAATTACAATCTCCTCAATAGTTATCTGGCAAATTCCTAAGATTAAACATGTGAATAAATTTAAGAATAAATGATGAATAGATATTTTCTTGCAGAGTATTGATTGGAAGGATTAGTATCGACAAAATGTGATATTTATAGTTTTGGAAACATGATGATGGAAGTTTTCACAAGAACAAATCCCAGCAGTGAAATGTTTGGTGAAAACTTGAGCCTGAGGAGCTGGGTTACTGATGCTATACCTGATAAATTAGCTTGTATTATAGATGCTAATTTGCTAAAGCAAAGTGAAGAGTACTTTCTTGAAAAGCTCAACTGCATATCTCAAATCATGAAAGTGGCTCTGGATTGCACTAGTGATTCTCCAAGGGACAGAAGCAACATACAAGATGTTCTTGTTGTACTGAAAAAATATAGCTTCAATACAGTCCCCAGTATTCAAGGACTTAAAGGTGCGTGTTCTCTCTGAAACTTATAGATTGTAAGCTTCTACTTAATTATCTAATTGGGTAACAGTTTCGTTGTGTTGTTGTATCTGGCAGGGCTTGGAAGAATCCCAGCCAGAACTAGTTATGTCCTTTTATCAGTAGAGCTGTTAAGTCAATCGAGTAGCTCGAAAGCTCGTTAGAGCTCGACTCGTTAAGGTTCGAGCTCGGCTCGTTAATTTTGGTTAACGAGTCGAGCTCGAGCTCGAAACATGCTCGTTTAGTTAACGAGCCGAGTAAGCTCGGCTCGTTTGATACTCGAGTAGCTCGTTAGAGCTCGTTAATGAAGGGCATATTTGTCATTTTAGAAATCAAAATTATAAAAATTAAAAATTATAGGTTTTTATTAAGATTAATTTGCACGAGCTCGAGCTCGAGCTCGTGAAACTCGACTCGTTTGTGATAAACGAGTCAAGCTCGAGCTCGAGTTCGAGCCACATGTACATTTAACGAGCCGAGTTCGAACACATTTTAAAACTCGTTTTCCTAACGAGCTCGAGTAGAGCTCGGCTCGAATTAAACTCGAGTCGAGCTCGGCAGCCAAATACTCGGCTCGACTCGGCTCGATTAACAGCTCTAGTCACTTGGTGTTCTGTTTGTGTGGATCAAGCTTCAAAATTTTGGACCAATCTTTTTGTGTTTTCCGAACTTTTTATATCATCACCAGAACAATCGTGAGGGTTTTTGGATTTTTGTTGAAATTTGGAGATGACTTTAGTAAGTTACGATGTTCTTGAAGTATCTATCCTTTGAAACGACAAAAAGTAATTAAAATCTTAAAAGTGTATTTCAGGAGTTTGTATAAAATTTTATCATAACTTACTTTAGAATTTTTATAAAAATTTTTGCATATTTAATAGTTTTTAGTAGGTGGTTGTAAAACTCCTTCACTCTCACACCCTTCCCCAGCCGCCACCACCCCGTCTTCCTTTCTCCTCCCTCCTTCACTCACCTTCCCCGCTGCTTGCCTCTCCCCTCATCCCCCCTTCACCCTACCACATCCCTTCCCTTTTCTCCTCTCTCTTTCCCAGCCACCATTACCACCTCAACCATTCCCTTCTCCTCCCTCCCTCTCCCACCTTTCCCTCTGCCCCTCTCCTCCCTATTTCCCCCTTCACCCGCCAGTGCCACCCATCTTCCCCTCTCTCCTCTCTCTCCCTCAACTGCCACCCCTTCCCTCCCCTTCTTTTTTCTCCTTTCTCACTCCTACTCTTCCTCCCTCTTCTCATTTTCCCTTATCGGGCGAGGGAGGGGGGGTGGAGGTCATGGCAAAGGGAAGGGAGGAAGAAGAATGAAAGGGAGGGAAATAGAGGAACAGGGGAGGAAGGAAAAAGGGAGAGACATAAGAGGAGGGAGAGGGTGGCATGTGGAGGAAGAGAGGGGAATGGGAGGAGGGAGAGTGGCAGTGGTGGCAATGATGGTTAGGGATGTGGCAGTGGTGGCAGTTGTAGGGAACGGTGGCAGTGGAATGGTGTGAATGTGTGTGTGTGCGCATTTTTCTTTATTAGAATTTTCCTAAAACTTATGGGTGTCCTATAGCTAAAGTTGGAAAAAAACTTTATTTAAAACAAACAAACAAAAAAATAGGGGTCCCAAACAAACCCATGATTAATGGGAAAAACAGCCATTGGAAGTGGACACAAGTATAAAACGTCTAGTTTACTTTACTTTACTCGTCGGATAAAGCTCTTCCTTTGTCGATAAGGAGAAACAAAATCACCGGAATTGGCCTAATGACCAGGGAAGGCTCGTAGCATTTTTCTTCTTGTCAAGTTTAAAGTTCCAATTTTCGGTCGGGCAGTTGAGAGTGAAAAAGATATGGGGAAGGGTGGGAGGTAAAAAAAGCAGAAACGACATAAAGAAATTGATGCGAGACGCTACAGGACAAATGTTAGCCATCAACAATAATCGTTTGCCAATCAGATTGGACCTCAAGTTTTCTTCTAGTAAATAGCTAGTTAAAGTGGGCCCTCAAGAGCTGCCCAAGTCTCCGTTTACTTGTTAAGCAGGAATATTTAGTTTCAATGAAGAATTGCATACTCGATACACGGTTGAAAGACCACAATTCAAAATCTTTACTCATATGTTTTTGTCAAGGAGGATGCTGGTCTTAAACTCCCTATAAATGATAATTGCATTGCATCCAGCATTAAGGTACTCAATCTCTGAGACAAGTAAAACCAAACGTGGAAGCAATGGATTTCCGTTGCATGGCAGCAATCAAGCGAAACCATTTTGGTGCACATCCCATTCATTTCAGCACGTCCAAATCAAAGTTGGTAAATCAAGTACCTTTCTGGAGTTGGTTATTGTCAATGTTGTTGAAGGCACGATTCTTTTCTATTGCATCATCTACTTCTACCAGGTGTTCATGAAGTCGCTGTAATGACAATAATATAGTGGCTGAGATGAAACAACAAGAGACTGTAGAAGTCATAGTTGTTTTCTTGCCATGACTATTCTTGGTCTCCCATTTGTGTAAACCTGAAAAAGAAAATGGCAAACCAAAACTGAACAAGGGGACATGATTACATTACCTAACCGTTGTTAAAACGAACCACAGGCAATAATTTGTAAGTTTTCAATTCAACCCAGAAACTGGTACATCTACAGAAATGACATTTGGTGGTAGAGGGAAAAAGTGAAAGAATGAGATTTTCATTCTGAAATGCAAAAAAAGTAATATATGATTGCAACAGTCTAAAATCAATACAATGTAAGCACAGCCAAAAAGAACTATAAAAAGAGGTCTTTTTGCATATAGCAATTATCATTAGTACTTAAACTTTGGAGAATTGTTGATATTATAATTAGTCCTTTTTCTTGTTTATTATTATTATTATTATTATTATTATTATTATTATTTGTAAGCAGAAGGTTTTGAATCAAAAATCTCTTACTTACAATCACTTTTACTGTACCACCCAAACCCAACCCTCCCCACCATTATCATTAGTACTTGTTAAGCCTTTATTATGAAATCTTCAATCAATCATTGGACTAAATATAGCATAATAATAAATAGAAAATTTTTTTTTGCACATATTAAATGTTCAATTTGTAGAGCAAATTTTTCCTCATAAGGCGCATGGCATGAACAAATCTTTCAACGATTTGGTTAACATGATAATTCCTTGATTTAGTCTGTATGTGATACTGATAGGGCATAAATTATAGGATATATAAATACGTATATGGTCAATTAATTATGCTCTTCATGCTCAAATTGAGTGGAAAACTGCCTAACTTCGGTGTATGTTGGTTTTTGTAGAAAAGAAGCATGATTAAGGAGATGTTAAGGTGAAATGCAACAAAAATAAAAAAGATGGAAAATTTGAAGGAACTTTGGCATCGGAGTTGGCGCCGAAGATATCACCGGAGTTTGTTTGACCAAGTGATGAAAATAGGAAATGGGGCAGGGACGGTCCTCAGATGAAAATAGGAAATGGTGCAGTTCACGACTAAGATTTGGCCAAAAAAAATTTGTACGGTCCAGATTTCATCTTATATCTCGATGTTAACAACATGTGTGAGACCTACAAAATTTTGTTCCAAAATTTATTGAAAGTAAGTTACACCATATGCAAATAAAGTTACGCGCTGTGCAAAATGCAAATAACTGCCACTTGCAACCATTCCTGTCCGTGGTCCATGAAAATAAGTCCGGTGCCAGAGTTAGCGCTAAAGTTCATCAAGTCTGCATGCATGCTCATTTTTTTTCATATCTAAGAAACCTGTTCCTTTTCGGATTTAACTGAAACTTTTAAAAACTATAAATAGGAGATAGTTAGGATATTTTAAGGTTAGAAAAACACATTAGGCTAGCATTAGTTTTTCACAAACAAATCATTCTTAGAAGATCAAGAACGGGATCAAGGCATGAAATAAAAAAGAGTTCAAGATGGAGATAGTAGCAGGGAAAATTGGGAAGCTTTCTCTACTTTTATCTTCATAATTGTATTTACTCTTTGAATTCTTGGATTTATCAATGATTATGTTGAACTAATTCCATTCTAGGGGTAGGGTCTTGTGAAGGAGATTTGATTATTTACCCTAGTTAAATTCTTAACTTTTGTCTTGGTTTAATTATATGTTTGTGCTTGACCACCATAAACATGCTTTTAGGATTTGTATTGAATTAAAAAGGGATATACAACAGTACAAACTAATTACGAGAGTAGGTTATGATTTGTATGACGTAATTAAATCACCTAAAATCTTAAAAGGTATTATCTCAAGAGAGATGTGAGATTTAGTCAGGCATAATTTAGATGCATCGAAAGATAATCTAAATTACCTTTGCATGATAAGTTCTTGGTTTGTTAAAACAATAACTGGAAAAATAACTCAAACATTGGATCAAAAATCTAAAGCTCTAATCTTTTGCCTATTGTTTTCTTACCACTACTTTATTTGATTTGATCATTACTTTATTTCTTAGTTTGAAATTACAACCCCTTTGAATTTAAATTTCTCCATTTGTTAGAATAATTAAAGTAGAATATTGATTCGTCCCTGTGGATTCGATCCCTAGAATACTCTAGGTGAATTATTACTACGATCAACCCTGTGCGCTTGCAGGAATTTGCCGATCAAGTTTTTGGCGCTATTGATGGGAATGATGCTTATTTTTTTCACTTTAGTTATTTTATTTTATTGATCTTATAATGGCGGATTGGAATTTGACTCGAAAATTGGAAAGACTACGAGAGAGTTGAAAAAGCAAATAAGTTGCGAAAATGAGCTTTACAACAATCTTCATTTGGATTCCATATTGCCTTGGAAATAGCTGAATCTAATCAAACTTTGATCTAATCGAATCGAGTCTCAACTTGGTTTTACGGAGCTCGAACTCGAGCTCGAACTCAACGAGCTCAAAATGTAAAGCTTAAGTTCGAGCTCGAGTTTAAAAAAAAAAAATTATTTTTATTTTTAAAAAATGAGTAAAAAAATAATTTTTCTTAACAAATAATAGAATATTAAGGATATATATGTAATTTTACTATTAAAATAATATATATATATATATATATAATCGAGCCATCTTGAGAGCTAATGAGCTGAATATCTTTAAACTCAAGTTTGAACTCAAGTTCAGCTTAGTCAACTCGAGCTCGACTCAAGCTCGAGTCGAGCTCAAACTCGAGCTGGTTGCGATCGGCTCGCGAGCAGTTCAATTCATTTGCAACCCTAGCTGAATCAAGTAGTTCAGGCGAGTCTGAAATGATAGATGAGAACAGGAGCAATGGCAATAACCAACAGCAGGTAGTACAACCTCCTGCACAACTTCATTTGAGGGACATCCAATGCCCCATTATTGCGGCTTCTTCTCATTGCATTTGATTAAGTGATAAGGTTAGGAACAATGAGTTGAAGACCAAGCATTTTAACATGCTTTAATCTTTTAATGGTCTAGCTAGTGAAGATCCTCTCTCATTCATTCGTGAATTTTATTCCATCGTTCAAACTTTTCTTTTGAATAGGGTTTCAGAGGATGATCTAAGGATGAGGTGCTTCCTTTATTGTCTAAAGGATCGTGTGAAGTCTTGACTTCTTAATTTACCTGAAGGATCTTTAAGAACATAAGAAGATGTGTACAATATCTTCATGACTAAGTACTACTCATCTCAAAAGACCATTGATTTGAGAAACAAAATCTGTACTTTTCTCAGATGGAAGGAGAGCCAATTCATGAAGCATGGGAGCAATTCAAGTTACTACTCCTCTCAATGTCCCTACCACCAATAGTCTTTGGCATTGCAAGTGCAATGTTTCTATGATGGGTTAATACTAACAACCCAGAATATGGTGGATATAGCAGCTAGAACTTACTATGGGGATAAGACTCCGGAGTATTGGGTAGGCTTTTACGAGTTGTTATCTAGCAACTCGCGGCAAAAGCTATCCAAGGCAAGAGAGTAGGAGTCCATGAAGTCAGTGTTACAAAAGATTTGGGTTCATAGGTTGTTGAGTTGAGTAATGCAACAAATACAACTACTTCTAAATTGGAAAGCTCAACCTCAGGAATCATGTTCATGTTGTCACATGTATAGGCATACTGCTGTAGGTTGCTATAATAGAGAGCCTACCTCGCTTCAATGGTCCATCGCTTAGATGCTCTATGTGCATTTGTTGTGTAATTCTTCTTTTGCACATTGCTTAGATGCTCTATGTGCATGTTCATAGTTTTTTTTTCTATGTTCTTTACCTGCTTCCTGGATGGGAAATAAGTAGTATAGTTAATTGTTTTATCATTGGCAAATTTATTTAAAATTTTGTTCATCAATAATAGGAACAAAATGTACCATGCAATATGGGCTCTGCATGAAACAAATAGCTTCGACTTATATGTGCATGTATATGTATTCGTTGAGAAAACGAAAATAATAGTTATTAGATTAAAGCTAGGTGGCTTTCTGGTTTTAGTTATATCTATGTATTTCATTTTTAACACTAAATTATTTTTAGCAGGTTCTGTATTGTGTTCATCCTCTTGTTCTTATTAAGCTTGTTGATTTGCACAGGTAATGCACTTTATTTTATTCTATTTTTATTCAGTTGCGTTCTTAGTTGTATCTACTGATAATTGTTTAACGTTTTCCTTTACTTTAAACATTTATGTAGTACATAAGTTGCTGATTCTTATCATTGTGATTTTCCTTTCATTATTATTCTTCTGTGTTTGTTTGTATTTATATACTATTTTGTCCTTTGTGGTTATCATATACTTATTTTTTGCTTTGTCTTTGTTTTTTATGTGATATGACTATAATTGGTTTATCTCAACAAATTTATTTTTAAATTAATCATCTTTTGTGCTTGATTATAATTACATACTTTGCTTGTCTTATTTTTGGACCTTTTTAGCAATCATGAGTCAAAAGAAAATTAATCTCTGATGAGGATCGCTGCTTAGACAAAAATTGTCACGCTAAAGAAATATACACAGCTTTGCTTGAGACAAAAAAAGCTGAATTTGCAGCTAAAAAACAGCAAGCTCGTCTTATATCTAAATTAAGTAGTTTATCGTCATCCTCGAATAACATTGAGGATATGGAATTGAATGCAATTATTGCTTAATCCATAGTGCAGTCAAACACATTTATTCTGGATGCTACTGGTTCTATTTTAGAAGTTTATCGAAACCTTGATGAAGGTGCTACTTTGCATACTATTTGTACGTTTTGTTAGTTATGTATATAAAATATTAATCATTAGTACAATTTTACTCCTATTTAAATACCTTGTTGTATCAATTTCTTCATTGGTTTTGAATGTGCTATCCAATAGCAAAGACTCGCCTAATAATCAACCAGGTAATTATGTTATATCTTAGATAATATAATATAATTATGCATAGATGTAAAATAGTAAATTCTTTGTGCTATGTATTGTCTATATCTATAAATCTTTTGTTTAAGTCTCTATGTTTTGTTTCCATAGTTGCAGAGTATATAGGTAATATGAGACTAGCAAATTAAATGCATGATGCGTCAAATATGGGATTAACAACTGTTGGTAGTCTTTTAAAATAATAATATTCATTTATTATACCATCTTTTGTTCTTAAGCTGTCCTATCTATTAGTTCTATTTATGACATCTTTTTTCTTTCTCTACATTTCTTTCCATACTTGTAGAATCTATAGCTTATACCCTACCAGTAAATACAACACAATTTTTCCCAAATATCATGTCACTTGCTATTGGTATTATTCCTAATGCAACAGTATTCATCTATTATGTGACTGTTTAGAATTAACTTCAAATTAATTATATCTTTTCCTTTAATATTAATAGGTCATTGTCGTAGACAACAAAATAAATCTCGCCTAATAGACCAAATACCCACTGAGCCAAATATTTTGCCAAAATTAGGGATTGTATATACTGTGGTGCAAAGCGTTTCTATTTAGAACCCCCTAGATTTTTTGTTGTGCTAGTGAAATTCAGTTGGCACTTACTAAAATGCCTCTAGAATCAGTCAAGCTATATAGAACTAATAATGAAGAGGCAAATGAATTTCGTCAGTGTGTTAGGAGTTATAACAACATGTTTGCATTTACATCCCTTGGAGTGCATTATGGCAAAGAACTTCGCAGAAAAAATAGAGGAATTTATACATTTAGAATTCAAGGTCAAATGTACCATTTTATAAACTCATTGACTCCTTCAAATGCTCAAACTCCTCCGAATGTTCAATTATATTTCTTCGACAAATCATGAAACAAGCAACCGCATGGCCATTTCTGCTAAGTTTAAGGACTCTATTATATAACAACTACAAAGAATACTAGATTGCAATCCATATTCTGCATTCCTTCGTCAGTTAGCAGTGCTCCCAATATAGATGAGCATAAAATTTTTTTAAAATTAGACCCAGGTATGGATCAAAGAGTATTCAATATACCAACAGTTGGCTGCAGTTTGGCTTGAAAATGATGATAATATTGGAGACACATCTCGTCATATATAGGTTTATACAAAATCTGGGAATATGCAAGTTATAAAGCACTATTTTGGATGTTTTGACGTTTTGCAATATCCACTTATATTTGCAAATGGAGAGATAGGATGACATGAAAACATATAGAGATTTATAAAAGATATTGATGATGCTGCTGGCCATACTACATGTGTTGGTGAAAATATAAACTTTGATGATTGTGAACATGGACAACAACTTGTCATGGCAGAGAATAAAGGTCAGTGTTTAAGCAATGCTTTTACTTTGTATTTGCAATTTTGAAGCTATATTTTATAGTTGAATACAGAAATGTTGATATTTGAATTTTTTACTTTTGTACAGCACTAAAACAAAAAAACAAAAAACCAAAAAGCGAACAATAGTTTCTTGCTGCAAATATTATGCGTATAAGTTCCAAATGCACCAATTCAACAAATATTTTTGTTTCATGTTGCAAGATTATTTTAGTAATTCGCTATATATACATATGTCAAAATAGAATCAACTCGTTTGGAATTTCATCAAAACAAACAGCAACACATTCAAATATAAATATATCAAGGAATTTAGATAGCATCACAGCTAGTGAGGTGTTGGTTTTGAATGTAGGAAAGCGAATTGTCTTGCCAGCATCATTTACTGGAGGTTCTAGAGACATGAGAAAAAGATATCTCAATGCAGTGGCTCTTGTTCAACACTTTGGGAAACTAGATATATTCTTAACCGTAACTTGCCATCCAACATGGCCAAAATTAGAAAATACTTACTTGATCAAGAAGAAGCACATAAAAGGCCTAATCTGACGGCATGTGTTTTAGAGTAAAATTTGAAATGTTGAAAGACAACATTATTAAGTGAAATTTATTTGGAAAGGTTATTGCATATACCTATGGTATAGAATTTCAAAAGCAAGGATTGTCACATGCTCACCTTCTCATTATCCTTGATAAGGATTCAAAATTGTATTCACCAGAAACTTATGACAAGATAGTTGCTATAGTTGCTGCGGAACTACCTGATCCAACTATCTCTAAGTATCTGTATGATTTAGTCGTCAATCATATGCTTCATGGCCCTTGTGGAGACCTCAATCCCAACTATCCCTGTATGAAGCAAAATGAGAAATGCAAGAATAACTTTCCAAATCCCTTCTCAACATTCATAAAGTATGGAAAAAATTAATATCTAATATATAAGCAGTCACATAATGGTAGAAAAGTGCTTGTTCGAAATCATGAATTGGATAATCAGTGGGTGGTTTCATATAATCTATATTTATTGACAAAATATGATTGTCATATAAATGTTGAAATTTGTTCAACAATTGAAGCTGTTAAGTATTTGTATAAGTACATTTACACGGGCCACACAAAGATTTTATATTATTTAGCTGCACAACAACCTGAAGGAGCTATTGATGAGATCAAGAACTTTTTCTAACACCTCTGGCCGATATTGTCCCACAGTTAGCCGCCTTGTGGGACTGTGGGTTTTGTTCCTGGCAGTGTTGGACAACACAACAGACTAATGCCTCACCAAAAGGCCTCGGTCAGGTGGGGGACAACACAACAGGTTATTAAAGCAGCCTAGGACTTTCTCCCTAACTGATGTGGGATCATTACAATCCACCTCCTTAGGGAACCCAGCATCCTCGCTGGCACACCGGGGTCGGGAGTCGGCTCTGATACCAACTCTAACACCTTTGGCCGATATTGTCCCACAATTAGCTGCCTCGTGGGGCCGTGGGTTTTGTTCCTGGTGGTGCTGGACAATACAACAGGCTGATGTCTCACCAAAAGGCCTCAGTCAGGTGGGGGACACCACAACAGGTTATTAAAGCAGCCCGAGACTTCCTTCCTAACCGATGTGGGATCATTACAATTTTAATCCAAGAGATGGATTTGTACTTCAGAAGCTCTTTGGCAAAATTTATGCATTTGATCTAAATCAAATTTATCCAACAGTTATGGCTTTGGAATTGCATCTTAAAAGCCAACAATCATTAGCATTCATTGAAAATGATGAGTTTGAAAAATATTGCTGGCAGTGAGAGATCATCAAGGTGAATAGGTCAAATATATAAACAAGATCACTTCAATGCTTATACAAAGAGTTTCCGCAACACCTTAAATGGAATCACAAAGATAGAATCTGGGATGAAAGGTAGCAAAGACAATCAATAGGAAGGATCGTTTCAGCTCATCCTCTTCAAGGTGAAATATACTTTTTTAGAGTGCTTCTAATGCATGTCAAAGCACCAATGCCATTTGATGACCTTAAATACGTCTCTAATGTAACAGCATCAACATTTAGAGAAGTAGCACAACTGTGTGGCTTGCTTAAAAACAATGATGAAGCAGATGTATGTTTAGGAGAAGTAGTTGCTTATCAAATGCCACATACTATGTGCCAATTCTTTGCTACTGTTCTTGTGTATTGTGCATCGGCTAATCCAATTAAGTTGTGAGAAAAGTATGAAGTAGCACTGCCAGAAGATATTAACCATAATAGCAGCTTAATACTAGTGCAAATTGAGAGGAAAACTCTTCAGCAAATTAATAGACACTTAGAATGTATGGGCAAATCAATTCTTGAATTTGGTATTGCTCAGGATGTTTCGCAAAACTTCAGCTTGGATTCTCATATCAAAGAAATTGATATTGAGGTGAATATACAGATATCAGATGAAGATCTAGCATCAATTTTATTGTTGAACAAATAACAAAAGTATGCTTATGAAGAAATAATGGCTTGAATTAATCAAGGCAAGTCAAATACTTTTTTTTTTATTGATGATTTTGGAGGCATTGAAAAATTACTTTTGTATTGAACTTTGCTAACCACAATTAGATCAAAATGTGACATAGCACTGACAACTGCATCATCTGGTGTTGTTGTTTCAATTCTGCTAGGTGGTTGCACAGCTCATTCATGTTCCAAGATAGGTGATAGTGAAAAGAATGGCTGCAATGTTAGCAAACAAAGTGCAACTGCACTATTAATAATGCAAGCAAAACTTATCATTTGGGATGCAGCAGCCATGGCAAAGAAACATACAATTGAGTGTCTTGACAAATTGCTAAAAGATATCATGAATTCAAAAAACAATATTTGGAGGTAACGTTGTAGTTTTTTGTGGTGATTTTAGGCAAACACTGTCAGTCATAACAAAAGATTTCAAAAAAGACTACATATCTACCAGTTTTATTAGCTCATACATTTGGAATCATCTTGAAAAATTCAAATTGGTTGAAAATATGCGTTCTCATCTTTATAAACTATATTCTAACTTTTTACTTAATATTGATAATGGCATATTCCTTCATTAGATGATAAAAAAATAATGATTCCACATTCTATGCTCATCCCATTTGTTGATGATACCATTTCATTGTAGAACTCAATTGATAATGTTTTTCTTGATTTGAATTCTTTTAAAACTGATTCTCTCCAAATGCTTAATAGTGCAATGTTAACAACAAAAAATGGTAAAATACACTAAACCCCCTTGTGGTTTGGGTTATTATCATAAAGCCTCCTCATTATTTGAAAACCCCCAAAGAACCCCCTCATAGTTTGGACTAATTTGGACAATGAATGGAAATCATCCAATTTGACGGAAAAATATGAAATTCCGATATTAACCTTATTTCAACCTATACTAAAAGTTAGTTCAGGGTTTACATAAGATTTTAAAAACTTTTCACTTTATTTGAGAATAAATAAACATCAAGTGGCTCATTTGAAAATTTTAAAACTTATCATCTTCTCCAAATCTCCACTTTTTCCTTCAACAATAGTAGAACAGCCACCGATTACCATTGCCACCGTTCAACTAAAACCCAAATCAAGACAAGACCGAAATTTTACTTTCTTAATTCTCTCAAATCTTGCATGGTCATGGAGGAATTTATCACTGTTATCATCCCATGGGTAATCTTGTAAGTCTAGCATCTAAGCTCCTTCCATGGGTAATTGATCCGTGGTTTCTTTCTTAACTATAATGCAAATGTCCGAATGGTGATGAACTAAACAACATTATTGCTACTAATTTTCTTTGAAAACAACCTGCATACCAGAAAAATTCACTAATTTCACTAAGATAAATTCCCTAAATTCGCCATTATCCTACTCAGTACTGCTGCCAGAAAAACTTACGGCTACCCAACTTTCAAAGTTTCCCCAACAAATAGACAACAGCAGGTGAGAACTAGCAAAAGCCCAAGGTGATTTATCTGCAATTAAAGAAGGGGGTCTTTTCCACAATCGTAACCGTCAAAATTCATAACAGGGAGCCCCCCGGAAATGTAGATTATCATCAAGGGTTCTAACTTTCCAATAACTCTTCCCAGAAACGCAAATTTTTATCGGATGGGCAGAAACAAATCTTCCTCTGCAGCATAAGTCCGCACAGTAATCCTCCACCACCACCCTCATTTTTTAGTTCCTTGAGTTTTCCGGCCACCTCCGTTCTGACTCCGTTCCATGCTTTCAAAACATTGGACGCCGTCGACGAAGACAACGTCGTCGATTTAGCACCATCCGACGACAAGTCCAACAACGAGAAGTCAAAGTCACAAGATTCTCCACCGCATGACTGCATGCTCCTACTCGATCATCCTCCTTTTCTTTCTTGATCTCAACACTCATCAGATCACGGAAACTAATTGCTGACGCACCGCTGAATATTTCAAAATTGGAACAAGTGCTGCTGTAAATCGAAGTGGCGATGTTGAGGACTCCGTGAAACCTACCGGAAGGACGCCAGACTTGGACCGCAGTGAACGCTGGAGTTCCAATTGCATCGGCCAAAGAGGGGAATTTCCCGAGGCAACTACTCAGCAGAAACCGTACAGTGTTTTCTGGTTTGCTGCACCAGTAGGTGGGAGAGAGAGGAAAAAGAAATAGAGAAGGAAAGAAGAAAAAAAGAAAAGTAGTTTGGAGCCCCTGTTTGGATAAAGGTTGGTATTGATTTTGCTTCAGTTTTTCTGCTGCAGATGGTTCAAGAGAAAGAAGAAAAAGGAAGAACAAGGAAAAAAGAAAAGAAAAGAAAAGAAAATATAAAATTACCACATTACCCTTGATATATTGTTATCACACTCGCTTATCAAGCATGTGTAAGTCACTTCCCGTCAAATTGGATGATTTCCGTTCGTTGCCCAAATTAGTCCAAACCACAAGAGGGCACTACAAGAAAAATGTCCTATTATGACATACCTATAAGGACACTTTTTTGTAAGTGTCATTTTACATGTTTTATGAAGACATAAAAAAGTGAGTGTCATAATAAAATAACATGAACCAAATACCATTGCACTTTGTTTTATATTTTTCTAAAGGGATAATTTCAGAAACCTCCCCTGAGGTTTCTGACAATTTCACTGACCTCCCCTGAGGTTTCCACAATTACACTGACCTCCCCTGGCAGAACTTGGGACCCAATTGCTGACATCATATAATGCAAAATTACTATTATACCCAAGACATTTTGTGTTTTGGATAGTATTGGATTGCATTTCTATTTATTTAATGTATGGTTATGAAATTTGTAATGATATTACTCTTGGATTGCAGCTTTGGTTTGCACCTTATTACTGTTAAGGTTTTATAAATGACTGTTTTAGTTCTTGGATTGCACCTTACCTCCAAAATTTGGGAATTTGCCCAAATTTTCCATTTTCTAATATTCCTACAAATATGCAAAATTATGCATATCCCTCAAATCTACCCAATATTAATGTTTTGTTAAACTCTAAATAACAAAAATATGAAATATATTATTTAAATATATTTTAGTTACACACAAGTTGGATGGGTAACTAGTGTGTCAGAGAGTTGCCATAATCTCCTTAAACCCGCATGCGGGTTTAAAGAGTATTCAGATATTCTCATATGCACCTATGCAAATCGAACCAATCGGATATCTTATCCGTATCCCATTTTTTTAAATAAAAATCTTATAAATTTGAAAAATAAAATCAAATTTAGATGTATTAGGGTTTTAAAAATATTATATAAGTGATAAAAATTTTATAAATTGTAAAAATAAAATCAAATTTAAATAATTAAATGTTATATTTGCATAAGAAATAATACAATAATCATAATAATGATAATACAATAATATTGATGTAATAAAACTGCCATTAATTTAAATATTTACTTATAATGCCCAAAGAGCCTAATTACCAATTTTTTCTTCTCGCGCTCAAATATAACATTAACCCGCATGCGAGCTAACCTTGAAATAGAAAAAACACAGAATCCCGCTTGCGGGTTTCAGCGTTATTATGCAGGCGGGATTTTAACCTGCTTGCTTGTGAACATGTACCACATTGCTTTGAATTTTTGTGACAAGAGGAAAGCTTTGTCTGATGAATGTATTTGTGAAATGACCTGAGTGGTGGTAGATGGGTTAATTGGGTCGGTTGCGTTACCCAATTGTTTATATCCATAAGTAAAATTTTATGATTCCCATACCCATCTATTCATGGGCGGTATGGTAAATGTAGTTCAATGGACAAGTCAAAAAACGAGTTTGGCAACCCAATTGACAAGTCAGGGGAGGTTTCTGAAATTATCCCTTTTCTAAATTGAAAATTTTGATATGTCAAATTAGAATAGCTATTAGGGCATTACTTGTGAATGTCAGCAGAAGTAATAGGAAATTGAGATAGAAACGACGTAGTTTTGTCACTGGTATAAATGAAATGGAGAAAAAACGCGGGGAAAAGAAAAAAAAAAACGCGGCAAGGAAAATTTTGCCGCTTCACTAAAGTTTGCCCAATATATTTCTCTTTGAAAGGTCTCCGCCTCTTAAAATTCACACCAAAAAGTTCCCTCAGTTTCTTCTCCAAATCTAAACCCTTGGACCCTATTCACAAAATCCATCATCGTCAAAATCAATCTTCCATTTCTGCCTCTTTTTTTCATTCTTTAATCCCTACCCTCTCCCTTTCTATCTTGAGTTTTTAGATGCACTCCAATTTGACCAGAAGAAGAGAAGGATGGTTTAGTGGTTAAAAGGTAAGTGTATTATGGGTTTTTGAAAATCATATGCTTTGCCTGCCCACTGAATTATTTTCTCCCCTGTTGCTAGTTTGATTTTTTTTTCTTTTTTTAAAATCTGATTTCTATGTTGAGTATTAATAATGTGATGGAGAAAAACATGGGGCAATATTAAAAGTAGTTGGCTGGTTGATTGATTGCTGGTTTTTTTTTGCTGGTATCTAATGTAATGCCACATAGAATGTGTCCGCCTCCTTGTTTCGGCCTTGGGGCCATCGACAGTACCAATTCAGGACTCAGGAGGCAGTCCCATTCTCCCACCGCGGCCGATTGTTAATATTAAGCAAGACAAACCCATCAAACCCTGCCGTGTGATCTGGTATTTGGCGACTAAGCCCGATCGATCAATTGAGGCTTCCTTTTGCAATCCTGTTGAATTTCTAAGCACCTTTTGCATTTACTTTAGCCTACTGATTCTACAAAGTACTTTAGCAGTCAGGTAATAATACGCTGATACAAAGTATAATAAAGTGTATAAAAATAGTGGTAGAATTTTTTTTTAAATTCAAGTACAAAAGTGGAAGGGAAAGGGGAAAAATGGATGTCTGAGAATTGAATCAGGACATTATGATTATGTAGTTAATGCTTCTCTCAACCGAATTGGAACTTGGGAATTGGTTTCTATTCCTACGTTAGTGCAACTGGGCTGGCACAAAATATAGGATATAGAATCCTAGGTGCTTTACTTCTATTGACTAGTAACTACTAAGAATGTCAAAGATGGTGTACTGTTCATGTCATTTGGTTTCGGAAAAACATGTAAAATTTGGCAAAGTCAGAACTAGTGAATTGGGAAGAAAGTTAACTGTTAGCAATTGTTTGAGTTGTAGTTGAGTTTCCAAACTTGATTCATATTATGGTAATATGGCAATTAAGTTTACCAGAAAAATAATTGGCACCAATACAGAGGTTTCTAAATTTTAACTTGTAAAGCAAAGTTGGTCCCTTAAACATGAACATAAAATCTTTTTATTTCTTGAGTTTAGATAAAATTCCTGCTATCCCAATGTTTTTTATGAAAATGTTATTCAATGAGAATAATTTGCATTTGTGGTTTTCTGTTCACATGGGGAAAATGTGCATGCCTTGGATCATTTTCATGCATATGTTGGTGCATTTATATATGTACATAGAGAAAGTAAGCTGATGCCTTGTTCTGTTTGCTTCATAATAATGTGCATGCCTTGTTCTATTTGCATAGTAAGCTGATGCATTTATATATGTTGGTGCATTTATATTTTCATGCCCTGTTCTGTTTGTTTCAGAATAATTAGGAAAAGTCATTCAGCACTTTTGGTTCTTTCTCATTTTTTTAAAATATTCTTCAAGAAATTTGCAAGCTGATGTTATTTTTCTTCTTGAATAATTAGAGAAGTACGTACAGCACCTATTCAAAATATTAAAATTTTACTAAAGTTCATTAATGTTTCACCACAGGTTTGAATTAAAGATAGCTATCTGTGAAAAGAAATCATTTTGAAGACGTTGCACATTGATTTCGCTAGAGGTACAAGCCAACTTATATTCTTGTGTTCTTTTTTATTAGGAATTAGATTAAGTTACATATATGATATTAAATTTGTTCATTTGTTTGAACCTGTAATGTACGTTCATTTTCATCTTTTGGTCATTTGGATTCTTAATTTTTTTTTAAACTGGAGTGTCATTGCAGTAGATATATTATATGACCTGCAAATTTTATTCTTAACATTGATTTGTGTAAAAAACTATTTACTTGGTGACACGTGATAAATGGCTAGTAGCGGAAAACCTTTGGGGTTCTCATGTCTTGTGCTTTTATCTCAAACAGTGACCTTCTCGTTGACTTCCAAATAGCTTCTTGGTATCATAATAATTTTTTGGTTGTATGAGTGATGCTCTTTGTTAATATTATTCTTAATTGCTTTCTTTTGCTTATATATGTATATGTATATGTATGTATGTGTATATTTTAAGGTTAAATTTGTCATGGTTACAGAATATGGATAAAACTTGGATGCAAAAGAATAGACGAAGCAAAGAATATTGGGATGGTTTGCAAAAATTCTTAGATTATGCATTCCAGAATTCAAGTATAAATGGGATGATATTATGTCCATGTAAAGAATGTAAGTGTGGTGTATGTATTACCAGGGAGAATGCAGAACTTCATAAGTGTGGTGTATGTATTACCAAAGAACTTGCAGAGCTCAAAGCAATGGTGTGTCAGCAGCAAAATAGTGGCTCAAAAACTGGTGGCTCGATAAATTCAACGTCCTCTAATCATGTTTCAAAATCTCCTATGGGTGCTCGTTCTTTTCAGGTATATTCATGATTATTTTTCAAGAATTTATTGTGATTATACCATATGAGGATACTCACTTTTGTTGTTTGAAACTTGTTGATTCATTAAACTGCTATTTTGTTTGGTTATATTGAATAGTAAAACATGGTAATTTCAACTTAGTAAAGTCATGGTTATTAAGTTTTATTGCTGAAAATTGGAGAAATGCTCAAAATGCAGGGGAAACTCTACCAAATTTTTTTAAAAAATAAATCTACCTAATTCAATTCTATGACTTCAAATTATCTTGTAGGAAGGTGATTGGGTGGATATTTTCAGCTTGTTTGATCCAACAAAATGTCTAGCTATTGGTCGTCTCCAAGGAATTGATCCTTCTAAAGTTGTTGGTGGACAACCATTAGGACCATGTTGGTGTGAAATACTAGTACAAATCGTGATGGAACGCAATGAACAATTGATTAGGCCTTATGGGCTATTGCAAACAATTGAAGATGCACTTGGTGCACCGATTGCTTGGCCACTGAAATTGGTATAATTTGACACAAGATTGTTCAAGTTTTTTTCTTTACAAATATTTGTAAGTTGGATGGATAATGAAGTGGTGTTCTTACTTAATCTACTAATTTTATAGGTGAAGATTCATGAGGATTGACAGTAGCCTTTTGTTTGGAGAAGCAAGAGTTGGACAGCAGCCTTTTGTTTAGAGAAGCAATACTAGTTTTTGAGTTAACTTCAAATTTGTGGAATATTTTGTGTTCTTGAGAATGTTGCTGGATTCTATTGCAAGAGTTGGATGACAGCCTTTTGTTTAAAGAAGTATTAATGCTAGTTTTTGAATTAACTTCAGATTTGTGGAACTTTTTGCTTTATTTAGGATGTCACCAATTTTTTACTTTCAAGCAGATTTATATTCTTTGGCATAGTGGTTGTCTTACAATTGCATATTATGTGTTTGGCGTATTGTATTAGGAGATTAGAGTAGAAAATTTAGATGAAAATTGCACAAAAAAAAGACATCTATTGAGGCACTTGCCAATGCCTACATTGAAACTAATGCACCTAGTAAAACCACATATCGTGACACTTTTTGAGTGTTTGGAGATTCCTTTTTACAATGGTAGAAAATGCCTTGAAAGACAGGTAAACACTACACTATAAACTGCCTCCATTAATGTATATAATGCACTTCATTGTGCCTAGACAATTACTTTTTGGCAACACGTAAAAGTGTCCTAAAAAGGGCAAAAATGATACCAAGTAAAGTGCCTTTATAGGGCATCTTTAGAGGCATTGGTGTGTGCCTATTTGCAATTTCTATCATGGCAATTGTGAATGCATCAAATTCATTAAACATGACGTTAAAAAACGCCTCCAACCTTTTCCAAACGGGTAGTTTAGTAGACATTTGATGTGTGCGCCTCAATAGTCTAAGTGCCTCTAAAAGTTTCCTATTGCATCATTTTGTTGCGCCTCCAAATATAATTTTTCTTGTAGTGGGGTTCTTTGGGGGGTTTTTAAATAATGAGGAGGTTTTATGATAATAACCCAAACCACAAGGGGGTTTAGTGTATTTTACCCAACAAAAAATGATTTTGGTGATGAAATAAATGACCTGCTGATTGTAAAATTTCCAGGACTTGAAATCAAATACATTAGTTTTGATGAAACGATTAATCAAGCTAAACAATCAAAACATGAAGATTTTTTGTATACATTACATCCTCCTAACTTACTTCCACATGAGCTAATTTTGAAATCAAATTGTCCAATAATGTTGCTTCGAAATTTGAATCCAACAGAGGATTTATGTAATGGCACAAGATTGATATGCCTCTTATTGACTAAACATGTTATACATGCTAAAATAGTAGTAGGTAATTTCATTGGCAAGGAAGTTTTCATTCCTAGAATTTGTTTGCACTATTGCGATGATCAAATGTATCCTATTCCATTTAAAAGATTCCAATTTTCAGTTAGGCTATGTTTTGCTATGACAATAAACAAAGCATAGGGCCAGACACTAGATTTTATTGGTTTGTACTTAAAAGAATCTATTTTTTTCTCATGATCAATTATATATAGCTTTATCTAGAGCTAAATCTGCAGAAAATGTTAAAGTATTGATATACCCATCAACACCACAAATTGAAATTGTGCAACTAGAAATATTATTTATCATGAAATATTACAGCTTTCTTTTACATCTTAGCTAGCACTCATATGATTTCATTCCATTGTTCATTTTTCCAGGATTTCTGATTTGATCATGCTATCTCATTTTGTTTCTATTAATGTGTTAATTTTTTATTTCCTCTTTTCTGTAAGGTATTTCATATATTTCAGTTCTTTTATTTTAATTATATTATTTTTTTCCTGTTTATGCTAATGCCTTAACATTTCATTTGCTGTTTTCTCAACATATCATTACTTACCATAGTTTAATTAATTTTTCTATTTGACAATCATAGTATGCTAAATTATATCACAGAAAACAAATGGGTTTGTTTGGATAAGAGTTTATTTGGATGATTTATTTGAGTTATTTACTGTAGCACTTTTGTGATGTGATGTATGTGAGATAAAAAGGTGGTTGGGAAGATAAAAAGGTGATTGGGATTTGTGAGGCAAAATTTTTTTTTCCAAATTTCCTTTGTCCAAACGAACTCATTACTTTCTTGCAACTACTAGTATTGCCTAACTCTTTATTACATTTTCTTCTTACCCTTAATTCATCCATTTCATTTCCATTTCATTTTCATTATATAAGTTAATATCTTACTTTATATTGCCAAAACATGTGAGGACCCCGAATTTTTTCTTATTTTTATTTTATTTTACTAGCTTATTTAATTATTTATTCACCCGTTTACCCCAAATAATTTATTTCATCCGTTTTAAGTCCATTTGTATGCAAAAATGTCCCTTTTCTAATTTTAAAACGTTTAGTTAGCAAATTTAATTTTTCTACGATTCGTTTAGCGAGAAATAGTGAATACACGTTTTTCAAGGTAAATTCAATTCGAGAGTACATTAGTCTTGGAGAATTAAGAATGATCAATAGTAGACTAAGAAAAGTTAATTGAGGGATTAGATGTGAGTGAGTTAAAATTTAAGCTTTTACCGTGCGCGCGTCGATAGTTTCTCGAAAATCGCGCCGGTATGACTAATTGGAGATTTGAAGAATTAATATTAGACTAGTAAAAGTGAGTAATTACAGTGTTAAATAAAATACCTTGGAGGATTAGTGCATGAGTGTATCAAACCCGAGAGAAAACGATGGTACGAAACCTTCGCGCGACCACTAGTGAGAGTTGACTTTTTACACCACACTTTATGGCTACCTTTTCCATTCTTTCTCTCCAAGTTTCATCACACAAAACCCTCCCTCACTCCCTCATTTTCGGCCAGACCAAGAGGAAAGAAAAGAAACAAGAGAAAACTTCAACTTTTGCTCCAATCTTGCTCCAAATCTCCATCCAACTTCCAAACACTTTGAAGATTAGTTTTATCTTGGAACAAGAAGCAATCTTGCGGATTTTCTTGGAGAATTTGTGGTGAAAATTTCTGGTTTCATCTAGGGTTTCTTCTTGGGTTTTGATGGTATAAACATCTTCCAACAAAACTCTTGCTTTCTTGTTTCATTTCTTGGTTTTGAAGCTTGTAGCTTCCTTATTATTGTTGTTGCTTGGATTTGGTTGGTTGAAGTAGGCTCTATGAACTCCCACCTTGGTCAAATGAGAGCTGCCATGATGTTTATGTGTGTGTTAGTGTATTTGTATGAGTTTTAATGGAAGAAACTAGAAGAGGAGAAAGAAAGAGAGAAACCGTGAGAGGAAGAGAGCTGGCCAAAACTGTCCTATTGCTATCTTGCTTGTATTTTGAATTTTTGGTACTTGTTTTGCTGTGAAATTGGTTGATATATGTTGTATATTGTGTATAAAAAGTGTCTACAAAAATCATTTGATTTGGTTGAGCAAAACTTGGATTTTCAAAATTGAAAGAAAGCTGGAAATGATAATCTGGCAGCCCGAACAGTAACTCTTTGATCGAACATATCTCTCTGTATATAAGTTGAAATCGAGTGCCGTTTGTGGCATTTGAAACTGGACATTTGTAGCTTTCTAATGGTATAAAAATCACTTTCTAGTTCGAACTGAGTGAACCTAGTGATTCCTCAAAGTTTGCTGTCCTATTCTGACTGTCTATTCGAGAGAAAGGTAGAAGCTGCATCTTGTGGCTCTATTTTCTCTCACTTGTGAACTGATTTTAAAAACGAATTGTTCTGATGAAATGTAGAGTTTTGAATCTAGTTTCCAAATTCACCAACCATTCTCAATTTCAAATTGTATTGAGTGAGATACGGTTCAATTTCTAAACTGTGACAAAGCTGGAAATCTGGAAATCTTTCTCTTCTTGCTAGCCGAATGGTTAGGTTTGGTTTGGGAAGTTTTATTTCAAAAATTTTGATGTCAATCAACCATCAAGTGTTTATTAAAGGTTTCTAGGACCCTGGTTCCAAAAATGAATTGAATTTGGACTGATTTCATTATGCAAAATGTTTGGAAAAGAAAGGAAAGCAAGAAGACAGATTTGCTTTGAAATATTTTCCGAACTTTGGTTGTTTCGTTAACTGTCTTTCCCTAGGAGTTTTTGTGTGAAATTTGATAGAGGAGTAGTCCTCATATGGAGTTTTAGTGTACCAAATTTGGTATAATTCTAAGACTATTTGGATACCCAAATGATGTTCCAAAAACTACTTGTCAAATCTAGAAATTTCACTGTTCCAGTGGTGAAAGTTACCGACTTTGAACTGCTATATCTTGATACTCAAGACTCCAAATTTAGTTCCATTTGTACTGTTTGAAACTTTGTTAGGAAATCGTAATGTGTTATAAATTTCAAAGGCTAGTTCACTTTCTGTAAATTTTGCCGAATTGCTAAAGATTGCCGAAAAATATGACTGAAACTGCCTTGCTTGTTCAGAACAGTCACTTTGAGTTGAAAAATGAGTGCTTTCCGTTTAGAATCTTGGAAAAGTGTCTTCTATGAATTTTTATTACCCCGAACCTAGTTTCCAACGATGTAGAGTTTTCCATTTTTGGACATGTCAAACTCAAAATTTGATTTTTCCAAGTTTGTCACTTAAAGCTGAAATTTTCGATTTCTTAGGAAAAGAGTTTTTAAGAACTTTCCATTTCCTTGTGATATTGATAGTTCGTTTTGAATCTGATTTCATGGGGGATACGAGTTATCCCTTGTGACTTTGAACTCTCACTTTTGAATCTTGAATTTCACTAGAGTGAAGCTCTTTTAAGACATTGTCTTAGTATTACGCAAGTGTACATTCTTCCTTGTTTGACAAGGCATTTGTAAGTATTGATAAGTGATAGATAATTGTTATTTCTTCAGGCGCTCAAGAGGATCTTGAAGAGAATCTCGGAGCAGGCTACTAAAGATCTTATTTGTATTTACTCACTTATTTTGAATTGGTTAGTGTTCCTCGTATGTGTTTGTGACTTGAATAGTTTTGCTACATGTTTACCGCATACTTCTTGTATGTTTAAGTGTTAAGTGTTTCTATAATTGCTCCTATGTAATTTTTCACCGTTTTAAGGCGAATCTGTACTTTATCACACTCGACCTACGAATGTACTTCTTGTGACTTTGAACTCTCACTTTTGAATCTTGAATTTCACTAGAGTGAAGCTCTTTTAAGACATTGTCTTAGTATTACACAAGTGTACATTCTTCCTTGTTTGGCAAGGCATTTGTAAGTATTGATAAGTGATAGATAATTGTTATTTCTTCAGGCGCTCAAGAGGATCTTGAAGAGAATCTCGGAGCAGGCTATTAAAGATCTTATTTGTATTTACTCACTTATTTTGAATTGGTTAGTGTTCCTCGTATGTGTTTGTGACTTGAATAGTTTTGCTACATGTTTACCGCATACTTCTTGTATGTTTAAGTGTTAAGTGTTTCTATAATTGCTCCTATGTAATTTTTCACCGTTTTAAGGCGAATCTGTACTTTATCACACTCGACCTACGAATGTACTTCTTGTGACTTTGAACTCTCACTTTTGAATCTTGAATTTCACTAGAGTGAAGCTCTTTTAAGACATTGTCTTAGTATTACACAAGTGTACATTCTTCCTTGTTTGGCAAGGCATTTGTAAGTATTGATAAGTGATAGATAATTGTTATTTCTTCAGGCGCTCAAGAGGATCTTGAAGAGAATCTCGGAGCAGGCTATTAAAGATCTTATTTGTATTTACTCACTTATTTTGAATTGGTTAGTGTTCCTCGTATGTGTTTGTGACTTGAATAGTTTTGCTACATGTTTACCGCATACTTCTTGTATGTTTAAGTGTTAAGTGTTTCTATAATTGCTCCTGTGTAATTTTTCACCGTTTTAAGGCGAATCTGTACTTTATCACACTCGACCTACGAAAATAATAAATTTCTACCGTTTAACCGTGAATTTCTACCGTTTACTGGTTTATTTGATTATTTACGCATGTTGTAAGCTTTTAGCTGAACTGTGTGACGATCCCACCTCCCCCTAAGGCGTACCCTAGGGTTTAGCGAGTCGCCTGCCCAACTCTCGTCAGGACTCACTCACTCGTATCTCAAGCATACATCCATAGACGATACATAACATTACAATTCAAACTTATAATATACAAGGATGTACAAACCAAGGTACAAAGCTTCTATACACCTAAATACTTCAAAGTGGTTACATTTCAAATACAAATCACCCTAGTCGAGTGATAGCGTGAGTACAATTCAAAATTCAAAACATCTAGACTACGCTAGTCTGCACACGTCTCACGCCTCGCTCGTACCCCCTGTAAGGAAAACAAAACTAATGGAGTGAGTTAAAACTCAGTGATGTTCCAAATATCAAATTGACCATCAAATAACGTAGAAGTAGCACAATAGTGAAATAGCGAGCAAAACAAGTCAAGAAATGAGTAATAATACTTCATATAGCCAAACAATAAATTTTTCGCATTTCACATTTAAGGATACAGTTGCTCATATATCGGCTCCACCATAGCTTGATCGATTGGTAGTTGACACTCCGTCAACTTTCAAATAAGGTAACTAGTTCAGTAGAACACCACTTAACTCCAATCTCCGTCCACACCAAACCCCTTACCGGGCCCGAACTCCACAATAAATACTGGTGGTAATACTCGAGTATACCGATTAGTCGAGGAGATAACACTCCGCTCGACATCACTAACTACCCAGGGTTCGTTATCTAATCAACCAGGCCCTTGTCGGCTCGACTCGACTAACTAGCCACAGGGTTTCTGAAATTCTAGGCAAGATACAATTCATATGCATGTATATCAAGTCAATTGAAATCGATGAACAAGGATAAATCACATTAGGGCAAGTGCGATAAAGTACACTCTTGCCCTATCAATTCACTTATGTATCATGTAATCACATTGGTCAAGTGTTAAACACAAATGTCAAGTTCAATCAGATATTTGGAAGCACTCACCAAAATGTATTGCTTCTAGTGATCATGTCTAGGTTGTACTCCTGGTTTGGAGTCCAAATCTGCGATAAAGCATTATTTAAGAACTTTGAAAATCGACTAAGATTCGAAACTTAAACGTTTCGTTTAAAAAGAATCAAGTAATTGAAATTCATTTAGAGAATATTCGTAAAACTCTTGTTTACTTTTCAAACTGTGAGACTTGGTAGCAATTATACTTGGAAATACCATTTGAGTCGAAAGAACGAGGAAAAACGTATTTCTATTAGTCGTTATTTCCATTTTCCCAAGGGTACAAGGTCGGCCAAATTCTAACTTATATACCTCGATAAAAGAAGACGCAAATATTCTAGATGGTTCAAGTGGTATTCGTTCTCAAATCCTTGCGCAAATCGCGAGTATATCTACCTAGCCCTCGAGCGCAAATTTGGGCAACACGCCCTTTGTATTTACCTATTTTTCAGCCATTTATGGCTTCATTCTTTTCCTCAATCAGTCTCAAAATCACACGGAAATAGTCTCATTACAATAGCCGTTCAATAGGCTCAACGTCATACAATGACAAAACCATGCTACAGAAATGACCGGAAATAAGGTTTAAGGCAAAAAGTAAAAGACAGGTTCGATGTCTCTTAGCGTATCGGTCACAACCGAATCTATGCTTGTTGGATTGGGGTGAAATTTATACCATTTTTAAGCTAAGACAAAGAGTTACAACTTTGATGAAGACCACTCAATCCAGTTCATAGTGTATCCAAGTCAAATTCATCGTTTACAGAACCAGAATTTCACCGTCAGGCTAGTTAACAGCACTGCATTCAACTGACAATAACTCAGGCTAAAAAAGTCCGATTGAGAGGTTTTCAGAGGCGTTGGAAAGATAAAACATAGCACTACAACTTTAGTGTTTTGGCCAAATGGTAATTCAATACAGATCAAGGTGAAAAAATGCAGCTAGAATGGTAAAATGTCAAAACTGTCCACAGAGCTCACCTATGGCAGTCAAGGGTATTTTTGTCATTTCACGTGTTACAGTACCCGGATTGAGTTGAAATTTTGTAGAAAGCTATAAAACCTCATTTACTACAACTTTCATGGTTTGAGCTAAGTCTAATTCGGCCTCCATCATGGCCAAACAGAACCAGTCAGAACAGGGTAAGATGAAAACCCAAATCTGGAATTCAGTGATTTTAAAATGTAAACTTCACCTTTCTAGCTTAAACCACTACTACAACATCCTATACAAGATTATATACACCATATACTATCCAAACAACAAGAAATATAAGTGAACCATTCAAAACCCTAACTCAAAATTTCAGCACCACAAGCATCAAAACCCCTTAACTAGGTATCACAAGGCAAGATTACAAGTTACTACATAACTTCAACAAGACTAAGGGAAAGTAGGAAGATGAACAGCCATAATACCTCAATAAAAGGCTTGCAAGAGATATCGTTCACCTCTCCTTGAAAAATTTAGCTCCCCAAGCTTCCTAATTGAAAAGTTAATCGGTTTAGTTTCCTTGATTTCTCACTCAAATGGATTAAGCTTAAGATGAAATGGAGTTTTCTTCCTTTTGCTCTCTCTCCCTCAAAGCTCAAGGCTGGAATGCTGAAATGAGGAGCAATGTGAGTGATTTTGGGTGATAAATATGGAAGAAATTGGTTGGTCAACAACCTTTGGATGACCGCCACTTGTCGTCATGAGATTAACTCTCAAATTTTTCTTTTCCTTGTGTTTTTCTAGTCAATAATTTCGGCCACTATGAGCTAAGAAAGGGGCTGATATTTTGCACTAATTTCAATGATGTTTCATGGTAAGAAAGTGGTGGTCCAGTGGTGTGTTCAATCGGTAGTGAACGATACCCGTCGGTTCGAGCCAATTTTCCTTAAATCGCGTATACTAGGGTTTTATCTTATAATTCACTAACTTATTATTATCACTTCTAATCACACACTTAATATCATCTAAAACTCACTCTTAATCACCAAATTTGATACACACTCCGTACCGAATAGTCACACGACGAAAAGGCGTAAAAACCCTAATTTGCGATAACTTGAAAACGAAAGGGAAAACCCTTAATTCTATGTTCATTTGCACTTATTGTGGGGTGATTGGGTAGTAAGGCTATTATAAAGTAATATTTCCAAATAAAAGGGGATTTTTAAGGAAAATATCAGGAATTTTACAAGTCCTCACAAACTGGGCCCTGCCCTTGGTTACTAACCTGCTCGAGTCAGGACTAGGCTTGGTCGGGTAGGTTGGAACCCTGGGCCACCGTTTCGATATACTCGAGTATTACCACTGGGGGAATAAGGAGATGGCCAAACAACTGGGGGAATTATTGGGGTTATAAGGTGCAGCTGACCGAAACAGTTCCACGTGAACACCGTATCCTTTTAATGTGTGTTTATTTTTGTAAAATGATAAATGTCTCATTTTAATGTGCCAATGTGACACCTTGAACCGTATGCGTGTTATGCTTAATTTACTTGATTTATTAGAATTGCTTATGTGTTTTGGAACCTCACTGGGCTGTTTAGCTCATTCCACGCTTTTGTTTTCTTTAACAGGGTTTAAGACTGAGAGTGCTCGCGAATAGTACTAAATTGTCTTCTTTTGGAGATTTTAAGTTTATTATAGCATATGACTATAGTACATATTCTAATGGGTTGTATTTAAGCTTGAAGGTTAACTAATTGTGTTCTGGAGTACTTTGAATGTTTATTGAAAAGAAAAATTTGAAGTATTTCTAGTTTTGAGTTATGGATTGTAGTGAGCCCCAGCGAGAGTTGGGTAGGCGTTCCGCGGATACCCTTGGGTTCACCCTTGGGAGAAGTGGGGGCGTCACAAAACTTCCTTACTAAATAAAAACTTCCTAGCTAGAACTCTATTGTTGTTTATTACTACACAAAAATAAAACTATGCACTTTTATGTATTTCAGTCCTTTTGAATCATTTTTATTATGTCTATTTTTTTAAAATTTAGAGACACTTTGTGTAACCACTCTATATTGAACCTTTCTAACTATTTTATAACTAATCTTATGATCTCTTATTTACCTATTATATTGTAGGTGGATGACAGGTGCATTCCTATCAAGAATCCACAACCAAAGCAACGTGATTGGTTTGCAAAGGCATATTTAATTGAAAAATCTCATGTCATTATAAATTCTGTGAAGCGAACAAAAATTATTCAGATGCTATTTGCAGATGATGAAGTATTTTACATATTTTTTCACTTCTATAAAATTACACATACTATTTGTTCAGCCAAAAAATAGCAAATTTAAATGCATTATTGACCATAATAATATATTTTTTTTATATATAGAATCAAACAATTCAAGGCGTCATTTATGAATATGATATAGATTCAATTGCAAACACATTTGTTCTCCAAAAATACTACTACATAGGCAATTCTTATGTTGCTTCTATTCTTGATCCTAAAAATCAGTTTGGAAGCATTCCACTTCAGCTCACTTTTACCAAGACAACTTTGATCAAAGAACATAGTGCTCAATTGTCCATGCCACTGCACACTTATTATCCCTTGACATCAGTTTGGCAACTTGATCAATTTCAAGGAAAAGAAGGAGAAAATTTCAGCATGAAAAATAACTTATGCTTGTAAATTTCATTTAGTTAATTATTGTCATCAATTCTGCATAATGACAAGCTTATCTTTTCTTAAATTTTAGATATCATATGTGTCATTATTCAAGCATTACCTCAACAAATTATCCCAGGAGAAAAAGCATCAATTATTCCGGAATTTGTTATTGTCAATCAAGAGTAAGAATTCTTTGCATCTTTTCAACTGTTATTATATTCTTTATCTTACCCATTATTGCTAACTCAATTATTTATTATAAAAGATGCCGACCAATGGTGCTTACACTATGGTATTCTTTTGTTGACCACGAAAGAGCTAAACTCATAAGCGTTCTGCATAGCCATCCAGTTGTTGTTCTTCTCAAACCTAATCTTGCAACTCACTATGGCAAGAAAACCATTTCTCTTGAATTTTTAATACTACTTATTTTGCTAAATGACTAATGCAATTTCATCAGTGGAGATAGTACACTAGCTACTATAGTTTTACAATGAGATGCCAAACACTATACCCACAAATATGATACTGCATTCATTGAGCAACATTTTAACCTAATTGAAGACATAGGAATTCTTGAATTTGAGAACACTATGTCCATTCCCAAGTGGTTAGAACGTGTCTTATTATTTGTTTCACCATATCCACTAGGTAATTCTAATATTTTTTTATTTAATCATCCATTACTTAAATCTTATTCTCCAACTAACTGCTATTCAAATTGCTCTCAATACAGATACTAGCCTTCCTCAAGTCAATCCTCATGTGTATGGACTACAGCCATGCTGTTTTACTATTCGCTTTACAAAAAATAGAAGACTAGTAATGCTCTAATACACAATACTTGTGACAACCCCACCTCCCCCTAAGGCGAACCAGAGGGTTCGGCGGGCCGCCTGCCCAGCTCTCGCCGGGACTCAGTCGTTCACTACAATCCTCAAATAAATTACGAGAATAAATCTCCAATATACATCAAATTCTCCAAAAATTACATGTCAAAAGCGAAGCGTCCACGCTTCCACTGTGCCACTCTGATCCATGATCCCCATTATTATTATACAAGAGGAGTTCCACAACAATAAAATCACAACAAGCCTTCCTTCGCCACGAGCCCTGTGGAGGGGAATAAAACATTTTTGGGGTGAGCTAGAAGCTCAGCGAGTAACCAGGAAAATCATTAAACAAATATATTTCACAATGTTGCATTTCGATCATTTCGATGATGTCATGATTCAGAGATCAAATGTACGTTTAGTGCTCTCGTGAGCGAGTGAAATCACAGCACTTGAACACCCAACGCTCAAATAGATCATTTAACATTAACATTAACATTAGGAGGGAGCCCCTTTTTGAGCTCCGGAGCCATTTGCTCCGTCATGTCACGAACTCACGAAAATGGTGGAGACGTTGGTGTCCAGCACAAGACTTTCCCAGAACTCATTGAAGCCAAATCATGTCATGAATTCACATGCAAGCACGCATGAGATGCAATCGAGTACATAATGCAAGAAACATTTCACAAGTACTTTGGAAATAGTTTAGGGTCACTCACCTCCACGGCTCAGAAATCATCCATCAAATATCATTGCCTTGCTCAAATCCAAGTCTTAAATCACAAACTCAATGCAAACAAGTTCCTTCAAAGTTCGGACAGCACTTCCCCTGAATTTGTTAACTTTTCCAGCCATCATGGCTTCATTATTTCCTCAGCCAGTCCCAAAGGTACACACACAACAACAAGTTCATCCAATAGCCATTCAGCAAGCTCCAAGTAGTACTAGTACAAGTCAAGCTAGGGAAAAGTCCGGAAATGAAAGTTAAGCTCAAAACCAGAAAAACAGTTTTGACGTCATTTTACGGTAATGGCACCAAAGGCGCTACGATTGTCGGATGAAGGTAAAAGACCCACCGTTTCGAAGCTAAGAGATAGGGCTACAATATTTTAGAAGATCACTCAACCCAGTTTCGAGTGTAACCAGGTCAAAAATGCAAGATACCATACCAGAATCACAAAAACAGATTCACAGAACGCATTCTAGCGGAAACATCATAAAACAGGCTATCCAAGTCCAAATCCAGAAATTCCAAAACCAACTGAAAGCTAAGAAACAGGGTTACATTTCATCAGAAGACCTCAACAACCAATTCGGAATCATTCTCAACCAAAATAACCCATTACAGACGCACTTCTCAATTTCGGGTAAAACCAGAACAGCAATAGTAATTTCGACTTTTCTCATTTTACACTACTCCGATTAACCTAAAATTTTGTAGACACCTCTAAAATGTCATTCCATACAACTTTCATGTTTTAAGCCAAGGCCAATTCGGCCTCTATATATGAGCTAAAAATTCGGACAGAATGCTCCCTTAAGAACCCTAGGTTTTTCAATTTTCTTCCAAAACAGAAATTGGTTGCAATTAATCACTTTTCCCACCTCCTAGAGTCAATATAGACCATTTCCAATCATCATAGATGACCCCATAATCATATCCATATGAAAACAGAAAAATCCTCAAAAATTATAAAACTTCACCAATTCAACCAAAATCAAGATATAATCCATAAAAGTGCATCTTATACCACCACCAATCATGAATTGAACATCAATTAAGGGAGGAGAGTGGTTCTTCACAACTCACCTTAGCCATACAAGAGATAGAGCAACAAATCACCTTAGCTTTCCAAACAACTCCACAAAACACCTCAAGACCACTTAGCAAAGAGATTTTATGGAATGATTTGGAGTTTTATTGGTTGGACTTGAAGATTGAGCAAGAAATAGAAGGAAGAAATTGAGAGCTTTTCTTTCTTTCTTGAGCAAGAACATTCGGCCAAGAAGCTTGCAAAATGAAGCTTATTTTGATCAATTTTTTTGTATTTATTTGGTAAAGGTAAAGGTAAAGTCAAATGGTCAAAGTCCAAGATTAAATTAGATGGTGACACTTGTCACCTTTAGGTTTAAAACTTATCTTTTTGTCTTTCCAATACAAATATCTTAACACTTTGTAAAATAATATCACTTAATACAAAATTCCAACAAGTTGTCAAAAATATAATGCATTTACCGCACTTGCGGGTCCCACGTTCAAAATACGCTCTTAATTTCTCAAAAACTAACCGATACTAGAAAAATCATTTTCAAACTATCTTTGCTCATAAACTTTATCTGGGGAACATTTTCTAATAAAGAAAATGTAGAAAAGGCGGGGCGATTAAATAAAATAAATCCTTGAAAATTAGAAAATTTCCGGGTTCTCACACTCATACTTTTCGGGGCGTCACAATACTAGTGTTCTATATAGACAAAAAATTATCACAAGAATAATTAACACAGCTATTGATTCACCAGCTTGCTCCAAATGGCCTCATTCCAATAATCCGGCAATGTAGACAGCTGTTCTAACTATTAAAGCAAAGGATGCACATTGGCTAATCACCTTAACAAATTTTGAATTTGGTCAAGGCTGAAATGACTTTGCAAAAGACCATGACCTCAACACAAGTAATGTCATTCTCTTTAAACATCTAGGAAACATCGAATTCATTGCAGCCATCTTTGGAAAAAAAAAACTATCAACAACAAGCATATCCCTAGACTACACAACTAAAGTATAAACTGTGAGGATCCGAAAGTTATTTTCATATCTTTTATTTTAACTTACTTGCCTTGAATTCTTGGTTGGTTTAATGGTTGAGTCATGATTTTATTCCTGTTGTCTTATTTAACTTGTTGCATGTTGAGTTTTATGGTGTATTCTACTAATGTGACCAACTAGTGAGGTGTGTGTGCAATAAATTTGGTGGATTAGAGAGAGTTTTATGTAGAACGGATATTGTGCCAAGAGGTGTTAAGAGATACTTAGAGGAAAGCTAGATATTTAAGTGAAATTGAGACAATTGGATAGAGATAACTTGTGTTCTTGCCACTTGTCAATCATCTATGAAACCTTGACCAAGATCAAGATTAGTTCTTATCACAAATTAAGCTTCTATTTCATCACTATTCCTTCTTCTTTCCATACTAGCTTGGCCGAAACTTGAGGGAGAGAAAGCGAGAGAAGAAACCTCACAACTTCTAGTCTTGTTTTCTTTGCTCAAACCAACTTCACTCCTTAATCTTGTGAATCAGGCTTGCAAGTGAGTTTAGGAGAGCCAAGGGAGGGGGAAGGACTTCTTGTTTCATTTCCAACCTTAGTCTTGTGTGGAATGAGGTAAAAATTACTAAAAAACCTAATTTTCTCTTCTTAAACTTGAGTATACTTGATGTATGAGTAATACGAGCAAAAAGGGAGGAATTTTATGGAGGATTTTAGTTGTTTTCAAGTTATTTTCTTGATAGTTTGCTGTTGGAAAATTTTCAGCTTTATGTGTTTGGTTAGATCATTAGTTTACAAGCTTTATATGTGGATTTTGGTGGATTTCTTTGTTAAGAATCATGCTATATGCCTCTTTATATGATAAGGAAGAAATATTATGTATGCTCCATGGAAATCTTAGTGGCTTTGACGGGGAATTATTATGGTGAGTTTGACATATGCTTCTATGTGGAAATATTAGTAGTTTTATGGTGGTTTTGACATACTCTTGCTCTATCCACTTAGAAGACGTCAATTGTTACTTGTATGTTGGAGTTGAGCCTAAACAAAACGGTTAAGAGGAGCAAAAAAAATCTATTTTCCAAGTTGTTTTCTTGATAGAAAATTTCAGCTTTGGAACCAAGAGAGTTTCGTTCCACTTTCTTCAAAAATTTTGACTATATTCAAGATATTTTTGACCCATATATTACTTGAAGTGTTGATCTAGCATGCACATGGTTTTCCCCCTTGATTTGAATGCGAAAGTTTTGTGATTTCAAAAGATGTTTGGGGTTTAAAACCTGAAAACTTTGGTGTCTTCTGAGTCGAGTCTTGGAAGCTAAATCTTCTCACATATTGTGATTTGGAGTGGTGGATCCTTGATGTACTATATTTGGTCTCAGTGTTCGCAAGTGAGTGAGAAGGTGAACCTGTGACTGAAGCAGAAAATTTGCGATAAGTTGGTGAGGGTTCCAATTGCATGTTAGGACTTATTGCTTGATTGAAATGTGATCTTGGCGAGATTGTTGAATACTTGAAATGCTATCTTGATTACATGGTTGATTGGTTGACTGCTATTGAAATGCTAAGCTCGCTTGACTTGATTTTAGCTAGATAAGTGTGTACCTTATCACACTTGCTCTAACTTGACACTGTTTACAAGTGAAATGATGTACATGTGCATGACTTGAAAGTTATTTGGATATGTTATCCCACCGACTATACGAAGTGCTTAGGATCCCAAACCCTATTGGTTAGTTAGTCGAATCGAGTGAGTAAGGATTTGGTCGAGTAGATTGATGAACCATGGATAGTGTTCACTGTTTATTACACTGATTTTGGTATACTCGAGTATTACCCCTCTTATATTTGGTGTTCGGCCCTAGTAGGGGGATGATCAGTGGATGAAAATTGGAGTGAAGTGATGATCTACAGGATATTGTTACTATATCCAAGGTTAATGGAGTGTCAACGGATCCTAGACAAACTACCACTGAACTGGTTCGCATGAATAAACTGTATCCTTATTCTTGCAAGTACCATTTTTTTTTGTTTTATTTGAAATGTTAATGACTTGTTTTGTTGGCATTTACTTTCTTTACTTTGAGATGGTGATATATGTGATTGTTATCATTCCACCCTATTTGCATATTTTCTTGGAACTTCACTGGGCGAAAGCTCACCCCCATTAGTTTGTTTTCCTTATAGGAGGGGAGAATGTGAGAGTGGGAGTTAAAGAAGGCAAAGCTTTTGTCTAAATTTTTTTGAATGTCCTAGTGAACATTTCTTAACTTTATATCGGGCTTTTGGTTTGTTTTTGTTTGTAAGCGTGAATCTCTGGTTGTATTTTGAGTTTGTATGGACAGTTGATGTTAATGTGTATATATTGAAGTTTGGGAATTGTTATTGTTATTGAGGTTATTATTATTTCTATTGGAATTCGTGGGGGAGTCTTGGCGAAAGCCAGGCAGGCGGCCTGCTAAACCCTAGGATACGGTGTGACGACTGGAAAATTCACACATATTTTCTTAAAATTCCCTCTTATTTTGATTAAATGACTTTATAATATCTTTACTACTTATTTACTCCCTCAATAGTTGGAATAAAGAATAGAATTAAGAGTTTTCTCTTTACTTTCATCATTAGGGTAAATTAGGGTTTTTTACGTCTTTTGGTAATGTAATTACTCGGTACGGAGTGTGTACTAAATTTGGTAGTTAAGAGTGAGTTTTAGATGAGAAAAAGTGTATGAGTAGAAGTAATAATAATAAATTAGTGAATTATAAGTGAAAACCCTAGTACGTGCGAAGTAAGGAAAAACGGTGTGAGCCGAAGTGTACCGTTTGTTACCGAGTGAGTATACCACTTGACCACTACTTTATTACCTTAATCTTCTCACTTTATTTCAGCTAATTAAACCTAAAATATCTCTTAAATCAACCACAATATTTGACCAAAAGAAATGAGAGAAAGTCTAGAAAAAAAACAAGTGTCATGACACCTATGGAAGTTGGACTTTGACCAACTTGTTTTAACTTTCCTAAAACAAAAATTTGACCCAATTTTCTTCATTTCTTTCCTTGCTTGGCCGAATTCTTGAGGAAGAGAGAAGAGAGGAAAGACTTCATCTTGCACCATCCTTTTTGCTTCAATCTTGAACTCCAACCACAAATCTTGCAAACCACTCCATATAAGTTGCTCTTTAGGGAAGATTAAAGCTTTGTGTGGCAAAGTTTTGGAAGGAAAGGTTGTGAATTTCTCTTGAAAGTATCTTGGTGAGGTATTATGGCTGTCTTTTTTTATTTCTCTCCCTTAATCTTGTTTAAGTTTGGCTAGCAACTCATACTCTTGGCTAAGGATGGTTATTCCAGTAGTTTTGATGGATGTGGTGGATTTTTGAGCTAGGGTTTAAGTTGTTCAGTTGTATTTCTTGTTGTTTATACAGCATATGATGTTTATAAGCTTGGATAGGGAGTTGGGATAGTGGTTCAAGACATGAATGAGAATTTTAAACCTTGAATTCATCAAATTTCCAGCTTTAAGATTGAAACTGTCCTGCTTCTGACCTGTTTAATTCGTCCATGTTATAGGCCAAATCAGGCTTGGGTCAAAACATGAAAGTTGTAGAAAATGGTGTTACATAGCTGCTTGTAAAATTTCAGCTCAATCGGAGCACTGTATCATGTAATATGATAAAAATACCCTTGACTGCCAAATGTACTGTTTTGAGGACAGTTTTGAGATTTCACATTTTTGGCTTCGTTTTTCACTTTGATCCGTATCAAATCAGCATTTGGTCAAAACATGAAAATTTTATCCCTATGTTTCAGCTTTCCAACACATCTGAAAATGCCTCAATCGCAATTTTGTAGTTTGAGTTATTGTCATTCAAATCCAGTGCTGACAACCAAACTGACATTGAAATTCTGGTTCTGTAATCTGCAAATTCGACCTGGATCAAATGTGATCTGGGTTGACTTGTCTTCATGAAAGTTGTAACACTTTGTCTTAGTTTCGAAACGATATAAAGTATACCCCAATCCGATAAATGTAGCTGTAGTTGTGACCAAAATTCCAAGAGACGTCAAACCTGCTATTTAGCTTTTGTCCTTAAAACTTGGTTTCCGGTTGCATTGTTAGACTTGTGTTGTACTTGAATGACATTGAGCCTAGTTGAAGGGCTATTGTGGTAATATTACTTGTGTGTGACTTTGGAACTAATTTGAGGAAAATAATGAAGCCATGAGGGGCTGAAAAATAGCTAAATATAGAGGGCATGCTGCCCAAATTTTCACTCAAGGACTGACGTGTGTAATTGTGGTTGGAGCGAAGAGTTGGGGTTGAATTGAGCTTGAATTGTCTAGGTTATTCAAGTCCTCTTTTGGAGAGGTATATAAGCTAAAATTCGACCGAAACTTGTACCCTTGGAAAAAAATGACAGTAACGACTAATAGAAATACGTTTTTCTCGTCACTTCGAATCAAATGGAGATTTCAAAGTTTAATTGCTTCAAAGTTTCAAAGTTTTAAGAGCGAGCATGAGTTTTACGAATATTCTCCAAATGAGTTTCAATTACTTGATTCTCGTTAAATGAAACGTTTAAGTTTCGAACCTTAGTGATTTCAAAGCTTTTAAACGGTGTTTTATCGCAGATTTGGACTGCCAACAAGGAGTAATACCTGAACGTGATCCATAGAAGCATTACATCTTTGGTGAGTGCATCCAAATACCTGATTGAACTTGACATTTGTTTTCAATACTTGTCCAATGTGATCGAATGATATTTGATTGGTATGATCGGGCAAGAGTGTACTTTATCGCACTTGCCCTAATGTGATACGTATTTTTTGATTGTTGCAATTGAGTTGATATACTTGTGCTTGACTTGTAAGTGCTGGAGCGGCAGCATATACCACACTCAATTCGAGTAGGAGGTGCCTCTCATTCCCTTCTCCATACTTTTATCTTGATTCCGTCGATTGGAGATATAATGTCATCGACTTCTTGGGAACCCAAACCCCACTGGCTAGTTAATCGAGTCGAGCTGGCAAGGGATTGGTCGATTAGATAACGAACCATGGGTATCTAGTGTTGTCGAGTGGAGTGTTATCTTCTCGACTAATCGATATGCTCGAGTACTACCACCAGTGTTTATTGAGGATTTTGGGCCCAGTTGGGGGTTTGGATGGTGGACGGAGATTGTTGTTAAGTGGTGCTCTATTGGACTGGTTACTTTGCTTGAAAGTTGACGGAGTGTCAACTACTACTTGATCAAGCTCTAGTGAAGCAATGGGAACTTGGCTCCTGAGAGCCATCCGTATCTTTACACTTTGAAATGATTATTGCTTATTGGATTATAGTTTCTTTTGAAAAACAAAAACACTTTACACTCGCTTATTTTGAGATTTGCTACTTGAAGTGTTATTGCTCATTTTCTTGACTTGTTATGCTCGCTATTTTCCTATTTTGATACTTTCACTTTGAAATAATGGTCAACTTGCTGTTTGGAACCTCACTGGGATTTTAGCTCATTCCATGCCATTTGTTTTCCTTATAGGGGGTACGAGCGAGGCGTGAGACTTGTACAGACTAGCGTAGTCTAGTTTTTTTAAATTTTGTAATTGTACTCGCACTAGTCGCTCGATTAGGGTTGAATGTATGTAGAACTCCAATCTTTTGATGTATTTGGGGTTGTATGGATGTTTGAGACAGAAATGAATGTAATTGTACTTTCCAAATTTGGTATCGATTATTTCCTTTATTCTTGAGGTTGTACCCTATTTGAGTTGAATTGAGTGAGTGAGTCCTGGCGAGAGTTGGGCAGGCGGTCCGCTAAACCCTGGGGTACGCCCTAGGGGGAGGTGGGGTCGTCACATACGGTCTAGGAGGAGGTGGAGTCATCACATAAACCATAGCCAGATCCATTTGCACAAATGCACTTTGACAGCTCTGCTTATGTCTGTCACGAAGTTATCACTGGCTTACCGAACAATTTCACACAGGATTTAACTTTTCCAGTATTTTTTCACCGACTTACCCTTGAAGAAATTCTTGAACTGGTATAATCTCTCTTTACATTATTGTTATTATAAATTATTATGCAATAAAGCTAATTCATAACATATATTCACAGAAATTGCCCTTCAAATCAGCACACCCAAACAAAGAAATAACCCTACTTCAATCATTCAACTACATAGACAAAACATGCATGCCCAGACACACTGTGATAACAACCATCTTACAGAAGGATGGATGGAATTTCTCAACTAGATTGATAGAAAAATAAATGAACTCTTATTCTTCCTCTCAACAACAATGCTCAATTATTAGATCATCGTTTGTACTGAAAACGGAAGTGAAATTTGAGACAACATTCCTTGTGTAATGAACTCACTTGCAGAAACTCTTTTAATCTTCTTTTTTTATGCACTTGTATGTATTACTATATTTTCTTTGTATAAGCATCTTCATGCTTTTCTTTTTTTTTTCTCTTTATAATTGGTGTTATGCTTTCTAACTACTTTATCATACATTATAATGCATTTATAATGAACTTTCTATCCTAGTTTTATCATTACACCATTCTATTGTCTGCATCTCTACTATTATACATGGTTTATTAGAGAGCTTCTAACAATTACTCTATTTTTCCAAGTTCACTTTACCCATGATCTTTCATTTTTCTCAATCTTTGAAAGAAAGAACTAACACAACCACATGCTCATCACATTAAGAAAATAAGAAACAAATACGAATGCCAATAATCCATTCCTTGTACAACATAACAAAATATACTTCGAACCAAAACACCCTTATCCTTGTCTACTAACCATAACTACAATGCTAAATAATATAACAAAATTAAAAAAAAATCCCTATAGGTTGGATAGGGTTGCATCCGAAAATCTCTCTAGGGTGTCGCCTGTTTTTTCTTCCTAGGGTATCGGTTGCTGCATGGCAGACATGGCTGCCCTCCGGCATGTGCCTAGAGGGCAACCACCTTCGCTGTCTCCCAACTTTGCGAAGAAGTCTTTTTCTGCTCTCTTTGCTCAGTCGGAAAAGCCCCTTCTCAATGTTAAGGCTATGCGCTCTTCTCATAGGGGCGAGCCTGCTATATCTTTTGCGCAAGAGGATCTTGATAATCTGACCGTTCCATTCACGTTTGCTCTCGTCGGCAAATTCTCGAAGGGAAGGCCTATCATGGAGGTTATACGGAAGTTTTTTCTGGCATTGGATCTCAAGGAGACAGCGTCGGTCGGCTTACTTGACTCTCGGCATATTCTCATCCGTCTGGGGAACGGGGTGGATTTCCTTAGGATTTGGTCTCGTGGAATTTGGTATATTCACGGAGTTCCGCTGCGAGTGTTTAAATGGTCAGCCGCCTTCCATGTGGATCGGGAGCCTTCGGTGGTGCCGGCTTGGTTCCAATTGCCGAAAAATTGCTGATTCACCTTTTCCACAAGGAGTGTCTCTTTCAGATTGTGAGCTGCTTGGGCAAGGCTCTGTTAGTGGACTCTGCAACGGCGTCTGGAGTGCGTCAGAGTGTTGCTAGGGTGTGTGTGGAGATTGACTTGCTTCAACCTCTTCTTTCGCGGATATGGATTGGTAATGGGGAGCACGGTGGTTTTTGGCAGCAGCTTGTACCAGAACGACTTCCCCAATATTGTGATCACTGCTTCAGGCAGGGACATGACAGGGATGTATGTTTTGTTCTTCACCCTGCGTTGAAGTTGGAGAAGGTGGAGAAGAAGGGTGATGTTGTTCGTACGTTTGTTGAGAAAGCCCCGCTGGTGTCTGCTGGAAAGGAGATTGCCCAGTCGTTGGGAGGGGATTCTCCAGTGGCCAACGTAGGGGCGAGTGCTGGAGGAGGTGCGGTAGTGCGGCAACAACTGGGGAAGATCGAGCTGCATCCGCTGGTGTCTGCTAGAACGGAGGCTGCCCAGGATTTGGAAGGGGATTCGCCTGTGGCCAGCGTTAGGGCAAGTGCTGGGGAAGGTGCAGCAGCGCGACACCAACAGGGGGAGAACGTGCTGCATCCGCGGGTGACTGCTGGAAAGGAGACTGCCCAGGCTTTGGAAGGAGTTTCTCCTGTGGCCAGCAGAGGGGCAAGTGCTGGGGGAGGTGTGGCAGTGCGGCAACAACAGGTCAATCCTTTGAAGGAGGAGGGGAAGGCAGCAGGGCAGCGAATAGATGATAGGGAGGAGTTGGCGCTGATGCAGGTCGTGGGTTTGGGAGAAGGGCAGCAGCAGGTTGCGACTGGAACTAGCGTACTGCTAGCGACTGCTGGAACTAGTAAGGGAGAGGCGGATGAAAGTCTGCTGATGCACGAGCGTGCTAGCGGGTTGTCGCTCCAGCAGTTGCAGGTGCATCCATCCGTAGCTGCTGGGTCGGTGGTGGGAAGTGAGGCAGGCCCTGGGGTAATGAGTGAGAGAGATGACGATATGAGCTCTGAAGGGCAGTTGGGAGAGGCGGATATCTCCATGGCTGAGCAACGGGCTGGTAGCTTATCGCCAAGGGGGCAATAGATCCAACGGCATTGTGAGTCGAGCTCCTTGGTGATCGATATTTTCAACCTTGACCCAATCATCCAACAGGTTCAGGAGAAGGCTAATTTTGGAAAGGATGTTGAGCTAGTTGAAAAACCTAGGCGTAAGGGTGTTCGTCCGCGGGCTCCAACTGATCGAACTTTACGCTCGAAGACGAAGGTGTGCTCTAACTCCTTCTCTGTATTATCTGATGATTAATTTTTTATTCTGGAATATTCGGGGTATCTTGCGTACTCCAAATTTTCATAGGTTAAAAAGAAAGGGGGCCCAGAAGAAAAGAAAGAAATCTACGGTCAAGAGGGCCAGAACGGAGATCGCCTCCTCCGCTGTCCAGGCGCCATAACCACCTCCCACGGTCGCTCCCTTGGAGTATTATGGGGTGAACTCAGCCGAGCAGCAGGCCTCATCAGAATCACCGCCAGCTATGTGGCGCATGAGGAACGTAATTCCTTTGAAACCCCCCGCCGAACTGAGCCCGCACCCACCCCCTGCACTTCTGCCCAAAATGGGGGCTGTCGGTGAATGACCGAACTCAGTTTCCAGAAGCTGCTCGGGAGCTCATAAGGGGCACGGTGCTCCCACGGGATCACCACTTCATCCAGCTCGCCTCCAATTCTGAGCTGCTGGAGCACTTGTACCTGAGCGCAGCCCAGGTATCTTCTCGACTGGTGCTTCAATGAAATTCCTTTAACTTGTTGGTTGCTTATTCTGCGTTTGATCTGCAGTTCAACGTCGCTGGGGCAGAGCTGGCACAGCGGTATGAGAACATGGGGGAGAATCTCTCCCAGGCTGATGCTGCCAAGGATAGACTGTCTAGCCAGCTCGAAACAGCAGAGGCAGGATTGGAGTCCGTGAAGAAGCAGTTCGCCGAGGCCCAGTCTGCCTACGAGCTGGAGAAGAAAAAAGCTGTGGAGCTGGCCCAGCAACTGGAGACCGAACAGAAGAAAGCCGCCGAGCTACCTAGCCAAATCGAAGCGGCTCGCCAGGACGGTCGTCAACTGGGCGTCAAGGATTTCAAGAAATTTGAGGATTTTACGAAGGACCTGGCCATTCTCAATGGGCCCATCCTCCAGGTTGGATACGCTCAGCCATGCATGACGTCCAATCGCTGAACTTGCCTGGGTTCGATCTGAGCAAGTGGCCTGAGTATAATCCACAGGCGGTACACCAGATCGACAGGCTCGTGGAGGGCTATGCTCACGGACGCGACCTGGCCGCGCTGGTGGCCGACCCCTCCTTGCCCGCGACCTCCCCTGAGCCCGAGCAGGAGCAGCAAGTGGAGAACTAGGTAGCACTTTAGCGTAGGCGTAGATAGGTCGTAGGGTAGGATCCGAGCTGGCCAGCTCGTTTTGTACGGCCCCCTAATGTACATATTTTTTAAAGTGAATAGATAACCTTTTCATTAAACACTTAGTAAAATTTCTTTATTTCTCCATAGAATCCTTGATACATTTTCGCGAGACCGAATGCCGAGCTAACAAATTGCCGAGCTGACCTCTTTAGCTATTACGTAAAAGCCTTCCAGCTTACCGTCGAGCTCTAACGAAAGAGCCTCAAGTTCGAGTTGTGCCAGGTGCGCGGAACTTCATCCCCATTGAGATGAGCTAATCTGCAGTACCCCGCGCGATCAGCTTCCCTTACCACGTAGGGACCTTCCCAGTTCGGATCTAGCTTGCCCACGCCTGCAGCTCGGCTTACGGAGTTTCTTCGCAATACCAGGTCCCCTGGCTTGAAGTAGAGGGGTCTAACCCTAGCGTTGTAATATCGTGCGACCTGACCCTTGTACTTTGCTATTCTTATGCATGCTTTTTCCCGACGGTGCTCGAGCAAGTCTAAGTTAAGCCGCATCTCCCCTTCGTTGTTCTGGGCCACAAAATGCTGTACCCGACCCGAGGGTACCCCAATTTCTGCTGGAATCACTGGTTTGGCCCCGTATGTCAGGACGAACGGGGTTTCTTGAGTGGCCGTCCGGGGTGGAGTCCGGTAAGACCATAGTATGATGGGCAGCTCATCCAGCCACCCAGTCCGGGCAGACTCTATTCGTGTCTTCAAGCCATGTAGGATGGTTCTGTTAACATTTTCGACCTGTCCATTAGCTTGTGGATGCCCCACGGAAGTGAAGTGCTGCCGTATACCGAGCTCTGAACACCATTCCTGGAGGGAGCTATTTGCGAATTGTCGGCCGTTATCCGAGACTAGGACCTGCAGTATGCCAAATCAGCAAACTATGTTTTTCCAAAGAAACTTTTGGATTGACCTACTATTGATCGTGTTGAGCTGCTCGGCCTCTACCCACTTAGTGAAGTAGTCAATAGCTACTACTAGATGCTCATGACCTCCGAGAGCTCGGGGGAAAGGGCCTAGTAGGTCTATTCTCCATTGGAAGAATGGCCATGGGCTATGGAGTGGAATCATCTCCTGAGTTGGGGCGTGGTGAATTGAGGCGTGCAACTGGCAAGGTCTACATCTCGCCACCAGCTCGGCTGAGTCCCGAAAGATGGTGGGCCAATAGTATCCAGATAGCATTCCCTTCTTGGCCAGTACCTTTGGCCCGACGTGACTGCCACAGATGCCCTCATGCAGCTCGCGCAAGATATAGCTCCCTTCCTCTGGCGTTACACACTTTAGCCATGGTTGAAAGTAGGACTTCCTATAGAGTACTCCCTCTGTAAGTACGTACTTTTGCGATTTGAGAAGGACTTTGCGGGCCTCCGTTCTGCTCGGGGGGAGTTCTCCGTGGGCTAGATACTGGACAATGAGTTCATCCAAGAATTTACCACCTGAATGACTGTGGCGTCCAACCGCTCATAGGCGCGACTTTTAACGACCTCCACCAATATCCCTCGATTTAGGGTGTTAAACGAGGTAGAGGCCAGCTTGGATAGGGCATCAGCTCTCTTGTTTTGGCTCCAGGGGATCTGTTCCAGGATGACCTGTTTGAATTGGTCCCTCAACTCACGCACTTTGGCGACGTACTTTCTCAAAGGCTTCTCTTTGACCTCATAGCTTCCCCCTACCTGGTTCACTATCAGCTGCGAATCGCTGTAAAATTTTATTAGTTCAGCCCCTAATTTCGGTGCCATCTCCATCCCCGCAACCAGTGCCTCATACTCGGATTCATTATTGGAGGCTCTAAAATCGAACCTCAGGACGTAGGCCAGCTCTTCCCCAGTAGGGCTGATTAGGAGAAGACCTGCTCCACATCCTTCCCTGCTTGATGCGCCATCTACGTACAGCGTCCAGACCAGATCTGATCGTCCTGCAGCCTCTGTAGCCCCTCTGGTCTGGGCAGCCCTCCTGGCTGGTTCAGCCTTAACTGCTCCTCCAGACTGTGTGACCTCGGCAGCATCTCCGACCTGACCGACCTCAGCCGTTTCTCTGGCCTGTCCGACCTCGGCAGCTTCTCCGGTCTGCTCGGCCTCAGCTGCTTCTCCGGCCCCCTTCACCTCGACAGCCTTTCCGGCCTGCTTGGCCTCAGCTGCGTCTCCGGTCCGTCCGAACTCCGCTACCTTGTTGGCCTGGGCAACCTCGACAGCGTCTTCAGCCTGCAAGGCCTCGTCTACCTCTTGGGTTTGTGTGGCCTTGGCAGTTTCTTTGGCCTGTAGGGCTTCGACTGCTTGTCTGGTGTGATCGACCTCAGTTCCGCGTGACGCAAAGGAGACGCCTTCTGCTATGAAGTCCGCCAAAACTTGAACTTTGATGGTGGTCCTCGGTTGGTATCCGAGATCGTACTCTGACAGCTCTACAACCTTCTTCACCATTCGTCCCGAGACGTCGGGCTTAGAGAGGATCTGCTTCAGGGGTTGGTTCGTTACCACCACTATGGGGTGAGTTTGGAAGTACGACCTGAGTTTTCGAGCTACATGAACTAATGTGAAGACATACCGTTCCACCACCGAATACCTTGCATCGGCCCCCTGCAGAGCTCGGCTAACATAATACACAGGTTTCTGAACTTTATCTTTCTCTTGTATCAGCACCGCGCTAACAGCCTCTTCCCCCACAGTTAGGTAGACAAACAAGGTCTCACCCTGCTCGGGAGAAGTTAGACCTGGCAACCGAGCCAGGTGGGATTTTAGTTCGTCGAACGCTCTCTGACACTCGGGGCTCCATTCAAATTGCGGAGCCCTTCGCAAGGTCTTGAAGAAAGGGGAGCCCCGAACTGCCGATTTAGACAGGAACCTGTTCAGAGCCGTCATCCTCCCGGTCAGGCGCTGAACCTCCTTGATGTTTCGGGGAGGGGCCATGTCTGTGATGGCCTTGATTTTGTCCGGGTTAGCTCTCACCCCTTCCTTGGAAATCATGTAGCCCAGGAACTTTCCCGACCTGACCCCGAAGGTGCATTTTTTGGGGTTTAGTTGCATCCGTGAGTTTCGAAGGACATCGAAAATTTCCCTGAGGTCTGCGATGAACTGCTCCTGAGTCCGGCTTTTCACCAACATGTCATCCACGTAAACCTCCATATTTCGGCCGATCTGGTCTTTGAACAATTTATTAACCAACCTTTGGTAGGTTGTGCCTGCATTCTTTAGTCCAAACGGCATGGTGACATAACAATAAGTGCCGTTCTCAGTGATAAATGAGGTCTTCTCTTGATCTTCCTCGTCCAGGGCTATTTGATGATACCCCTTGAATGCGTCCAGAAAACAAAAAATCTCGTATCCCGAGGTTGAGTCCACGAGCTGATCAATCCGTGGGAGGGGGTAGCAATGTATTGGGCAGGCCTTATTTAAGTCAGTGAAGTCCACGCACATCCTCCAAGCTCTTTCTTCCTTCTTGACCAGCACTGGATTAGCCAGCCAGGTCGGGTAGAAGACCTCCTTCACGATCTTGGCTTCTAATAATTTGTCTACCTCACTTCGGACTACCTCATTTCGCTCAGGTGCAAAGCTCATCTTCTTTTGTTTCACCGGTTGGGCGTTGGGGTCCACGTGTAGCTTGTGAACCGCTAGCTCGATGGGGATCCCTGGCATGTCATCTGCGCTCCAAGCAAAGATGTCCGTGTATTCCTCTAAAAGGGAATCCAGAGAGCTTCAGGCCCGTTCATTTAGGCAGGTGCCGACCTTGACCGTGCGCTCAGGTCGGTCAGGCCGGACGGGCAGCTCAACCAGCCCCTCATCTGTTTCCAGTCTCTCTCTTTTTTCCATGGGCTCCCAGGGCTCTAAGCAAACGGTTTGGGCTACCAAGTTCTTCTTACCCTTGAGCGTTGCAATATAACAGGCCCTAGCCACCTCCGGATCTCCGAGCACCTCCGCTACCCCAGTTGGGGTAGGAAATTTCATGCTGAGATGCAAGGTGGAACAGACAGCCCGGAGGACGTTCAGAGTGGGACGTCCCAGAATCATATTGTACGATGAGTGCTCTTTTACCACCGTGAAATTTACTGGCACCGTTTGGCACTTTGGCGAGACCCCCACCGTGACCATGAGAGTTATCATTCCCTTTGGTCTTACCGGAGGGCCGGCAAAGCCGATCAATGGAGTTCGGACCGGGACGAGCTGTCTGTCTTCTAGCTGCAGCTCTTTAAAGGTCTTGTAGTACAGCACGTCGATGGCACTGCCATTGTCGATGTATACCTTCTTTACCTTGTAGTTGCAGGTGATGACTTCTATCACGATAGCTTCGTGGTTATTGGAGGCCAAAGGCACTGCATCTTCTGGTCCGTAGAGAATCTCCTCGTACATTTTCAGCTGTTTGCTCGAGTTTTCTCCGCCCGGAGGGGGGCGGTTATGCCGCCGAGCTGTATGGCAATCCCCTCCAACCGGTCCCCCTGCAATAGTATTGATTACCCCAACCAGATTCTGAGCTTCCTGCTCGGGAGTTCGGTCACGAGGCCTTTGAGGTCGGTCGCGAGGATAGCTCAGGTGAGCTGATTTGGGCCTCGCCCGTCGCTAGTCAACCCGTTCGTCGCGTATGAACTACCTAAGGTGGCCTCGTCTGATCAACTTTTCAATGTCCTTCTTGAGGTGACGACAATCCTCCGTATCGTGCCCCATATCTCGGTGATATGCACAGTATAGGCTCTGATCCCGTCTGCTTTTGTCCCTGGCCAAGGGTCGGGGAGGTCGGGAAAGCCCTTCTTGCTCCATCACCGCAAGGACCCGAGCTCGGGGCACTGTGAGGGAAGTCCAGGACTTATCTCCCCCCAGGGGCCGACTCCTAGGCAGGCGGTCATAGGTATTCTTTCGCCCCTGGTCACGCCGCACGTCTCCCTGGTTGGCATTCCTTCGGCGTTTGTCGTTCCTCTGCCTTTCCTGCGCGCTCTTCAAGCGATTAGCTTCCTCAGCGTTGGCCTTCTCGTGAGCTCGGTCCAGCATCTCCCGAACTGACTTGGGAGGTCTCTCTACGAGTTCAGTGTATAACTTCTGCTTTCGTAGCCCGTTGATGAAGGTAGCCATGACCACTTTGTCGTCTCGGTCGCAGACCTGGAGGGACTCATTGTTGAATCGTACCATGTATTCGCGTAGTGACTCCTCGGGCCTTTGCTAGATAGTCATGAAGTGAGCAGTGCTTTTAGAGAAGGCTCGCGAAGAAACGAACTGTGCTGAGAATAGTCGTGCGAGCTGGGTAAAAGACCGGATCGACCTGGGGGGAAGTCCCTGGAACCACTGCCGGACCTTTCCCTCCAGGAACATTGGGAAAGTCTTGCATCTGACTGCATCCGCGGCCGTTTGCAGGCGCATCTGCGTCAGGAATGCGAACAGGTGGTCCTCCGGATCCGTAGTTGCATCGTAGGATTTCATGTTTGAAATTTTGAACTTCGCGGGCAGCGGGTAGTCCTCAAAATCGAGCACAAAGGGGGAAGCGATGTACCTGTCCGCCTCAGGATCCAACAGTAGGTCCAACTCATCCCGTACCTGTTGTCGCTCTTTCAGGGGGGAGAGCTCTCCCCTGGAGAACCTTCAGATGGGCTCCGGGTGTTCAGTTCGGGAGTTCTTGTGAGAGGGCTCTACGACCTCGACCTGCTCACGCGTGAGTTCCCGGCGCGCCCGCTTCGCCCCGGGCTTGGGGCTCCCTGTTCGGGACTCTGACAGCTCTACTCCTTCTACTCCCTGGACCTTAGGTTTCTTGTCCTGATGATCTCGTGACTGCCCTTTGAGGTAGTTCACGATTGCCTCGAAGGTGGGCAGGTTTTCCGCCACCGTCTGGACCAGCTGTTCAGGCGGGATTCGTGAGAGCCCCGTCCCTTCTTCTCCAGGAGTTGGACCCCGAGGGGGGTTTGGGGGCCACTTCGTTCGGTCCCCTTGGATCCGTCAGCGTTCCTCTGAGACCTAGTCCTTGGCATGATTCGCGAGAGAAGAGTTATACGTGTTTCCCACAGACGGCGCTAATTGATGCGACAGCCAAAGACGCAGTCCGAGCTGAGCTGCTCCGTGCCGGGCTGGCTGAGTGCAACCAGGCTGAGAGGGAAAATCGAGCAGGCCGACCTACAGAGAAAGAACAATGGCGGGATTGGAGTCCCCGCAGTAGCTCCGACGATCAAGTCAGTAGAACTTAAGAATGGGGTAACAGTATAGAGCACTGTAGATAGCGTACCTTGAGTTGTCGAGTAGTGCTATATTTATAGGCTTAACGAGTGGTAGTTTTCATGTAGATGTGGGTGTCCCCTTAGGGTTCGGAGTCCTCTTAGGGTTTTGTATGTTAGCCCCTGAAGGTTCGGAGGCGGCGGCCCATCAGGCCTATCCATGGAGAGGCGGCGGCCCAGACCGGGCTGTTCTCCCTTATTTCGAGCTGATACGCCCGGGATGCCGGATCACTATTGCCGACCTGGCGTGCGCCGTCAGCGGGGCTGACACGTGTCACGCGTGGGTTTGCCCCACTACAACCATCTTCCTGAGTCCTTTTTTTCATTCTTTGTGGCGTTTAATTTCGATGTTGAAAATTAGTTGCTCTCTCTCTCTCTGTCTCTCTGTTTGTTTTTAATAATTTCCTGCAATTTTCTATTTTTTCTTTTGTGTTCATTTGCTTAAATTAAGTGGTTAATTATGCTTTGCTACTGTAAATTTAATAATCACCATGGAACTGAAAGTTTGTTAGTAGTATGTGTTTTAATAATTGGAGATTTTCTTGAAAGTTTGGAAGTGAGGGAGGGGAATGCCCATTTCTCGCCTAAGAAGCATTGGATTAAGCTTCTCAAAACTGCTCACTGAAGTAATGGGAGAAAGATAGGGAACTGGGTTGAGTAATGGGAGTGCCTTGTATAAGATGTCACCCACTGAAATGCCTTCAACCCCACTGAATTCACTTAAGCGGAATCCATTTCTTAACAATTTGCATTGCTTGACTGCTGATTGCTCCTGCTTTTAGCTGAATGACTTGGCGGTTTAATAGTTTTTTTTTTCTAATCTAAAACTTAACACCCTTAAAAAAGGCTAAATAAAAGGCTCAGGCACTAAAGGTGGCTAAGGTTGTCCAATATGTGATGGCTGTCAGGAAGAAAGCCAAGAAGTTTCGTACACAAATGACGTTCCATGGACCTAAGACATTGAAAATGGATGAGAACCCAAAGTATCCATGCATTTGCGCTACTCAAAGGAATAAATTGGACCATTATCAAATTCTCTAATAACCTTTGACTTCAGAATTTGCCCAGGAGAAGATTGATGATGACACTATATTGGTTTTGATAGTTGACATGCGTGCTAATAGGGAGATTAAAGATGCTTTGAAGAAGTTGTATGACATTTAGACCAAGCAAGTGATTTGATCAGGTAACAATTGCATTAAAGGTCATAATATCATTTTAGCTTGTTCCTTTTCAGAATGCTGAAAATAGTTGGTTGAATTGTGTTAAAATGGTGTGCTTGCACAATGTTTCCCTTCTTATCTTGTAGACATTGTATTTAGCAATGTTTTTGGCTTTCCATTTTGAATATACAACCAAAGTGAAAATATTTATGCCACACTTATGTGCTTCAGAAGAACTAAAGCTCTAAACTAAGATCACCAGACATTTTAGATTTTGAGAGATTGCGCAGTGGAGAGTTATTGTGTGATACCCTTTACCTGCACATTCCCCACCTGAGCCGTTATATTTGCGACCCAAGCATGAATTAAGTTCTGCCCCTAAGGCTATTTTGAGGGTTGTGTTGGAAAGTAGAAGAAATCAAATTGGAAGCCGTTAAAGTCTCTCACACATATTTTAGGTATCAATTCAATTATTTCTTCCTTATTTACGTGTATTCGGTTCAGGTTTTGCTTCAAATTTCATGTATCTTATTTGTTTTTGTAAATTGGAAAGTGAATATTGAGTTGTTTAGTGCTCATATTGTTTGCATTGTCATGGGATAGCAGAGTTACAAGAAACTTCGACACGTGATTAACTTTCTTTTTGTGTTAGTACTTAGTAGAAATTGGCTGCAAGATTCAGACTAGGGACCTTAACTCTTTAATTTTCAGTTGTTGTAATTGGGACTTTGATGGCATATATTGGGAAGCACCGGTCACCCTTGCTAGACTGCTTCCTCTAACTTGGGTGGGATTACAACAGTGGAACAAGGATTTGGGGAAGTGGACTACAAGCTATTAGTTCAAAGGCAAGGCTAGCGTTGCAATCCTTGGTGTTTGTTGTAGATTTTATTTTGTGGGATAATTCAACTGACTAATCCATATTTGGGCTTGCGGGGATGTTTGATGAAGAGGGAATTATGGGTTTTGTCGGTTTTTGATGAAATTGTTGTAGATGTTTATTTAGATATAATTACTATAGAAATAATCCATCTAGTAAGATTGAACTTTGGCATGGGTTTGTTCTTAGATTGAATACAGATTTTCTTGTTCTTGGAAATGTGAACTTTGGGGCTTTTGTAGGTTTCTGATGAAATTGAATGTATATTTGTTGGTCTTGACAAAAAGAATTGTGGGTTTTGGGGTTCCTGAGGAAATTGAACTTGCATTTTTGTTATGGCTTTCCCACTTTGTTTGAGACTTTGGGGCTCATGAAATTGAATACATTTTTTTTTTGTCTTGAAAAAGATAATTCTTGGTTTTTTTGGGAATTTCCCTACATTTATGTTATGGTTCCCCCACTTTGTTTGGGGTTTTTGTTGGTTTGTGATGAATATGAGTGTATAATTTTGTTGTTTTGAAAAATAGAATTGTGAGTTTTGGGTTCTCTAAGGAAATTGAACGTGCACAGTTATTTTGCCGTTCCCACTTTGTTTCCTGGATAAATTTTGTATGATGAATTATGATTTTGGATATTAATATTGACTGTTATTAAATTTGATATTGCTGGACAATGGTTTTATTTAATGTGGGGTATGTTATCATGTGGAAATGCACTGAGTTATTCTTATTGGTATTTGGATTTTTTTAGAAAATTTACAGCTACCAATTCTTTCACTTTATGTGTTAGAAGTGAAGCTATGGATATGTTAAAGTTTTTATCTTTCAATTGCAGATTGGCTTGTATTTAGTTATTTAACTAGAAGCATGGTTTTGGCCTATTTACAGGATATTAGGACAGACCTGAAAATTTGCATGATTCATTCATTTTGGTTGTGTCTTATTCTTTTTTTTTTCTCTGTAAGGACCCCTTTTATTTGCATGTTACTTTCTCGAAACGCAATTTTTTTTTAACGACATACTGATTTTGCTTGTAGGAGTTTATAGTCAACAGAAGTATTTGAAGCTTAAAGCACCTTATGAAGCAATGCGAAGATGACAAAGGTACTTGCTTCACTGCTGGAGGATGAGCTTCGTAGCTAGATTACGGATCATGGAGTAAAAAAGTTGAAGGACAGTAACATCAATTTCCTTTGCATTGTTGTGATGCTTGGAATCTTTTGGGTGAGGACCTTGGTCCTTTAAACAGCAGGAACTTGAATCATTGGAATGGCAGCTTGACATGTCTCTAAAATAGAACTACTTGGCTAATGAACTATACCACTCTCCTTTTTTATTCTACTCCGTATAATGCCTCTTTGATTAAGTTTGCATGGTCCATTCCCATTTATCTTGTCTCAATTAGGGGTGTAAAATAATTGAGCAGCTTAACTTGAGCTTACGAGAAGCTCGGTCGACTACTCGACTTGAGCTCGGTATTGACCGAGTTTGCGTCAAACTCGAGCTACTTGATTGGGTCTTCGAGTCAAATTTGAGCATGTTATGTTAGGCTCGAATGCTCAATGAGCTCTATCGATTATTCCTTTAAATATTTAATTAGTATATTATTATTTTACAAATTACTATTTTAGGTTTATTAGTTTCTATATTTATGGCTATAACAGTGTAGATATGACATATTTCAGGGGTGAAAGTCATTTGACGAAAAAAAAATGTAATTAACTTGAAGAAAAGTAAAGAACTTATGCTTCGTCATTTCTTCTTCATGCTTCAAACTTCGGCTAAAATTGAGAGCTTCTTCACAGCTGCATAGTGATAGAGCTGTACTGCTCTTCAAACTTCTGCAAAATCCTTGAATTTGCAGTGTTCATCCGCCACCACCTGATTGCTATTGAGCCTTTTGAGGTGGACTGGAGGCACGTTCATCCATGACCACCAGACTTCGAAATTGAGCTAGACTTCAAAACCAAACCCCATCAAAGAGCACCTTCATTTTCCAAATTGAGGTATTTAATATGTATTTGTGTAGTAAACAAGTGTTTTATTAGTGTGATTTTTCTAAATTTTGTATCATTTCTTTATCTGGAGACCCTAATCTGAAACTGGGGGTTACAATTGTGGAGGCTTAGATGAAGTTTTGATCATTGAGGGTAGCTCGGTCGGTGGAGTAAGAAAAAATGCAGCGTGGGCTCGGTTCCTTCAATAAGTAATTCACTTCTAGGCACGATAGCGGAGAAAGTAGGTAAGCATCTCCAAAATGGCTCTGAACTTGCTCGTTTTTTCTTTGATGTGAATTTCAATGAATATTGGATGGCTGGCCGTGAAGTTGGGTTTTTGCTGTAATTTTTTTGCTGTTTTATACCTTTCTTGCAACTGTAATCCGGTGACGTTAATACCGAGCCATAAAATCAGAAAATATGACTGAGACTTGTATTTTTTTGGTAAATTCAATTTCAGATTAATAGCAGTTTCGTAGTCGATGCAATATCCTTTATCCCAGGCAAATCTTGGATGTGAATTCATAAATGTAAGGTTACACTAGATAGCCGTGGCTGTGATGTTAGTTTTATTTGTTTCTCTGCTTCTCTATTGCAACTATGAAATTGCTGGTTTGGTAAATTGCTGTTTTATTCATAAATGACTGAGACTTGTGGTTTATTTGTAAATTTCAGATTAGTTGTTTGTTTGGTGAATTGCTGTTTTATTGCAAGTATGGCAATCCTAGGCTTGATATTGCTCTTTTATTATGTTGGGATTGTTAGAAATGAAAGTAGATTGACGATTCTTCATTTCTTCTCATGAAAAAGATTTCGGCTTACGTTAATCATGTACATATGCAACAATGTTCATGTGTGTTAATTGAACTTACAAAAACCTCACTGCCCAGTACACTGTGGCAATTACAAATGAAGTGACTTTTGATAAACTCAAAGCTTATCTAGAGGAAGTAATATTACACATTTAGATGTAGTAGAAACTCCTATGTTTTTAGATCATTGAGGCTATGAACTGACATATAAATGCTGGAATTTTTTTTTTTGGGTATTAAAGGCATGTCTGGTCCACTTGAGGTTTCTTCAAGCCCACATGTGTCTATAGCTGATTCATCCGCTCCACTAATGTTGGACAGCTCAATATTTGTGAGCGATGAGAACCCAGAAAATGATGTTATTGCTTCTGAAAGTGACAGTGGTCGTGTGAATATTGAAATAGAACAAGGGGCAACCGGGGGCCAGAATGTTCAACAAGGAGAGGAAGATGCAGGTGACAGTGAATTTCACATGCCTAAAAGATGTAAAACATTTGAGTCACGGGATGACTTCCAAGAATTTACAGAAGATGGGTTACACTATGCCATCTGTCTACACTGTGGGAAAAAACTATGCCGAGGCAAAACCAAACAAACCACTAGCATGTTGAGGCATCGATATAGTTGTCCATCTGTACCAGCATTGCATTCGGACAAATTTGATGTGGAAAAATTGAGGGAGGCAATTGCACATTGGATCTTAATGCACGAGCATCCTTTCACCATTGTGGAGGAAGAGGGTTTCAACATTATGTTGAAACATGGGATGCCGAAGTGGCAAAAGATCTCGCATTCGACAGTTAAAAATGACTGTGTACAGGTGTATGAACTAGAAAGAAAGAAGTTAAAGAACTTGTTGAGACGTGTGCAGAAAGTGAGCTTGACAATTGATATGTGGAAATCAAAGAACCAAAAGATTGAGTACATGGTTCTAACTGGGCATTGGATTGATGCAAATTGGAAACTCCAAAAAAAGGGTACTCAGTTGTGTTCACATTCTGCCACCTCAACGCGGAGTTGAGATCTCGGCTTCAATCTTCAAGTGTGTGAAGGAGTGGGGTATTGAGCAGAAAGTTCATACAATTTCAGACGACAATGCCTCCAATAGTGATGCGGCTGTGAGACTTCTGAAACATGATCTTGGCAAATCAAATAAGCTATTGGGTGGAGGCAAATTGTTTCATGTTCCCTGTTGTGCTCATGTCTTCAATCTTATGGTTCAAGATGGCCTAAGTGAGATAGTGGATATCATTGAAAACATTAGGGATAGCATGGAGTTTGTGAACTGGTATGATGAGAGAGCGTTGCTATTTGCTGGAATTGCTGAACAACTTCAAATATCGGGGAAAAAAATGCTCCTTGATTGTAGGACAAGGTGGAACTCCACATATGAAATGTTGAGTTGTACTTTGAAATTTAAGGAGGTTTTTTCACGTTTCCAAGACCGGGAGCCCCATTATGATTTTTGTCCATCTTCTGAGGATTGGGAAAAAGTAGAAAAGGTCTACACCATTTTAGAGAAGTTCTAGACATCCATGCACATAATTTCAAGGAGTGATTATCCAACTAGCAACTTGTTCCTCCAAGAGATTCTAAAGGTGAAGAAAGTGTTGGATGCACGAGAAAATGACGAAGATGATTTCATCCGGGGAATGGTTAGAAGAATGAAGCTCAAGTTTGATAAATACTGGGGTGAATGCAATTTGTTGATGTCCATTGCTGCTATTTTGGATCCAAGGCAGAAAATGCGAGTGATAGAGTTTGCCTTTCCTAAGATGTACCCGCCTTATGAAGCACAAGAGAATATTATAAAAGTTCGGCAAGCCATCTTTGACCTTTATGAAGAGTATGTTGTTATAGCTGCCAGTGCAAGTGCTGGTGCAAATAATTCAATGTTTGGTGCATCTACTAGCCAGGATCCGCTTCGGCCATCATCTTCTATTTGGGATGATTTTGATGAGTATTGTGTCAAAGTCGAGACCAATGAGGCCCACAAGTCTGAATTGGTAGATTACCTGGACAAGGCTCGCCAGCCAGTTGGAGCAAATCCAAAGGAATTTGACTGCTTAGATTGGTGGAGGATCAATCGGATCTCATACCCGGTATTATCTCAGCTGGCCTGTGATATATTAGCCATTCCTATCATTACTGTAGCATCCGAGGCCACCTTCAGTGTTGGGAGTAGGGTGATTGATTCCTACCGAGCTTCACTTGCTCCTGAGGTAGTTCAGGTTTTAATGTGTGCAGGCGACTGGTGTAGAAATTTACATGGAGTCAAAAAAAAAGTAAGTTTTACATTTATAGTTTTATTATTTGTTCATAAATTAGTGGTTACTAGTTAGCACTTATTGTGTAATTATTTGTTTGTTTGTGCTTTCTTTTCCTCTATGCAGCAAATGGAAACCGTCAAAGAATATGAGCTTCCAAAAATATGAAGCGCTGCTTTGAATAGAATCAGGTCTACTTGCTATCTTCAAGGAGTAAAATTTTATTTTGTTTTTCTTATTTCGCTGTTTTTTGTGTTAAAATGTAAAGGACTTGTTCATGCAGGTATTATTGAGTGTTTGAAGATGGATAAGGGGCAAGAAGCTACTGAAGACTTCTAAGTTTTATCCATTTCTTTGATTTTTTCTTTTCCATTTGCTGAATTATCGTTTCTGGTTTGATGAATTGATCATGAGGGTGAGAACAGGTCTCATTTGTGTATCTTGCTGTTACTGTGATCAGGAGTCGATCATGAGATGTTGCTGTCATCGAGGCGTACCGAGAAGTAGTCTGTTACTTAATACAGAAAATGAATTTTTGATTGCAATTAGGTATATGGTGCGAAGTTCTGTGTCCCTTCTTTTATGAAAACAATGTTTAGTGTTTTGTTTCTTTAGTTCATTGCATCATGGCTTTGAGCTTTAAAGGTGATTATGAAAGTCGTGATATGCTGCTCAAAAAGATAGTCATTTATGCTAAGATAGGGAATTCTTATGTGATGGATTAAAATACTTCATCTGGATGCGTGGTTTTTGTATTTAATCTATATTAAGTCAAATTTTATGATGCTGAAGTGAGATAAATGATAGTTGCTAGCTGCTACTTGGAACTTGGTGAGCCTTTTGTCCTTGAAACTATCATGTGCTCATTGGTCTGCACTGACTTGCTTCAAATGTATCTTGTATGATTGTCTGAACTTCGAGTTGTATGAGGTTGGCAAGAAACAGAGTTGCAGAAACTCAGCTACTGGAATTTTTTTACCTGGACGCATGTATCAGGTCCGAGCTCACAGAACACTTTGTCAAGTTCTATCAAGTCGAGCTCTATCATAGAACACCCATAGACTCAACAAGATTACAAATGCTATCAAGTCGAGCTCGACTTTATCATCCATGCATTGAGTTCAAGCTAACCATACTCAAGCTCAACTCGGCTGGATAGCACTTCTATTCTCAGTGCCTCTCGAATTCCATTTACTTGTATTTATCTCAGTTGGGTAGTGCAGAGGCCCCGTCTTGGGCCTGTACACGTGGCTGCCTAGGGAGTTCCGAGCAGGGCTTAGACCCTGGGCCCATGTGAACTGTCCCGCGAGCACTCCGCCGCTAGGGCTCTAAGGGGCTCCAGAGAACAATTCCGCATAGGTCGGGATTGTTCTCCCCTCAGAGCGGGATTGAGGCTATTCTGGGCGAGTCCCGAAACGTACGGAGGTCGGACTCCTAAGCAGGTATAAATGGTAACGCACAGTGACTGCGCAAGGTACGCTCACTATTGGACAATTACTCCCGACCGTTCTACTTCCCGTGAACCTCATTCACCGGAAAACTAACTTGACCGTCGGAGTGCCCTCGGGGACAACCTCAGGGCCCCTGTTAGTTCACTCTCTTGTGTGTCTTTCAGGCTTAGGACGCGCTATTTCCATCAGCAAGCCGAGCTCATCAGCTCAGCTCGGTCCGGGGAAGTTCCGTGCTTCTTCAGTTGGCGCCGTCTGTGGGAAACCGAAGAAAGGTACAAGTAGTTGTGTTGATGGCGAGAACACGTTCTAAGCGAACAGTTGAGAACACCGATCCAGGAGCCGGCGAGGGGTCCCGGCGAGCGGAGACCGAGGCGACTCGGGGCGCTGGGGGCTCAGCCCTTTCAGGGGAACGGAGACAGCAGGTCTTTCACTTCGTGACGGAGAACCTTCCCATGCTGGAGGATATAATCCGACAGGCAAAGGAGAGTGGTGAAGCGGGGGGCGCACAAACCTCCAAGGCGAAGGAAAAGGAGAATGAATCGCCTCCCGTTCCCTCGGAGGATGAGTCCCGGGACCAGCCCCCCAAGAGGAAACGGCAACGGACTCCACCTCGGCCGCGGGCCTCGGTAGTCGGTGACAGCGAGAGATATTCTCGCAATCGGACCGCGGGGGGCCGACCGAGGAATCCCTCCTCGTGGAAGCTCGCTCGGAACGAGCCTGAGCGCTCCCCCGCCCGATCTATCAAGAGCCGGCCGCGAGACCCTCCCCAGTGGCCGCCTGTCCGGGATGAGTTTGAGCAGATCCTGTGGCCGCGGCTGTACGAGGACAACTATACAGCCTCGCCCTTCACCCGAGAAATAGAAGATTACCCATTGCCGCGGAGATTCAAAATCCCGAACATCGAACTGTACGACGGCTCGACCGACCCGGAAGACCACCTCTCGGTCTTCCTGACACACATGCGTCTGCAAACCGCCGCGGATGCACTCCGCTGCAAGACCTTCCCCATGTTTCTGAAGGGGAAGGCCCGGCTCTGGTTCCAGGGCCTAACGCCGGGGTCCATCCGGAGTTTCGCCGAGTTGGCCAAACAGTTTGCCGCGCAGTTCGTCTCCTCGAAGACTTACTCTAAAAACGCGACTCATCTGATGGCCATCAAGCAGAAACCGGACGAGTCCCTGAGGAGTTTCATGACCCGTTTCAACACGGAGAGCTTGCAGATCAGGGACAAAGACGAGAAGGTGGTCATGGCCGCCTTCATGAATGGGCTTAGGGTGGAGGAGCTCTTCGACAAGCTCGCCAAGAAGCCCCCCGGTACCCTGGAAGAACTCTTGACTAGGGCGCACGCGGCCGCTAATGCGGAAGAGGCTGGTCGCCTGAAGAGAGAATCAGATAGGGAGCTCGGAGATCGAAGAGGACGGGTGAACCCGCCCGAGCATAGGGACGGCCCGGTCAAGAAGAATGTTTTCGACCGACTCTCGAAGGATAAAGCCCCCGCTCAGCCGCCGCTTCCAGCAAAAGGCTACACCCCCCAAACTCGGCCCAGAGCCCAAATTCTAGCCGTTATGGAGGCGGAGGGCCTAGAGGGGCGGCCACCTAAGATGGGGACATCCCGGAACAAGAGGAACCAGGACCGGTACTGTGCCTTCCACCGTGACGTTGGGCATGATACGGAGGGGTGCTGGGCCCTGCAAAAGGAGATACAGGATCTGATCCAGCGCGGCTTCTTGGGGTGATTCGTGCAGCAAGGTCGACCGGGCCAGGGGCCAGGACGCACCTACCGCGGGGACCTCGGGGAGGCCCAGCGTCGCGACCGCCCTGAGCGCCGTGACTTGCCCCGGGCCGACTACCCCGACCCGGACACCCAGAACCTGGCAGGGGTGATAAACACCATCGCTGGGGGCCCTACGGGGGGGACAGCCATGCAGCCAGGAAGAACCGGTGACCTCTCCCCGAGGGGGATGACTCCCTGAAACATCTGCGCATGGACGAGGAGATCACCTTCGGACCGAGAGACGCGGTTCCCCTGGCGTCTGGTAACCACGAGTCCATCATGATAGACGTCGTGACCAATAATTATCGGGTGAAGAAGGTGTACGTCGACCAAGGGAGCGCGGTGGACATCCTGTTCTACCGGGTGTTCAAGGAGCTCGGCTTTGAGGACGGACAGCTCACCCCGGTTGGGACACCCCTGGTGGGCTTTACCGGACCGCCCATCACTCCGGATGGGATGATCACCCTGATGGTTACGGTGGGGCAGGCTCCCAAGTACTGGACCATCCCCGTCAATTTTGTGGTGGTCAAGCAACCATCCCCGTACAACGTGTTCTTGGGACGGCCCGCCTTGAACGCATCCGAGCTATCCCGTCGTCTTTCCATCTCAGCGTCAAATTCCCCACCCCGGGAGGAATAGCTGAGGTGCATGGAGACCCAGAGGTGGCCCAAACTTGCTACCTGGTCGTGCTCCGGGGACATGAGCAGGTGGTCGCCCAGACGACCAGCTTGAAGTCTTACATCCCAGGGGAGGAGGCCCAGCAATCGGGCACCCAGGACGAGATTGAAGAGTTCCCGCTGAGAGAGGACAGGCCTGACCGGGTCCTCCGCGTCGGTGCGTCGCTACCCCCCAAAGGGAAGAATGACTTGAAGGCTCTACTAAGGGAGTACGCCCAGGTCTTCGCGTGGACAGTAGAGGACATGCCTGGGATTCCGACTGACCTGGCCGTCCACCACCTCAACATAGATCCCCCCTTCAAGCCAGTGAAGCAGAAGAAGAGGAACTTCGCTCCAGAGAGTAATGAAGTGATCAGGAAGGAGGTCGGTAAGTTGCTGGAATCTAAAATCATTTTGGAGGTATACTACCCGACCTGGCTAGCCAACCCTGTCCTGGTGAAGAAGGAGGACCAGTCCTGGAGGATGTGCGTGGACTTTACAGATCTAAATAAAGCCTGCCCGAAGGACTGCTTCCCCTTGCCGAGGATTGACAGGTTAGTAGATGCTACTGTTGGTTTTGACGTTTTGTGTTTCCTGGACGCTTTCAAGGGATACCACCAGATAGAGATGGCCGAGGAGGATCGGGAAAAGACTTCCTTCATCACCAAGGAAGGAACTTACTGCTACCGGACCATGCCGTTTGGACTAAAGAACGCCGGAGCTACCTAACAACGTCTGGTCAACAAGCTGTTCCAGAATCAGATCGACAGGAATATGGAGGTCTACGTGGACGATATGATCGTCAAGAGCCGAACTAATCAGCAGCTCGTTCCCGACCTGAGGGAAATCTTGAACATTCTGCGGGAAAGCCGGATGCGGCTGAACCCAAAGAAGTGTACTTTCGAGGTTAGGTCGGGAAAGTTTCTGGGCTTCCTGGTCTCCCGGGAAGGGATCCGGGTCAATCCGGACAAGTTCTAGGCCATCATAGACATGGCCCCCCCGAAGAGCGTCAAGGAGGTCTAACGGCTCGCGGGAAGGATGGCCGCCCTGAATAGATTCCTCTCACGCTCCGCGGTGAGGGGGCTACCCTTCTTCCGAATCCTGAAAGCGCCAAATGACTTTCAATGGACAGAGGAATGCCAGAAAGCCTTCACCGACCTGAAAGCATACTTGGCCGAGCTGCCTGCTTTGACTGCCCCAGAGCAGGGGGAGACTCTGTTCCTATACTTGTCTGCCTGCAACGAGACTGTTAGCGCGGTTTTGGTGCGGGAGGACGAGGGGGTCCAAAGGCCGATATACTACGTTAGCCGAGTCTTACAAGGGCCGGAGACGCGGTACACACCGACGGAAAAGTTGGTCCTCGCTTTGGTGCACGCCGCCTGGAAGCTTCGACCTTACTTCCAGGCCCACAGCATCACCGTCCTGACGGACCAACCCCTGCGGCAGATACTCACGAAACCTGAAGTCTCGGGCAGAATGACCAAATGGGCCGTCGAGCTGGCCGAGCACGACATCGGCTATCAGCCTCGCACCTCTATCAAAGCCCAGGCCCTAGCAGACTTCCTCGCCGAGGGAACCAGTTTACCCGTGTCTGAGCCGAGCTCTAAGCCCGAGGCGGCGCGGCCGGAAGAGCCGTGGGTACTATTTGTTGACGGGGCTTCAAGTAAGGAAGGAAGCGGAGCCGGCCTGCTACTCACCTCGCCCACCGGGGAGGAGCTGACCTACGCACTTAGGTTTGACTTCCCGGCATCCAACAACGAGGCTGAGTACGAGACCCTATTGACGGGATTGCGGATAGCCCACTAGATGGGTGTAACCGCGATCAGGATCCGGAGTGACTCTCAGCTTGTAGTTTACCAAGTCCGCGGGGAGTACGAGGCCAAGGAGGATGTCATGAGGAAGTATTTGGCCAAAGTGCAGGAGGCGATAAAACTGTTCGACATCTTCGAGATTGAGCGGGTGCCAATGTCGCAGAACAAGCTGGCGGATGCCCTATCAAAGCTGGCGTCCTCCTCGTTCGCCCATCTGAGCATGGAAGTTTTGGTGGAGGTGGTCAAACAAAAAAACATTGACCCGGTACGGGTCTTGGCCATAGACAGCCCGGCCACTTGGATGACTCCTCTTATGGACTTCCTCAGCTCGGATGTCCTCCCCAAGGATAAAACCGAGGCTCGCCGACTCTAACTCCGAGCTGCTAAATACCCCTACGCTGGGAACACCCTCTACCAGAGGTCGTATTTGTCTCCCTGGCAAAGTGCGTAACCCCCGATGAGGGCGACTGTGTCCTCCGAGAAGTGCACGAAGGCCTGTGTGCGGCACACGTAGGGTCCCGAGTGTTGGCCAAAAAATGCCTGCTTCTAGGCTACTACTGGCCCTCGGTGTTTCGGGATGCCGCAGCCCTTGTTCAGAAATGCCGAGCTTGCCAGGTGCACGCCCCGCTGCGCCATCAACCCACTCAAGAGATGGTCCCCATCCATAGTCCTTGGCCCTTTGCCCAGTGGGGGATTGACCTTCTGGGTCCATTCCCCCGAGCTCCTGGAAGGTACGAACACCTCGTGGTGGCCATCGACTACTTCACAAAGTGGATGGAGGCCGAACCCCTGGCCTCGATCTCCGGAAGGGCGATTCAGAAGTTTTTCTGGAAGAACATAGTCTGCCGTTTCGGGATTCCGCATGTCTTGATATCCGATAACAGGCGACAGTTTGGTGAAAATCCCTTCAAAAGCTGGTGCGCTGAGCTCGGGATCAGCCAAAACTTCACCTCGGTCGGGTACCCCCAGGCCAACGGTCAGGTGGAGAATGTTAACCGAACCATTCTGCAGGGGCTAAAGACTAGGTTGGAACTAGCCCAATCTAACTGGCTAGATGAACTCCCTAGCGTCCTCTGGGCTTACCGCACTACGCCGAGGACAGCCACCCAAGAGACTCCGTTTTCCCTGACCTATGGGACGGAGGCGGTGGTGCCCGCAGGGATCGGCCTCCCCTCGCTTCGGACACAAAACTTCGTTGCGACAGCCAATAAGGAGGAGCTGAAGTGCAACTTGGACCTGCTGGAGGCCAAGCGTGAGGAAGCGGCGATACGAATGGCTAAGTATAAAAGCCAGCTCACCCGCTACCACAACGCAAGGGTGAGGAGTACGCAGTACCAGCCAGGAGATCTCGTCCTAAGAAAGAACTCAGTCAGCCGAGCTCATAGCTCCAACAAGCTTGACCCGAACTGGGAGGGGCCATATAAGGTCTTAGAGACAAGCCGGACTGGGTACTGTAGGCTTACGAGATTAGACGGAGCAGAGGTACCCCGCACTTGGCACTTCTCAAATTTGCGGTTGTTCGTAGGATAAGCTAGTCCAGGGTATTTTACTGTATTTTTTGGAATCCTCGTACAAGTTCATCATTGAATAAATGTTGGCTTTCCAAGTTTTAAGTCCCTTCTCGTTATTATTAAACTTCTCACTTCTGCACTAGCACACTCAGATAATCCTAAGTGTCCTAGTGGGGGGCTCGGGGGTGATATGACCGAGATAATGAATTGACGGAGATAATGAACTGACTGCCTTTAAAGTTGGGGCTCGACCCAAGAGGTCGGCATGATTATCTTCAGGATTTTGACGCTCGACCCGGGAGGTCGGTGGCAAGGGGACAAATCGAAATAATGAATCGACGGAAAGCCCTCAAAGTCTGAGAATTGATGCCCGACCCAAGAGGTCGGCAGGGCATAAACCCTTAGATTCTGCCGCTCGACCCAGGAGGTCGGCGCAGCTCAAAAACCTTAGGGCTCGATGCTCGACCCAAGAGTCCGGCACGCCGCTTCAGTAGATCAGGTTTGACGTTCGACCCAAGAGGTCGGCGTAGCTTGAAGCCTAGAGGTTTTGTGTTCGGCCCAGGAGGTCGGCGCGTCACTCCGATTATTTGGAATTCGACTGCAGGATCAGCCTGATGGTTTGATGGTTTGGTGTCCCTGACAGCTTAGTCGTTAGCTTAAAGGGCGATAGATGCTCGACCCAAGAGGTCGGCACGCGGCCGTGGTGGATCTATTTGATGCTCTACCAGGGAGGTTGGTGTTCCTTTTCGGTCATTAGAGTTCGCCGTTAACAGGGAATTGAAAGACAAATCAGATAGTTTCATTCAAACTTCATCTCATATATACATTCAGACCCTATCTATTACAAAGCCTACCGAGCTATACAAGGAAAGGAAAACCTAGCTATGCCTTCCTCTCGCTGACGACCTGCTTGAGGTGGGAGCTGAAGGTACACCTTAAGCATGTTGAGAGGTGGGAACTGAAGGTACACCTTAAACATGTTGAGAGGAGGGGGGAGAAGGCTGTTAAAAAGGATCTGAGGAGATCATGAACTGCGGGGCATGGTCACATCCTTATAAGAGGATGGAAAGGGTTTCTGGAGTGACCGCTGCCCTAAGCCACTGGCTCCTTCCCGGAAGCCCTGCCAGGAGTCTCCTCCTCCTCCAGGGGAAGCTCCGCCAGCTCGGTCCCCACATCGCTCCTGCCCACCAGGTCCTTCAGGGCATGCCCTTTGCAGTACCCGTCGAAGAGCCAGTCCAGCTTCTCCCCAGCTGCGGGGTTGTAGTCTTTAAAGTCAGCCAAGTTGAAGCCAGGTGGGTTTAGGCCCTTCACCTGGTTCAGGGCCCGCGTGGCGCCGACCTGGAAGATGGGCTGGTTGAGGAGGGCCACGTCCTCGGCAAATCGTTCGGAGGAGATGAAATCCCGAACAGCCTTCTTGCGCTCCCGGCTGACGGTGCCTGAGAGCTCAATGGTGTGGTCCTCCCTCAGCTTCGCCACGCCCTTCTTCTCCTGGTCCAGCTCGGACCGGGTGGCGGCGAGCTGGACTTGGGCCTCCTCCAGCCCCTTCTCGGCCTTGCCCAGTTTGGCCTTAAGGGATCCTGCCTCCTTAAGGCCCTGGACAAGCTTCTACTCGGCTTCCCGATTCTTCTTTTGTACTTTCTCTAGGTCGGGAGACAGTTCGGAGAAGCGGTTCACCAGGACGGCACCGGCGGCATGGGCCTAGGGAGAGGAAAGTAAACATTAGCACTTCGTCAAGGGAAAGAACAGAAACCCAAGGGGCGTAAGCGGAAAAGGGGCTTACTTGGGCCTGGGCAGTGCAGTACACGTCCTGGAGCTCGGACGGGCTGGCCAGTTCCATCCACTTTCTGTCACGTGGAAGGACTGATCCCGCAACCCACTCGCGAGCCACCTCGGGGAGCTGGACTCGGTCATTGAGGGAGAGCTCCCAGGACGGGCAAAAGCGAAGGGGGTCGTGCATGATGGGGGCCTATCCCGGCTTCAAGGGGCCACGTGGCGGAAGTGCCACAAGCTCGGAGGAGCGCTCTCCCGCGCGTGCTCCTCCGCAGCGCCAACCCCCAAGTGGACAGGGCCCCCCGACGTCAGCTGGAAAGGGCGCTGTGCTGATGTGACAGCCCCACCTCCCCCTAAGGCGAACCAGAGGGTTCGGCGGGCCGCCTGCCCAACTCTCGCCGGGACTCAGTCGTTCACTACAATCCTCAAATGAATTACAAGAATAAACCTCTAAAATATTACAATATAAATCTCCAATATACATCAAATTCTCCAAAAATTACATGTTATAAGCGAAGCGGAAACAATTCTCAACTACACATAAAATGATTTCCAAAACCAAATTGTACAAAACATAGGCCATCCAGTCACGTGCACAAGTACTACAAGTCCTTCCTTCGCCTTGAGCCCGGTGGAGGGGAATAAAATATTTTTGGGGAGAGCTAGAAGCTCAGCGAGTAACCAGTAAAATCATTAAACAAATATATTTCACAATGTTGCATTTCGATCATTTCGATGATGTCATGATTCAGAGATCAAATGTACGTTTAGTGCTCTCGTGAGCCGGTGAAATCACAGCACTTGAACACCCGACGCTCAAATAGATCATTTAACATTAACATTAACATTAGGAGGGAGCCCCTTTTTGAGCTCCGGAGACATTTGCTCCATCATGTCACGAACTCACGAAAATGGTGGAGACGTTGGTGTCCAGCACAAGACTTTCCCAGAACTCATTGAAGCCAAATCATGTCATGAATTCACATGCAAGCACGCATGAGATGCAATCGAGTACATAATGCAAGAAACATTTCACAAGTACTTTGGAAATAGTTTAGGGTCACTCACCTCCACGGCTCAGAAATCATCCATCATATAACATTGCCTTGCGCAAATCCAAGTCTTAGATCACAAACTCAATGCAATCAAGTCCTTTCAAAGTTCGGACAGCACTTCCCCTGAATTTACTTACTTTTCCAGCCATCATGGCTTCATTATTTCCTCATCCAGTCCCAAAGGTACACACACACAACAACAAGTTCATCCAATAGCCATTCAGCAAGCTCCAAGTAGTCCTAGTACAAGTCAAGCTAGGGAAAAGTCCGGAAATGAAAGTTAAGCTCAAAACCAGAAAAATAGTTTTGACGTCATTTTGCGGTAATGGCACCAAAGGTACTACGATGGTCGGATGAAGGTGCAAGATAGACCGTTTCGAAGCTAAGATACAGGGGTACAATATTGTAGAAGGTCACTCAACCCAGTTTCGAGTGTAACCAGGTCAAAAATGCAAGATACCATACCAGAATCACAAAAACAGATTCACAGAACGCATTCTAGCGGAAACATCATAAATCAGGCTCTCCAAGTCCAAATCCAGAAATTCCAAGACCAGCTGAAATATAAGAAACAGGGTTACATTTCATCAGAAGACCTCAATAACTAATTCCGAAGAAATTCCAGCCAAAACAACCAATTACAGGCGCAATTCGTACATTCGGATAAAACCAAAACAGCAATAGTAATTTCGACTTTTCTCACTCTAAGCTACTCCGATTGACCTGAAATTTTGTAGACACCTCTAAAATGTCATTCCCTACAACTTTCATGTTTTAAGCCAAGGCCAATTCGGCCTCTATCTATGAGCTAAAAATTCGGACAGAATGAAGAACATTGAAACCTAGTTTTCCACTTTTCCTTCCAAAACAGAAATTGATTGTAATTAATCACTTTTTCCACCTCCTAGAGTCATTAAACATCATTTTCAATCATCATACATGACCCCATAATCATATCCATATGAAAACAGAAAAATCCCCAAAAGTTATAAAACTTCACCAATTCAACCAAAATCAAGATATAATCCATAAAAGTGCATCTTATACCACCACCAATCATGAATTGAACATCAATTAAGGGAGGAGAGTGGTTCTTCACAACTCACCTTAGCCATACAAGAGATAGAGCAACAAATCACCTTAGCTTTCCAAACAACTCCACAAAATACCTCAAGACCACTTAGCAAAGAGATTTTATGGAATGATTTGGAGTTTTATTGGTTGGATTTGAAGATTGAGCAAGAAATAGAAGGAAGAAATTGAGAGCTTTTCTTTCTTTCTTGAGCAGGAACATTCGGCCAAGAAGCTTGCAAAATGAAGCTTATTTTGATCAATTTTTTTTGTATTTATTTGGTAAAGGTAAAGGTAAAGTCAAATGGTCAAAGTCCAAGATTAAATCACAAGGTGACACTTGTCACCTTTTTGGTTTAAAACTTATCTTTTTGTCTCTCCAATACAAATATCTTAACACTTTGTAAAATAATATCACTTAATACAAAATTCCAACAAGTTGTCAAAAATATAATGCATTTACCGCACTAGCGGGTCCCACGTCCAAAATACGCTCTTAATTTCTCAAAAACTAACCGATACTAGAAAAATCATTTTAAAACTATTTTTGCTCATAAACTTTATTTGGGGAATTTTTCTAATAAAGAAAATGTAGAAAAGGCGGGCGATTAAATAAAATAAACCCTAGAAAATTAGAAATTTTTCGGGTTCTCACGCTCATTCTTTCGGTGCGTCACAAACTCCTCTCCTTAAAAGAATGTCGTCCTCGACATTCCCTCTTGTACCAATCAAGTCAAGACATCCCAGACATCCCGCAAGAATCACTCAAGCATTCCAAGTAAACACTAAGAGTCAAATCAAACCCACAGTCCGGCATCCTAAACTTCAAGCCTAGGATACACTACAGAGATCTGAACCCTAAGCTCTGATACCAACTGTGACAGCCCCACCTCCCCTTCAGGCGAACCAGAGGGTTCGGCGGGGCGCCTGCCCAGCTCTCGCCGGGACTCAGTCGTTCACTACAATCCTCAAATGAATTACAAGAATAAACCTCTAAAATATTACAATATAAATCTCCAATATACATCAAATTCTCCAAAAATTACATGTTATAAGCGAAGCGGAAACAATTCTCAACTACACATAAAATGATTTCCAAAACCAAATTGTACAAAACATAGGCCATCCAGTCACGTGCACAAGTACTACAAGTCCTTCCTTCGCCTTGAGCCCTGTGGAGGGGAATAAAATATTTTTGGAGTGAGCTAGAAGCTCAGCGAGTAACCAGTAAAATCATTAAACAAATATATTTCACAATGTTGCATTTCGATCATTTCGATGATGTCATGATTCAGAGATCAAATGTACGTTTAGTGCTCTCGTGAGCCGGTGAAATCACAGCACTTGAACACCCAACGCTCAAATAGATCATTTAACATTAACATTAACATTAGGAGGGAGCCCCTTTTTGAGCTCCGGAGCCATTTGCTCCATCATGTCACGAACTCACGAAAATGGTGGAGACGTTGGTGTCCAGCACAAGACTTTCCCAGAACTCATTGAAGCCAAATCATGTCATGAATTCACATGCAAGCACGCATGAGATGCAATCGAGTACATAATGCAAGAAACATTTCACAAGTACTTTGGAAATAGTTTAGGGTCACTCACCTCCACGGCTCAGAAATCATCCATCATATAACATTGCCTTGCGCAAATCCAAGTCTTAGATCACAAACTCAATGCAATCAAGTCCTTTCAAAGTTCGGATAGCACTTCCCCTGAATTTGCTTACTTTTCCAGCCATCATGGCTTCATTATTTCCTCATCCAGTCCCAAAGGTACACACACACAACAACAAGTTCATCCAATAGCCATTCAGCAAGCTCCAAGTAGTCCTAGTACAAGTCAAGCTAGGGAAAAGTCCGGAAATGAAAGTTAAGCTCAAAACCAGAAAAATAGTTTTGACGTCATTTTGCGGTAATGGCACCAAAGGTACTACGATGGTCGGATGAAGGTGCAAGGTAGACCGTTTCGAAGCTAAGATACAGGGGTACAATATTGTAGAAGGTCACTCAACCCAGTTTCGAGTGTAACCAGGTCAAAAATGCAAGATACCATACCAGAATCACAAAAACAGATTCACAGAACGCATTCTAGCGGAAACATCATAAATCAGGCTCTCCAAGTCCAAATCCAGAAATTCCAAGACCAGCTGAAATATAAGAAACAGGGTTACATTTCATCAGAAGACCTCAATAACTAATTCCGAAGAAATTCCAGCCAAAACAACCAATTACAGGCGCAATTCGTACATTCGGATAAAACCAAAACAGCAATAGTAATTTCGACTTTTCTCACTCTAAGCTACTCCGATTGACCTGAAATTTTGTAGACACCTCTAAAATGTCATTCCCTACAACTTTCATGTTTTAAGCCAAGGCCAATTCGGCCTCTATCTATGAGCTAAAAATTCGGACAGAATGAAGAACATTGAAACCTAGTTTTCCACTTTTCCTTCCAAAACAGAAATTGATTGTAATTAATCACTTTTTCCACCTCCTAGAGTCATTAAACATCATTTTCAATCATCATACATGACCCCATAATCATATCCATATGAAAACAGAAAAATCCCCAAAAATTATAAAACTTCACCAATTCAACCAAAATCAAGATATAATCCATAAAAGTGCATCTTATACCACCACCAATCATGAATTGAACATCAATTAAGGGAGGAGAGTGGTTCTTCACAACTCACCTTAGCCATACAAGAGATAGAGCAACAAATCACCTTAGCTTTCCAAACAACTCCACAAAATACCTCAAGACCACTTAGCAAAGAGATTTTATGGAATGATTTGGAGTTTTATTGGTTGGATTTGAAGATTGAGCAAGAAATAGAAGGAAGAAATTGAGAGCTTTTCTTTCTTTCTTGAGCAGGAACATTCGGCCAAGAAGCTTGCAAAATGAAGCTTATTTTGATCAATTTTTTTTGTATTTATTTGGTAAAGGTAAAGGTAAAGTCAAATGGTCAAAGTCCAAGATTAAATCACAAGGTGACACTTGTCACCTTTTTGGTTTAAAACTTATCTTTTTGTCTCTCCAATACAAATATCTTAACACTTTGTAAAATAATATCACTTAATACAAAATTCCAACAAGTTGTCAAAAATATAATGCATTTACCGCACTAGCGGGTCCCACGTCCAAAATACGCTCTTAATTTCTCAAAAACTAACCGATACTAGAAAAATCATTTTAAAACTATTTTTGCTCATAAACTTTATTTGGGGAATTTTTCTAATAAAGAAAATGTAGAAAAGGCGGGCGATTAAATAAAATAAACCCTAGAAAATTAGAAATTTTTCGGGTTCTCACGCTCATTCTTTCGGGTCGTCACAGCTGAGGCCTGCGTCGGCTTCTTGCCGGGCTGGAAAGGCTCGTCCTCTCGACCCCTCTTCTGCCCCGTCGCCTTCTTTTTGCCGGCGACCTGTTTGGAGGGGGACTGAGACTGGGAGGCCTCCTTCTGGGGGGCCAAGCTGCCCCCAGGTGTCGCAGAGGCCTCCGGGGCCTTCTTCAGTGAACGCATGTGAACGCATTTAAGAGCGGTACGGAGACCGAGGGGACGCGACAACTGAAAGGACGCGGACGCCACTTCCCAATGACAGCACTGTACCAGAGGTGACCGAGGCAGAGCAGTGCGACAATGGGCTCCCACGTGGCAAGGGAATAGATTAGGTTTGCCTGGAAGCCCTATCTAATCTAGAGGGCTAGTGCAGAGGCCCCGTCCTGGGCCTGTACACGTGGCAGCCCAGGGAGTTCCGAGCTGGGCTTAGACCCTGGGCCCATGTGAACTGTCCCGCGAGCACTCCGCCGCTAGGGCTCTAAGGGGCTCTAGAGAACAATCCCGCATAGGTCGGGATTGTTCTCCCCTCAGAGCGGGATTGAGGCTATTCTGGGCGAGTCCCGAAACGTACGGAGGTCGGACTCCTAAGCAGGTATAAATGGTAACGCACAGTGACTGCGCAAGGTACGCTCACTATTGGACAATTACTCCCGACCGTTCTACTTCCCGTGAACCTCACTCACCGGAAAACTAACTTGACCGTCGGAGTGCCCTCGGGGACAATCTCAGGGCCCCTGTTAGTTCACTCTCTTGTTTCTCTTTCAGGCTTAGGACGCGCTCTTTCCATCAGCAAGCCGAGCTCATCAGCTCAGCTCGGTCCGGGGAAGTTCCGTGCTTCTTCAGGTAGTGTTGTGGTCTTATTTTAGTACAATTACGGTCGACCTGAAAAGTTGCAAGGTCATGTCTTGTGTTTTCTGGTGATTGTAAAGTTTTTGAGTTCCTTATTATCTGTTGGGCAGTGTGCCTAGTGCCTTAGCTATTTATGTGTGTGGTCCATTGATGAGATGCCAAATATGGCTTAGAAAGATAAATAAATGGGTTATTATCACTTCATCCCCTTAAACTATATTACTACTATCAGTTTACCCTCTAACGCTATCTTTTAATCACTTTACCTCTATAAGTAATTTAACTCAACATTTTAAGAAATTTTGGACAAAATACCCTTTTATTTTATAGCATTACTACATTGTTATTATCACTTTATTCGTTTAGATTATAATGATACAATCATTTCAGTTCCTAACATTATTTTCTAGGTATTTTACTTCATCGTTAATCTAACTAGTATGGTCAAAAAATTTTAAATATATTTACCTTTTTTACATGTAATTAAAAATAAAATGCTAGAATGGTTATTCTTCCTTTTTTTTCACTTTAAGAGATCGAAAAACATAAAAATAAAGGAGCTTTCTCAAATTTCTTTTTTTCACACTTATTAATACTAGGAAAAGAAAAAGAGATAGAAAAGAAGAAGAAAGAAAATTAAATTTTACAAACAAAGAAAATTAGATTTTGCAAAGAAAGAAAATAAAGAAAAGTCTAATATTATCGTATTACATTAAGGTTGTCGGAATTAGGATTGGAATTTGGTAAACAGAAAAGTGAAATAATTTTAAAAATAATAAAATTATTTAATTCTTTTTTATTTGTAATTTTTAAAAAAGAATTGAGCTCTCTCCCTCTCCCCCTCCCCCTCTCCATCTTTCTATTCTTTTTTGATATTAATAAGATTGCCAAAAAGAAAGAAATTATTACTTTGGTTTTTTAGCCACTCTAAATTTTTTATTATTTTTTGTTATTTAAAGATGAGGATATTTTCTTCTAAAATTTTTTAATTTGCTAAGTTGATTTAATTGTAGGATAAATTGCCTAAAAAATAACTCTAGGGAGTAAATTAATAATGAGACTATAGTTTATAGGGGTAAAGTGATAATAATTTTAAAGGTTAAACATGTCTTTTCACTTTAATTAACAAATTTCATTAAATTTGAACGTTAGTCTTGGGGGTAAAGTGACTAAAAGATAACATTAAGGGGGAAATTAATAGTGACACCAAACGTTAAGGGGGTAAAGTGATAATAACCCTAAAGATTGGCATGTTGTTCATTAATCAATGATGCCACCGATAGAAAGAATGCTGGTAATTGAATGAAGAATTTTGTCAAGATTAAAAATATTTAAACTTAATCACTTGGAAAATGAATTCATTGTCTAACTCGTGTCTGCATTGTTACTTATCTATTCTCTGTGGCTTGGTGTGGAACAATTTAAACATTGAACTTGCATGGTTCTATTACTTAGGACATTTTTCATGCTTTCTAGTGATTGTGGAGTTTTTGAATTCCTTATATTTATTAGGAAGGTGCTTAATATTTTATTTAGTTAATTAGGCAGTCACTGTTGAAATGGCAAGTTTGTTTTGAAATGTTAAGCGCTTATCTCCTTTTGTCCTCTTATTTTTCCTCTCCCTACTCTCTCCTTCTGCTTTCATGTACTTTTTTTCTTGTTCTAGCCTTTATGGTATAAAAAGTTTATTAATTTCATAACTGCATTCAAAGGTCACCACATAATTGGTTCCACAAGTTTTTGTTTTGATGAAAATTCCTCTTTTGTTTCTGAAAGTAGCTTTCAAAACAAAATTTGGAACTTTCTCTCCAATCATTGTGCAACCTGAAATTTCTAGATGAATGCTTTGGTCTAAAATTGAAAGTATAAGTTAAATCTTTGGATTCATTCATATTGAGATCAAAATTGAACCATCTTTTTTGAACAAATGAGAGGAACTGAATCCAAGAAGTTGTTAGCAAAATTAGGAAAGAAAGCCAAGTTCTTGATACTTATGTCCGATGTTCAAACCATTTTGGTGTTTTTTACTTTGTGGCACATGTTGTGCACCTCCAAACCATCAACATTATGATGTTCAAACCTTTTCGGAGTACTGTTGCACATGTTATGCATTTCTAAACCATCTAAAAATGAAACCAACAAGACATGCCTCAAGTATTTACTTCTCTTAGGATATGACATAAAGTGACCAATGTGATGGTGGCTTTCTTTTAGTTACCATGCACAGTTTAAACCTTGTCTAGCCACATGGGCCTTTAAATTATGTTCATTTCTGAAGCCCTTGATGATCACCCACACTAATGCATTGTGCTACTTAATTGAATTCGACTAACTTTTTAGTTGTTGTATGGAAGTTCCGAATTTTGATTGCCTCAAAATGGGATGACATTTTGGCCTTTGTTTCTCAATCTATATACTTTGACCGTTGTTCTCTCCTTTAAGAGCTTTCAGAGTTGATAAATCTTTTCATTTAACCTCCTGTTAATTGTGCACCATTCTAGGGTTAATTTTTTAGGGTATCAGATAGAAGCTTGAGGAGAGAACTTGCTTATTATTCATGAAATAAGGAAGGACAAATTTGTTGGACGCTTAAACTTGTTAAAGATCCAAATTTCAAGATTTTGAAATGTTTACTTTCAATAGCCCAAAAAAAAAAAGGGGACAGAGAAGAGCTCAAAAACGGAAGAAAATATTGAGAAGAGCTCCAAAAAAGAAAAGAATGGAAGATGAGAAGAGCTCAAGTCTCTCGTGCACTAGCAAAGTTTACTTCTCCAACAGAGGTAAAGGAAAATAAAGATTGGGAGGAGGTTCAAATCTAAAAATCAGGAAGCTTCATTTTGTGAAGAAGGTGAGTCCAAAATTTGGAAGAATGTAAGAGCCCCAAATTTTAGTGGAGGCATTCCATAAAGCGGTCATAACGCCAAAATCCCGTTCACCAAACATACCCCTTACCGGGGCCGAACGCCAAACAGGAACAGGAATGGTAATACTCGAGTATACCGGAATCAAGAGTCTTAATACCCAAAGATTCCCCAGGAACAGGCACCCATGGATTGTCAATTACCTCGACCAAGCCCTTGCTGGCTCGATTTAATTAACTCCCCATGAGGTTGAGCTCAAGTTAACAGGAAAATCATTGGACACACTTCCAAACGATCTCACAACAAGCGCAAGTAACAAGTTCAAGTTCATAACAAGTACAGGTAAGAGATTCCAGTTCATTCAGTTCAGGCAAGAGAACGAGTGTGATAAAGTACACACTCGTCTCATTCAGAATAACAGAGTTCATAGTTATCCATGTCATACATTTCAAGTATAGATGAACCAATCAAACAACAATTCAGGGGAGTGGTACATTCACCTATTAAGGCGAAATAACGTCCAGAATATCTTTCCGGGTAATACTTTCAATCACCAATGAACCCTAAGGTTAATCAAGAGAAAATATTACAGTTCCTCCAGCAAAAGTTAGGTGAATCGAAGACAATTCAAATACTACTAGTATTTTGGACATATGATTTTGGAAGTGAAAAGAGTACATTTAAACCAAAGGACATAAGTAAAATATTTGAAAAACTTATGCTCGCTCGTAAAACTTTGAAATATCCATTCGAGTCGAAGAAATGAAGAAAACGTATTTCTATTAGTCGTAAATTTCATTTTTTCCAAGTGTACAAGTTTCGGCCAGATTCGACCTTATATACCTCGATAAAAGAGGGCGCAAATATCTTAGATGGTTCATATGGTATTTGCTCTCAAATCGTTACCTAATCCTCGAGTGTAAATTTGGACAGCACGCCCTTTGTATTTACCTATTTTCCAGCCACTTATGGCTTCATTATTTTCCTCAATCAATCACAAAGTCATACACAATATAAATTCATCACAACAGCCGTTCCATAGGCTCAAAGTCATCCAAGTACAAGATTTAGCTAGAAAAATGACCGGAAATAAACTTTAAGCTAAGGAACCAAAAAGGCAGATTCACCGCTACTTAGCGTATCGGACATAACCGAAATTATGCTTATTGTATTGATGTGCAAGTTATACCGTTTCGAAGCTAAGACAGAGGGTTATAACTTTGATGAAGACTACTTAGTCCAGTTCTCATCCTAACTAGGTCAAAGTTACCAAAACAACCCCAGATTTTCCAGTTCGAAGCTCACTGTGAAATTCAACTAGCAGTCCTGATTCATTCAATCATATCTCAGCACACACAACTCCGATTCAGGTAATTCCAAATCCATTTGAAAGCTAAGATACAAGGTTATAATTCTTAAGAAGACATTGAAAACCAAATCAATAGTATTCCTGGTCAAACTAAACAATTACAGAAGCTGATTATCAGTTTCAGACAAAAACAAGGCAGCAGGGGTATTTGGGTCTTTTCACTGGCTACATTGCTCCGATTGGGCTGAAATTTTGCAGGTAACTATAAACATCATTCTCTACAACTTTCATGTTTTATACTAAGGCCAATTCGGCCTCTAACTAGGGGTAACAGTACCGGGCAGAATAAGGGAAATTGAAACCCTAATCTGGAATTTTCCACACAACATGGAAATTTTCCACATTCAGCTACAATTTACGCACTATATCTTCATTCTAGACTATCCCAAGCCATCATCAATGGCCACACAATATAAAACATATAAAAACAGAAAAATCAAGAATAAATATAAAATTCATCAAAGCTTCACTTCCAACCATAAACACACCATAAATATCAGATTTCTTCACAACTCACCTTACAACTTAAGAAAGATAGCAACTTAGCACTTCCTCTTGCCAAATCACTCCACCAACTACTTCAATACCACTTAGCAAAGTGATTTTATGGAGAGTTTTGGAGTATAAACGGTTAAGTTGTGAGATTGGGCAAGATTAAGAAGAAGGAAGTTGGAGATTTTTTTTTCTCTTTCTTTGCTCAAGAAGTTCGGCCAAGGGGAGGAAAAAATGAAGATGTTTTTAGTCAATTTTTTGGTTAAATGGTAAAGTAAGAAAGTTGGTCAAACCATCCTCAAGTCACAAAGTGACACTTGTCACCCCTTTTTGTTTGAGCTAATCCTTTTGTCTTCCAAGGTTAATCCCTTTATGCATCCTCTAATTGGCTCATCAGCCTGGGCAACTTGCGATTTGATGATCTGCGCTCCCACAACGCAAACACTTTCTTTCTTTCTTCCAGCAGACATCCTCCGTGTGATTCGACTTCCCACAGTACCCGCTGTCGCGCCCCATTTTTGAGAAAAAATAAAGAAAAGTTGTTTGACGTCATAATGCGTAGTGTGCATGAAATGTGTGAAGTGTGTGAATGTGAGAAATAAAGAGAAAGGCCATGGGACTTTTTAAATGCGATGATTTGGCCAAAAATAGTAATCTAAAAAGGTTTTGGTAAAATGTAGGAGTCGCCACTTGGTATTGAGTTAAGGTGTACCAAGTCACCCAAAAAAATGTAAAACCTTTTTAGATTGACTCCAAAATCTACGATAAATCAGAGAAAAATGGTTCGGGGGTCACAGTTGAAGAGAGGGAAGGCAAAGACATGTCTAAGGCACCCTCTCAACCTAGCCTAAGCTAGTTGCATGATTTAGTCATGATTTTCCTAATTTCTAACCAGAAGATGTATCGCATTTGGATGTAACTAATATGAATGCAATCCTAAACCTAATGAGGAATCGAAAGGGACCAATATCTCTTAGATGCTCGATCGGACTAAATCACATGAGTTGTGATAGCCAAGGATAAGCCCTCCAAGAGGTCACGAGTAATGCTAATGACGAAAAAATGAATGGAATGAATGTATGCAATGTGAAAACATGAGCTTGTGTGAAGTGAAAAAAGTAATAATAAAAATAATAGTGTGCAAGTGGGAGTGTGCAAATGGGGGTGTAGGGTGAGGTATGTAAAGTGATGGTGTGAAGTGCATGTGTGCTCGGTGGTAGTATGTAAAGTGCTAGTGGTAGAGTGAGAATGTGTAAGATGTGAAGTGAACATGTGAAAAAAGTAATAGTATATGAAGTGAGAGTGCAAAGTGATAGTGAGTAAATGAAACGCATGAACCCTAGAAGAATGCAAGCAAGATGGGTACCGATAGACCCTAAATCGTGACTTTTGCTTTTCCTTTTGGTTAGAAAAAGAATGAGCGTGCTAAAGCTATGTGTAGCCAAACTCGTCCATTCCCCTTACCAAAAGAGCAACTCACTAACCTAATCAGGCAAATGACCCTAATGACTAGAGTGAAATGTAAAATCCTAAAGATCATACTTTGAATGTGGGAAAAGGGTAAGGGATCATGCAAAAAACGTAAAAAATACTAAGAAAAATGCATGAAAATGTAGTGAAGGCATGCGAGTATGTACTAGCGAGGGACGGCCCTATTGGGTCTAGCATTGGACTAGCCCTTTACTAATGCTCTCTCACAAGCATTGGACTTGTGAGCGATCGGGAATAAGTAACCATGACTAGCATTGGACTAGCCACGGTTATATCGTACATTTACATTTACCATATATACAAGTAAATGGGCATAGTTAAAGCAAGTAGGCATGTGAGCACGTAATTCACATAACACATAAGCATGCATATCTAGATGCTAAATCCTAAGAAAGCAGTAACACATAGCAAGTAAGCATGCAAATCACGCAAGGCAAATAAAGTAAAGGAAGCCCTATCTATTACATTAGGGGGGGCCCCTAGTACAATCTAAAAGGGGAAATAAAATAAATAATTAAGATAAATACCTAACTATTACAATTGTGGCATTCAAGTGCCTTTCAAATGATCAAAATTGAACTATAAAAATGAATATACAAAACTAAAGCCAATGAATAAGTAAATGAAATAATAAATATAAAACACTTTCAAGAGGCATGCAATTTAAACACGGAAAGTCACATAGGGCACATAGGATCAAATAAAGTAAGAAATAAGGGATAGGGTGTACCTCCCTTGAGTTGGGGCCCTAATGAAGTGAAATTGCTTATTTACCCTCCAAAATAAGAGAAAAGGTCAAGGCATCATAAATAACTATGAAATTGAACCATTAAAAACATTTAAACGACTAAAACAGTCCATGTTCACTAAATAAGGACCCAATTGGAAGCATTAACCAATCATTCAAGTCCAATTAGAATATTTTGGGAACTTCAAAGGTCCATAAGTAATGAAAAGGTCAAGTAATGGTTCAAAATGCAATCACTTTAGGACCTAATTGCAAGGAATTAGAACATAATTGGGCCTTTGTAACATGAGGAGGAACATGTGGGGTTGGAATGCAAATTTTGAAAGATTTGCATGCATGCAATCAAAAGCTTTCGGCCAAAGCTGAAGCTATTTTCTTCCTGTCGTTTCTGCTATAGTTTTTCATGCACAAGCTTCTGCAACTCCAAGCAACTTTCGGCAAACAAAAATTCACACAACACTTTTGAGCTAAATTTAGCTAAACACGACCGAACACCTATCAACAAATGGATTCTTGGAAGCATGTCATGCAAGTTCTCATAAAAACCATGAGGAAAACAAACTTCTGGAGCTACTTTCGTATGCTCCATCAACCAAAAATGAACCCTGCTGCATTCTTGTTTACAAGCGCATATTTCTGGTTCAAATGCATGACTTTGATCTAAAATTTTGCACCAAACATCAAATTTCTAAACTAGGCAACCAAGTACCATTGTATACTTCACTGAAATCAACAAGGAAATCATAGAATCAGCAAAAAAAAAGGAACTTTGGGGTAGCGAATGCTTTTACTCATTTACAAAACAATGTTTATGTTATGGCCTGCTATGATACATACTTTGCTGCAATAAATTGCAGCAATCGGACACAATAGCATCACCTTCCAACAACCAGCAGACCCAAGAAGAAATCTAGCTAAACAAACTTCAGTCACCCACAGGAAAAAACAAATCTACCAACATCGTGGCAACAAAAAACAAAGCTTCAGACCTATTGTAGCAGCCTTTCATGCACGAATGCAACCAAACTATGACTCAAGCAAGCCTCATGAATTCATCAGGAAAAACTTATAGAAAAACTCCCAAACATCTCATCAGGATTTGATACTAAGCGCAAACAAAAGTAAAATCTGAGCTAGCAGAAACCAGATTTGTTCATGAAACCTTACAAAATCCTGATTTTTAAGTCCGCGGCCTATCAGATCAACAAGCAACTTAGAGCAAAATCTTCACCAAACATTATCCATTAGATTTCACTCAACGAAGGTAGGATTAAGCAACGAATTCTTTTCAACAAAAAAAAGAAAAAGAAAAAACTAACTACTCCATTGGGCTGCTAGAGGGAGCGAAAACATCAAAACCGGACTCAAATAAAAGAAACAACCATGAATACACAAGCTGTAAAATCCCACACAAAACTTATCAGATCTGAAATCTAATCATGAATGTTTCACCGAGAACCAAGAACAGAGATGATTACCTTCTACCCCAGTAGACGTTTCGGACGTGCGATAATCCTAGGAAAACCCTGAAGATGGTGAGAAAATCTCTGGCCCGCGGCTCAAAACTCTTCCTTCTCTCTCGGTCTCCCTTTCTGTAGCTTCTTGCCCTCTGTTCTTCCCTTTTCTTGCTCGTCAATTTTTCTCACTGAAGTTTTCTTGTTTTCCTCCGAAAGCCCGTGGCTTTCTTTTTTTTTTCCTAGCTCCCTTTCTCTCTAGCTCTCTGTTTTACTCTCTTTTCCCCCATTTTGCCGTCACTCATTCTGATTCCCCTCTAGCCCTTTTATAGCAGACCACAACTCCCAAAACCCTCCGCTCAAGGGCTCCGATAGAATCTCACTTTGAACCTTACCTCACGGCCCTTGGATTGTTTTCCTTCTAGATTTATCTTGTTTCCTTGATGCAGGCCAAGTGGTTAGGGATTTAAAGGATCCAATGGTGAAGGAAAAACAACGGGAAAAAATAGCGGAAAAGAAAATGGAACCGAGCTGCATTTTTCTGTACTTCCGAGTGTGTTTCTTATATGAAACTGAGGAAAGGCTTGGATAGTGTGCATCTCAGGGTGAGTGAGCTCATTTTTTCTTTTATCTCTTTTTTTTTATTCATTTTTTATGCTAAAAAATATCTTAAAATAAAATTTAAGAGACTAATAAACAAAAATATATCAATAATGAGAAATAAATAAAGCTAAATTAAAAAGATTTGGTATCTAAATGCTAAAAAAATCTAAAATAAAATCGTGAGATTGATAAAATAAAAATAGATAACAATTATTAATAAAAATAAAATAAAATAATTTAAAATTTTGGTGTCTACACTCGCAGGGACCACAAGAAGCGGAGACTGAACCTCTTTGTGAGGCACCACTTGACATCCTCGGTAATTGTACTCCCCCATTTCCCCTTCCAATCTTAGGAGGCGTACCCTTATCCCCTTACTCTGAGCTACTTCCAGGAAATCCCCTTTTCTTAGCTTGAAAGTTTCTAACTTGAAATCTCGCGTTTTCAACTCGTTGAGCTTTCTCAACCGCATCACTAAAGGTATTGAGTTGGGCTACAGCCAAGTCCTTCTGAATCTCAACGTTTAATCCTTGGACAAAACGCCTTATCCTCCTTTGCTCAGTCACAATTAACTCGGGAGCAAACTTGGACAACCTGGTGAACTGGCTCTCATATTCGGCAACGGTTTGAGTTCCCTGACGAAACCTAATGAACTCATCTTCTTTCTTTTCCTGGATCAGAGGTGGAAAATACTTCGTGTTGAATTCTCTCATGAAATTCACCCACGTCCTTGGGGTTTGTACTCTTTTCCATTTCAGTCTTATGATATTCCAGCAAGAACGGGCTGCTTGTGACAGCCCCACCTTCCCCTAAGGCGAACCAAAGAGGTTAGCGGACTGCCTGCCCAGCTCTCGCCAGGACTACAGGTGCAGTATAGAGCAATCTATTGCGTTCCGGAACTTATAAACGCGCGTAAACAAGGCAAAAGGGCAAAATAACCCAAAATAAAAAAAATAAAATTCGGAGTCGACCATGAATAGTAACCGACCCGTCAGAACGCAACCAAATATCGAACAAACATTCACATCTTGAACTTTAGCAAATACAATCCAAAGTGACATACAAAAGTTGTCAAAAGTGAATATATACACGGTTTGCCAAATTGAAAGTGAAAACGGCCCTAAAGATACATTTAGGGTTTCACTTCATATACAATACAAAAAAATATACATCTAGTTCATTCGGCAACCATCTATCAAGATTCATTCCAAAAAGAGTCATATTCCTGTAAGGAAAACAAAAGGAACGGTGTGAGCTAATTGCCCAGTGAGATACTATCACTTACGCAACCAAGTGCATATAAGCATCAAGCTTTCAATCAATATAATAAAAATAAGCAAAGGCACACGTCAAATATGGTGATAAAAGGATACAGATGGCTCTCAAGAGTCCTTTTCCTCGTTTGCATTTCTTGATCGAACGTCATTGACTCTCCGTCAATGTTCAACAATAACCAACCGTAGACTCCACTTTACTTCCATTCCTTCCACCTAACATTCCCCAACCGGGCCCGAAATCCAAACACGTGCATTGTGGTATTACTCGAGTAAACAGGAATCGAGAGTCTATCATATTACAAGATTCCATATAACATTGCCCCAAGGCACATTAATTGGCACGACCAAGCCCTCGCCGGCTCGATTCAATCAATTACCAATAGGGTTGAGCTCATTAATAACATTTGTAGTCGTTGGAGACTCATCCAAACGACACCAAGTCATGTATTTCATTTCATATAACATTTCATATAACATTCCAATAACTTTTCAATAACATGCGAAACAAGAAGTGAGAGTGATAAAGTACACTATCACTTCAATCAATTAACATTCAACATCTCAAGTTCAAATATCAAAGCCATATAATAGCACACAAGTGAGTAGTACACTCACCAAGCTAGCAAATGTGGTTTCATGCACTTCCGTCAAAAGAACGTTGTGCACCACGGTCACGTCCTAAAACATGCAAACAAATACAATGAGACTCGATAACGAGTCATAAACCAAGGCCAAATATGACCCCAATAGGGTTCCATAAACATATACAAACATTAAAGGAAACCAGAAATTTCGGAAATGTAACTAGCTTTGGCCCTGAAAAAAAAACAGTTTTTGTCCTCATTTTGCGGTAATGGCACCAATTTCACTACGATTATCGGATGAGGGTACAAGACCCACCATTTCGAAGCTAAAATACAGGGATACAACATCACAGAAGGTCACTCAACCCAGTTTTGAGTGAAAACAGGTTAAAAATGCAAGATACTACATCAAAAACGTAAAACAGATTCACCAAAACGCATTCTAGCGGAAACATCATAACTCAGGCTCTCCAAGTCCAAATCCAGAAATTCCAAAACCAACTGAAAGCTAAGAAATAGGGATAAATTTCATCAGAAGTCCTCAACAACCAATTCGGAAGCAATTCCAGCCAAAACAACCAATTACAGGCGCAATTCTTACATTCGGGTAAAACCAGAACAGCAATAGTAATTTCGACTTATCTCGTTCTACACTACTCCGATTGACTTAAAATGTTGTAGGAACCTCTAAAATGTCATTCCCTACAACTTTTATGTTTTAAGCCAAGGCCAATTCGGCCTCTAACTAGGACCTAAAAATTCGGGCAGAATGCTCCCTCAAGAACCCTAATTTTCTGAAATTTCTTCCAAACCAGAAATTGGTTGCAATTAATCACTTTTTCCACCTCCTAGAGTCATTATATACCATTTCTAATCATCATAGATAGCCACACAATCATGCTTATATTAAAACAGAAAAATCCCCAAAAATAATAAAACTTCATCATTTCAACCACAAATCAAGAAATAATCCATAAACTTGCATCTCATGCTACCACTAAGCATGATTTAAGCATCAATTAAAGGAGGAGGGTGGTTCTTCATAACTTACCTTAGAAACAAGAGAGAGAGAGCTATTGGTCACCTTAACTTTCCAAAAAACTTCACACAACAACTCACCAACACTTCCTTAAGTGGTTTTATGGAGCAAAATCAAGGTTGGATGGTTGGTTTTGATGATTTGGAACAAGATTGAAGTGTTTTCTTCCTTGTGCTTGGAGTAAGAGAGAGAGAAAGGGAGAAAGAGAGGGCCGGCCACTTCTTGATGATTTTTGAAGATTTTTGGTCATTTTTAAGCTATTTTAACCAAATTGGTAAAATGGTGAATAGTGTTCAAAAAGGTCAAACCACTCCTATGGTGACACTTGTCACCTTTTATTAAATGCTCACCTACCTTGTCTCTCTTATATCAATCCACTTAGCACCCTCTACTTATCTCTTAACACCCGATAAATTAATTCCAGTATTCAAAACTTAACCTAGTTGGCCGAATTTTTCCGAACTTTTCGCACTAGTGGGTCCCACGTCCGGTATACGCTCTTAATTTCTCAAAATCCATTCGATACTAGAAAAATCATCTAAAAAATGATATCTGCTCCTTAAATTCATCTAGCAATTTTTCTAATCACGAAAATGCAGAAAACAAGCCATGAAAAATACGAGAAACCTAGAAAATGAAAATTATGGGTTCTCACACTCTCTCCCCCTTAAAAGAATTTCGCCCTCGAAATTTCTCACCTTAACTCACGAAAAGGTTAGGGTATTTCGTTCGTATTTCTTCTTCCACTTCCCAGGTAGCTTCCTCTACCCCATGGTTTCTCCACAGTATCTTCACCAATGGAATCTGCTTGTTTCTTAGCTCTTTGACTTTCCGATCAAGCACTTGGACAGGTTTTTCTTCATAAGCAAGCGATTCGTCTACGTCGATCTCCTCTGGTTGTAAGACATGGGTTGGGTCGGGATAGTACTTCTTGAGCATTGAGACATGAAATACGTCGTGGATTCTCGGGAGACTTGACGGCAGTTCTAGTCTATACGCTACCGCACCTATCCTCTGTAAGATCTTGTAAGGTCCGACAAACCTCGGTTGAAGTTTCTTTCCTTTGCCTGCTGTGACACTCTGTAAAGGGGTGACTTTAAGAAATACGTGGTCTCCAACCTCGAACTCCAAATCTTTTCTCCGGTTGTCGGCGTAGCTTTTTTGTCGGCTTTGAGCTGTTTGGAGTCGTTGCCGTATCAACTTGACCTTTTCTCGAGCTTTCTCCATCCAAGGAATAGTGGTTGGATCTACGGCCTTCCTCTCGCCAACTTCATCCCAGTAAATTGGTGATCGGCATTTTCGTCCATATAGTGCTTCATATGGAGCCATTTGAATCGACGAATGGTAGCTATTGTTGTACGCAAACTCTACTAAGGTCATGTGTTGACCCCAGTTGCCTCCAAAATCCAGAATGCAAGTTCGTAGCATGTCCTCGAGAGTTTGAATGGTTCGTTCTGATTGTCCATCCGTCTGAGGGTGATAGGTCGTGCTCAAGTTGAGTTTCGTCCCTAGAGTCTCCTGAAACTTTTGCCGAAACCGAGATACGAAACGTGGATCTCGATCAGAGATGATGCTGACTGGAACGCCGTGCAGCTTTACAATCTCGTCCATGTACAGTTGAGCCAACTTGTCCATGGAATACTTCATGTTCATCGGCAAGAAATGAGCCGATTTGGTTAACCGGTCGACGATCACCCAGACGGCATCGTGTCCTCGCTGCGTTCGTGGCAATCCTGAAACGAAGTCCATGGTGATGTTCTCCCACTTCCATTCAGGTATCTCAAGGGGTTGTAACAAGCCCGATGGTTTTTGATGCTCTGCTTTCACTTGTTGGCAAATGAGACATCTTTGCACGTACAGAGCAATTTCCTTCTTCATATTGTCCCACCAATAGGTTCCTTTCAGGTCTTGATACATCTTGCTACTACCCGGATGGATTGTATACTTAGATCGATGGGCTTCCTCCAGAATCTCCATTTTCAACGATTCATCCTTCGGCACCACTATTCGATTTCGGTATTTTAAAATACCCTCAGGACCAAAATTGAAATCAGTGGTTTCCCCTTTTTCCACTTTCTCTCCCCACTTTAGTACCATCTGCTCTTCCTTTTGAGCTTCTTTAATTCTCTCCAAGAGAGTGGAAGTCACTTTAATATTGCCAAAAATCACCTTATGGCTCCCAGGGCAGGGTTTTCATTCACACACGGAGTCTAACAATTCCCACTCTTTGATCATTAGACTCGCGATCTAAGCTTTGCGACTTAGGGCATCGGCTGCCACGTTTGCTTTTCCCGGATGGTAGTTGATGGTACAGTCGTAATCCTCCAGAATCTCTATCCACCGTCGCTGCCTCATGTTCAGTTCTTTCTGTGAGAAAAGATACCTCAAGCTTTTGTGGTCGGAGTAAACCTCGAAAGTTACTCCATATAAGTAGTGCCTCCACTTCTTCAGAGCAAAAACAACCGCAGCTAGCTCCAGATCGTGGGTCGGGTAATTTTGCTCGTGGGGTTTTAACTTCCTCGAGGCAAAAGAGATCACATTTCGGTTTTGCATTATTACACAACCCAGGCCTTCTCGTGATGCATCAGTGTACACAGCATATCTGTCCACCCCGTTTGATAAGGCTAGAACTGGAGCCATGGTCAATCTTTTCTTTAATTCTTGAAAACTTGTCTCACTTCGGGCGTTCCATAAGAACCGACCATGTTTCTTCGTCAAATCGGTTAGAGGACCGGCTAGTTTGGAGAAGTCTTTGATAAAACGCCGGTAATATCCAGCCAGTCCTAGAAAGCTGCGGACCTTTGTGGGAGTTTCTGGTCTCTTCCAATTAGTCACAGCCTCTACTTTCGTCGGGTCGACTGAAATACCCTCTTGAGAAATTACGTGCCCCAGAAAAGCAATTTTCTCCAGCCAAAATTCGCACTTGCTGAACTTGGCATATAGTTGATGGTCTCTTAGGGTTTGTAAAACAACCCTCAAGTGCTGCTCATGCTCTTCACGCGTCTTGGAATTGACCAGGATGTCATCGATGAAGACCACTACAAAGCGATCCAGGTAGGGCTTAAAAACCCTATGCATTAGGTCCATGAAGGCTGCAGGAGCATTGGTTAGTCCAAAGGGCATCACTGCGAACTCATAATGCCCATATCTCGAGTTGAAGGCGGTCTTCGGAATATCCTCCTTCCTGATTAGTAACTGGTAGTACCCTTGGCGGAGGTCCAGTTTCGAGAAGACCACCGCTCCTTGCAACTGATCAAATAGCTCATCGATATGGGGCAGTGGATACTTATTTTTAATTGTAATATTATTCAGGCCCCGATAATCAATACACATCCTCAAACCACCATCTTTTTTCTTCACAAACAGTACAGGAGCTCCCCAAGGAGACCTACTCTCTTGAATGAATCCCCGCTCCAGAAGGTCCTGTAATTGCAACTTTAGCTCCTTGAGCTCGGCAGGAGCCATTCCGTATGGTGTTTTTGAGATGGGTGAGGATCCCGGTAGCAGGTCTATTTTGAATTCAATTTCTCTTTCCGGAGGTAAGGCTACTAATTCATCAGGAAACACGTCCGGAAATTCCTTCACTATGGGCACATCCTCTATTTTCACTTTATCTGTAGGGGTATTGATAAAAAAGGCCAAAAATCCTTGCGCTCCTTTACTTAGCAATTTCCTAACCCGAATGCCCGAAATCAACGCAGATGAGGCTAACCTACCCCTTATATCCAACCTTATGGTTGCCTCACCAGGGATACGGAATTCCACCACTTTCATTTTACAATCCAATTGGACATTATACTTGGCTAGCCAGTCCATGCCCAATATCACATCATACCCCTTAATGACCAGAATTATCAAATCCCCTAACAATCTTTTCTCTCCTACCCACACTTCACAATCCCTATAAACCAGACTAGTAACCAACCGTTGATTCCCCGTAGGTGTACTAACTTCTAGGTCGTATGGTAAACTAGCAGGTTTTATATTGATGCCACACATGAAATCAGGGTTAACAAAGAAATGAGTGGCACCAGGATCAATTAAAACTTTGGCAAAATGGTGGAAAATAGGGATCGTACCTTCTACGACCTCTGAGGAATCTGGGACCTGTCAAGGTTCTAAGGAATAGACTCGAGCTGGCACCTTAGGTTTCGCCTCATTCCCCTTATTTGGTCCCGTATTGGTCTTTGACGTGGTTTGAGCTCCCCTTCCTTCTTGCGTCAAAAGTGGGCAGGTAGCAAGCTTGTGGTCTGCGCTTCCGCAACGCAGACATTTGCCTCCCTTCTTCCAGCAATTGTCTTCAGAGTGATTCGGCTTTCCACAGTACCCGCAAGGTCCACGAGACGCCGAACCTGAGCCCTTCTGGAAGTTTCCACCTTGGCCTCTCCCGGCTGGGCCGCCCCTAGACTGAGCCCCTCTGCCGGATCCTGACTGTCGCCCACCTCCAGTTCCGCGTCCAAACTTGGAGGGAGTACCTTTGTCCCCTTGTCCGGAGCTGCTTCCAGGGAAGCCTCGCTTCTTAGCCTGGAAGTTCTGGACTTGCAATCGAGCACTCTCTACCCTTTGGGCCTTTTCTACGACCTCGCTAAAAGCATTGATTTGAGCCACTGCGAGGTCCTTTTGGATTTCGACGTTCAAGCCCTGGATGAAACGCCTGATTCGCCGTTGCTCTGTCATGATCAGCTCAGGCGCAAATTTGGACAAACGGGTGAACTGGCTCTCGTATTCCGCCACCGATTGAGTTCCTTGGCGGAGTCGAATAAACTCGTCCTCCTTCCTCTCCTGAACTAGAGGAGGGAAGAATTTCGCATTGAATTCCCGGATGAAATTCACCCAAGTCCTGGGCGTTTGCTCCCGTTCCCATTTTTGGCGTATGACGTTCCACCAGGAACGGGCCGCCCCTTCTAACTGGAATACGGCAAAAGTCACATGCCGTTCATCGGTGTAGTGCAAGGCCGCAAAAATATCAACCATTTTCTCGAGCCATCGCTCGGCAACATCCGGATCAGGTCCCCCAATGAATTTGGGTGGAGCAAACTTTTGAAAACGTTCGAGAGCTCTGTCTTCGCTCTCGATGTGGTTACCCTTCCGGGGTTTCCAGGATTAGGGTTCGTATTCTGGCCTTGTTGCTGCACCACTTGTGCTAGCAAGTTAGTCATTTGCTGCATGGCGGCAGCGATTTGCACATTGGGGTCAGGGTTAGGTCCAGTAGAGGTTTCCCCAGTACCCCTATCCGGTGTGGGTTGTCTATTTCCGCGCCCACATCCCCGTCCCTTACGTGTTCCTTCCATAAACTTTACTTGGTCTAGGCAATGGTACTAAACCAATATAAAACATTGCATGTAAGTAAACTCAAAACTTTCCAAACACACATATATACATTCCAAACAAGGCAAACAACACACATATATACAATCAGTCAAGTCATGTTCAGTCAAGTCAAGTACAAGCATGGACAATCCCCTAGGGAATGGTCTCATCAAAAGAAATGTACACGTAGCTAATCTAGCCATACAAAATGATTAGCCAAGGCCCTTCTCCCTATCCGCCCTATATACAAAACCAAAACTATCCAAAACAACTCTAGGAGTCGTAACCTAGGCCGATGACGAGCTATGAGACCCACCCGACGGAGTGGATCCAACCCCAGCCTCAGGACCCGCGCAAGATTCCTCGTCACTCACGTCCTCAACCACGTCAGCGCGAAGATTCAGGATCGATGCAGCTCGAACCTTCACCTTGCGAGCTCGCTTACTCTCGCGCTCTTGGACCTCCTTCAGCTGAGCGCAGAGGTCATCAACCCTATCCTCTGCATCAAGCACGTCGTATTTCAGGCCCTCAACGCGCTCGGCCTGTCTCTCATTGACCGCCCTAAGTTGGGTCACCTCGGCCTCAAGTCGAGCATTCTCTCCGGCCAACTCCTTACGCTCCTTGTCCAGAGCAAACACCAGAGCGTTCGTATAGGCATACTTATGTTTACACTCACATCGTCAGAGACGGTTAGACGGGCTCCAGCGCACGACGGCCCCTCCTGGCCGTATCTGGTACGGAATCACTGGGAGTGCTCCGCGTGGTCTCTCGCCCGGAGGACTATCACTAGGTTCACCATGTCCGGCCATCCTACACCAAAAGAGCAATTAACCATAAATATAAGCTTAAAGGCCATAAACAAAGAACCCTCAAATCGAGCATTTCTATAACACCCAGGCTAATTCAAACCTAGGCTCTGATACCACCTGTGACAGCCCCACCTTCCCCTAAGGCGAACCAAAGAGGTTAGCAGACTGCCTGCCCAGCTCTCGCCAGGACTACTGGTGCAGTATAGAGCAATCTATTGCGTTCCGGAACTTATAAACGCGCGTAAACAAGGCAAAAGGGCAAAATAACCCAAAATAAAAAAAATAAAATTCGGAGTCGGCCATGAATAGTAACCGACCCGTCAGAACGCAACCAAATATCGAACAAACATTCACATCTTGAACTTTAGCAAATACAATCCAAAGTGACAAACAAAAGTTGTCAAAAGTGAATATATACACGGTTTGCCAAATTGAAAGTGAAAACGGCCCTAAAGATACATTTAGGGTTTCACTTCATATACAATACAAAAAAATATACATCTAGTTCATTCGGCAACCATCTATCAAGATTCATTCCAAAAAGAGTCATATTCCTGTAAGGAAAACAAAAGGAACGGTGTGAGCTAATTGCCCAGTGAGATACTATCACTTACGCAACCAAGTGCATATAAGCATCAAGCTTTCAATCAATATAATAAAAATAAGCAAAGGAACACGTCAAATATGGTGATAAAAGGATACAGATGGCTCTCAAGAGCCCTTTTCCTCGTTTGCATTTCTTGATCGAACGTCATTGACTCTCCGTCAATGTTCAACAATAACCAACCGTAGACTCCACTTTACTTCCATTCCTTCCACCTAACATTCCCCAACCGGGCCCGAAATCCAAACACGTGCATTGTGGTATTACTCGAGTAAACCGGAATCTAGAGTCTATCATACTACAAGATTCCATATAACATTGCCCCAAGGCACATTAATTGGCACGACCAAGCCCTCGCCGGCTCGATTCAATCAATTACCAATGGGGTTGAGCTCATTGATAACATTTGTAGTCGTTGGAGACTCATCCAAACGACACCAAGTCATGTATTTCATTTCATATAACATTTCATATAACATTCCAATAACTTTTCAATAACATGCGAAACAAGAAGTGAGAGTGATAAAGTACACTCTCACTTCAATCAATTAACATTCAACATCTCAAGTTCAAATATCAAAGACATATAATAGCACACAAGTGAGTAGTACACTCACCAAGCTAGCAAATGTGGTTTCATGCACTTCCGTCAAAAGAACGTTGTGCACCACGGTCACTTCCTAAAACATGCAAACAAATACAATGAGACTCGATAACGAGTCATAAATTAAGGCCAAATATAACCCCAATAGGGTTCCATAAACATATACAAACATTAAAGGAAACCAGAAATTTCGGAAATGTAACTAGCTTTGGCCCTGAAAAAAAAACAGTTTTTGTCCTCATTTTGCGGTAATGGCACCAATTTCACTACGATTATCGGATGAGGGTACAAGACCCACCATTTCGAAGCTAAAAGACAGGGCTACAACATCACAGAAGGTCACTCAACCCAGTTTTGAGTGAAAGTAGGTTAAAAATGCAAGATACTACATCAAAAATGTAAAACAGATTCACCAAAACGCATTCTAGCGGAAACATCATAACTCAGGCTCTCCAAGTCCAAATCCAGAAATTCCAAAACCAACTGAAAGCTAAGAAAGAAGGATAAATTTCATCAGAAGTCCTCAACAACCAATTCGGAAGCAATTCCAGCCAAAACAACCAATTACAGGTTCGGGTAAAACCAGAACAGCAATAGTAATTTCGAGTTATCTCGTTCTACACTACTCCGATTGACTTAAAATGTTGTAGGAACCTCTAAAATGTCATTCCCTACAACTTTTATGTTTTAAGCCAAGGCCAATTCGGCCTCTAACTAGGACCTAAAAATTCGGGCAGAATGCTCCCTCAAGAACCCTAATTTTCTGAAATTTCTTCCAAACCAGAAATTGGTTGCAATTAATCACTTTTTCCACCTCCTAGAGTCATTATATACCATTTCTAATCATCATAGATAGCCACACAATCATGCTTATATTAAAACAGAAAAATCCCCAAAAATAATAAAACTTCATCATTTCAACCACAAATCAAGAAATAATCCATAAACTTGCATCTCATACTACCACTAAGCATGATTTAAGCATCAATTAAAGGAGGAGGGTGGTTCTTCACAACTTACCTTAGAAACAAGAGAGAGAGAGCTATTGGTCACCTTAACTTTCCAAAAAACTTCACACAACAACTCACCAACACTTCCTTAAGTGGTTTTATGGAGCAAAATCAAGGTTGGATGGTTGGTTTTGATGATTTGGAACAAGATTGAAGTGTTTTCTTCCTTGTGCTTGGAGTAAGAGAGAGAGAAAGGGAGAAAGAGAGGGCCGGCCACTTCTTGATGATTTTTGAAGATTTTTGGTCATTTTTAAGCTATTTTAACCAAATTGGTAAAAGGGTGAATAGTGTTCAAAAAGGTCAAACCACTCCTATGGTGACACTTGTCACCTTTTATTAAATGCTCACCTACCTTGTCTCTCTTATATCAATCCACTTAGCACCCTCTACTTATCTCTTAACACTCGGTAAATTAATTCCAGTATTCAAAACTTAACCTAGTTGGCCGAATTTTTCCGAACTTTTCGCACTAGTGGGTCCCACGTCCGGTATACGCTCTTAATTTCTCAAAATCCATTCGATACTAGAAAAATCATCTAAAAAATGATATCTGCTCCTTAAATTTGTCTAGCAATTTTTCTAATCACGAAAATGCAGAAAACAAGCCATGAAAAATACGAGAAACCTAGAAAATGAAAATTATGGGTTCTCACACTGCTCCCTCCAGTTGAAAGACAACAAATGTGACCTGTCGCTCCTCAGTATAATGTAACGTGTCAAATATATCAATCATCTTCTCTAGCCATCTCTCGGCCACGTCAGGGTCTGGTCCTCCCAAGAATTTCGGTGGCGAGACCTTCTGAAATCTTTCGAGGGCTTTATCCTCACCCTCTATGTGATTACCAGGGTTTCCCGGCTGATGATTAGGATTTTGGCCCAGATGTTCCACTACGTGAGCCAAAAGGTCAGTCATACGTTGGATAGCAGCAGCCACCTGAATGCTAGGATCCATTACAGGTTCAGGATTAGGTCCAGATGTTGGTGCCCGATTTTCTCCTTCATTTGAGGTTCCACGCCCCCGGCCCCGTCCACTACGAGTACCCTCCATTTGACTTAACCAGTCTAGGGTTGAAGCGCGAATACCACATTCAAACAAAGTATGCAGGTACAAGTGATAAAAGCAGACAATATACATATAGCATATCTTTAGCAGATAAATCACACGGTAACAGTCAGTCAGATACAAGCAGAAGGAATCACATGAAAGTCATTAAAAGAACTATATACTAACTAGGCCAATGGTACACAATTGACCAACCAACAGCGTTCTCTCTCAAGGCTCTGTCCACAATCATCCCTAGGCAGGGTCAATCATCCTTAATGATACCCTAACACATCATATCAAGTTCCGTAGAATCAGATTTCTAATTCGCCCAAGTCATTTCTAACCTAGGCTTTCATCCCATTTCGTATTCAGGCACAAGAATCCAAAATAAGATAATTCACCACGCGAGCTGGCCAGTCCCAAGAATAAATCATCTACATTTGTAATTCCTACCTGACATACGTATCTATGGTATCCAAGTACCAGAATAATGTTTTGAATCCTATAATACACCGTGATTCCTAACTTATGCTCAAAAGAGTACTTAGTCCCTTATACTCATTCACATGAGCGAGACCACAACACCACTTGGCCCCAAACTCACTCCGCGCAGAGACCATGCAAAGCGGCTCTGATACCACCTGTGACAGCCCCACCTCACCCTAAGGGGAACAAAAGGGTTTGGCGGACCGCCTGCCCAACTCTCACCGGGACTACGGATCCGGAACAGACATAAACCCTTCCAAACGCTCAAAAGAACTTCAAAAAGGTAACATTCAGAACCAAATGAGCCAAAGTAAAAGATACAATCAATCTTTGGTACAGCGTTCCCACGAAAATCAAAACGAAATGGAAGAGCAGCTGCGCCGACTGTGACAGCCCCACCTTCCCGTAAGGCGAACCAAAGGGGTTAGCGGACTGCCTGCCCAGCTCTCGCCAGGACTAACGAGCAGTTACACGCGATCTAAAACGTTTCGGGAAAGTAAAAACGCACTCGGACAAACCACAAGTACCAAAATAAAAAAAATATAAAAAAATGAAACGATGAATAGTGGCCTGGCACAGCAGAATCCGGCCGGATACTGTCCAGTAGCTAACAGCCCGGATTCAAATTTTCCCCAGGCAATCCGGCCGACAATCCGGCCAGTTTCTGGCCGGATTCCTGGCCGGATTCAAGCCAGGTAGTCCTCGCCAAATTTTTTTTTCTTTTCCGTTTGGAAGCCGAACCTGTCCGTAATCCAACCAAACATCAAAAATACATTTACAACTTGTCATTTAGCATATACAAGCCAAAATGGCATCACAAAAGTGGTCCTACAAGATTATCCATATAAGGTTTTCAAATTACAATTCAAACAAAAGGTTGGATCACAATGCACTTAGGGGATCACTCGGCAACCCCTTATCAAAAGCCATTCCAAAAGAGTTTATATTCCTGTAAGGAAAACAAAAGGAACGGTGTGAGCTAATTGCCCAGTGAGATACTATCACTTACGCAACCGAGTGCATATAAGCATCAAGCTTTCAATCAATATAATAACATAAGCAAAGGCACACGTCAAATATGGTGATAAAAGGATACAGATGGCTCTCAAGAGCCCTTTTCCTCGTTTGCATTTCTTGATCGAACGTCATTGACTCTCCGTCAATGTTCAACAATAACCAACCGTAGACTCCACTTTACTTCCATTCCTTCCACCTAACATTCCCCAATCGGGCCCGAAATCCAAACACGTGCATTGTGGTATTACTCGAGTAAACCGGAATCGAGAGTCTATCATACTACGAGATTCCATATAACATTGCCCCAAGGCACATTAATTGGCACGACCAAGCCCTCTCCGGCTCGATTCAATCAATTACCAATGGGGTTGAGCTCATTGATAACATTTGTAGTCGTTGGAGACTTGTCCAAACGACACCAAGTCATGTATTTCATTTCATATAACATTCCAATAACTTTTCAATAACATGCGAAACAATAAGTGAGAGTGATAAAGTACACTCTCACTTCAATCAATTCACATTCAACATCTCAAGTTCAAATATCAAAGCCATATAATAGCACACAAGTGAGTAGTACACTCACCAAGCTAGCAAATGTGGTTTCATGCACTTCCGTCAAAAGAACGTTGTGCACCACGGTCACGTCCTAAAACATGCAAACAAATACAATGAGACTCGATAACGAGTCATAACCCAAAGCCAAACATGACCCCAATAGGGTTTCATAAGCATATACAAACATTAAAGGAAACCAGAAATTTCGGAAATGTAACTAGCTTTGGCCCTGAAAAAAATAGTTTTTGTCCTCATTTTGCGGTAATGGCATCAATTTCACTACGATTATCGGATGAGGGTGCAAGACCCACCATTTCAAAGATAAAAGACAGGGCTACAACATCACAGAAGGTCACTCAACCCAGTTTTGAGTGCAAACAGGTAAAAAATGCAAGATACTACATCAAAAAACCAGCTGAAACCTAAGAAACAGGGATAAATTTCATAAGAAGGCCTCAACAACCAATTCGGAAGCAATTCCAGCCAAAACAACCAATTACAGGCGCAGTTCTTACATTCGGGTAAAACCAGAACAGCAATAGTAATTTCAACTTATCTCATTCTACACTACTCCGATTGACCTGAAATTTTTTAGGCACTTCTAAAATGTCATTACCTACAACTTTCATGTTTTAAGCCAAGGCCAATTCGGCCTCTAACTAGGACCTAAAAATTCGAGCAGAATGCTCCCTCAAGAACCCTAATTTTCTGAAATGTCTTCCAAACCAGAAATTGGTTGCAATTAATCACCTTTCCCACCTCCTAGAGTCATTATATACCATTTCTAATCATTATAGATAGCCACACAATCATGCTTATATTAAAACAGAAAAATCCCCAAAAATAATAAAACTTCATCATTTCAACCACAAATCAAGAAATAATCCATTAACTTGCATCTTATACTACCACTAAGCATGATTTAAGCATCAATTAAAGGAGGAGGGTGATTCTTCACAACTTACCTTAGAACAAGAGATAGAGAGCTATTGGTCACCTTAACCTTCCAAAAAACTTCACACAACAACTCACCAACTCTTCCTTAAGTGGTTTTATGGAGCAAAATCAAGGTTGGATGGTTGGTTTTGGTGATTTGGAACAAGATTGAAGTGTTTTCTTCCTTGTGCTTGGAGTAAGAGAGAGAGAAAGAGAGCAAGAGAGGGCCGGCCACCTTAGAGGATTTTTTTGATGATTTTTGGGTCATTTTTGGTTTATTTAAGTCAAATGGTAAGACCATGAATAGTGGTCTTAAGGTTCAACCACTCAAATGGTGACACTTGTCACCTTTTAATAAATTCCTACCTAACTTGTCTCTCTCATATCAATCCAAATTGCAACCTCTACTTATCTCTTAACACCCGGTAAATTAATTCCAGTATCCAAAACTTAACCTAGTTGGCCGAATTTTTTCGAACTTTTCGCACTAGTGGGTCCCACGTCCGGTATACGCTCTTAATTTCTCAAAATCCATTCGATACTAGAAAAATCATCTAAAAATGCTATCTGCACCCTAAATTCATCTAGCAATTTTTCTAATCACGAAAATGCAGAAAACAAGCCATGAAAAATACGAGAAACCTAGAAAATGAAAATTATGGGTTCTCACACCGACACAATCCATCCCAGTACCAATACACTTTGTTTAACATGAACATGAGAGTATGTACATGCCCAAATATATGTCACATAAACATGAGGAAACACTTCAAAATATACATAGTAGTAAGTTTACAAACCAAAAGGAAACATTGTATTAAGATACATTTAGGGTTTCCAACTTCCACGGAGCTATACAAAAGGGTGTTTATACGGGACGGGTGAGTTAAAAACTCAATGAGGTACCAAAAGTATAAACGGTAGGAACTGTAGAACTCATGAAAAATCACTATTAATGCACATATTCACATCAAATACAAGAGATGAAAGAACACCACAAAGTAAAGGATACAGGTGGCTCTCAGGAGCCAAATCCCCATTGCAATACTTGATCCAGTCTCGTTGACCCTCCGTCAATGTTCAAATGAAGGAACCAGTCCCGTAGAACACCACTTTAACGCCAAAATCCCGTTCACCAAACATACCCCTTACCGGGTCCGAACGCCAAATAGGAACAGCAATGGTAATACTCGAGTATATCGGAATCAAGAGTCATAATACCCAAAGATTCCCCAGAAACAGGCACCCATGGATTGTCAATTACCTCGACCAAACCCTTGTTGGCTCGATTTAATTAACTCCCCATGAGGTTGAGCTCAAGTTAACAGGAAAATCATTGGACACACTTCCAAACAATCTCATAACAAGCGCAAGTAACAAGTTCAAGTTCATAACAAGTATAGGTAAGAGATTCCAGTTCATTCAGTTCAGGCAAGAGAACGAGTGTGATAAAGTACACCCTCGTCTCATTCAGAATAACAGAGTTCATAGTTATTCATGTCACACATTTCAAGTATAGATGAACCAATCAAACCACAATTCAGGGGAGTGGTACACTCACCTATTAAGACGAAATAACGTCCAGAATATCTTTCCGGGTAACAATTTCAATCACCGATGAACCCTAAGGTTAATCAAGAGAAAATATTACAGTTCCTCCAGCAAAAGTTAGGTGAATCGAAGACAATGCAAATACTACTAGTATTTTGGACATATGATTTTGGAAGTGAAAAGAGTACATTTAAACCAAAGGACATGTGTAAAATATTTGGAAAACTTATGCTCGCTCGTAAAACTTTGAAATATCCATTTGAGTTGAAGAAATGAAGAAAACGTATTTCTATTAGTCGTAAATTTAATTTTTTCCAAGTGTACAAGTTTCGGCCAATTCGACCTTATATACCTCGATAAAAGAGGACGCAAATATCCTAGATGGTTTATATGGTATTTGCTCTCAAATCGTTACCTAATTTTCCAGTGTAAATTTGGGCAGCACGCCCTTTGTATTTACCTATTTTCCAGCCACTTATGGCTTCATTATTTTTCTCAATCAATCACAAAGTCATACACAATATAAATTCATCACAAGAGCCGTTCAATAGGCTCAAAGTCATCCAAGTACAAGATTTAGCTAGGAAAATGACCGGAAATAAGTTTTAAGCTAAGGAACCAAAAAGGCAGATTCACCGCTACTTAGCGTATCGGACATAACCGAAACTACGGTTATTGGATTGAAGTGAAAGTTATACCGTTTCGAAGCTAAGACAGAGGGCTATAAATTTGATTAAGACTACTTAGTCCAGTTCTCATCCTAACTAGATCAAAGTTACCAAAACAACCCCAGATTTTCCAGTTCGAAGCTCACTGTGAAATTCAACTAGCTGTCCTGATTCATTCAATCATATCTCAGCACACACAACTCCGATTCAGGTAATTCCAAATCCATTTGAAAGCTAAGATACAAGGCTATAATTATTAAGAAGACATTGACAACTGAATCTGTGACGACCCTACCTCCCCCTAAGGCGAACCAGAGGGTTCGGCGGGCCGCCTGCCCAGCTCTCGCCGCGACTCAGTCGTTCACTAAAATCCTCAAACGAATTTCAAGATAAATCTCAAATATTACATCAAATTCTCCAATAATTACATGTCAAAAGCGAAGCGGAAACAATTCCCAACTATACATAAAATGATTCCAAATCCAAACTGTACAACATAAAGGCCATCCAATCACGCGCACAAGCACAACAAGCCTTCCTTCGCCTTGAGCCCTGTGGAGGGGAATAAAATATTTTTGGGGTGAGCTAGAAGCTCAGCGAGTGACCAGCAAAATCATTAAGCAAATATATTTCACAATGATGTCATGATTCAGAGATCAAATGTCCGTTTAGTGCTCTCGTGAGCCAGTGAAATCATAGCACTTGAACACCCAACGCTCAAATAGATCATAACACACGAACAGAGAGAGGAAGCCCCTTTTTGAGCTCCAGATAACCATGAACATGAACCACAAACAAACGGAGGAGACGTTGGTGTTCAGCACAAGACTTTCCCAGAACTCATTGAAGCCAAAATCATATCATGAATTCACATGCAAGCACGCATGAGATGCAATCGAGTAAATAATGCAAGAAATATTTCACAAGTACTTTGGAAATAGTTTAGGGTCACTCACCTCCATGGCTCAGAATCCTCGTCCAATATAGCCAATTCCATCATTCAAGTCCAAGCCTTTCACATGAAACTTAAGGTAACCAACGCTATTAAAAATCGGACAGCATTTTCCCATAAATTCATCCTTTCCATCCTACAATCAAACCCAATCACATAGCAATTAACCACAATTGCTCAAAACCAGAAAACAGTTTTGACGTCCTTTTGCGGTAATGGCACCAAAGGTACTACGAGTATCGGATGGAGGTCCAAGACCCACCGTTTCGAAGCTAAGAACCAGGGCTACAACAATGTAGAAGATCACTCAGTCCAAATCCTAGCACAACTAGGTCAAAAATGCAGAAAACCAACCCAGAACCGTAATTGCAGGTTCCCAAATCACACAAAACTGTAATCAGTCCAAGTCAGTCTATACAGGTCCAAATGCATTGATTCAAAGGAATATGAAAGCTAAGACATCAATCTACATTTCATCAGAAGACACCATCAACAAAATCCAAATCAATTCCAGTCAAAACAGACAATTACTATCGCAGTTCGTACATTCTGATCACCAAAAACAGCAACAGTAAAAACGGCATAACTCACTCTACACTACTCCAAATTCCCTGAAATTTTACAGGCACCCTTAAAACATCAATACCTACAACTTTCATGTTTTGAACCAAGGCCAATTCGGCCTCTATATAGGACCAAAAATTTCGGACAGAATGAAGAACCAAGAACCCTAATTTTCCAGAAATTCTTCCAAATCCAAAATTGATTGCAATTGCCAATCATTTACATCCACTAGAGTCATAACCCCTTATTACCAACCATCATAAACAACCACAATATCAAGATCACATTAAACCAGAAAATTCCTCAAAAAAATAAAAACTTCACCATATCATCCATAAGCAAGCAATAAACCACAATTTCCAACTCTATAGCCACCATTGGCATAAATTCAACATCATTAGGTGTAAGAGGATAGTCAATCACTACTTACCAAGTAAACAAGAAAGAGGAAGTGGTAGACCACCTTAGCTTCTCCAAAAACTTCACCAAAACACTCACTAGCACCAAATGGAAGAATTTTATGGAATAGAAACAAGTTTAGAAGGTTAGATGGTTTGATTGAAGCAAGATGAAAGCCAAAACTTGAAGAGTTTTTCTCTCTTTTGAAGCTCAAGAAAGTCGGCCAAGAGGAAGACAAGAATAAGAGATTTTTGGTTAATTTTTTAGATATTTAACCAATTTGGTCAAAAGTCAAAAACCATGAATAGTTATCATAAGCCATACCCAATGAAATGGTGACACTTGTCACCTCAATTAATGCATTCCTATCCCTTCCTTTTCCTCTCACATCAATCACTTAACATCCTCTACTTATCTCTTAATACCCGATAAATTTCACACAGTATCCGGAACTTAATCTAATTGACCGAATTTTGCCGAACTTTTCGCACTAGTGGGTCCCACATCCAAAATACGCTTTTAATTTCTCAAAAACTAACCGATACTAGAAAAATCATTTTAAAACTATTTTTGCTCATAAACTTTATCTGGGGAATTTTTCTAATAAAGAAAATGTAGAAAAAGCGGGCGTTTAAAAAAATAAACCCTAGAAAATTAGAAAATTTCCGGGTTCTCAAACTCATTTTTTTTCGGGGCGTCACAAAATCAGTAGTATTTCTGGTCAAACTAACCAATTACAGAAGCTGATTATCAGTTTCGGACAGAAACAGGGCAGCAGGGGTATTTCGGTCTTTTCACAGGCTACGTTGCTCCAATTGGGCTGAAATTTTTCAGGCAACTATAAAAATCATTCTCTATAACTTTCATGTTTTATACTAAGGCCAATTCGGCCTCTAACTAGGGGTAACAATACCGGGCAGAATAACGGAAATTGAAACCCTAATCTGGAATTTTCCGCACAACATGGAAATTTTTCGCATTTAGCTACAATTTACGTACTATAGCTTCATTCTAGACTATCCCAAGCCATCATCCATGGCCACACAATATAAAACAAATAAAAACAGAAAAATCAAGAATAAATATAAAATTCATCAAAGCTTCACTTCCAACCACAAACACACCATAAATATCAGATTTCTTCACAACTCACCTTACAACTTAAGAAAGATAGCAACTTAGCACTTCCTCTTACCAAATCACTCCACCAACTACTTCAATACCACTTAGCAAAGGGATTTTATGGAGAGTTTTGGAGTATAAACGGTTAAGTTGTGAGATTGGGCAAGATTAAGAAGAAGGAAGTTGGAGATTTTTTTTTTCTCTTTCTTTGCTCAAGAAGTTCGGCCAAGGGGAGGAAAAAATGAAGATGTTTTTAGTCAATTTTTTGGTTAAATGGTAAAGTAAGAAAGTTGGTCAAACCATCCTCAAGTCACAAGGTGACACTTGTCACCCCATTTTGTTTGACCTTATCCTTTTGTCTTCCAAGGTTAATCCCTCTATGCATCCTCTAATTGGCTCCGAATACCATGTAATATAATCTCCGTCTATATAACTTAACCTAATTGGCCGCATTTGATCAAACTTACCGCAATAGTGGGTCCCACAACCGGTATACGCTCTTAATTTCTCAAAAACTAATTAATATTAGAAAAATAATTTTAGAACTATATTTATTAATAAAAATTATCTAGAAAATTTTCCTAATAAAGAAAATATTGAAAAGGCATGCAATTACATAAAATAAAGTCTAGAAAATAAGAAAATTCATGGGTTCTCACACTCTCTCCCCCTTAAAAGAATTTCACCCTCGAAATTCCTTATCATCGCCTTCTCTGGGATACAAAAATTTTACTACTTCTTTCTCACAGTTAAATTGAGCATAATACTTAGCTAACCAATCTGTACCCCTTCACTGGCCAGACTCATGGAATTCTTTGGTATAGTTTCTTCTTCCCTCCTAAATTGTAATTCTGATACACCATTCTATTGGGCAAACGGTGGAATACCAGAATCTTACCTTCCACGTCCTCTGATGGGTCAGAGGATAGGGCAACTTGCGATTTGATGATCTACGTTCCCACAACGCAGACACTTTCTTCCTTTCTTCCAGCAGACATCCTCCGTGTGATTCGGCTTCCCACAGTACCCGCAGGGACCACGGGAAGCGGAGACTGAGCCTCTCTGTGAGGCACCACTTGACATCCTCGGTAATTGTACTCCCCCGTTTCCCCTTCCAATCTTAGGAGGCGTACCCTTATCCCCTTGTTCTGAGCTACTTCCAGGAAATACCTTTTTCTTAGCTTGAAAGTTTCTAACTTGAAATCTCGCGCTTTCAACTCGTTGAGCTTTCTCCACCGCATCACTAAAGGTATTGAGTTGGGCTACATCCAGGTCCTTCTGAATCTCAACGTTTAATCCCTGGACAAAACGCCTTATACTCCTTTGCTCAATCACAATTAACTCGGGAGCGAACTTGGACAACCTGGTGAACTGGCACTCATATTCGGCAACGATTTGAGTTCCCTGGCGGAGCCTAATGAACTCATCTTCTTTCTTTTCCTGGATCAGAGGTGGAAAATACTTCGTGTTGAACTCTCCCGTGAAATTCACCCACGTCCTTGGGATTTGTGCTCTTTCCCATTTCAGTCTTACGATATTCCACCAAGAACGGGCTGCTCCCTCCAGTTGTAAGACAGCAAATGTGACATGTCGCTCCTCAGTATAATGCAACGCGGCAAATATATCAATCATCTTCTCTAGCCATCTCTCGGCCACGTCAGGGTCTGGTCCTCCCAGGAATTTCGGTGGTGAGAACTTCTGAAATCTTTCGAGGGTTTTATCCTCACCCTCTATGTGATTACCAGGGTTTCCCGGCTGATGATTAGGATTTTGGCCCTGATGTTCTACTACGTGAGTCAAAAGGTCAGTCATACGTTGGATAGCAGCTGCCACCTGAATGCTAGGATCCATTCCAGGTTTAGGATTAGGTCCAGGTGTTGGTGCCCGATTTTCTCCTTCATTCGAGGTTCCACGCCCCCGGCCCCGTCCACTACGAGTACCCTCCATTTGACTTAACCAGTCTAGGGTTGAAGCGCGAATACCACATTAAAACAAAGTATGCAGGTACAAGTGATAAAAGCAGACAATATACATATGGCATATCTTTAGCAGATAAATCACACCGTAACAGTCAGTCAGATACAAGCAGAAGGAATTGCATGAAAGTCATTAAAAGAACTAAATACTAACTAGATCAATGGTACACAATTGACCAACCAACATCGTTCTCTCTCTAGGCTCTATCCACAATCATCCCTAGGCAGGGTCAATCATCCTTAATGATACCCTAACACATCATATCAAGTTCCGTAGAATCAGATTTCTAATTCGCCCAAGTCATTTCTAATCTAGGCTTTCATCCCATTTCGTATTCAGGCACAAGAATCCAAAATAAGATAATTCACCACGCGAGCTGGCCAGTCCTAAGAGTAAATCATCTACATTTGTAATTCCTACAAAACGTATTGGAAGAGCCGCTGTGCCGACACAATCCATCCCAGTACCAATACACTTTGTTTAACATGAACATGAGAGTATGTACATGCCCAAATATATGTCACATAAACATGAGGAAACACTTCAAAATATACATAGTAGTAAGTTTACAAACCAAAAGGAAACATTGTATTAAGATACATTTAGGGTTTCCAACTTTCACGGAGCTATACAAAAGGGTGTTTATACAAGCTCAATTCATTCTTAAAAATGTTCATTGGTCCAAAAGATGGTTCCCTGTAAGGAAAACAAGGATAACGGGACGGGGTGAGCTAAAAGCTCAATGAGTTACCAAAAGTATAAACGGTAGGAACAGTAGAACTCATGAAAAATCACTTTTAAAGCACATATTCACATCAAATACAAGAGATGAAAGAACACCACAAAGTAAAGGATATAGGTGGCTCTCAGGAGTCAAATCCCCATTGCAAAACTTGATCCAGCCTCGTTGACCCTCCGTCAACGTTCAAATAAAGGAACCAATCCCGTAGAATACCACTTTAACGCCAAAATTCCGTTCACCAAACATACCCCTTACCGGGCCCGAATGTCAAATAGGAACAGGAATGGTAATACTCGAATATACCGGAATCAAGAGTCTTAAAACCCAAAGATTCCCTAGAAACAGGCACCCATGGATTGTCAATTACATTGACCAAACCCTTGCTGGCTTGATTTAATTAACTCCTCATGAGGTTGAACTCAAGTTAACAGGAAAATCGTTGGACACATTTCCAAACGATCTCATAACAAGCGCAAGTAACAAGTTCAAGTTCATAACAAGTATAGGTAAGAGATTCCAGTTCATTCAGTTCAGGCAAGAGAACGAGTGTGATAAAGTACACCCTCGTCTCATTCAGAATAACAGAGTTCATAGTTATCCATGTCACACATTTCAAGTATAGATGAACCAATCAAACAACAATTCAGAGGAGTGGTACACTCACCTATTAAGGCGAAATAACGTCCAGAATATCTTTCCGGGTAACACTTTCAATCACCGATGAACCCTAAAGTTAATCAAGAGAAAATATTACAGTTCCTCCAGCAAAAGTTAGATGAATCGAAGACAATTCAAATACTACTAGTATTTTGGACATATGATTTTGGAAGTGAAAAGAGTACATTTAAACCAAACGACATCAGTAAAATATTTGGAAAACTTATGCTCGCTCGTAAAACTTTGAAATATCCATTTGAGTCGAAGAAATGAAGAAAACGTATTTCGATTAGTCGTAAATTTCATTTTTCCAAGTGTACAAGTTTCGGAAAGATTCGACCTTATATACCTCGATAAAAGGGGACGCAAATATCCTAGATGGTTCATATGGTATTTGCTCTCAAATCGTTACCTAATTTTCCTGTGTAAATTTGGGCAGCACGCCCTTTGTATTTACCTATTTTCCACCCACATATGGCTTCATTATTTTCCTCAATCAATCACAAAGTCATACACAATATAAATTCATCACAAGAGCCGTTCAATAGGCTCAAAGTCATCCAAGTACAAGATTTAGCTAGGAAAATAACCGGAAATAAGTTTTAAGCTAAGGAACCAAAAAGGCAGATTCACCGCTACTTAGCGTATCGGACATAACCGAAACTACGCTTATTGGATTGAAGTGCAAGTTATACCGTTTCGAAGCTAAGACAGAGGGCTATAAATTTGATTAAGACTACTTAATCCAGTTCTCATCCTAACTATGTCAAAGTTACCAAAACAACCCCAGATTTTCCAGTTCGAAACTCACTGTGAAATTCAACTAGCAGTCCTGATTCATTCAATCATATCTCAGCACACACAACTCCGATTCAGGTAATTCCAAATCCATTTGAAAGCTAAGATACAAGGTTATAATTCATAAGAAGACATCGACAACCAAATCAGTAGTATTCCCGGTGAAACTAACCAATTACAGAAGCTGATTATCAGTTTCAGACAGAAATAGGGCAGCAGGGGTATTTCGGTCTTTTCACAGGCTACGTTGCTCCAATTGGGCTGAAATTTTTCAGGCGACTATGAACATCATTCTATACAACTTTCATGTTTTATACTAAGGCCAATTCGGCCTCTAACTAGGGGTAACAGTACCGGGCAGAATAAGGGAAATTGAAACCCTAATCTGGAATTTTCCGCACAAAATGGAAATTTTCCGCATTTACCTACAATTTTTGCACTATAGTTTCATTCTAAACTATCCCAAGCCATCATCCACGGCCACACAATATAAAACATATAAAAACAGAAAAATCAAGAATAAATATAAAATTCATCAAAGCTTCACTTCCAACCACAAACACACCACAAACACACCATAAATATCAGATTTCCTCACAACTCACCTTACAACTTAAGAAAGATAGCAACTTAGCACTTCCTCTTACCAAATCACTCCACCAACTACTTCAATACCACTTAGCAAAGAGATTTTATGGAGAGTTTTGGAGTATAAACGGTTAAGTTGTGAGATTGGGCAAGATTAAGAAGAAGGAAGTTGGAGATTTTTTTTTCTCTTTCTTTGCTCAAGAAGTTCGGCCAAGGGGAGGAAAAAATGAAGATGTTTTTAGTCAATTTTTTTGGTTAAATGGTAAAGTAAGAAAGTTGGTCAAACCATCCTCAAGTCACAAGGTGACACTTGTCACCCCATTTTGTTTGACCTTATCCTTTTGTCTTCCAAGGTTAATCCCTCTATGCATCCTCTAATTGGCTCCGAATACCATGTAATATAATCTCCGTCTATATAACTTAACCTAATTGGCCGCATTTGATCAAACTTACCGCAATAGTGGGTCCCACAACCGGTATACGCTCTTAATTTCTCAAAAACCAACGTTCCCACGAAAAATAATTTTAGAACTATATTTATTAATAAAAATTATCTAGAAAATTTTCCTAATAAAGAAAATATAGAAAAGGCATGCAATTACATAAAATAAAGTCTAGAAAATAAGAAAATTCACGGGTTCTCACACACTCTACCCCTTAAAAGAATTTCGCACTCGAAATTCCTTATCATCGCCTTCTCCGGGATACAAAAATTTTACTACTTTTTTCTCACAGTCAAATTGAGCATCATACTTAGCTAACCAATCTGTACCCCTTCACTGGCCAGACTCATGGAATTCTTTGGTATAGTTTCTTCTTCCCTCCCAAATTGTAATTCTGATACACCATTCTGTTGGGCAAACGGTGGTATACCAGAATCTTACCTTCCACGTCCTCTAATGGGTCAGAGGATAGGGCAACTTGCAATTTGATGATCTGCGCTCCCACAACGCAGACACTTTCTTCCTTTCTTCCAGCAGACATCCTCCGTGTGATTCGGCTTCCCACAGTACCCGCAGGGACCACGGGAAGCGGAGACTAAGCCTCTCTGTGAGGCACCACTTGACATCCTCGGTAATTGTACTCCCCCGTTTCCACTTCCAATCTTAGGAGGTGTACCCTTATCCCCTTACTCTGAGCTACTTCCAGAAAATCCCCTTTTCTTAGCTTGAAAGTTTCTAACTTGAAATCTCGCGCTTTCAACTCGTTGAGCTTTCTCCACCGCATCACTAAAGGTATTGAGTTGGGCTACAGCCAAGTCCTTCTGAATCTCAACATTTAATCCTTGGACAAAACGCCTTATCCTCCTTTGTTCAGTCACAATTAACTCGGGAGCGAATTTGGACAACCTGGTGAACTGGCTCTGATATTCGACAACGATTTGAGTTCCCTGGCGGAGCTTAATGAACTCACCTTCTTTCTTTTCCTGGATCAGAGGTGGAAAATATTTCGTGTTGAACTCTCTCATGAAATTCACCCACGTCCTTGGGATTTGTGCTCTTTTCCATTTCAGTCTTATGATATTCCACCAAGAACGGTGTGACAGCCCCACCTCCCCCTAAGGCGAACCAGAGGGTTCGGCGGGCCGCCTGCCCAGCTCTCGCCGGGACTCAGTCGTTTACTCAATCCTCAAATGAATTACAAGAATAAACCTCAAATATACATCACAGTCTCCAATAATTACATGTCACAAATGCAGCGGAAACTAATTCCCCAAGCTATACATAAAATGATTCCACATCCAAACGGTACAAAATATAACAATTCCAACTAAGCCATCCAATCACGTGAATAAGCACAACAAGTCCTTCCTTCGCCTTGAGCCCTGTGGAGGGGAATAAAATATTTTTGGGGTGAGCTAGAAGCTCAGCGAGTAACCAGCAAAATCATTAAGCAAATATATTTCACAATGTTGCATTTCGATGATTTCGATGATGTCATGATTCAGAGATCAAATGTCCGTTTAGTGCTCTCGTGAGTCAGTGAAATCATTGCACTAGAACACCCAACGCTCAAATAGATCATAACACACGAACAGAGAGAGGAAGCCCCTTTTTGAGCTCCAGATAACCATGAACATGAACCACAAACAGAGTGGAGACGTTGGTGTCCAGCACAAGACTTTCCCAGAACTCATTGAAGCCAAAATCATATCATGAATTCACATGCAAGCACGCATGAGATGCAATCGAATAAATAATGCAAGAAACATTTCACAAGTACTTTGGAAATAGTTTGAGGTCACTCACCTCCATGGCTCAGAAACCATCCATCATATTGCATTACTTCACTCAAGTCCAAGCCCTAAAGCACAAACGCAAAGCAATCAAGCCCATTCAAAATTCGGACAGCATTTCCCCTAAATTTCTTTACTTTTCCAGCCATCAAGGCTTCATTATTTCCTCAGCCAGTCCCAAAGGTACACACACAACAACAAGTTCATCTAATAGCCATTCAACAAGCTCCAAGTAGTACCAGTCAAGCTAGGGAAAAGTCCGGAAAAGAAAGGTAAACGCAAAACCAGAAAAACAGTTTTGCCGTTATTTTGCGGTAATGGTACCAAAGGCACATCAAGTATTAGATGAAGGTGCAAGATACACCGTTTCGAAGCTAAAAGACAGGGCTACAACATTGTAGAAGGTAACTCAGTCCAAATCCCAGCACAACTAAGTCATATATGCCAAATACCAAACCAGAACCGTAATTGCAGGTTTACAAATTACACTATGCTGTAATCAGTACAACTCAGTCTAAACAGGTCCAAATGCAGAAATTCCAAAGGCATATGGCTACATCAAGCTACATTTAATCAGAAGACCTCAACACCCAAATCCAAAACAATTCCAGTCAAAACAACCCATTTCAGACGCAGTTCTAACATCCTCATGAACCCAGAACAGCAATAGTAATTTCGGCTTATCTCATTCTACACTACTCCAATTGACCTGAAATTTTACAGGTACCCTTAAAACATCAATACCTACAACTTTCATGTTTTGAGTCAAGGCCAATTCGGCTTATATCTAGGACCAAAAATTTCGGACAGAATGAAGAACCAAGAACCCTAATTTTCCAGATTTCTTCCAAAACAGAATTTACTTGCAATTAATCACTTTTTCCACCTCCTAGCTTCCTCAACTATCATTTCCAATCATCATACATAACCACATAATAACAATCATATGAGAACAGAAAAATCCTAATTAAATATAAAACTTCACTAATTTCAACCAAAATCATGAAATCATCCATAAAATCACTTATTCAACCACCACCAATCACTAATTGAACATTATCAAGATCAAAGGAAGAATTCCCTAGTTACTCACCTTGCAAGCTCAAGAAAGTAAGCAACTTAGCACCAATTTCTTCCAAACAACTCCACAACCAACCTCAATATCACCAAACTAAGAAGTTCTATGGAAAAATTTGAAGATTAAACGGTTGAATTGAAAGATTGGGCAAGATTGGAGCTTGAAAATTGAGAGAGTTTTCTTTCCTTTGTTCCTAGCAAGAAATTCGGCCAAGAGCTTCAAAATAAGAAGAATTTTGGGTCAATTTTGGTTTAAATGGTAAAGGCATGAATAGTGGTCAAAAGGTCAAAAAGGTAAGAATAAATCCTCAAGTGACACATGTCCTCTTCATTAATTGCTTGCCTAACTTTTTGTCTCTCTTACACAAATATCTTAACACATTGTAAAATAATATCACTTAATATAAAATTCCAACAAGTTGTCAAAAATATAATGCATTTACCGCACTTGCGGGTCCCATGTCCAAAATACGCTTTTAATTTCTCAAAAACTAACCGATACTAGAAAAATCATTTTAAAATTATTTTTGCTCATAAACTTTATCTGGGGAATTTTTCTAATCAAGAAAATGTAGAAAAGGCGGGCGTTTAAAAAATAAACCCTAGAAAAGTAGAAAATTTCCGGGTTCTCACACTTATACTTTTCGGGGCGTCACAAACGGGCTGCTCTCTACAGTTGGAAGACAGCAAATGTGACATGTCGCTCCTCAGTATAATGTAACGCGGCAAATATATCAATCATCTTCTCTAGCCATCTCTCGGCCACGTCAGGGTCTGGTCCTCCCAGGAATTTCGGTGGCGAGAATTTCTGAAATCTTTTGAGGGCTTTATCCTCACCCTCTATGTGATTACCAGAGTTTTTCCGCTGATGATTAGGATTTTGGCCCTGATGTTCTACTACGTGAGCCAAAAGGTCAGTCATACGTTGGATAACAGCAGCCACCTGAATGCTAGGATCCATTCCAGGTTCAGGATTAGGTCCAGGTGTTGTTGCCCGATTTTCTCCTTCATTTGAGGTTCCACACACCCGTCCCCGTCCACTCCGAGTACCCTCCATTTGAATTAACCAGTCTAGAGTTGAAGCGCGAATACCATATTAAATTAAAGTATGCAGGTACAAGTGATAAAAACAGACAATATACATGTAACATATCTTTAGCAGATAAATCACGCAGTAACAGTCAGTCAGATACAAGCAGAAGGAATCACATGAAAGTCATTGAAAGAACTATATACTAACTTGGCCAATGGTACACAAGCGACCAACCAACAGCGTTCTCTCTCTAGGCTCTGTCCATAATCATCCCTAGGCAGGGTCAATTATCCTTAATGATACCCTAACACATCATATCAAGTTCTGTAGAATCAGATTTCTAATTCGCCCAAGTCATTTCTAACCTAGGCTTTCATCCTTTTTCGTATTCAGGCACAAGAATCCAAAATAAGATAATTCACCACGCGAGCTGGCCAGTCCCAAGAGTAAATCATCTACATTTGTAGTTCCTTCCTGACATACGTATCTACAGTCTCCAAATACCAGAATCATGTTTTGAACCCTATAATACACCGTGATTCCTAGCTTATGCTCAAAAGAGTACTTAGTCCCTTACACTCATTCACATGAGCGAGACCACAACACCACTTAGCCCCAAACTCAGTCCGCGCAGAGACCACGCGAAGCGGCTCTGATACCACCTACGACAGCCCCACCTCAACCTAAGGCGAACCAAAGGGTTTGGCGGACCGCCTGCCCAACTCTCGCCGGGACTACGAATCCGGAACAGACATAAACCCTTCCAAATGCTCAAAAGAACTTCAAAAAGGTAACATTCAAAACCAAATGAGCCAAAGTAAAAGATACAATCAATATTTGGTACAACGTTCCCACGAAAATCAAAACGAAATGGAAGAGCCGCTACGCCGACACAATCCATCCTAGTACCAACACACTTTGTTTAATATGAACATGAGAGTATGTACATGCCCAAGTATATGTCACATAAACATAAGGAAACACTTCAAAATATACATAGTAGTAAGTTTACAAACCAAGAGGAAACATTGTATTAAGATACATTTACGGTTTCCAACTTCCACGGAGCTATCCAAAAGGGTGTTTATACAAGTTCAATTCATTCTTCAAAATGATCATTGGTCCAAAAGATGGTTCCCTGTAAGGAAAATAAGGATAATGGGACGGGGTGAGCTAAAAGCTCAATGAGGTACCAAAAGTATAAACGGTAGGAATAGTAAAACTCATGAAAAATCACTTTTAAGGCACAAATTCACATCAAATACAAGAGATGAAAGAACACCACAACGTAAAGGATACAAGTGGTTCTCAGGAGCCAAATCCCCGTTGCAATACTTGATCCAGCCTCGTTGACCCTCTGTCAACGTTCAAATGAAGGAACCAGTCCTGTAGAACACCACTTTATTGCCAAAATCTCGTTCACCAAACATACCCCTTATCGGGTCCGAATGCCAAACAGGAACAGGAATGGTAATACTCGAGTATACCGGAATCAAGAGTCTTAATACCCAAAGATTCCCCAGGAACAGGCACCCATGGATTGTCAATTACCTCGACCAAGTCCTTGCTGCTCGATTTAATTAACTCCCCATGAGGTTGAGCTCAAGTTAACAGGAAAATCGTTGGACACACTTCCAAACGATCTCATAACAAGCGCAAGTAACAAGTTCAAGTTCATAACAAGTACAGGTAAGAGATTCCATTTCATTCAGTTCAGGCAAGAGAACGAGTGTGATAAAGTACACCCTCGTCTCATTCAGAATAACAGAGTTCATAGTTATCCATGTCACACATTTCAAGTATAGATGAACCAATCAAACAACAATTCAGGGGTGTGGTACACTCACCTATTAAGGCGAAATAACGTCCAGAATTTCTTTTCGGGTAACACTTTCAATCACCGATGAACCCTAAGATTAATCAAGAGAAAATATTACAGTTCCTCCAGCAATAGTTTGGTGAATCGAAGACAATTCAAATACTACTACTATTTTGGACATATGATTTTGGAAGTGAAAAGAGTACATTTAAACCAAAGGACATGAGTAAAATATTTGAAAAACTTATGCTCGCTCGTAAAACTTTGAAATATCCATTTGAGTAGAAGAAATGAAGAAAACGTATTTCTATTAGTCGTAAATTTCATTTTTTTCCAAGTGTACAAGTTTCGGCCAGATTCGACCTTATATACCTCGATAAAAGAGGACGCAAATATTCTAGATGGTTCATATGGTATTTGCTCTCAAATCGTTACCTAATCCTCGAGTGTAAATTTGGGCAGCACGCCCTTTGTATTTACCTATTTTTCAGCCACTTATGGCTTCATTATTTTCCTCAATCAATCACAAAGTCATACACAATATAAATTCATCACAACAGCCATTCAATAGGCTCAAAGTCATCCAAGTACAAGATTTATCTAGGAAAATGACCGGAAATAAGCTTTAAGCTAAGGAACCAAAAAGGCAGATTCACCGCTACTTAGCGTATCGGACATAACCGAAACTACGCTTATTGGATTGAAGTGCAAGTTATACCGTTTCGAATCTAAAACAGAGGGCTATAACTTTGATCAAAACTACTTAGTCCAGTTCTCATCCTAACTAGGTCAAAGTTACCAAAACAACCCCAGATTTTCCAGTTCGAAGCTCACTGTGAAATTCAACTAGCAGTCTTGATTCATTCAATCATATCTCAACACACACAACTCCGATTCAGGTAATTCTAAAGCCATTTGAATGCTAAGATACAAGGCTATAATTTTTAAGAAGATATCGACAACCAAATCAGTAGTATTCCCGGTCAAACTAACCAATTACAGAAGATGAATATCAGTTTCGTACAGAAACAGGGCAGCAAGGGTATTTCGGTCTTTTCACAGGCTACGTTGCTCCAATTGGGCTGAAATTTTTCAGGCGACTATGAACATCATTCTCTACAACTTTCATGTTTTATACTAAGGCCAATTCGGCCTCTAACTTGGGGTAACAGTACCGGGCAGAATAAGGGAAATTGAAACCCTAATCTGGAATTTTCCGCACAACATCGAAATTTTCCGCATTTAGCTACAATTTACGCACTACAGATTCATTCTAGACTATCCCAAGCCATCATCCATGGCCACACAATATAAAAACATATAAAAACAAAAAAATCAAGAATAAATATAAAATTCATCAAAGCTTTACTTCCAACCATAAATACACCATAAACACACCATAAATATCAGATTTCTTCACAACTCACCTTACAACTTAAGAAAGATAGCAACTTAGCACTTCCTCTTGCCAAATCACTCCACCAACTACTTCAATACCACTTAGCAAAGGGATTTTATGGAGAGTTTTGGAGTATAAACGGTTAAGTTGTGAGATTGGGCAAGATTAAGAAGTAGGAAGTTGGAGATTTTTTTTTTCTCTTTCTTTGCTCAAGAAGTTCGGCCAAGGGGAGGAAAAAATGAAGATGTTTTTAGTCAATTTTTTGGTTAAATGGTAAAGTAAGAAAGTTGGTCAAACCATCCTCAAGTCACAAGGTGACACTTGTCACCCCTTTTTGTTTGAGCTTATCCATTTGTCTTCCAAGGTTAATCCCTCTATGCATCCTCAAATTGGCTCGTAATACATGTAATATAATCTCTGTCTATATAACTTAACCTAATTGGCCGTATTTGATCAAATTTACCGCACTAGTGGGTCCCACAACCGGTATACGCTCTTAATTTCTCAAAAACTAATTAATACTAGAAAAATAATTTTAGAACTATATTTACTCATAAAAATTATCTAGAAAATTTTCCTAATAATGAAAATATGGAAAAGGCATGTAATTACATAAAATAAAGTCTAGAAAATAAGAAAATCCACGGGTTCTCACACTCTCTCCCCCTTAAAAGTATTTCGCCCTAGAAATTCCTTATTATCGCCTTCTCCGGGATACAAAAATTTTACTACTTCCTTCTCACGGTCAAATTGAGCATCATACTTAGCTAACCAATCTGTACCCCTTCACTGGCCAGGCTCATGGAATTTTTTGGTATAGTTTCTTCTTCCCTCCCAAATTGTAATTCTGATACACCATTCTAACGGGCAAACGGTGAAATACCAGAATCTTACCTTCCACGTCCTCTAACGGGTCAAAGACTTGATGTTGTTCTAAGGAGTACACCCGAGCAGACACTTTCGATCCATTCTTGTCCCCCTTCGACTGGTCAGGGTTGGTCGTGGTTGGCTGTTGGCTCCTACTCCCTTCTCGAGATCGGCCTGGGCAACTTGCGATTTGATGATCTGCGCTCCCACAACGCAGACACTTTCTTCCTTTCTTCCAGCAGACATCCTCCGTGTGATTCGGCTTCCCACAGTACCCGCAGGGACCACGGGAAGCGGAGACTGAGCCTCTCTGTGAGGCACCACTTGACATCCTCGGTAATTGTACTCCCCCGTTTTCCCTTCCAATCTTAGGAGGTGTACCCTTATCCCCTTGTTCTGAGCTACTTCCAGAAAATCCCCTTTTCTTAGCTTGAAAGTTTCTAACTTGAAATCTCGCGCTTTCAACTCGTTGAGCTTTCTCCACCGCATCACTAAAGGTATTGTGTTGGGCTACAGCCAAGTCCTTCTGAATCTCAACGTTTACTCCTTGGACAAAACGCCTTATCCTCCTTTGTTCAGTCACAATTAACTCGGGAGCGAACTTGGACAACCTGGTGAACTGGCTCTGATTTTTGGCAACGGTTTGAGTTCCCTGGCGGAGCTTAATGAACCATCTTCTTTCTTTTTCGGGATCAGAGGTGGAAAATACTTCGTGTTGAACTCTCTCAAGAAATTCACCCACGTCCTTGGGGTTTGTGCTCTTTCCCATTTCAGTCTTATGATATTCCACCAAGAACGGGCTGCTCTCTCCAGTTGGAAGACAGCAAATATGACCTGTCGCTCCTCAGTATAATGTAACGCGGCAAATATATCAATCATCTTTTCTAGCCATCTCTCGGCCACTTCAGGGTCTGGTCCTCCCAAGAATTTCGGTGGCGAGAACTTCTGAAATCTTTCGAGGGCTTTATCCTCACCCTCTATGTGATTACTAGGGTTTCCCAGCTGATGATTAGGATTTTGGCCCTGATGTTCTACTACGTGAGCCAAAAGGTCAGTCATACGTTGGATAGCAGCAGCCACTTGAATGCTAGGATCTATTCCAGGTTCAGGATTAGGTCCAGGTGTTGGTGCTCGATTCACCTTCATTTGAGGTTCCACGCCCCCGGTCCCGTTCACTAGGAGTACCCTCCATTTGACTTAACCAGTCTAGGGTTTAAGCGTGAATACCATATTAAAACAAAGTATGCAGGTACAAGTGATAAAAGCAGACAATATACGTATAGCATATCTTTAGCAGATAATTCACACAGTAACAGTCAGTCAGATACAAGCAGAAGGAATCGCATGAAAGTCATTAAAATAACTATATAATAACTAGGCCAATGGTACACAAGCAACCAACCAACAGCCTTCTCTTTCTAGGCTCCGTCCACAATCATCCCTAGGCAGGGTCAATCATCCTTAATGATACCCTAACACATCATATCAAGTTCCGTAGAATCAGATTTCTAATTCGCCCAAGTTATTTCTAACGTAGGCTTTCATCCCTTTTCGTATTCAGGCACAAAAATCCAAAATAAGAAAATTCACCACGCGAGCTGGCCAGTCCCAAGAGTAAATCATCTACATTTGTAATTCCTACCTGACATACGTATCTATAGTCTCCAAGTACCAGAATAATATTTTGAACCCTATAATACACCGTGATTCCTAGCTTATGCTCAAAAGAGTACTTAGTCCCTTACACTCATTCACATGAGCGAGACCACCACACCACTTGGCCCCAAACTCACTCCACGCAGAGACCGCGCGAATCGGCTCTGATACCACCTGTGACAGCCCCACCTCACCCTAAGGCGAACCAAAGGGTTTGGCGGACCGCCTGCCCAACTCTTGCCGGGACTACGGATCCGGAACAGACATAAACCCTTCCAAACGCTCAAAAGAACTTCAAAAAGGTAGCATTCAGAACCAAATGAGCCAAAGTAAGAGATACAATCAATCTTTGGTATAGCGTTCCCACGAAAATCAAAACGAAATGGAAGAGCCCTGTGCCGACACAATCCATCCCAGTACCAATACACTTTGTTTAACATGAACATGAGAGTATGTACATGCCCAAATATATGTCACATAAACATGTGGAAACACTTCAAAATATACATAGTAGTAAGTTTACAAACCAAAAGGAAACATTGTATTAAGATACATTTACGATTTCCAACTTCCACGGAGCTATACAAAATGGTGTTTATACAAGCTCAATTCATTCTTCAAAATGATCATTGGTCCAAAAGATGGTTCCCTGTAAGGAAAATAAAGATAACGGGACTGGGTGAGCTAAAAGCTCAATGAGGTACCAAAAGTATAAATGGTAGGAACAGTAGAACTCGTGAAAAATCACTTTTAAGGCACATATTCACATCAAATACAAGAGATGAAAGAACACCACAACATAAAGGATACAGGTGGCTCTCAGGAGCCAAATCCCCGTTGCAATACTTGATCAAGCCTCGTTGACCCTCCATCAACGTTCAAATGAAGGAACCAGTCCCGTAGAAAACCACTTTAACGTCAAAATCCTGTTCACCAAACATACCCCTTACCGGGCCCGAACGCCAAACAGGAACAGGAATGGTAATACTCGAGTATACCGGAATCAAGAGTCTTAATACCCAAAGATTCCCCAGGAACAGGCACCCATGGATTGTCAATTACCTCGACCAAGCCCTTGCTAGCTCGATTTAATTAACTCCCCATGAGTTTGAGCTCAAGTTAACAGGAAAATCGTTGGACACACTTCCAAACGATATCATAACAAGCGCAAGTAACAAGTTCAAGTTCATAACAAGTACAGGTAAGAGATTCTAGTTCATTCAGTTCAGGCTAGAGAACGAGTGTGATAAAGTACACCCTCGTCTCATTCAGAATAACAGAGTTCATAGTTATCCATGTCACGCATTTCAAGTATAGATGAACTAATCAAACAACAATTCAGGGGAGTGGTACACTCACCTATTAAGGTGAAATAACGTCCCGAATATCTTTCCGGGTAACACTTTCAATCACCGATGAACCCTAAGGTTAATCAAGAGAAAATATTACAGTTCCTCCAGCAAAAGTTAGGTGAATCGAAGACAATTCAAATACTACTAGTATTTTGGACATATGATTTTGGAAGTGAAAATAGTACATTTAAACCAAAGGACATGAGTAAAATATTTGGAAAACTTATGCTCGCTCGTAAAACTTTAAAATATCCATTTGAGTCGAAGAAATGAAGAAAACGTATTTCTATTAGTCGTAAATTTCACTTTTTCCAAGTGTACAAGTTTCGGCCAGATTCGAACTTATATAGCTCGATAAAAGAGGACGCAAATATCCTAGATGGTTCATATGGTATTTGCTATCAAATCATTACCTAATCCTCGAGTGTAAATTTGGGCAGCACGCCCTTTGTATTTACTTATTTTCCAGCCACTTATGACTTCATTATTTTCCTCAATCAATCACAAAGTCATACACAATATAAATTCATCACAACAGCCGTTCAATAGGTTCAAATTCATCCAAGTAGAAGATTTAGCTAGGAAAATGACCGGAAATAAGCTTTAAGCTAAGGAACCAAAAAGGCAGATTCACCGCTACTTAGCGTATCGGACATAACCGAAACTACACTTATTGGATTGAAGTACAAGTTATACCGTTTCGAAGCTAAGACAGAGGGATATAACTTTGATGAAGACTACTTAGTCCAGTTCTTATCCTAACTAGGTCAAAGTTACCAAAACAACCCCAGATTTTCCAGTTCGAAGCTCACTGTGAAATTCAACTTGCAGTCCTGATTCATTCAATCATATCTGAGCACACACAACTCCGATTCAGGTAATTCCAACTCCATTTGAAAGCTAAGATACAAGGCTATAATTATTAAGAAGACATCGACAACCAAATCAGTAGTATTCCCGGTCAAACTAACCAATTACAGAAGCTGATTATCAGTTTCGGACAGAAACAAGGCAGCAGGGGTATTTCAGTCTTTTCACATGTTACGTTGCTCCGATTGGGCTGAAATTTTGCAAACAACTATAAAACATCATTCTCTAAAACTTTCATATTTTATAAGAAGGCCAATTCGGCCTCTGACTAGGGGTACCAGTACCAGCCAGCATAAGGGAAATTGAAACCCTAATCTGGAATTTTCCGCACAACATGGAAATTTTTCGCATTTAGCTACAATTTATGCACTATAGCTTCATTCTAGACTATTCCAAGCCGTCATCCATGGCCACACAATATAAAACATATAAAAACAGAAAAATCAAGAATAAATATAAAATTCATCAAAGCTTCACTTCCAACCACAAACACACCATAAACACACCATAAATATCAGATTTCTTCACAACTCACCTTACAACTTAAGAAAGATAGCAACTTAGCACTTCCTCTTGCCAAATTACTCCACCAACTACTTCAATACCACTTAGCAAAGGGATTTTATGGAGAGTTTTGGAGTATAAACGGTTAAGTTGTGAGATTGGGCAAGATTAAGAAAAAGGAAGTTGGAGATTTTTCTTTTCTCTTTCTTTGCTCAAGAAGTTCGGCCAAGGGGAGGAAAAAATGAAGATGTTTTTAGTCAATTTTTTGGTTAAATGGTAAAGTAAGAAAGTTGGTCAAACCATCCTCAAGTCACAAGGTGACACTTGTCACCCCTTTTTATTTGAGCTTATCCTTTTGTCTTCCAAGGTTAATCCCTCTATGCATCCTCTAATTGGCTCATAATACATGTAATATAATCTCTGTCTATATAACTTAACCTAATTGGCCGTATTTGATCAAACTTACCGCACTAGTGGGTCCCACAACCGGTATACGCTCTTAATTTCTCAAAAACTAATTAATACTAGAAAAATAATTTTAGAACTATATTTACTCATAAAAATTATCTAGAAAATTTTCCTAATAAAGAAAATATAGAAAAGGCATGCAATTACATAAAATAAAGTCTAGAAAATAAGAAAATCCACGGGTTCTCACAAAAATTCATTAAATTTAACGGAATCCGGTAAACTTAACGAAAAATTTAACGGAATCCGGTAAACTTAACGAAAAATTTAACGGAATCCAGTAAAGTTAATGGTAAACTTCACAGAATTCGGTAAGTTTAACAGTTGAGACCGTCATTTTCGTTAAGTTTAACGAATTTTATTAGTTTACAATTTAATTCAAAACATGAGCTGTCGTTTTGTATGTTTTGAAACCACGGGGGGCTTTTCTATGTGTTAGCTATACCATAGGGGGTTTTTTTGTTTTTAACCCTATTTATTATTTGGGCCTTTACTATCCTTTTCTTTGCTCAAACTTGTCCCAAGCCTTGTTATAAGCTGATAAAAGTCTAAATGCTGACTAATTTGTGGGTTATGACAAGAAATAATATTTTTTCACCACTTAAGCAGTTAATTGAATTTGGTAGCACAACTATTTAAAGGTGATCATAGATGAATTTAACTAGAAAAATGATTGCTTTGAACCTTTATATCCATTCTTTCTTAGCCTAGTACCAAATTCACATTATAACCACTATAAAAATCCATTTGATTAATTTCTTTATGGTCAGTTAATTTGAGAAGATCTTCATTTTTCTGAGCACAACCTAATCCCAGATTGTGTACACAACTTGACATAACAGTTTTTGATATGCCAGGGAGCTCATTTTGATAATTCCTAGAAGGATAAAATGTGACGGCCCCACCTCCCCCTAAGGCGAACCAAAGGGTTCGGCGGATCGCCTGCCCAACTCTCGTCGGGACTACGGATCCGGAACGAGCGTAAACCCTACCAACCGCTCAAAAGAACTTTGAGAAGATAACATTCACTGTCTGAAACCCAAACAAGCACAACAACTTTAGATAACCCTAGAAAAGAACATTTACAAACCAAATCAACTTAGGAACATGGTTAAACACTTTTATATACACATGGTTGCAAATTTACAATTCAAAAGGGAATTATTTGGTTAAAATACATTTAAGGTTTTCCAACCATCGAGGAGCTATACAACAGAATACAAAACTAGCTCAATTCATGCTTCAAAACATCATAGTCTTCAAAAGGTGATTTCCTGTAAGGAAAACAAGGATAACGAAACGGGGTGAGCTAGAAGCTCAATGAGGTACAAAAAATATAACAGTAGAAATCGTGAGAAAACATTTATAGGACACATATCCGCATCAAGTAAAAGAAATGAACGAACATCACAATTTCAAGGATACAGGTGGCTCTCAGGAGCCAAATCCCCGTTGAAATACTTGATCCAGCCTTGTTGACCCTCCGTCAATGTTCAAATAAAGGAACCAATCCAGTAGATCACCACTTTAACGCCAAAATCCCGTTCACCAAACATACCCCTTACCGGGCCCGAACGCCAAACAGGAACAGGAATGGTAATACTCGAGTATACCGGAATCAAGAGTCTCAATACCCAAAGATTCCCCTAGGAACAGGCACCCATGGATTGTCAATTATCTCGACCAAGCCCTCGCTGGCTCGATTTAATTAACTCCCAATGAGGTTGAACTCAGGTTTAACAGGAAGGTCGTTGGATACTCTTCCAAACGACATCATAACAAGTGCAAGTAACAAGTTCAAGTACATAACAAGTACAAGTAATAGATTCCAGTTTGTTCAGTACAGGAAAGAGAACGAGTGTGATAAAGTACACCCTCGTCTCATACAAGATAAACAGTAAGGAAAGACATTCAACTAGCAATTTACAAGTACAGGAAACCAGTTTAGCAATAATTCAGGGGAGAGGTACACTCACCTGATCAAACAAGGATAAGTTCAAAAGTTTCCTTCCCAAGTGTGGCTTTACTCGCCGGCACCTCCTAGAACAATCAAGGCAAACACTTAAGACTGGACTCCAAAACCTAATAAGTGGAATTCGCAAGTAAAACTCGATTACAAGTCAGATGCCTATCCAAATGAACCATTAATGTAAACCGAAGAGGTGACTTTGGAGTGAAAAGATAACAATTAGTCCTAAAGGCATGAACAACCTCAAAACCCTACCTACAATGACTGACCAACTTCAAATTTGAAGTAGAAAATGAAAGTAAGATCGATACTAGGAAAATAGGATTTTCCAGTTTTGTACAACCCTATATGAAAAATCATATCTCAAGTTTTGTAAGTCCAAAATTAGTAAAAGTTATACTGTTGGAAAATACATTCAAATGGCTATAACTTTCCAGAAAACACCCTCATAAGATTTGTGACGCCCCGAAAAGTATAAGTGTGAGAGCCTGTAATTTTGTTTTAAAGTACTCGATTTTATTTTTTTATAATTGCACGTTTTTCCACATTTTATTGATGTGAGAAATTGGGAAAATAATTTTTATGAGTAAATATAGTTTTTGGATGATTTTTCTAGTATCGGATAGTTTTTGAGAAATTAAGAGCATATACGGACGTGGGACCCACTAGTGCGAAAAGTTCGGAAAAAATTCGGCCAACTAGGTTAAGTTTTGGATACTGGAATTAATTTATTGGGTGTTAAGAGATAAGTAGAGGATGCTAAGTGGATTGGTATGAGAGAGACAAAAGTTAGGCAAGCATTAAATTAAGTGACAAGTGTCACTTGGCTATTGGATGGACCATTTGACTACTATTCCATGTCTTACCAATTGACTTAAATAACTAAAAATTCACCAAAATTCCTCATTTTTGTCTTCCTCTTGGCCGACTTCTTCAAGGCAAGAAAAGAAAGAAAACTCTTCAATTTTTGGCTTCAATCTTGCTCAAGTTCAACAATCTAACCATTTAATCTTGCAATCTCTCCATAAAACCTCTTCACTTAGTGTTTGTGAGTTGATTTGTGGAGTTATTTGGAAAGCTAAGAGAAGCTATTGCTCCCTCTCTCTTGTTTCTAAGGTAAGTTGTGAAGAACCACCCTCCTCCCTTAATTGATGCTTAAATCATGATTAGTGGTAGTATGAGATGCAAGTTTATAGATTATTTCTTGATTTGTGGTTGAAGTGATGAAGTTTTATAATTTTGGGGATTTTTCTGTTTTAATATGAACATGATTGTGTGGCTATCTATGATGGTTGGAAATGGTATATAATGACTCTAGGAGGTGGGAAAAGTGGTTAATTGCAACCAATTTCTGTTTTGGAAGAAATTTTGGAAAGTTAGGGTTATGATGAATACATTCTGCCCGAATTTGTAGCTCCTAGTTAGAGGCCGAATTTGTGACGACCCCACCTCCCCCTAAGGCGAACCAGAGGGTTCGGCGGGCCGCCTGCCCGGCTCTCGCCGGGACTCAGTCGTTCACTACAATCCTCAAATGAATTACAAGAATAAACCTCAAAGATACATCAAATGGTCCACAAATACACATCCGTCTCCAATAATTACATGTCTCAAATGCAGCGGAAACTAATCCCAAATATACATAAAATAATTCCAAATCCAAAATTGTACAAAGTTTAGGCCATCCATTCACGTGTATAAGCACAACAAGTCCTTCTTTCGCCACGAGCCCTGTGGAGGGGAATAAAATAGTTTTTGGGGTGAGCTAAAAGCTCAGCGAGTAACCAGAAAATCATTAATCAAATCGGTTTCACAATAGTTCATTTCAATGATGTCATATAGCAATGATGTCGTAAATCAAATGATAAATCCGGAAACCACTACAACATTTGCAAAACAGTAAATATGGATTAGCAATAATTCAAGAAACATTTACAATGGAAAGCGATAGTAACATTCATGAAAGGATACATTCATTCTCCTGACATTTCCTCACTCATTTGGTCATTCATTTCATTTCATTCACCCCGTCCCTGGCTTTTGGCCAGGCTCCACCAACCTACATAGGTAATACTCGAGTATACCAAACGTTCACCCAAGTTCCTAATCGCCTGACCGAGTCCGCTTCTGGCTCAAGACGACCGGTAACAAGGGGCAATGGCCAGTTCAGCCCAAAAGGCTTACATTCATGCGCAAGTAACATTTCAATCGAAATTTTCACATTTATCGAGGTCGAGTGCGATAAAGTACACACTCGCCTCGAAAACTCGTTTTGGAAATCATTATAAGCGCTTAACACGTTCAACCAAAATACAAGTCATGAAGTCAAGAAATATAGCAAACAAGGCACACTCACATGCCAGCACACATGATATGCAAGAAAACATTTCAAAAGTAACTTTGGAAACAGTTCAAAAGTATATAATGTAAGAAACGGTTCATAAATAACTTTAGAAGTAGTTTGAGGTCACTCACCTCCATGGCTCAGAAATCATCCATCATATAACATTGCCTTGCTCAAATCCAAGTCTTAGATCACAAACTCAGTGCAAACAAGTCCTTTAAAACTTCGGACAGCACTTCCCCTGAATTTGCTTACTTTCCCAGCCATCATGGCTTCATTATTTCTTCAGCCAGTCCCAAAGGTACACACACAACAACAAGTTCATCCAATAGCTATTCAACAAGCTCCAAGTAGTACTAGTACAAGTCAAGCTAGGAAAAAGTCCGGAAATGAAGGTTAAGCTCAAAACCAGAAAAACAGTTTTGACGTCATTTTACGGTAATGGTACCAAAGGCTCTACGATTGTCGGATGAAGGTGTAAGATACACCGTTTCGAAGCTAGGAGATAGGGCTACAACATTACAGAAGGTCACTCAACCCAGTTTTGAGTGCAAACAGGTCAAAAATGCAGAATACCAACCCAGAACCGTAATTGCAGGTTTACAAATCACACCATGCTGTAATTAGTCCAAATCAGTCTATACAGGTCCAAATGCATTGATTCCAAAGGCATGCGGTAGCTAAGACCTCAAGCTACATTTCATAAGAAGACACCAACATCCAAATCCAAAGAAATTCCAGTCACAATGGCCAATTACAAGTGCAGTTTTCACATTCTGATCAACCCAGAACAGCAACAGTAAAATCGACATATCTCACTCTACACCACTCCAAATGACCTGAAATTTTGCAGGCACCTCTAAATTATCATTCCATACAACTTTCATGAAGACCACTCAGTCCAGTTCTCACCCTAACTAGGTCATATTTACCAAAACAACCCCAGATTTTCTAGTTCGAAGCTCACTGTGGCAGTTCTGATTCATTCAGTCATAACTCAGCACACACAACTCCAAATCAAGTAATTCCAAAGCCATTTAAAAGCTAAGATACAAGGCTAGAATTCGTAAGAAGACATCAACAACCAAATCAGTAGTATTCCCAGTCAAACTAACCAATTACCAAAGCTGATTTCCAGGTTCGGACAGAAACAGGGCAGCAGGGGTATTTTGGTCCTTTCACAGGTTACCGAACTCGGATTGAGCTGAAATTTTGCAGGCAACTATAAAACATCATTCTATACAACTTTCATGTTTTGTGCTAAGGCCAATTCGGCCTCTAACTATGATGAACAGTGCCAGGCAGAATTGGGGAAATTCAAAACCCTAATCTGGAATTTCATGCATTCAAGTGCTAATCCTCCATAAAATCACATCTTTAACCAATACAAACCATTAATTTGACATTAGCAAGACCAAAGAAGGAATTCATAAGTCACTCACCTTGAAACCTCAAGAAAGGAAGCAACTTAGCACCATTTTCTTCCAAACCACTTCACAACCAACCTCACAACCACTAAACTAAGGGTTTTTATGGAGAAATTGGAAGTTTAAACGGTTGATTTGCTAGATTTGAGCAAGAAATTGAAGAAACAAGTTGAGAGCTTTCTTTTCTTTTCTTGGAGAGAGAGAGAGTCGGCCAAGACAATAAAATGGAAAGAAATTGGGTCAAAATTTGGTTTAGTAAAGGTTAAGACAAGTCCAAGTCAAAGTCAAGGTCCAATGGTTTTGTGACAAATGGTCCTTTAGGGTTTTAATCTTATCTTTTTGTCTCTCCAATACAAATATCTTAACACATTGTAAAATAATATCACTTAATACAAAATTCTAACAAGTTGTAAAAAATATAATGCATTTACCGTACTTGCGGGTCCCACGTTCAAAATACGCTTTTAATTTCTCAAAAACTAACCGATACTAGAAAAATCATTTTCAAACTATCTTTGCTCATAAAATTTATCTGGGGAATTTTTCTAATAAAGAAAATGTAGAAAAGGCGGGCGATTAAATAAAATAAACACTAGAAAATTAGAAAATTTCCGGGTTCTCAAACTCATTTTTTTTTCAGGGCGTCACAGAATTGGCCTTGGCTTAAAAAATTAAAGTTGTAGGGAATGACATTTTAGAGGTACCTACAAAATTTCAGGTCAATCGGAGTAGCGTAGAATGAGAAAAAGTCGAAATTACCCTTGCTGTCCTGGTTTTACCCGAATGTAAGAATTGCGCCTGTAATTGGTTGTTTTGGCTGGAATTGCTTCCGAATTGGTTGTTGAGGTCTTCTGATGAAATGTAGCCATGTTTCTTAGATTTCAGTTGGTTTTTGAATTTATGGATTTGGACTTAGGTAGCCTGATTTATGATGTTTCCGCTAGAATGCGTTCTGTGAATCTGTTTTTGCGGTTCTGGTGTAGTATCTTGCAATTTTGACCTGGTTACACTCGAAACTGGGTTGAGTGACCTTCTGTAATATTGTAACCCGATCTCTTAGCTTCGAAATGGTGTATCTTGCACCTTCATCCGACAATCGTAGTGCCTTTGGTGCCATTACCGTAAAATGACGTCAAAAACTGTTCTTACAGGGTTAGAGCTAAATCATTTCCGGATTTTTCCTGGTTTACTCTAGTGCTTATACATTCTTATGGAGCCCTATTTTGGTGGTATTTGGAATTGGTTTATGACTTGTAATCGAGTCTTATTGTGCTTGTTGGAATATTTTAGAGCTTGAATTGTACTTGTACTATTGGGAGCCTATTGAACGGCCGTTGTGAAGAATTTATATTTCGTGTGACTTTGGGACTGGCTGAGGAAATAATGAAGCCATGATGGCTGGAAAAAGTTAGCAAATTCAGGGGAAGTGCTGTCCGAACTTTGAAGGGATTTGTTTGCATTGAGTTTGTGATCTAAGACTTGGATTTGAGCAAGGCAATGTTATATGATGGATGATTTCTGAGCCATGGAGGTGAGTGACCTCAAACTATTTCTAAAGTTATTTATGAACCGTTTCCTGCATTATTTCTTTTGAACTGTTTCCAAAGTTACTTTTGAACTGTTTTCCTGCATTATTTACTTTTGAACTGTTTTCTTGCATATCATGCGTGCTTGCATGTGAGTGTTCCTGGTTTGTTATATTTCCTTGACTTATTGGCTTGTTATTATTGATTGATAATGTGTTAAGTGCTTTCAATGATTGTTAAAACGAGTTTTCTAGGCGAGTGTGTACTTTATCGCACTCGACCTAAATAAATGTGAAATTTTCAATGATTAATGATTAAATGCTAGTTGCGCATGAATGTAAGCCTTTTGGCTGAACTGGCCACTGCCCCTTGTTACCGATCGACTCGAGCCAGAAGCGGACTCGGTCAGGCGATATGGTGACCTGGGTGAACGTTTTGGTATACTCGAATATTACCTTTGTAGGTTGGTGGAGGTTGGTGGAGCCTGGACAATGTCCAGGAGAGGGTGAATGAAATGAACAAATGAACGAACAAACGAGGGTTTATTCACAAAGTGAAATTTTCAAATAATTGGAGGAATAAGGGGAAATGGCAGGAGAACGAGCGAGCGTGCGAATATTTAGCTCCATGTAGGCCCGTATCCTTTTCATGAATGTTACTATCGCTTTCCATTGTAAATGTTTCTTGAATTATTGATATTCCATATTTAATGTTTTGTAAATGTTGTAATTGTTTCTGGACTTATCATTTGAATTATGACATCATTGATTTATGACATCATTGAAATGAACTATTGTTAAATCGATTTGATTACTGATTTTACTGGTTACTCGCTGAGCTTCTAGCTCACCCCAAAAATATTTTATTCCCCTCCACAGGGCTCAAGGCGAAGGAAGGCTTGTAGTACTTATTCCTGTGATCGGATGAATTATCTCATGTGTACTTTGAATTTGGACTTCCTCTTGTATAATAGTTGGATCATGGATCAGAGTGGCGCAGTGGAAGCATGGACGCTTCGCTTTTGATATGTAATTATTTATTGGAGAATTTGACGTAATATTTGAGTTTTATCTTGTAATCTGTTTGAGGAATGTAGTGAACGACTGAGTCCCAGCGAGAGCTGGGCAGGCGGCCCGCCGAACCCTCTGGTTCGCCTTAGGGGGAGGTGGGGTTGTCACAAGATTCAGAACGCAAGTCAGTCAAATTCAAGCCTCAAGTTGCTGCTTTATCCAGTGAAAGACAGAACAGGTACAATATTTCAGTCAAGTTTGAAAAATCACCATAAATGGTACAGACATAAACAGGGTCTGAAATTTACATGGTTTATAGCCCTATGAATCTAGTTTAAAACGCAACAAACGGAATTCAATTTCGACATTCCTACATCAAGATATAACAAATTTCCCGAGACTGTGCAGAAGCTCCGCGAAAATTTTGACAGCATTTCCCTTCTCTTTCTTTACTTTCCAACCAAACCTCAACACCCACAAATCACAAGCTATCAAACACCTTTAATTAGCGCTACAATAAGGCTCGAATACGAGTCATAAACCGAATCCACATATCACTAGAGTAAAATCATATGGAACGTATAAGTGCAAAATCAAACTAGGACATATGCGAAAACGAAGTTTGGGTTGGAAAACAAAAGGCAGGTTTGCTGTTGCTTAGCGGAATTAACGTAACTGAAGCTATCCTTGTCAGATTGAGGTGTAATTTACACCATTTCGAAGCTAAGGAAAAGGGATACAATGTTGAAGAAGGCCACTCAGTCCAGTTTGTAGTGCAACTAGGTCAAAATGTCAATGTACCAAACCAGAACCGCATAAACAGGTTAACAAACTGTATTCTGGTTAAATAACCCTAATTCAGGCTACCTAAGTCCAATTCAAGTGATTCCAAAGCCATCCGAAAGCTAAGATACCAAGATATATTTCTTAATAAGACATCAACAACCAAATCAGTCGTATTCCCAATCAAATTAACCAATTACCAAAGCTGAATTTCAGTTTTAGACAGAAACAGGACAGCAGGGGTATTTCAGTCTTTTTACAGGCTACGTTACTCCGATTGAGCTGAAATTTTGTAGGAAACTATAAAATACCATACTATAAAACTTTCATGTTTTAACCCAAGGCTAATTCAGCCTCTAACTAGGATAAACAGTATCGGGAAGAATGGGGTTAAATGAAACCCTAACTTCCGAAATTTCCTTTCAATGCGGAAATTTTCCGCAAATAGCCACAACTTACACCTTCTAGCTTCATTTTAGATCATTTCCAACCATCATCCAAGGCCACACCATAAAAATCATATGAAAACAGAAAAATCATGATTAAATAGAAAAATGCACCAAATTCCACCAAAAGTCATGAAACAACACCTTAATCCATCACTTCATCTCACATAAGTCAATAATCAAACATTATTGAGAAGAAAGAAAGGTCCCTTAGTTACTCACCTTCACAACCCAAGAAAAGGAGCAACTTAGCACCTTAATCCTCCAAACCACTTCACTAATCACCTCACAACCACTCACTTAAGGGTTTTTATGGAACAAATACAAGATTAAACAGTTGGAATTGAAGATTGAACAAGATTGGAGTTAGAAATTTGGAGAGGATTTCCTTTCTTTTTCCTTGGAGGAGTTCAGCCACAAGAAGCATGGAAATGAAGACATTTTTGGTCAATTTTTGATTTATTTGGTAAAATGGTAAAAGAGTGAATAGTGGTCAAAAAGTAAGACTTAATCTCCAAGTGACACTTGTCACTTTCATTTAATACATGGTTATCCTTTTGTCCCTCTCACACCAATTCATCTAGTAACCTCTAGTTATCTCTTAACACCTGCTACATGAATCCCGGTATACGAAACTTAACCTAACTGGCCGAATTTTACCGAACTTACTGTACTAGTGGGTCCCACACCCGGCATATACTCTTAAAAGCTCATGAATTAACTTATACTAGAAAAATACTTTTAAAAACCCTATTTACTCATAAACTTATTTAGAAAATTTTTTCCTAAGAAAGAAATTGCATAAAAGGCGTGTAATTAAATAAAATAAGGCCTAGAAAATAAGAAAATTCAAGGGCTCTCACATAAAATACTTTGGATTATTGAGTCAAGCATTCATCCAAGAAAATCTAATTGTACACTAAGTGATTTTGTTGGTTTGTTTTATATGCTGATTTCTTTATGATCAATAAAACCAAAGAAGTTTCACTTATGAAAATACCAGTGTTCTTAAACATTATTGAAGTTTACCTGTTTTGCTGGAAACTCTTGAAAATGGTTATGATTGGTGACCCTCTTGAACCAAATGTGTATTGTTGATTGGTGTTCTTGCATTTCATTAGTCTTTTCCTTTTGACTATTTTTTAGTACTTCTTTTCTATATAGTCTGGCGTTCATCATTTTCTCTACCATTTTTTCTTGACTTTTTAATTGGATGTGGCTTCTTTTCTATACTTTTGAAACTGAGGTGGGAATCCAAGATAAACACGAATATGATATTTAAGTAACATAAACTGCTTGATGTGCAAATAGTCATTCAGGCAAGAACTGCTGATAACTTTTTCCTGCTTTTTTCTTTTTATTGGATTGGTTTTTTGTTTTTATTGATTATTTACTGATGTAAAATTGATTTTCTTTGGATTTGCTGAGGTATTTTTTTTTTCTGTAAGAGACTTCTTGTTGGATATTTTAATAAAAAATATCACATATTTATTTGAATTCAAATTCAATAAATTACAAATTCTTTAAATAAATTTTCAGCTACAAATTAAAACATTCAAAAGAGTAACTTATGAGATTTATGTCTTGCATTTGTAACTTATGTAATGATTAGGTTTTATGAATTCATTTAGTGAATTTTTTACCGTTCTACAATGAACCTAAACCTTTTTAATTTGTAGCTGAAATATGAGGTGTTAATTCCTCTTAATGTTGGTATTTTAATACTCCTAATTGCTTAACCTATAAATAGAGGCATCTATCAATCAAACCTAATATATACTTTGCCATCTCTAGACTATCTTCTACTTTTTTTCCTTTCACCATAATTGAAGTTGATAGAGCAAAGAACAGTGTTGTGTGAGATTTCTATCTTACTCCAATAGTGTCGATTGGAGTAGACTACAGTGAGAAAAAGATTAGACTGTTGTATCCTAAAGACGATGTGCTGAGAACTAGTACACCGGAGGATACTCCGTCGGGACGTGAATTGTCTTAAAGAGAGTGGCCTACTCCGCGCCTCAACCCACACCAAGTTAACTTTTTATGATACAAATTATTTGCATTTTTAATGCAATATTGAGTTATGGGATTTTTGTCAATATCTTTGTTAAATTTAGTTAGAGAAATTATTGTTACTTATATGATTTATTTTGGTCAAGAACCAACAATTTTAAGACGAATAGCCTTTTCACATGAAATAAGGTTATCATTGCATGTTTACCTTCTGAATAATCAAATAACAAAACTGGAGATGAGAATCTTACATGGTGTATAACATAATTCGGACAAACTTCAATAAACAAATACGCTTCATGTGAATAGTCATAATTAGAGACCAAGGTTAGAAAGGATAATATCCATTGGTTTTATGTGCTTTAGAGTCTGGTATCAATATTGTGTAATTGCCTATAAATAATTTGCAATATATACCTTTGGATCCAAGTTGCCTATTGTTAATAAAATATCATCTATTTGTTTGTTCAAGGTAAACATAATGATAGAAAATAAGTTACTTGCACGATGTCTTTGAATATTAAGCAGACCAAATACAATAACATTTTGTTATTTTTGAGTTTTTAATATATGCTGTATAGAGCAACTATTTTCCCATAAACTTGTTATGTTACATGGTGAACTTTCAATGTCTCTTATATTAATGGGTTTATTCCAATTGAAAATTTGGCATTGACTTATAAATGATTAATTTGGTGACAAAGATATTTGTCAACAAATATCATCAGCCAAATTTAATTTGGAATGGAAATGTACTTCAAGTTGTTAACCAAAATATACATATAGGAATTTCAAGTTTTTGTGGATATACTAGTTTTCGCTATTTACGTATAGATATATTAGCAGGATACTCGTCAAAATTTAATTGCGATGCGGTGATACTAGATTGTGAGATATAGTGGCGGCTGATGTTTACGTAAAAAATTAATCTACACTTTTAGTAAACAAATTATCTTCTAACTTATTGTATGCAGTTGTTAATACTATGCGATACTAAGCTACTAACTAATTGGATACATTCCTGTTTAGTTGTCTTCTATGAGAATGAAGTGGCAGCACATGCATTGACTAATAATACTTCATGACTTTGAAGGATAATTACTGATTTCTCTTATTCGAAATACCGTGCATAAAAAAATGAATAAATAATATAAAGGAGCTGTTGCTAAGCTATTTCTCAAGATGATCTTTTTAAAATTATTTTTGAGTGGAAGAACTCTTGCTTTGGCATTGAATATGCTATAAGTTATATGCTTTAATTTGTTGAAAAATGTGTTTCCATGTACTTATATTAACTTTGGGAGATTGTCAATATTTTTTTTGTATTTGGTTCTGACATTTAGATCCTAAATAACTAGGTTACTTATTACAGACTACTAGTCATCTAAAATAAATGCCCTCCATACCATGATCCACTCAGTGTGGAATTTAATCATATTCTAAAAAAAAAAAATTTAAATAGTGGGGGCCTATAATCTCTAAGGCTAATATAGAATTTGATTTACATGATAGTAATTTCCAAGTTCTATTATTTTGTAGGGAGGGGGAGGGATGGATTGGGTGGTACGGGGAGAGAGAGGGTAAGCAAGAAGTCTCGGTTCGAGTCCTCTTGCTTACACTAAAAAAAAAAAAAATTCTATTATTTTGTAGTTATCCGAATTCATGCACGCGTTCTTACTAAATGAAACTGCTTGTGGCCACTGGATCGTAGTTTCTTGTCTTAAACATGCTTATGCCCGTAAAATTCCTATAACCTTTCATCCTCACGCAGGTCAGCGTGATGATATTGGGTATTCAGAAAAATCAAAAACCAAAAGGAAGTCCTATGTTAAAATTTGAAAGACAATTACATTTAAAACAACTACAATTAAAAACCATCTCTACTACCCTAGAAGACATAAAAGAAAAATTACGATTAAGTTATACAGAAAATCTTCTAAAGTTTTGGGATAAAAACCAAGATTATGCTAAAATAAAACTCAAAGATGAAAAATAAAATAATTATAGTTAAACCCATGAGGTGTAATCCTATTGATCAAGATGAATTCAAAAAAAAAATTAAAGAATTACTAGAAATACCTTTAATAAGAAAAAGTAATTCTCCTCATTCCTCAACAACATTTATGGTAAGAAACCATGCTGAGATAGTAAGAAATAAGTCTAGAATGGTTGTTAACTATAAACAATTAAATAATGAAACCATATTTGATGGATACTTTTTACCACATAAAGAGACTCTCATAAATATGAGTAAAAGAAAGAAAATATATTCTAAATTTGATGTAAAAGTGGATTTTGTCAAATAAAAATACATCCTGATAGTATAGCATGCACAATATTTAGTACTCCTCAAAGACAATATGAATTGTTAGTTATGCCGTTTGGATTAAAAAATGCCCCTCAAATATGTCAAAGAAAAATGGATAAAATCTTCAAAGATTATCCTTTCTTATATGTATATGTTGATGATATTTTAATAGTATCTAATTCAATAGAAGAACATTTAGAACATTTAAATATATTCTCTAATTTATGTCTAAAACATGGAATCAGATTATCAGAAGAGAAAGAAAATATAGGATTAAAAAAATTGAATTTTTTGGCCCAGAAATAAATGGTGAAAGAATAAAAATGCAACTACATATTTTAGCAAAAATACAAGCATTTCCTGATAAATTAGAAGATAAAAAAAAATTGCAAAGATTTCTAGAAACATTAAATTATGCATCGGATTTTATCTGCAATTTAGCGAAAAAGGAAAGAATTACAAAAATTACTGAAGAAAAATAATAAATATCAATTCTCTGAAAATCATATAGCTCTAATAAAGAAAATAAATGAGTAATGTAAAAATTTATCATTTTTAACTTTACCATCTGATGAAAAAAATCTTATATTAGAAACTGACACTTTTGAAGAAGTTTGGAGTGCAGTTTTAAAAACAAAAAATAATTTATTATGTAGATATGCATCTAGAATGTTCTCAGATACAGAAAAAAATATCACATAAATGAAAAAAAATTACTTGTAGTAATAAGAGGATGTCATAAATTGTACTACTTTTTATTAACTAAGAAATTTAAGTTACGAACGGATTATTTTCAAAAATAAGAGCATTCATTCAAAATAATAGTAAACCTCTGCCTCAAAATAAAAAATTAATTAGATGGCAAATGGTATTATCTGATTTCATGATTGAAATTGAACTAATAAAATCTGATGAGAATTGTCATGCAGATTTTATTACTAGAGATGGAAGGCCAAATGAATAAGCAAAATATCCTCTTGGATAAAGTCTCGGAATTAACTGAGCAAATTTCTCAATTGCAGACGTCATTAAATGACGTAATGAATATTGTGAATTATCAAGATATAAATAAAGAAGTTTCTGAACTTTTTATAAGCATGCCGAAAAAAGTCAGAATACAGTCAGCCTTTACGATAAGATTGAAGAATTATTATATGACATATTCAAAAAGGATGAAACAGAAAATCATCCCCCTTCACTGGGACAAAAAGATTATCAACAGACTGAGAGATTTGGAATAAATTCTCTCAATGATGGGATATCTTTGAAACCGGATTTTAACCGGAAACAGATATTTCAAAGGATACCCATAATGGATAATATAATTGTTGAGTACCCGCTCGTCTCTGAATACGATTCTCTCATGAGAGAATTATATGCCTTACAAAATATTAAAACATATTATATGGATTTCACAAGGATCTATCCTCAAATAAATTGTGTGTATGGATGTGATAGCAATTTTATTCAAAAATGGTATAATTTTGGAGTAATCAATGTGACGCCCCCACTTCTCCCTAGGGTGAACCCAAGGGTGTCCGCGGAATGCCTGCCTAGCTCTAACCAGGACTCCATACAAGTCAAATTTAAACTTAACAATACACCACCAATAATAAAAGCCAAAATAAAGAAAAGTCACTTCCTTACATAAATATTCAAATCTTACATCACGAGTTACCAAATGTACATCAACTTTCTCCAAAACACAACCACTAGAAGTCGGCTAATCAATTACATCCCAAGATTCTAATCAAAAGTAATCAAGTCGGCTTCCTCAAAATTCTTTCCATTCCGAGCTTCTATTAAGGAAAACAAACTAATGGGATGAGCTAACGCTCAGTGAGGTCAAGAAAATCATGCAAACACACAGTTCAAGTAACGATAACACTTATACGAAAGATAAAACTAAAAGTTCATGTAATTCACAATAAATAATAAAACACAATCAATAAGGATACGGGAGCTCTCAGGAGCTAGATTCCACTTGCTTTGTCGAGACTCGATCCAATACCTCCACGTGATGACTCTCCGTCGGGTAGGTATTAAGTCCGTAGAACTCCATTTAACATCAAGTTTCCATCCACCGTTACACCCCCTAACCGGGCCCGAACGTCGATTAGAAAAGGCAATACTACTCGAGTATGCCAAGCAAGATCTCTCAAATTGATCATGCTTTAAAATCTATCCCATGGTTCACCAAACTTCTCGACCAAGCCCATGCTGGCTCGAGTCACAGGGTTAGCCGATGAGTTTGGGCATCCCCCACTATTACAAGTATCAATCGATGAGATTCACTCCAATCAACATCGATTCAACACAAATATAATTTTCATTTCACACAATTCAATTATAAATTCACTTAAAAGAGAACGAGTGCGATAAAGTACACGCTCGTCTCGATAATTTCAAAATACTCAATTAATAATGAACAATTCAGCATATAGCAACAATTCATGCACATGACATTCACCAATTCAAAAGTAAGTGAGCAAATAAAGTCTTTAGTGGTCCGCTTCGGGATTGCCTTCAAACCCCTCTCGAGCACCTAAAGAAATAGTGACCAACTATCACTCACATATACTCACAACCACTTATTATTCGAGGAAGAAAGTGCATTTGCTTAGACATAGGACAATGTCTTAAAAGAGAACTTTAGTCTCTCAAAAATCGAGATTCAAAAATAAGAATTTAAAGTCTCAAGTGAGACTTGAATCATCCATAAAATCAAGTTTAAAACGGTCTATCAATATCGAAAGGAAATGAAAAGTTCTTAAAAACTCATTTCCTACGAAATCGGAAATTTTCCGCTTTATGTGACCATACTTGAAAAATCAAATCTTGAGTTTGGTACGTCTAAAATCAAAAATTTTACACTGTTGGAAACTACATTAAAAGTGCTAAAAGTTTCCAAAAGACACATTTTCAAGATTCCAAGTAGAAAGCATTGAAATTTCAACTCAAAGTTGCAGATTCAAGAAGACAAGACAGAACCAGTCTTGGTTTTTCAGCAATGTTTGGAAATTCGGCAAAATTCACAGAAAGTGAATTAGCCTCTGAAATTTATAACACAACAAGAGTTCCAAACCACGTTTCAAACACAACAAGCAGAACTAAATTCAGAGTTTTGAGCAACAAGATATAACAGTTTGAAGTTAGTTGATTTTTGCAACCTGATCAGTGGATTTCCTGATTTGAAGAGCAATCTTTGGGGCATTATTTGGGCCTCGAAATGATATTGAAATACACCAAATTTGGTAAAATTAAACTTCCATATGTGGACTACCTCTCTAGCAAAATTTAGGCAAAAACTCGCACGGGAAGGCAGTTAACGAAACGACCAAAGTTTGTGAAATTTCTCAAAGCTAATCTGCCAACCCTATCTTTCTTTTTCAAAAGTTTTGTCTCATGAAATCAGCCCCAATTCGCTTCATTTTTTAAACCAAGATTCCATAAACATTTAATGAGCAATTGATGGGCAAATGACACTAAAATTTTGGAAATAAACACCCCAAAACAGAATTGACCATTCGGTCAGCAGGGAAGGGAAAAATTTCCAGTTTCCAGCTTTGACATAGTTTGGAAATCAGACCAAATCGGACTCTACACAAGTCCAAATTGAGAATGGTTTATGGCATTGGAAATTAGGTTCAAAATGCTACAATTCATCAGAAGGCATCGTTCTGAAAATCTTTCCACAATTGGGACAAAATCGAGCCACAAGATGCAGTTTCCCAGTTTCATTCGGACAAATAGGCAAAGCAGGACAGTCCAATTTGCCGATTCACCACGGTTTGCTCAAAACGAACTAGCAGGGGAATTTTATACCGTTGGAAAGATCTGAATGTCTAGTTTTGAATGCTGATAACGACACTCAATTTTAACTTTTGTACAAAAAGTTATGTTCAAGTAAAAGACCACTGTCCAGTTACCCTGCTAGCAATTTCCAGATTTGAAACTTTTCCCAAAACTCAAGTTTTGTGCAACCATTCGACACGATTTTTGAAAGACACTTTCTATACACATAATACAATATATATCCATCAATTTAACAATCAACCAAGCATCAAAATTTCGAAACTAAAACAGAACAACATGAACAGAATTTCGGCCAGCTTGCCTTTCCCAATTTTTCCAACTTTCTCTCCACTTTCTAACCATAATCAAACTATATATCATATAAACAACAACAATCAAACATTAAAACATCAAGTCAGCTACCTACAATCCACCTCAAGACCGCTAGCTTACAATTTAAAGCGAGAAATAAAGTTCCTCAAGTCCGCTAGCCTATAAACGTGATTAGGGTTTCAAACCCAAGAAAACTAACCATCCATCTTCTTATAATTGGAATGATTAAAGAGATGAAGAGAGTTACCCTTTAGACCTAGATGAATACCAGATTTTTTCACCAAAATTTCTCCAAGAAACTCCACAAGGTTGTTTCTTTCTCCTAGCTAGAGTGAATCTCCAAGACGTATGATGGTTGGACGTTGATTTGCAAGCCAAATAGAAGCTAGAAGATGAAGTTCCTTTCTTCCCTTTTCTTTTTCTTCTTGGTCGGCTGAAACAATGAGGGAGTGATGAGAGAGAGATGAGGGTTTTGTGGTTTAATTGCTTGGAGGGAAAGAATGAAAAAGGTAGCCATAAAGTGTGCACAAAAATCAATCCTCAATAGTGCGAAATAGGGTTTTGTACTACCACTTTCTCTCTCGTTTGATACACTTATGCACTAATCCTCCAAGGTACTTTCTCTAACACTATAATTACTCATACTTACGAGTCTAGTATCACATACTCAAATCTCCAATTAGTCTTACCAGCACGACTTACGAGAAACTTTCGACGCGAACGCAATAAAAGCTTAATTTTTAACTCACTCACATCTAATTTCTCAATTAACTTTTCTTAGTCCACTATTAATCATTCTTAATTCTCTAAGATTATTGCACTCTCGGATCGAATATTACCTCGAAAAACGTGTATTCACTATTCCTTACTAAACGAGCCTCCGAAAAATTAAATTTGCTAACGGGACATTTTAAAAATATAAGTGAGACATTGCTCCATGTAAATAGATTTAAAATGGTTGAAATAAATTATTTGGAGAAAACGGGTGAATAAATAATTAAATAAGCCAGTAAAATAGAATTAAAAGTAAGTAAAAATTCGGGTCCTCACAATCAATGCTATCTATATGACTACTACTACTTTTTTCTGAAATTTTCAAACACTCTCAGTGGATTCAAGAAGGAGTTAGGCATGTCTATCAAAATAATTCTACATATGCTTCAAAAGACATTTTAATACTCAAGATTATTTTAGCCATACCAGATTTTGAAAATTCAAATGGATATGATGCCTTTCATCATATCAAAGTTATGAATATTTTTCTAAAGATAAAATACATTATCGAAAAACTTTTGGGATAAGGATTGTTTTGCAAAAGCTTGAAAATATCCTCAAACAAGAATTTCGTACATATGGAGGAAATGGAATATTTTCTTCAATTATGACTACTATGCAGGAAAGGCCCCTGAAGCAGCAACAATTTATTTGAATTGAAAAATACGCTTATTGGAAAGCAATCGGATAAAATCTTATTTTCTATTTCATTCTTTTTGAATAGGTCATATAATAATTTTGTTATATTTCTTTCTCTTTTATTTCTCTTATATATCTTTTTCTTTTTTGAAAAACTTTCTCTACGTTTGTAGTATTTAGCCTTTCTTCTTTTCATAAATGGGAAACTACTATCCAGTGGCCACAAGGAGTTGATCGACAAAACTCCGGCTATCACTCTGAGAACTTCTTACTTGGGTGTTGCAGTCCAACCATCAGGGTGACTTCCTTTAAGGGCCACTTCTATTTCAGTGCACAAATTTAAATCAAAATTTAAGTTTGGGTTGGCTAACATAACATTTATATTTATCATTCTTGATGTAAAAAATATTTTTATTTCTAAAGTGTATTCAGGATGTACTATATTTATTAATATGGAACTAAACATATTCGAAATATCTTCCATAAAATTTTTTCAAGAGAATAGAGTGCATGCTATATCTCAACTAGCAATTTCTTATTAATTAAAGAAATGGGTCCAACACACTTCCATACTTTAAATTTGATTTTTGACCAACAAAACTCAGGCTACCTCCCCGAGGATTTCTTACTTGGGCGTTGCAACCTGCAACTACCAGGGTGACTTCCTTTAAGGGCCGCTTCAAAGTTTTGTAGTACAACTTAGTTTCGTTTCCTACCTCTAAGTGTTCTTCGATGTAAATATGAGAAGTTGTGAAGAAACTTGTTTCTTTTATTAATGAAGAAAGTTTAGTACAAGATAGAGGTTTAGCACAGTATTCTCTCTCTCTCTCTCTCTATTTACTAAACATAAGAGAAAATTTTTAAGACAATTGGTAAGGTTGAGTTGCCAAAGTTGAACTCTTGATTCCTGCAATTGCCTTCTTCATATGGCATCTACCTATTCATAAAGGTGTTTAGCAGACTTCAATGCTGGATTTGAATTGATATTTCCACGTACTTCAACTAGTTTCAATTCCACAGACTTGAGTAAAATATTTTGGATTTCGAGAGTGACGTAAGTACTTACGTTTTATTCCATGCTTTGACTACTTGATGCCATGTCCTTATCTTCTTTTTTGGTATAAGTTGGACACGTGTTATTTTTGTACTTTCTCATCCTGCACAAAGTTTTGATAGTTTTATTGCTGGATTTTATTCGACTGCTTTCCAACAAGCGTATTTTTCAATTCAAATAATTCATTGCTGCTTTAGGGGTCTTTCCTACATATGTAGTCATAATTGAAGAGAAAACTCCATTTCCTCCATATGTACGAAATCCTTGGTTGGAGGTATTTTTAATATATTGCAAAACAATCCTTATCCCAAGAGCTCTTCGATAATGTATTTTGTCTTTAGAAAAATATTCATATTCCTCCTGTGACGCCCCCATTTCTCCCTAAGGCGAACCAAAGGGTATCCGCGGGACGCCTGCCCAACTCTCGCCAGGACTCAAGACAATTTCCGTTCAAGTTTAATGAAATACCAGCCATCACGATGATATAAGTAAGAAAGAGAGGTCATTCCCATAAATAACATTCAAACTTACATCACGAGTTCCAAAATACGTCAAGTATCCAATCCTTACATCAAGTTCTCAAAGGTTACATCAAATCCCAACATATACAATAATCAAGAGTCTAACTCAGTACATTGAAAAACCCTAATACAAAAGTACATTCAAAAGGGGTTTCTCCGAGGTTCACTCCAGATCCTTCCCTGTTAAGGAAAAAAAATCTACAAGGTGAGCAAAAATACTCGTGAGGCGAAGAACACACATGCAGTCACGTTGTTCAAGTAACAATCCCAATTTAACAAGTAGAGCAATAATATTGCAATAAATAATAATTCGAGCGAGAAAAGTAAACAGAAACAATTCAAGGATATAGGAGCTCTCAGGAGCTATTTTCCACTTGCACGATCACGAACCTCCACGAGTTGACATTCCGTCAATCGGGTAGGTTTAGTCCGTAGAACTTCACTTATCATGTCCCCTTTCACCTTACATACCCCTGTATCGGGCCCGCCTGTCGTTTGTTTGAGGCGATACTGCTCGAGTATGCCAAGCAAGATCTCTTAATAGATCAAGTTTTTGTTTTCTCATGGTTCGCCAAGGAGCCCGACCAAGCCCATGCCGGCTCGAGTCCAAGGTGAGCTAGTGAGATTTGGGCGTCCCCCACTTACCACTTGAGTCGAGGAGATTCACTCTGATCGACTTATGCAGCCATAGCATAAATAATCACTTAAACATTTCATTTAAATTCACTTAACAAGTCACTTCAAGTACTTCAAGTATTTCATATCATGAAATTCAAGTACACTTCACTTAAATGAGAACGAGTGCGATAAAGTACACACTCGACTCAGCATTTTCAAAATGTTCTATTATCAAAAGCAATTAACACGTTTTCACACACTTGACACTCACCAAGTAAACAAGGAAGAAATGTCACTTGAAGTTTAGGTGTCCACCGTAGGATCCTCTTGAAGGTCCTCGTGCGAGCTTGAGCAAATTAATAGTGAATTATCATTTATAAATCCCAATTATCACGCATGAGTGTACGCTTGTACAATCTGAGAAAATTTCTTGGAAGTGAGCCTAATTTATTCATAAATTGAGGCCCAAAAGTGGGGTTTCAAAAGTACAAGAGAAATCGAGTTTTCGCCTTCGAAATCAAGGGTAAAACGTTCAAGTGATATCGAGGGAAAAGGAGAATTCGACCAACTCTATTTTCCTTAAGTTTTGAAAATTTCAGTTTTGATACGAGATCTTTGAAAAATCGTATCTCACTCGTTACAAGTCCAAAATTGGAAAAATTGGTACCGTTGAAAACTTCTTCCAAAGTACTAAAAGTTCCTAGAATACACTTTTCCATGATTCCAAACGGAAAGTATTCAAAATTTAGCTCAAAGTTGCTGTTTTGGGGCACTTGAGACAGGTTTAGGTAGGTTTTTGGCCAACTTTGAAAATTTGGAAAAATTCACTTGATTTAAACTAACCTCTGAAATTTGGAACTCTATTAGAGTTGAAATCCAAGTTTAAGACACAACAAGCGGATCAAGAGTTGGAGTTTTGAGCACCAAGATATGGTAGCTCAAAGTTACTAAAATTTCCTTGTTAATCAAGGGTTTTCCAAACTCAACTCATGAACTTTGGAAGTTTAGTTGAGCAGCGAAACGGACTCGGAATGGCACCAAAATTAGCTGTATAATGCTACCACATAAGACTATTTCTCTGTAAAATTTCGTAGAAAAATACGTACGGGAAGATGGTTAACGAAACCACTAAAGTTCCAAGGAGTTCCATGGCAAATCTGCCTTGGACTTCCGTTTTTCCGTTTTCAAGCATTTGGCCAAGGAAAATTCCTCAAACATGGTTCATTGGTGTAGACAAGGTCTAATAATCATCCAAGATGTGTTTGGTAGGTGATTTATACCAAAACTTTCAAATAGCAAGGCCCAAATCAATATTGGTTACAATCTGTCCAAAATGAGGGTTTTCGCCTATAGAGTCGGTTTCGAAATCTGGTCATAATTTACTCAATTCAACTCGGAATTGAGTGTGATTGGTGGCGTTGGAAAAAAAATTCATAAAGCTACAATTTCTCAGAAGAAACCATTTTCAAAATATTTCCACAACTAGTCCACTTTGGAGCCTCAAGTTGTAGTTCATGTTCTGTCTTCCAGTGAACAACGAAACAGGACAGCGATTTTCAAACGAATGGTGTGGCTCACTCAAGTGGAACCAGGTCATGAATTTTATATCAATGGAAATATTGGAATGTCTAGTTTCCAGTTCCACAAACGGCACTCGATTTCGACATCGGAGCAAGGAGTTATGGTCGAAACAAGATGACTGCCTGGGCAGTTACGGGAACCATTTTCCAGTTTTCTAAGCTTTCGAAATCAACACATTTGGGTGACCAAATCATGTTATTTTTCAATGAAACTTTTCACACACTCAATATAACATGTATACATCATAAAAAAGCCATTAGAATCTCAAAATTTTGCATCAAAGTACATGAACATAGCAGGGGCAAAATGGTCACTTTTGGTTATTGCACCATCCTTAAGTTTCTATCAACAACCCAACATTATTTCACTAATTTAAGCACCAAACTAACATTAATAACATCATCATTCACCAAATCAGTCCATCCATCAAATGTGGGAGTTCATAGAACCCACACAACCATTTTTCCAACATAAACAAGCTACCCACATGCATGCAAGAGCTTAGATGTGCACTAGAACTTCCATAAATCAAGTTTTCAAGGTTTGATCGTTCATTACCTCACTTGATGAGCAAAACAGAAATTTTCGGCCCCTCCTTAGACTAAGAAAACCATGGAAAACAGCCCCCTTTTGTAGCTTAATGTGGTCTCCAAGTGATTAGCTAAGTGTGGTGTGAATTTGAGTTGATTTGTGTAAGAAATGCAGCAAGATTTGATGAAGAAAATGGAGGAGTTTCTTGGTTCCTTTTTGTTCTTGATGGCCGGCTGTTTTGGAGGGAAGAAAAGAAGAGATGTGCTGATGGTAAGCTTCTGTGAGAAGCTTTAGAATTTGGCCAAAAGTTGTTTCAAAAGTCAACTAGGAACAGTGCGCGTACGCGCGCGTTTCGTGCTCGATTCCTCTCGAGTTTATTTCACTAGTGCACTAAACCTCTAATGCAGTTCTATTCATATTAATATTATTCAATCTTAATTGTTCCAAAATAAGGGTCTAAAGTCCCTCAATTAAATCGTGCGCGTAAAAACGCGTACTCCCTATTTAAGAGCGATAAAGTGAAATCTCCAAGAAATTCTTATAACAATAGCTTCACTAATTAATACTTGAATATTTAAGTATAAAATTACCTATTTTAAGACTAATGTACAAGTCTCCAATTTTCCAAACTCATTGTACTCTCAAATCGGTTATTGTCTCTAATCGCGTATTCACTATCCTGGCTAAACGAGCTTCCCAAAAATTAATTTTTGAAACAAGTCACTTTAAAAATATAAGTAACCTATAGTTCCATGTAATTAGGTCTAAAAAGGTTAGAATAAAATATTCGGAGTGAACGGGTGTGACGGCCCCACCTTCCCCTAAGACGAACCAAAGGGTTCGGCGGACCGCCTGCCCAACTCTCGCCAGGACTCACTCACTCATAGCTCAAGAAAAATAACGTACGTCCATAGAAAAATGCATAACACATCCACTTCAACTTAATATATACATTGCTGCTCAAATCCAGATACAAAGTTTCTACACACCAAAATATTTCAAGGTGTTGACAAATCGAGTACAATCAACTCTAGTCTTAAAATTGAGTACAATCGAGTACAATCAACCCTAGTCGGGTACTTGCGCGAGTACAAATTCAAAATTCAAAACAACTAGACTGCGCTAGTCTGTACACGTCTCACGCCTCGCTCGTACCCCCTGTAAGGAAAACAAATGGCGTGGAATGAGCTAAAAGCCCAGTGAGGTTCCAAATAACAAATTGACCATTTTTAAAAGTACGAATATCAACGTAGCAAATTAATGAGCATAAAAAATTCATAAAAGTGAACCATAATACTTCAAGTAGCAAATCTCAAAGTGAGCGAGTGTAAAAGTTTTTCAAAAGAAACAATAATCCAATAAGCAATAATCATTCCAAAGTATAAGGATACGGAGGGCTCTCAGGAGCCAAATTCCCATTGCATCACCAGAGCTTGATCAAGTAATAGTTGACACTCCGTCAACCTTCAAGTAAGTAACCAATCTAGTAGAGCACCACTTACACTACTCTCCGTCCACCATTCACACCCCCTACTGGGTCCAAAATCCTCAATAAACACTGGTGGTAATACTCGAGTATACCAATTAGTCGAGGAGATAACACTCCACTCGACAACACTAGATACCCATGGTTCGTTATCTAATCGACCAAGCCCTTGCTGGCTCGACTCGATTAACTAGCTAGTGGGGTTTGGTTCCCAAGAATTTGATGAGATAACATCTCCAATCGATTGAATCAAAATAAAAGTACGGAGACGGGAATGAGAGGCACCTCCCACTCGGATTGAGTGTGGTATATACTGCCGCTCCGCACTTACAATTCAAGTACAAGTATATCAAGTCAATTGCAACAATAAACAAGTATATATCATATTTGGGCAAGTGCGATAAAGTACACTTTTGCCCGATCAAATAAATTTCATATCATTAACTCACATTGGTCAAGTATGGAAAACAAGTGTCCAGTTCAATCGGGTATTTGGAAGCACTCACCAAAGGTCTAGTGCCTCACAAAAGTCACGTTCAGGTCCAACTCCTTGGTTGGAGTCCAAATCTGCGATAAAATATCATTTACGAATGTAAAACTCTCTAGAGTTCGAAACATAGGAGTTTCACTTCAATAAAATCAAGTAAATGCAATTCGCTTAAGTAAGCTCGCTCGTAAAACTTTGAAACTTTGAATCAATTATACTGTGAAATACCATTTGAGTCGAAGAAATGGAGAAAACGTATTTCTATTAGTCGTAAATTTCATTTTTCCAAGGGTACAAGTTCGGCCAAGTTCTAACTTATATATCTCGATAAAAGAGGACGCAAGGATCTTAGATGATTCAAGTGGTATTCGCTCTTAAACCTTACTCAAGTCGCAAGTATATCTACCTAGGTCTTGAGCGTAAATTTGGGCAGTACGCCCTTTGTATTTACCTATTTTCCAGCCATTTATGGCTTCATTCTTTTCCTCAATCAATCCCAAAGTCACACACAAAATCATCTCATTTCAATAGCCATTCCATAGGCTCAAAGTCATACAAGTACAAAATCAAACAAGGAAAATGTCCGGAAATGAAGTTTGAGTCAAGAAACAAAAGATAGATTTGATGTTGTTTTGCGTAACAGACACAACCAGAGATACACTTATCGGATTGGGGTGTAATTTATACCGTCTTGAAGCTAAGACAAAGGCCTACAACTTTGATGAAGACCACTCAGTCCAGTTCGTAGTGTATCCAGGTCAAAATTTCAAATTACAGAACTAGAATCTCACATTCGGGCTAGTTAACTGCATTGTACGTAAACAACAATAACTCAGGCTACCGAAGTCCGATTGAGGCGTTTTCAGGGGCATTGGAAAGCTAAGACATATCAATACAACTTCTGTGTTTTGGTAAAATGCTATTTCAGTACGGAGCAGGGTGAAAAGACACAATCAAATTGGTGAAATGTCAAAACTGTCCATAACGTTCTACCTATGGCAGTCAGGGGTATTTTTGTCTTTTCACATGTTACAGTGCTATTATTGAGCTGAACTTTTGTAGGAAACTATAAAACCTCATTCTATACAACTTTCATGTTTTGTGCTAAGCCTTATTCGGTCTCTAACCTAGTCAAACAAAACCGGTCAGAATTGGGGAGGTGAAAAACTGAAATCTGGAATTTGGGGTTTCAAAGGGAAATCTCTTCATTTCTTGCTTCAATCACTACCACAACCTTTTATACAAAATTACATATACCATATACCATCCAAACAATAGGAATTTCAAGTGAACCATTCAAACCCTAACTCAAAATTCATCACTACAATCATCCAAAATCATATGAATTAAGCATCACAAGCAAGATTACAAGTTGCTACTCAACTTAGACAAGACTAAGGAAAATAAATGTGATGGTCAGCCCATATACCTCACAAAGATGCTTATAAGAGTTATCCACCATGTGAGGACCCGTAAATTTTCTTTATCTCATAATATGTTATTTTCTTTTCTTGCATGCATTTTCTTCATGAAACCCTATTATATTGCTTTTTTCGATTTTTATAAGTAAATATAGTTTTTAAATCATTTTTCTAGTATAAGTTAGTTCTTGAGAAATTTGGAGTGTATATTGGGCGTGGGACCCGCTAGTGCATTAAGTGAGCGAAATTCGGCCAATTAGGTTAAATTTTGCCTAAAGGGATTTAATTCTTAGGTGTTAGGAGATAATTAGAGGTTACCTAGATGGATTACCATGGGGAGACAAGAAAATAACTTCAAGCAACAACAAAGTGCCAAGTGTCACTACCTAGTCCAAAGTTGACTTGCCTAACTTTTCTTTCACTTTACTAAAACTCCAATTTTGACCCAAATCATCTTCATTTTCATACCTCCTTGGCCGAACTCCACCTTGAGAGAAAAGAAAAGAAAGCTTCAACTATATCTTCCATTCCTTGCATAAATCTTGAAAACCAACCGAATAACTCTTGAATTAGTCCACAAAATCGACTTGCTAAGGGAGTTTGACGGACTTGGTGGAGTTGTTTTGGAAGAAAGACCCCTAAGCTACTACCTTGCTTGAAGAGTTAAGGTATTTTGCTTGGAACTCACTCTTTGTTCCTAATAATGGTCAATTGGTGACTTATGGTAGCTAACTAGTTGATTTTATGGAAGATGTTATGGATTAGAGTGGAGTTAACTAAATTTCTGATTTTTGTGAGAATTTTTCTGTTTTCCTATGATGGATATGGTTGGCCTTGAATTAATGGATCTAAATTGTGTTAAATGGATCCCTTGTGTGCTAATTGCGATTGTTTGCCGAAAAATTTCGATTTTGTGCGGAAATTCCAGTTTTAGGGTTCCAATTTGCCCTGTTCTGCCCGGTTCTGTTTGACCAGGTTAGAGGCCGAATTAGGCTTAGTACAAAAACATGAAAGTTGTAGGAAATGATGTTTTATAGTTGCATGTAAAATTTCAGCTCAATCAGAGCACTGTAGCATGTGAAATGACCGAAATACCCTCGACTGCCCATAAGCCCTATTTTTGCGGACAGTTTTCTGTCTTCGTGGGGATTTCAATTTTTGACTCTGAAAATGCATGATTTAGCCTTGGATGCCTTCATAAGAAATGTAAGTATATGTCTTGGCTTCGAAAATCCATAAGATACACCTCAATCGGACTTCGGTACCCTGAGTTATTGTCATTTAATCACAGTACGGTTAACTAGTCTGATTGTGAGATGCTGGTTCTGTAATTTGACATTTTGACCTAGATACACTACGAACTGGACTGAGTGGTCTTCATCAAAGTTGTAGACCTTTATCTTATCTTCGAAACGGTATAAATTGCACCCCAATCCGATAAGTGTATCTTCGGTTGTGTCTGTTCCGCTAAGAGACGTCAAACCTGCTATTTAGCTTTTGTCCTTAAAAACTTGATTTCTAGTTGCATTCCTAGACTTGCTTTGTATTTGGATGAACTTGAGCCTAGTTGAAGGGCTATTGTATTGAGATTTCTTATGTGTTGAATTGGACAGACTTGAGGAAAAACAATGAAGCCATAAATGGCTGGAATATAGCAAAATACAGAGGGCATGCGGCCCAAAATTTTAGGGCTACGCGATTCCTTCAAATTGAGTTGATCTTAGTAAAAATGAAGGGTTTTGAGGGTTGTTTGTAACCCCAGGACCAACTGTTATCTTTTTACTCAAAAGTTATATTTTTATTCTTCTGTACTAGTATTTGACCTGGAAAGGCGTACGACATGTAGTCGAGCCTCTTTTATGCATTCCATTTACTGGGTTTGTGGATGTGCAAACGATAATTGTTTTATCTTGATTATTTTAGGGTTTCTTGGCGATTAAAGCCACTTTGGGTAAAAAACTTTTGAAGTTTCTGTACTGGAACCGGTGAGTGTACCACTCCTCTCATTTGTTGCTTAACTTGGTTTCTGCACCTGCAATCTATGAGTTGAATGACTGTATCATCTGTTTATTCTGTTTGAGACGAGGGTGTACTTTATCACACTCATTCTCTTGTCTGTCTGTATGCCTATTTACTGTGTATCATCTATTATCTGTATCTGAGTCTGTTCGGATGTCGTTTGGAGGCTGGTATCCAACGACCTTTCTGTGACATCTGAGCTCAACACCTGTGGCTAGTTACTCGAGTCGGGCCGGCAAGGGCCTGGTCGATTAGATAACGAACCACAATAGTCTATTTCAGGGAATCTTTGGGTATTGAGACTCTTGATTCCGGTATACTCGAGTATTACCACTTCTGTTTCAGTTGAGGTGTTCGGGCCCGGTAGGGGTATGTTTGGTGGACGGAAATTGGTGTAAAGTGGGGTCTACGGATATGTTGGTTCTATTTACGTTGATGGAGAGTCAACGGGTTCGGATCAAGTATTGCAAATGGAAATCTGGCTCCTGAGAGCCACTTGTATCCTTTCCCTTTGAATCACTGCGTCTAACTGCTTTCCTTTCTATCTGGTATATGTATCAGATTGGTTAAACGTGAAAAGCCATGATTTTACCCTATATGTTTGGTACCTCATTGAGCGTAAGCTCACCCCTTTCTGTTACCTTTGTTTTCCTTACAGGGGACAAACTTGGAAATCACGGTTTTGGAAGAAAAGGGTCAAGCTAGTATATATGTCATGTTATTAAGCTCTTTTGAAAACAAAGCCCTAATTGTATTTTGTGTAGTATAAATACCATGGATTGCACCGTATGTTAATGTGTTCAAGACTCCAATGTAAATATATGTATAAGTGTTTAACTTTATCTATTAAATGTATTCCGTTGAGACTATGATTTTTGGTTTGGTAAGCATGTTCTCACTTTAGTAGTTTTCGATTGTTCATTTTCTTTGGGTCCTACCGCGCATACTATATTGGGTTTGTGTGAATCGACTCCGTAGTCCTGGCGAGAGTTGGGCAGGCGGTCCGCCGAACCCTTTGGTTCGCCTTAGGGTGAGATGGGGCTGTCACACACCACCTCTTCTTGTAATCCTTTTGCACACCAAGCTTTCCAAGTGCTCAAAGAAGGATTTAATCGGTTTAGAATCTTGTTTTCTCACTCAAATGGATCAAACTCAAGATGAAATGGAGTTCTTTCTCTTGCTCTCTCTCTCCCTCAAGCTCACGATTTTCAACTGGAAAAATGGAGAAGATTGGAGGCTAAGAAAGGTTATAAGACTTGGTCTTGGTTTGGGTCAAAGGTGCTTGGATAGCCTCCACTTGTCACCACCAAAATCCATCTCAATTTTTTTTCTTTTCTCTTGTTTTCTTGGTCAAATATTGTGGCTGATGTATGAGATATTTTGAGGGTTAATTAGCTGAAATAAAATGAGAAGATTAAGGTAATAAAGTATGGGTCAAGTGGTGTGTTTACCCGGTAACAAACGGTACCCGTCGGTTCGAGTCGATTTTCCTTAAATCGCGTATACTAGGGTTTTAACTTATAATTCACTAACTTATTATTATCACTTCTAATCACACACTTAATATCATCTAAAACTCACTCTTAATCACCAAATTTAGTGCACACATCTCACCGAGTGAGCACACGGTCAAAATACGCAAAAAGTCCTAATTCACCCGAACGAAGAACCTAAAGGGAAAACCCTTGATTCTATGGTGGATTATAATTACTTAAGGTGTAAATGAGTAGTAAAGCTATTAGAAAGGAATAAATGCTAAATAAAAGGAATTTTAAGAAAAATATGAGGGATTTTACAATTCCATTGGTTACAATTATGGTTTCGATTAAAATATAAGGGATTTAGGAAAACCGGGTAGTCACAAGTAAACTAGGGTTTTTTTTTCCTTTTGATTAGAATTTAGGGTTTCTAATCTTTAAAACAAAAAAATGTCTTAAAACAAAAAATAAAATATAGAAACCGTAATATCCTAAAAGTCGGGGTATCACAACGGGCATTTAATTATTTAAATGGGCTAGTAATAGGGGTTTAAAATAGGAAAATTTGTGAGTCCTCGCATGAGTCTAGTATTACTTCCTCAAATCTCCAATAAATTTGCATTAGCGCGTCTTTCGGAAAACTATCGACGCGCGAGCGGTAAGCACTTAATTAGAACTTATTCACCTTTAATTTCTCAATTAACTTTCTTAATCTACTATTGATCATTCTTAATTTCCCCAAGATAATTACACTCTCGAATAGAATATCACCTCGAAACACATGTACTCATTATTTCTCACTTAAACGAACCTCCAAAAATTAAATTTGGTAACGGGACATTTTAAAAACCATAAGGAAGACATTGTTCCATATGAATGGACTTAAAATGGTTGAAATAAATTATTTGGAGAAAACAGGTGAATAAATATTTAAATAAACTAATAATATTCAATAAAAATAAGAAATTTTTCGGGTCCTCACATCCTCCCCTCCTTAAAAAGAATTTCGCCCTCGAAATTCACACCTAGGACAATATCATTCCCTTCATGGTTAAGCCTATCAGATCAATCAGTAACTTACGTTTTTTTCGAACTTATACTTCACAATTTCTATTCATTCAACTGGCAATCAAACCTTGATTTTTTTTTCCCAATAGGCATTTTAACTTCCGAGTCATAGGGCAACTTAATTGGCCTCATGCCTATCTCATATAGGTAATGTCTTCACTTCTTTAGTGCAAATATTGTAGCCACTAACTCCCAATCATGAGTTAGCTACTTTCTCTCGTGGTATTTTAACTTCCTAGAGGCATATACAATCACCTCATCATGTATTATTAATATACATTCTAAACCATCCTTTGAAACATCTGTATAAATCACAAAGTTACCTCCTCCGCTCGGTAAGGCTAACACAAGTGCATCGGTTGAACATTTTTCACTTTCAAATTCTTCCTCACATTTAGAATCCCAAATAACTTGCCAAGTCTTGCACTCTTAGAAAAATCCTTGATCGAACCAACGGTAATATTTTGCTACCTCTTAGAACTCCAAATTTCGGTAGGATTTTCTGGTCGTTTCCTCTTAACCAGCTTCCACTTTAGCCGAGTCAATAACAATTCCTTCCTTAGATATTATATAACCTAGAAAGGCTATTTCTTCCGATCGAACTCATATTTATTGAACTTAACGAAAGTTGGTGTTCTCTCGGGGTTTGTAAAACTACCATCAGGTATTTTTCATGATATTTTCAAACATTAGAGTATACCGATGTATCATCAATAAATGCCACCATAGATTAATCCAAAAACGGTTTAAAACCCCGATGCATTAAGTCTATAATTGCTACTAGTGCATTAGTCAACCCGTAGGGCGTACTGAAAATTCAAAGTGTCCATGTCTCAAATTGAAAGCAGTCTTAACCACATTAGTTTCTAGGATCCTCATTTGGTAATAGCTCTACTCTAAATCCAACTTGGATAGTATCATGGTTCCTTACAGTTGATCGAATTCTTATCCATGTACGACAAAAGGGTAGTTATTCTTAATGGTCACATCGTTCCAGTCTCGATAGTCTATATATATCCTCAAGCTTCCACTCCAAATATGATATTCGGTTCCTTAATCGTTGGACTCATTAAATCTATCAAATATTTCCTTTCACTAACCCAATTTTCACAATCTTAATATCTCAATTTGGCAATCAAATATTGGGTCCCAACTTCAACCCTAAGTTCTCGATTTTTTTTTCACCGATCCCTGGTCATCTCTGAGACCTCGGGGTTGCCTATGCTCTCAATTACAATTTCGACTACGTCTACTACCGTCCATGTCTTATTACCAATCTAAAAGTGTGGGGAAAAATTTAAATATACATATAAGCCATGAAATCAATTAAAAGCAAAGTACATCACCATACGTTATAGAAAATCATAATAGTTGCATCAAGTTGGGATAGGTTTATCAAATCATTTCAAAAGGAAAAGGGGAAACAACAAGATTATAACAAAACATGCCAAGTTGCCAAGACACAAATTAACAAAAGACTTCCCCTTATACAAAAGATTTAAATCTCCAAAAGTGCCAGTCTAGAATAGGGTAAAACTACAACCGCTATCCCTCGAGTGGAGTTAACCACCCCCACTCGTAAAACTTCCAGCGCTTATTCCCTTCTGCTCTTGATTGCTTGGTGGCGGATCTAGCTGGCCATTGAGTATTTCCTCTTTGTAGAGGTACCAGGGCAATTCGAAAGCATATACTCGGTACTACCGCACCTCAGACATTTTCCTTGCTTTCTCCAGCACTTGGCCTCAGTGTGGTTAATCTTGCCACAGTATCCACAATTTGCGTGAGAAGTGACGGCTTGACCAGTTTGAGGATTTCCTTTGTATTTCTTCTCCAGTTCTACGTTCTTACGTAGCAACTCAGCTTTCTCTGCATATTCTTGTTTCCACCGTCCTTCCCAGTAGTCAGCCAGTTTCTTTCGAAATTCTACCTCGTTTCGAAGAATGTCCCATTCCTTACACATTTCTTCCAAAGTTGTCATCTTACCGGTTGGCTTAAGTCAAGTACTAGCCTGCCAGGCAAATCAAGGATCAAAATAAGTAGCTATCCACAATGGAATCCCTGGCCCTGTCACTCTTTCATTATTTGACTTATAGGTTATTTCACTTATAAATCTTACCTGTTCTCTGCTTAACATGGACAGGCTCTTGAGTCTCTTCAAGATTACTATCATTACTTCTAAATATAATGAAATACGGAGATCTTATTCCTTAAAAGTTCCACATCCTAATTCACTCTCCAATACTCAATTGCAAAGTGCTCGAGAAGAAACCCTAACCTCTTGCTTTCACTAGCACCTTATTTTATCCCCTCAAATCAATTCTACTATTTTGAGGTTAGATCTTCCATGAAACCTAGATAGCCGAACTTCAAGAATCATTCCATTTTTACACATTTCTTGATTCTTAGGTTGGCTTATTGGTCTAGAGCTTTGTTGCTCAACCAACCGTTCTAGGACATCAATCATATGGTCAATAGCAGTAGCTACGTGATTGTTTTCCTTCATTTCTAGGGTTTTGGTTCAGTCCAGCAGTCGTTCCCTAATCATCCCCTTGAGTTTGGGGTTGCGTAACCCCTCGCCCTCGATCCCCTTTCACTTCTTTGGCCACTCATAAATTTAACATTTATAAAGGCATGACATAATATGGGTGCACATAACACGAAGTTTGAAAAGTGACACTTTGATTATGCAAAACGAAAATAAAAGGGAAGACACCGAAATAATCGCAAATGTGTACAACCCAATCATAGGTTTGAACTCATAAAACAATAAAATCAAGCGTCTCATAAATAACGTTCAATTGCTTCACACGGTAGTAAACATAGTCAAGCAAAACACAAAATGCAATGGCCTTTGAATAAGCATCACCCCGACTAACTTTGACAAAACTATTAAAATAGTTTAAATCACTAGCTTAGTGATTGGCGGAGTCTAAAGTCTTAATTACCTCCGTAGGATCATTTTCATTTCTAGCACTAGGAGTTTTAGATCTCATATCCCTTATCGAATATCTTGTCATTCTCCACTTGTTCAACCAAGGTAACACACCCAGCCATTGACTTATCCATCCTGTCTTTAATTTCGGGCACTACCCTAACAAGTCGATTCTTAGCTTTTTAAAGCTTCTCGCAAGGAGCCTTTGTCTTCCTCGCTTCTTAAGTATCTCAATCTCCACTTCAGGAATTCTAGTAGTCTAGGCATTCGCAATTGCCCTCAGTTCTCGATTATCCCCTCGAATCACCCTAATTTCCTCGGATAGCCACTTTTAATGATCGACCACTATTAACATCCCATTATTTGGGCGCGAGCAAGTCCTTTGAATTCACATAAAGTCCTAGTTCTATGAATTGGATTATCTCTCCAATGCTCCCTTAGGTCTTTCTCGATAATGGACCACCGGAAGGCGTCCCGAGACCATTTAATATCACCCTTACCTCCCATAGCTTACCCTTAAAAGTAAAAACTCATGTAGGTCCAGATATATTCAATAAACTAGATCTGATCATTTCGTACTAGCCCACATGTATCACACAAGATCAAGACTCCTTGTCATCCACTAATTCAAACCTAGGTTCTAATTTTCATTTTCACAAGCTGTCACTTAACTTCCCAACCTGTTCCACAGTCCGGTATCCTAAACTTTTAAACCTAGGATACACTACAGAGATCTAAAGCCTAAACTCTGATACCAACTGTGACGCCCCCACTTCTCCCTAAGGCAAACCAAAGGGTATCCGCGGGACGCCTGCCCAGCTCTCGCCAGGACTCAAGACAATTCCCGTTCAAGCTTAATGAAATACCAGCCATCACGATGATATAAGTAAGAAAGGGAGGTCATTCCCATAAATAACATTCAAACTTACATCACGAGTTCCAAAATACGTCAAGTATCCAATCCTTACATCAAGTTCTCAAAGGTTACATCAAATCCCAACATATACAACAATCAAGAGTCTAACTCAGTACATTGAAAAACCCTAATATAAAAGTACATTCAAAAGGGGTTTCTCCGAGGTTCACTCTAGATCCATCCCTGTTAAGGAAAACAAATCTACAGGGTGAGCAAAAACGCTCGTGAGGCCAAGAACACACATGCAGTCACGTTGTTCGAGTAACAATCCCAATTTAATAAGTAGAGCAATAATATTGCAATAAATAACAATTTGAGTGAGAAAAATAAACAAAAACAATTCAAGGATATAGGAGCTCTCAGGAGCTATTTTTCACTTGCACGATCACAAACCTCCACGAGTTGGCACTCCGTCAATCGGGTAGGTTTAGTCCGTAGAACTTCACTTATCATGTCCTCTTTCACCTTACATACCCCTGTATCAGGCCCGCCTGTCGTTTGTTTGAGGCAATACTGCTCGAGTATGCCAAGCAAGATCTCTTAATAGATCAAGCTTTTGTTTTCTCATGGTTCGCCAATGAGCCCGACCAAGCTCATGCCGGCTCGAATCCAAGGTGATGTGTACTGAATTAGCATTTAGCCAAAACACAAAAGTTGCAGTGCTATGTCTTAGCTTTCCAACGCCCCTAGAATCACCTCGATTGGACTTTGGTAGCCTGAGTTATGGTTGTTTACGTATAGTGCGGTTAACTAGCCCGAATGTGAGATTCTGGTTCTGTAAATGGCAATTTTGACTTAGATACACTACAAACTGGACTGAGTTCAACAAAGTTGTAGGCTTTTGTCTTAGCTTCGAAACGGTATAAATTTCACCCCAATCCGATAAGCGTAGCTTTGGTTGTGTCCGTTACGCAAAACAACGTCAAATCTGTCTTTTGTTTCTTGACTCAACCTTCATTTCTGCACATGCTCCTAGCTTGATTTTGTACTTGTATGATTTGGAGCCTATGGAATGGCTATTGAAATGCGATGATTTTGTGTATGACTTTGGGATTGATTAAGGAAAAGAATGAAGCCATAAATGGCTGGAAAAGAGGTAAATACAAAGGGCGCGCTGCCCAAATTTACGCTCAAGAACTAGGTAGATATACTTGTGACTTGAGTGAGGCTTGAGAGTGAATACCACGTGAACCATCTAGGGTATTTGCGTCTTCTTTATCGAGGTACATAAGTTAGAATTCGGTCGAAACTTGTACTCTTGGAAAAATGAAATTTTCGACTAATAGAAATACGTTTTCTTTGTCACTTCGACTCAAATGGAGATTTTAAAGTTTTATGAGTGAGCATAAGTTTTACAAATATTTTACTCATATCCTTTGGTTTAAATGTATTCTTTTCACTCTCAAAACCATATTTATACCTTGTACTAGTACGTATTCGAATTTTCTTTGAATCACTTACATCTTTGATGGTTGAAACATAATGTGTTCTTTTGATTATATTAGGGTTCCTTGGTGATTGAGGGTGTTATCCGAAAGGATACTTTGGACGTTATTTTGCGTAAATAGGTGATTGTTCCTTGTTTGTTATATTTTCATTGACTATGTGGCTTGTTCTTGATTATATGACTTGTTATGAACGAATGATAACATGTTAAATGTTTTCAATGATTGCTTAAAATGAGTTTTCTAGGCGAGTGTGTACTTTATTGCACTCGACCTAAATGAATGTGAAATTTTTAATGATTAAATAATTAAATGCTAGTTGCGCATGAATATAAGCCGTTTGGCTGAATTGGGTCCTTGCCCTTCGTTACTGATAGACTCGAGTCAGAAGCGGACTCGGTCGGGCGATTTAGTGACCCTGGGTGAACGTTTGGTATACTCGAGTATTACCTTGTAGTCTGGTGGAGCCTGGCCAACGTCCAGGAGGGGGTGAATGAAATGAATGAATGAATGTCAATGCAAATAATGGTTTTACTTATCGAAATGCATTTTCAAATGATTGGAGGAATAAGGGAATGAAAGGAGAATGAACGAATGAATGAACGAATGGCTCCCTGTGAGCCCGTATCCTTTTAATGAATGTTATTATCGCTTTATATTGTCATGTTTCTTGAATTACTTGCTATCTATGGTTAATGTATTCAACTGTTTGTTTGTTTGTGTGTTTGGAATCTCACTGAGTTTCTAGCTCATTCCGTTAGTTTTGCTTTCCTTAACAGGGCATGCGAGCAAGGACGAGAGTTCTGTATAGACTAGCCTAGTCTAGTTCTTTTGATCCTTTTGTAATGGTTCTCACCCTAGCATTTGGCAAGGGTTGGATGTATGAAGAATTGAGAACTTTTGTACATTTGATTTTGTAATTCCTTTTGAGATAGAAATGTCTAAGTATATGTTCTAAGCTTGGAATCGTTATTATACTTTGCCTTGTGGTTTTGTTTCGATTTTATCTGAGGTGAATGACTGAGTCCTGGCGAGAGCTGGGCAGGCGGTCCGCCGAACCCTTTGATTCGCCTTAGGGGTGGGTAGGGCTGTCACAGGTGGTATCAGAGCCTGCTTCGCGTGGTCTCTGCGCGGAGTGAACTTGGGCTAAGTGGTGAATAAGTATGAAGGATTAAGTGCTCGTTGAGCTTAAGCTATGGAGTCATGAATTGTTATTAGGCCTTAAATCTTTCTCCTGGTAATTGAGGACAATTGATAGGTACGTTAGGTAGGAATCTCGATTGTAGATAGTTTACTCTTGGGACTGGCCAGCTCGAGATGTGAATTATCTTATTTCGGATTCTCGTACCCGAGTACTCCAGAGTTGAAGCGGTACTAAGTACTTAAGACTTGCAGTTTGGGAACATTAACAGGCTTTGTTTGACTAGAATGAGTACAAGATGTGATACCCCAACTTTTAGGATACTATTGTTGTTTAGTTTCAAAAGGAAAAAAAATATTATGCTTCCTTTAGTTTATTTTTATTTTAAGATATTGTTTTGTTTTAAAGACTAGAAACCCTAAAGTCTAATCAAAACCCTAGTTTTTACTTGTGACTAACCCTTTTCTAAAATTTTTCATATTTCAACCGAAACCCTAAATTCAATTTGTGGAATTGTAAAATCCCTCACGTTTTCTTAAAAATGCCCTTTTAATTGGAAATTATGATTTTATAATAGCCCTACCACCCAATCACCCCACAATAAGTGCAAATGAACATGAAAGTAAAGGTTTTCACTTTTCGTTTTCAAGTTGGAGCAAGTTAGGGTTTTCACGTTTTTCCGTAGGGTGATTCTTCGGTATGGAGTAAGCATCAAATTTGGTACTTAAGAGTGACTTTTAGGTGAGAAATAATATGTGATTAGAAGCAATGATAAAAAGTTAGTGAATAGGAAGTAAAAACCCTAATGCGTGTGATTTAAGGAAAAACGGTGCGAACCGACGTGTACCGTGTACTACCGATTGAACCCACCACTTGATCACCACTTTCTTACCATACAAGCTCATTAATATTTGAGCAAAATATCTCCTTACTTCCAGCTGGCTTTGACCGAAATTTAGGGCTAAAAATGCAAGGAAAGAAAAAGAAATTTTGGTTGGCTTTGGTGGTGACAAGTGTCACTCACCTATGACCACTTGACCAAGCCAAAAGTCCAACCTTCTTATCCTCCATTTTGTTCCATTCCCCTTCATTTTTCCGCTGGTTGGCCGAGACAAGAGAGGAGAAAGAGAGAGCAAGAAACAACCTTCCTTCATCTTGAGTTTGAGCCATCCAAGTGAGGAAACAAAATTCTAAACCGATTAATTTGTGAGTTGTGACCTTGGGAAGCTAGGGGAAACAAAAATTTCAAGAGGAGGTGAAGTATTACTCTTGTAAGCTTCTTTTGTTGAGGTATAAGGCCTAACCATGGCTTTGGTCCTTTTATTTTTGCTTAAGTTGTTATATAACTCATATTTTGGTTAGATTAGTAGTTATCCAAGTTGTTGGGATGAATTTGAGGTGATGAATGTAAGTTAGGGTTTGATGATTTTCTGCCTAAACTTGTTGTATGGATAATATATGTTGTATCTAAGCTTATATAAGAGGTTGTGGTGATGATTGGATCAAGAAATGAAGAAAGTTTCCATTGAAAACGAAAAATTCCAGATTTCTGGAAAAATGTAGCCCTGTTCTGTCCGGTTCCAGTTCGTGATTTTAGAGCCCGAATTAGGATTAGCATAAAACATAAAAGTTGTATAGAATAATGTTTTATAGTTGTCTACAAAATTTCAGATCAATCGGAGCAACGTACCCTGTGAAAAGACCAAAAAATACCCTCACTGCCCTAGGATGTTTCCAGTGATCCGGTTTAGATAGTTCATCTAGTTGACCGAGTCTATTCACTATGATCCGTACTGATTTAGCCATTTTCGAGAACATGAAAGTTTTAGTAATCTGTCTTAGCTTTTCAACGCCTCAAAGAACTCCTTAAACGGACTTTGGTAGCCTGAGATATGGGCATTTAAATGTAGTACGGTTAATCAGCTGATTAGTTGGAATTTGGTTCTATAAATTGGAAATTTGACTGGGTTACACTGGAAATTTGACTAAGTGATCTTCATGAAAGTTGTAGGCCTTCGTCTTAGCTTCAAAATGGTATAAGTTTCACCCCAATCCGATAAGCGTAGCTTAGGTTGTATCCGTTACGTAAAACTCTATCAAATCTGTCTTTTACTAAAGCTCATTTCCGCACTTGTTATTAGTTTGATTTTTGTCCTTGTATTGTCTTGAGCCTATGGAATGGCTATTGAAATTAGATTGTTGTGTGTGTACCTTTGGGTTTGAATGAGGAAAATAATGAAGCCATAAATGGCTGGAAATAGGAAAATACAAAGGGCATGCTGCCCAAATTTACGCTCGAGGACTAGAGAAATATACTTACGACTTGAGTAAGGGTTAAGAGTGATTACTACTTGAACTATCTAGGATACTTGCATCTTCTTGTTCCGAGGTATATAAGTAAGGATTTGGCCGAACTTGTACCCTTGGAAAATAAAATAATGACTGCTCGAAGTATGTTTTCCTTGTACTTTCGACTCAAATGGCATTTCCAAGTATAAATGTTACAAAGTTATATAGTTTGAAAAGCGAGCGAGTGTTTCACGAATATTCTCCAAGTGAATTTCTATTTCTTGATTCTTACTGAACGAAACGTCTAAGGTTCGAACCTTAGTCGATTTTTAAAGTTCTGAAACAAAGTTTTATCGCAGATTTGGACTCCGAACCCAGAGTATAAACCAGACGTGATTACTAGGGGAACTTCATTTTGGTGAGTGCTTTCAAATACCGAATTGAACTTGATACTTGTATTTGAGACGTGACCAATGTGATTACATGTTGTATACATGAATTGTTAGGGCGAGAGTGTACTTTATCGCACTTGCCCTCATTTGATATACTTGTTTACTGTTGAAATTTATTTGATATACTTGTTTATGATGTGTGCACTTCCTGGAATTCCAAAAATCCTGCGGCAAGTTACTCTGGTCGAGCCGGCAAGGGTTTGGTCGATTGGGTAACGAACCCTGAGTCTCTTGATTGTCGAGTGGAGTGATATCTCCTCGACTAATCGGTATACTCGAGTATTACCACCCGTGTTTATTAAGGATTTTGGGCCCAGTAGGGGGTGTGAATGGTGGACGGAGAGTAGTGTAAGTGGTGCTCTACTGGATTGGTTCCTTTACTTGGAAGTTGACGGAGTGTCAACTATTACATGATCAAGCTCCTGATGATGAAATGGGAAGTTGGCTCCTGAGAGCCATCCATATCCTTATGCTTTGGAATGATTATTGTTTATTGGATTATTGTTTCTTCTGAAAACTTTTACACTCGCTCATTTTGAGATTGCTACTTGACGTATTATTGCTCACTTTTATGAACTCTTCATGCTCGTTACTTTGCTATATCGAAAACTTGTACATATAAATAATGGTCAATTTGCTATTTGGAACCTCACTGGGCTTTTAGCTCATTCCACTCCATTTGTTTTCCTTTCAGGGGTACGAACGAGGCGTGACATATGTAAAGACTAGCGTAGACTAGTTGTTTTTGACTTTTGACTTGTACTCGCGCTATTACTCGAATAGAATGTTTTGTATCTGGATTGTATACACTTTGAACCAGTTTGGGTATATTGAGATTTTGAATCTTGATTGTGCATCAATGTAAATTATAAACTTGAATTGCGATGTTATTTCTTGTCGACGGTTGTATGCACGTGATACGAGGGAGTGAGTCCTGGTGAGAGTTGGGCAGGCGGTCCACTAAACCCTAGGGTACGCCCAGGGGGAGATGGGGCCGTCACAGATGGTATCAGAGCTCCTATTGAGCTCGTGCCGGGAGAGGGTTCTCGGACTGTGGGGATTGACTTGTTAAGTGTGAAACAATTGTCTATTGTTGGGGACCTTAGATATGTATGTTGGGTAGGAATCTCTAATACGGGTGATTTGCTCTTGAGCCTGGCCAGGTTGAGTGGTGAATTACCATATTTTTGGATTCTTGTCCCTGAGTACCAAAGAGTGATACCTTTACGATAAGTTGAGATCACGCGTAATATTAGGATAAGTTTGGATGGCGAAAGCAAAGGCACGGGGAATGCGAATAGTCTGGACTTGAAATATATTGAAGATATTCGTGGGATTTGGGATCCTTATTATTCACGTGCTTCGAGTTTTGATTAAGTGTAGTGCTTGAGCAATACCTAGGGTTAATGTCCTATAGGTTATGTGACTTGTTTGCTATGTATATAAAGAACCTGTTTATTATGCGTTTTATTGCCTCTGTTTATCCTTTTGAAATGTGCTACATGAGCCATACCTTACCTTGTTTACATGTTTATAGTTGGTTAAACCCAAAACATGGAGGGTAGAAGAAGTCAAGCCAGGGGAACTAACCGAGGACGTGGTCCTAGTCGTGGCCGTAGGGGTAGACAAGCACAGGAATCGGTGCAAGAACCGAGAGAGGAGAGAGAGGCAACGATTGAGCCACAACCTGGACCCCAGGCTGTAGGGGGAGATCAAGTGGCAACTGCAATCCAACAAATGACTAATATTCTGGCCCGTTTAGTGGAACAACAGGGTCAAGCCCCTGTAAATCAACCTAGGGACCCTGATATGGGGCAAGATAGGGCTCTGGAGAGATTCCAAAAGTTCTCTCCACCTAAGTTCTTGGGAGGACCAGACCCGGAGGGAGCCGAGAGATGGCTAGAGGCCATGATCAATATCTTTGCCGCTTTGAACTATGTGGAGGATAGACAAGTGCACTTTGCCGTTTTTCAATTTGAAGGTCCGGCCAGGGCTTGGTGGAATGTGGTTCAAGCTAAGTGGGAGAGAGAGGGGACCGCATAGACGTGGATGAATTTCGTGCGAGAGTTTAATGAAAAATACCTCCCACCTATTGTCCAGGAGAAAAGAGAAGATGATTTTATTAAGTTTCGGCAGGGAACTTTGAGTATAGCTGAGTATGAAACCCAATTTACGAAATTGTCTAAATTTGCTCCTGAACTGATAGCTACGGAGCAAAGAAGAGTCCGGAGGTTTGTGCAAGGGCTCAATGTGGAGATACAAGAGGCCTTAGCGGCAGCCCAGATTAATACATTTACAGAGGTCTTGGAGAAGGCCCAACGAATAGAAATTGCTAGGGCACAAGTGAGAGCTTTTCATGCAAAAAGGAAAGGTGCGTCTGGTGGAAGTCAAAGGCAAGGACAAGTTGATTTAGACATGCCACCCTCTAAGATGGGTCGAGGAGATGGTGGTGAGAAAGTGTCAGGGACGTCTAAGGAAATTACTCCAAGAGGAGCCTCGCATGGCAGGGAACAAGCAAGAGGTGCCTCACAAGGAGGTCAAACTCGAGTATCTTGTGAGTACTGTGGGATGGCCAATCATACGGAGAATGATTGTTGGCGAAAGGCAGGAAAATGTTTATGGTGTGGTAGTGCCGAGCACCAGCTTGCAACTTGTCCCCGTAGATCACACCTAAACCCTAAACAAGCAAATGTAGGAGGGGCTAAGCCAAGAGTGCCAGCTAGAGTGTACGCCTTGGATCAACAGGCATTACCTGAATCATCAGAGATAGTAGAAGGTACGATTCGTGATTTCTATTGTTAAGCTAAATTTTGGCTACAGTGAGACCTGAGAGCTAGAAATGGATATACAAGAAAATACCCTTCGCTATTTAGGAGTGCATGGATGAATTTCGAGGACGAAATTCTTTTAAGGAGGGGAGATTGTGATACCCCAACTTTTAGGATACTATTGTTGTTTAGTTTCAAAAGAAAAAAAAATATTATGCTTCCTTTAGTTTATTTTTATTTTAAGATATTGTTTTGTTTTAAAGACTAGAAACCCTAAAGTCTAATCAAAACCCTAGTTTTTACTTGTGACTAACCCTTTTCTCAAATTTCTCATATTTCAACCGAAACCCTAAATTCAATTTATGAAATTATAAAATCCCTCACGTTTTCTTAAAAATGCCCTTTTAATTGGAAATTATGATTTTATAATATCCCTACCACCCAATCACCCCACAATAAGTGCAAATGAACATGAAAGTAAAGGTTTTCACTTTTCGTTTTCAAGTTGGAGCAAGTTAGGGTTTTCACGTTTTTCCGTAGGGTGATTCTTCGGTATGGAGTAAGGATTAAATTGGTACTTAAGAGTGACTTTTAGGTGAGAAATAATATGTGATTAGAAGCAATGATAAAAAGTTAGTGAATAGGAAGTAAAAACCTTAGTACGTGTGATTTAAAGAAAACGGTGCGAACTGACGTGTACCGTGTACTACCGATTGAACCCACCACTTGATCACCACTTTCTTACCATACAAGCTCATTAATATTTGAGCAAAATATCTCCTTATTTCCAGCTGGCTTTGACCGAAATTTAGGGCTAAAAATGCAAGGAAAGAAAAAGAAATTTTGGTTGGCTTTGGTGGTGACAAGTGTCACTCACCTATGACCACTTGACCAAGCCAAAAGTCCAACCTTCTTATCCTCCATTTTGTTCCATTCCCCTTCATTTTTCTGCTGGTTGGTCGAGACAAGAGAGGAGAAAGAGAGAGCAAGAAACAACCTTCCTTCATCTTGAGTTTGAGCCACCCAAGTGAGGAAACAAAATTCTAAACCGATTAATTTGTGAGTTGTGACCTTGGGAAGCTAGGGGAAACAAAAATTTCAAGAGGAGGTGAAGTATTACTCTTGCAAGCTTCTTTTGTTGAGGTATAAGTTCTAACCATGGCTTTGGTCCTTTTATTTTTGCTGAAGTTGTTATATAACTCATATTTTGGTTAGATTAGTAGTTATCCAAGTTGTTGGGATGAATTTGAGGTGATGAATGCAAGTTAGGGTTTGATGATTTTCTACCTAAACTTGTTGTATGGATAATATATGTTGTATCTAAGCTTATATAAGAGGTTGTGGTGATGATTGGAGCAAGAAATGAAGAAAGTTTCCATTGAAAACGAAAAATTCCAGATTTCTGGAAAAATGTAGCCCTGATCTGTCCGGTTCCAGTTGGTGATGTTAGAGGCCGAATTAGGCTTAGCATAAAACATGAAAATTGTAGAGAATGATGTTATATAGTTTTGTACAAAATTTCAACTCAATCGGAGTAATGTAACCTGTAAAAAGACCAAAATACCCTCGCTGCCCAAGGATATTTCCAGTGATCCGTTTTAGACAGTTCATCTAGTTGACCGTGTCTATTCACTATGATCCGTGCTGATTTAGCCATTTTCCAAAACATGAAAGTTTTAGTACTCTGTCTTATCTTTTCAACGCTTCAATGAAATCCTTAAACGGACTCTGGTAGCCTGAGATATGGGCATTTAAATGTAGTACAGTTAATCAGCCAATTAGTTGGAATTTGGTTCTGTAAATTGGGAATTTGACTGGGTTACACTGGAAATTTGACTAAGTGATCTTCATGAAAGTTGTAGGCCTTCGTCTTAGTTTCAAAATGGTATAAGTTGTACCCCAATCCGATAAGCATATCTTAGGTTGTGTCCGTTACGCAAAACTCTATCAAATCTGTCTTTTACTAAAGCTCATTTCCGCACTCGTTATTAGTTTGATTTTTGTCCTTGTATTGTCTTGAGCCTATGGAATGGCTATTGAAATTAGATTGTTGTGTGTGCACCTTTGGCTTTGAATGAGGAAAATAATGAAGCCATAAATGGCTGGAAATAGGAAAATATAAAGGGCATGCTGCCCAAATTTACGCTCGAGGACTAGAGAAATATACTTGCGACTTGAGTAAGGGTTAAGAGTGATTACTACTTGAACTATCTAGGATACTTGCATCTTCTTGTTCCGAGGTATATAAGTAAGGACTTGGCCGAACTTGTACCTTTGGGAAATAAAATAATGACTGCTCGAAGTATGTTTTCCTTGTACTTTCGACTCAAATGGCATTTTCAAGTATAAATGTTACAAAGTTATATAGTTTGAAAAGCGAGCGAGTGTTTCACGAATATTCTCCAAGTGAATTTCCATTTCTTGATTCTTATTGAACGAAACGTCTAAGTTTCGAACCTTAGTCGATTTTTTAAAGTTCTGAAAGAAAGTTTTATCGCAGATTTGGACTTTGAACCCGGAGTATAAAGTATAAACCAGACGTGATTACTAGGGGCACTTCATTTTGGTGAGTGCTTTCAAATACCGAATTGAACTTGATACTTGTATTTGATACGTGACCAATGTGATTACATGTTGTATACGTGAATTGTTAGGGCGAGAGTGTACTTTATCGCACTTGCCCTTATTTGATATATACTTGTTTATTGTTGAAATTGATTGATATACTTGTTTATGATGTGCGCACTTCCTGGAATTCCAGAAACCCTGCGGCAAGTTACTCGGGTCGAGCCGGCAAGGGCTTGGTCGATTGGGTAACGAACCCTGGGTCTCTTGATTGTCGAGTGGAGTGATATCTCCTCGACTAATCGGTATACTCGAGTATTACCACCCGTGTTTATTGAGGATTTTGGGCCCAGTAGGGGGTGTGAATGGTGGACGGAGAGTAGTGTAAGTGGTGCTCTACTGGATTGGTTCCTTTACTTGAAAGTTGACGGAGTGTCAACTATTATGTGATCAAGCTCCTGATGATGAAATGGGAAGTTGGCTCCTGAGAGCCATCCGTATCCTTATGCTTTGGAATGATTATTGTTTATTGGATTATTGTTTCTTCTGAAAACTTTTACACTCGCTCATTTTGAGATTGCTACTTGACGTATTATTGCTCACTTTTATGAACTCTTCATGCTCGTTACTTTGCTATATCGAAAACTTGTACATATAAATAATGGTCAATTTGCTATTTGGAACCTCACTGGGCTTTTAGCTCATTCCACTCCATTTGTTTTCCTTTCAGGGGTACGAGCGAGGCGTGAGATATGTAAAGACTAGCGTAGACTAGTTGTTTTTTACTTTTGACTTGTACTCGCGCTATTACTCGAATAGAATGTTTTGTATCTGAATTGTATACTCTTTGAACCAGTTTGGGTATATTGAGGTTTTGTATCTTGATTGTGCATCAATGTAAATTATAAGCTTGAATTGCGATGTTATTTCTTGTCGACGGTTGTATGGACGAGATACGAGGGAGTGAGTCCTAGCGAGAGCTGGGTAGGCGGTCCGCTAAACCCTAGGGTACGCTCAGGGGGAGGTGGGGCCGTCACACAAGAGGTCAACGGACGTTTAGTTCAAATAGAAAGTGAAGTGGGAGATCGGACGGGGGCTATTTTAACCAAGTGTGAAACGGCTTGTCGTGTTATCTTCTTGTTTTGTCTTTGTATTGCTACCGTGTGTATTTGGCTTGTGGCATGTTAATATCCACATGTATAGTACTTGTTGCATTTGATCTTGTCTACTTGATATGTTTTTTGTGAACTTGGTGTGTTAAATTTTGCCGTTCTAGTCAATTTACTTTGTTACATACTAAATCACCTTTTGAAAAACAAAAGAGAGAAAAGGGAATGGAGGGGAGACGTAGTCGTGGACGTGGAGCTAGTCGTGGCCGTAGGGCTAGGCAAGCTCAAGAACCGAGAGAAGAAAGAGAAACAGTGGCCGAGCAAGAACATGGACCGAGGGTTGAGGCCGGAGATAAAATGGTGATGGCGATGCAACAAATAACAAATATCCTAGCACGACTGGTAAATCAACAAGGTCAAATGCCAGTGAATCAACCCCGGAATCCTAAGATAGGAGAGGATAGGGCTATTGAGAAGTTCCAAAAGTTTTTACCTCCGAAATTTCAAGGAGGGCCTGATCCGGATATAGCTGAACAGTGGTTGGAGGCAATGATTAATATCTTCGCGGCTTTGAATTACACGGAGCAAAGACAAGTAAATTTTGTTGTATTTCAATTCTGTGACAGGCCCACCTCCCCCTAAGGCGAACCAGAGGGTTCGGCGGGCCGCCTGCCCGGCTCTCGCCGGGACTCAGTCGTTCACTACATTCCTCAAACAGATTACAAGAATAAACCTCAAATATTACAATATAAATCTCCAATATACATCAAATTCTCCAAAAATTACATGTCATAAGCAAAGCGGAAATAATTCCCAACTATACATAAAATGATTTCCAAATCCAAATTGTACAAAACATAGGCCATCCAGTCACGTGCACAAGTACTACAAGTCCTTCCTTCGCCTTGAGCCCTGTGGAGGGGAATAAAATATTTTTGGGGTGAGCTAGAAGCTCAGCGAGTAACCAGTAAAATCATTAAACAAATATATTTCACAATGTTGCATTTCGATGATGTCATGATTCAGAGATCAAATGTTCGTTTAGTGCTCTCGTGAGCCAGGGAAATCATAGCACTTGAACACCCAACGCTCAAATAGATCATTTAACATTAACATTAACATGAAGAGGGAGCCCCTTCTTGAGCTCCAGATAAACATGAACATAAACAAACGGAGGAGACGTTGGTGTTCAGCACAAGACTCCCCAAGTACTCATTTCAAGCCAAAACATGTCATGAACTCACATGCAAGCACGCATGATATGAAGTCGAGTAAATAATGCAAGAAACATTTCATAAGAAGCTTTAACAATAGTTTGGGGTCACTCACCTCCATGGCTCAGGAACCATCCATCATATATCATTGCCTTGCTCAAATCCAAGTCTTAGTTCACAAACTCAATGCAAACAAGTCCATTCAAAATTCGGACAACATTTCCCTTAAATTTCTTTACTTTTCCAGCCATCAAGGCTTCATTATTTCCTCAGCCAGTCCCAAAGGTACACACACAACAACAAGTTCATCTAATAGTCATTCAGCAAGCTCCAAGTAGTACTAGTACAAGTCAAGCTAGGGAAAAGTTCGGAAATGAAAGTTAAGCTCAAAACCAGAAAAACAGTTTTGACGTCATTTTGCGGTAATGGTACCAAAGGCGCTACGAGTATCGGATGGAGGTCCAAGACCCACCGTTTCGAAGCTAAGAACCAGGGCTACAACAATGTAGAAGGTCACTCAGTCCAAATCCTAGTACAACTAGGTCAAATATGCAGAATACCAAACCAGAACCGTAATTGCAGGTTTACAAATTACACTATGCTGTAATTAGTCCAACTCAGTCTATACAGGTCCGAATGCAGAAATTCCAAAGGAATATGATAGCTAGGACATCAAGCTACATTTCATCAGAAGACCTCAACCACCAAATCCAAAGAAATTCTAGTCAAAACCAATTACAAACGCAGTTCGGCCATCCTGAAGAACCCAGAACAGCAACAGTAAAATCGACATATCTCACTCTACACTACTCCAAATGACCTGAAATTTTGTAGGTCCCTCTAAAATGTCATTCCCTACAACTTTCATGTTTTGAGTCAAGGCCAATTCGGCCTCTATCTAGGACCAAAAATTTCGGACAGAATGTAGCTTCAAGAACCCTAGATTTTTCAATTTTCTTCCAAAACAGAAATTGGTTGCAATTGTCCACTTTTTCCACCTTCTAGCTTCATTACATAACATTTCCAATCATCATACAAGGCCACAACATCATGTTCATATTAAACCAGAAAATTCCTCAATAAAATAAAAACTTCACCAATTCATCTCAAACCAAGAAACAAACCACAAATTTCAGCACTTTAGCCACCACTAGGCACAAATTAAGCATCATTAGGTGTAGGAGAAAGTTCATATACCACTCACCTAGTAAACAAGAGAGGGAGAGTTGTAGGACACCTTAGCTTCTCCGAAAAACTTCACCAAATCACTCACTAGCACCAAATGGACGGATTGTATGGAGTAGAAACAAATTTCAGCACTTGGGTTGGATGATTTGAGCTAGATGTTAGCTAAAATGGTGAAGAGCTCTCTTCCTTTCTTCCTTAAGGTTGGTCGGCCAAAGAAGAGAAAGAAATGGTGATTTTTGTGGCAAATTTGAGATATTTAATCAACAATTAGTAAGAAAGGTCAAAAGTCAAACAAGTCAAATAAGTGGCAACCTCTCTTAAAGTGACACATGTCACTTCATTAATGCAACTCTATCCTTTTGTCTATCCAATAAAAATATCTTAACACTTTGTAAAATAATATCACTTAATACAAAATTCCAACAAGTTGTCAAAAATATAATGCATTTACCGCACTTGCGGGTCCCACGTCCAAAATACGCTTTTAATTTCTCAAAAACTAATCGATACTAGAAAAATCATTTTCAAACTATCTTTGCTCATAAAATTTATCTGGGGAATTTTTATAACAAAGAAAATGTAGAAAAGGCGGGCGATTAAATAAAATAAACCCTAGAAAACTAGAAAATTTCCGGGTTCTCACACTCATATTTTTCGGGGCGTCACAAACTCCCCTCCTTAAAAGAATGTCGTCCTCGACATTCCCTCTTGTACTAATCAAGTCAAGACATCCCGCAAGAATCACTAATACTTCAAACCAAACCCACAGTCCGGCATCCTAAACTTCAAGCCTAGGATACACTATAGAGATCTGAAGCCTAAGCTCTGATACCAACTGTGACAGCCCCACCTCCCCCTAAGGCGAACCAGAGGGTTCGGCGGGCCGCCTGTCCGGCTCTCGCCGGGACTCAGTCGTTCACTACATTCCTCAAACAGATTACAAGAATAAACCTCAAATATTACAATATAAATCTCCAATATACATCAAATTCTCCAAAAATTACATGTCATAAGCAAAGCGGAAATAATTCCCAACTATACATAAAATGATTTCCAAATCCAAATTGTACAAAACATAGGCCATCCAGTCACGTGCACAAGTACTACAAGTCCTTCCTTCGCCTTGAGCCCTGTGGAGGGGAATAAAATATTTTTGGGGTGAACTAGAAGCTCAGCGAGTAACCAGTAAAATCATTAAACAAATATATTTCACAATGTTGCATTTCGATCATTTCGATGATGTCATGATTCAGAGATCAAATGTTCGTTTAGTGCTCTCGTGAGCCAGGGAAATCATAGCACTTGAACACCCAACGCTCAAATAGATCATTTAACATTAACATTAACATGAAGAGGGAGCCCCTTCTTGAGCTCCAGATAAACATGAACATAAACAAACGGAGGAGACGTTGGTGTTCAGCACAAGACTCCCCAAGTACTCATTTCAAGCCAAAACATGTCATGAACTCACATGCAAGCACGCATGATATGAAGTCGAGTAAATAATGCAAGAAACATTTCATAAGAAGCTTTAACAATAGTTTGAGGTCACTCACCTCCATGGCTCAGGAACCATCCATCATATATCATTGCCTTGCTCAAATCCAAGTCTTAGTTCACAAACTCAATGCAAACAAGTCCATTCAAAATTCGGACAACATTTCCCTTAAATTTCTTTACTTTTCCAGCCATCAAGGCTTCATTATTTCCTCAGCCAGTCCCAAAGGTACACACACAACAACAAGTTCATCTAATAGTCATTCAGCAAGCTCCAAGTAGTACTAGTACAAGTCAAGCTAGGGAAAAGTTCGGAAATGAAAGTTAAGCTCAAAACCAGAAAAACAGTTTTGACGTCATTTTGCGGTAATGGTACCAAAGGCGCTACGAGTATCGGATGGAGGTCCAAGACCCACCGTTTCGAAGCTAAGAACCAGGGCTACAACAATGTAGAAGGTCACTCAGTCCAAATCCTAGTACAACTAGGTCAAATATGCAGAATACCAAACCAGAACCGTAATTGCAGGTTTACAAATTACACTATGCTGTAATTAGTCCAACTCAGTCTATACAGGTCCGAATGCAGAAATTCCAAAGGCATATGATAGCTAGGACATAAAGCTACATTTCATCAGAAGACCTCAACCACCAAATCCAAAGCAATTCCAGTCAAAACAGACAATTACAAACGCAGTTCGGCCATCCTGAAGAACCCAGAACAGCAACAGTAAAATCGACATATCTCATTCTACACTACTCCAAATGACCTGAAATTTTTTAGGCACCTCTAAAATGTCATTCCCTACAACTTTCATGTTTTGAGTTAAGGCCAATTCGGCCTCTATCTAGGACCAAAAATTTCGGACAGAATGTAGCTTCAAGAACCCTAGATTTTTCAATTTTCTTCCAAAACAGAAATTGGTTGCAATTGTCCACTTTTTCCACCTTCTAGCTTCATTACATAACATTTCCAATCATCATACAAGGCCACAACATCATGTTCATATTAAACCAGAAAATTCCTCAATAAAATAAAAACTTCACCAATTCATCTCAAACCAAGAAACAAACCACAAATTTCAGCACTTTAGCCACCACTAGGCACAAATTAAGCATCATTGTGACAGCCCCACCTCCCCCTAAGGCGAACCAGAGGGTTCGGCGGGCCGCCTGCCCAGCTCTCACCGGGACTCAGTCGATCACTACAGTCCTCAAACAAGTACAAGAATAAACCTCAAATATTACAATATAAATCTCCAATATACATCAAATTCTCCAAAAATTACATGTCACAAATGCAGCGGAAACAATTCCTAACTATACATAAAATGATTCCAAATCAAAACTGTACAAAACATAGGCCATCCAATCACGTGCACAAGTACTATAAGTCCTTCCTTCGCCTTGAGCCCTGTGGAGGGGAATAAAATATTTTTGGGGTGAGCTAGAAGCTCAGCGAGTAACCAGCAAAATCATTAAGCAAATATATTTCACAATGTTGCATTTCGATGATTTCGATGATGTCATGATTCAGAGATCAAATGTCCGTTTAGTGCTCTCGTGAGCCAGTGAAATCATTGCACTAGAACACCCAACGCTCAAATAGATCATAACACACGAACAGAGAGAGGAAGCCCCTTTTTGAGCTCCAGATAACCATGAACATGAACCACAAACAGAATGGAGACGTTGGTGTCCAGCACAAGACTTTCCCAGAACTCATTGAAGCCAAAATCATATCATGAATTCACATGCAAGCACGCATGAGATGCAATCGAATAAATAATGCAAGAAACATTTCACAAATAACTTTGGAAATAGTTTAGGGTCACTCACCTCCATGGCTCAGAAACCATCCATCATATAGCATTGCCTTGCTCAAATCCAAGTCTTAGATCACAAACCCAATGCAACAAGTCCCTTCAAAGTTCGGACAGCATTTCCCCATAAATTCATCCTTTCCATCCTACAATCAAACCCAACCACATAGCAATTAACCACAATTGCTCAAAACTAGAAAACAGTTTTGACGTCCTTTTGCGGTAATGGCACCAAAGGCGCTACGATTGTCGGATGAAGGTGAAAAACCCACCGTTTCGAAGCTAAGAACCAGGGCTACAACAATGTAGAAGGCCACTCAGTCCAAATCCTAGCACAACTAAGTCATATATGCCAAATACCAAACCAGAATCGTAATTGCAGGTTCCCAAATCACACAAAACTGTAATACGTCTATCTCAGCCAACACAGGTCCAATTGCATTGATTCCAAATGCACATGAAAGCTAAGACATCAAGCCTACATTTCATCAGAAGACACCAACAACCAAATCCAAACCAATTCCAGTCAAAACAGACAATTACTATCGCAGTTCGCACATTCTATTCACCAAAAACAGCAACAGTAAAAACGGCATAACTCACTCTATACTACTCCAAATGCCCTGAAAATTTGCAGGCACTACAAACTCATCAATACCTACAACTTTCATGTTTTGAGCAAAGTCCAATTCGGCTTCTATCTATGACCTAAAATTTCGGACAGATTAGGGGTTCATGAACCCTAACTTTTCACATTTCATTCCAAACCCAAAATTGATTGCATTTAACCACAATTCACACCTACTAGAGCCAAAGCCCCTTATTACCAACCATCATACTAGTCCACAACATCAAAATCATAAAAAACCAGAAAATTCATCATAAAATGGAAAACTTCACCAAAACTCTTCAAATCAAGAAATAAATCACATATTCCATCACTCAAGCTACTTCTAAGCATAACATAAACATCATTAGGTGTAGTAGAGTGTTCTAGCATCACTTACCAAGTAACAAGAGAGAGAGAGAGATGTTGGCCACCTTAGAGCTTCAAACAAACTTCACTAATACACTTACTATCACTAGAAGAAAGGTTTTTATGGAGTAGAATCTAATCTAGGCTTTTGTTTGTAGAAGATTGAAGCATATGGAAGCTTGAAAGTTGAAGAATTTCCTTCCTTCTTTGCTCAAGGAGAACCGGCCACAAGGAGAGAAAAATGGTGCATTTTGTGCAATTTTTTGATATTTAATCCTTTGGTCAAAAAAAAAAAAGTCAAGAAAGTGAATAGTGTTTCTTAAAGTCCAACTAATGAGAAGATGACACTTGTCCTCATTAAATGCATTCTTATCTTTCTTTTCTCTCTTACCTCAATCACTTCACACACACTACTTATCTCTTAACACCCGATAAATTTTTCACAGTACCCGAAACTTAACCTTATTGGCCGAATTTTTCCGAACTTTTCGCACTAGTGGGTCCCACATCCAATATATATTCTTAATTTTCTAAAAATTCTCCAATACTAGAAAAATTATCTAAAAACTATAATTGCTCATAAAATTTCCCCAAGAAAATATTTCTAGCCAGAAAATGCAGAAAACATGCCATTAAAGGGGAAAACCCTAGGGAAAAATATTAGGGAAATACGGGCTCTCACACTCTCTCCCCCTTAAAGAAATTTCGTCCTCGAAATTTTCTTATCAGCGGAATCCATCGAATCTAAGGTACCCAACGCATCGTACCTTCTACGTCCTCAGACGAGTCAGGGACCTGATGATGCTCCAGGGAATATACTCGAGCCGGTACTTTCGCTCCAGTCCCTTCTCCTTTCGACTGTCTAGGGTTGGTCTTAGCTGGTTGCTGAGAATTAGTCTTGGTTGGTGGCGGAGTCCCTCTCCCTTCGCGCAGTCGTGCTGGACAATTAGCAATTCGATGTTCGGCGCTACCACAGTGCAGGCATTTTCCTTCTTTCTTCCAACAATTTGCCTCCGTGTGCTTTGGCCCTCCGCAATATCCACAGGGACCTCGAGTAGCAGTGACCAATCCTCCCGGTGAGACACCACTGGCCACCCCCGGTTGTCGTACTCCCCCGTTCCCTTTTCCACTCTTAGGGGGTGTGCTCTTATCTTCCTGTTCCGAGCTGCTCCTAGGAAAGCCCCTTTTCTTGGTTTGGAAGTTTCTAACTTGTAGCCTCGCATCTTCAACCCGTTGAGCTTTCTCCACAGCGTCACTAAAGGTACTAAGTTGAGCTACAGCCAAATCCTTTTGAATCTCAACGTTTAGCCCCTGAATAAAACGCCTTATCCGTCTTTGTTCGGTTATGATCAGTTCAGGCGCAAACTTAGACAACCGAGTGAATTGACTCTCATACTCGGCTACGGTTTGTGTTCCCTGGCGAAGCCGAATGAATTCATCTTCCTTCTTTTCTTGAATGAGAGGAGGGAAAAACTTGGCATTAAATTCTCTCATAAAGTTCGCCCACGTCCTCGGGGTTTGTTCTCTTTCCCATTTCATTCGAATAACATTCCACCAGGAACGGGCGGCTCCCTCTAGTTGAAAGACAGCAAATGTCACCTGTCTCTCCTCAGTATAGTGTAAGGCAGCGAAAATATCGATCATCTTCTCCAGCCATTTCTCAGCTACGTCAGGATCAGGGCCTCCAAGAAATTTGGGTGGGGAGAACTTCTGAAATCTCTCAAGGGCTCTATCCTCGCCCTCCATGTGATTACCAGGATTCCCAGGGTTAGGGTTAGGGTTTTGACCTTGTTGGTGCACCACTTGGGCTAGCAAAGCAGTCATTTGCTGCATGGCAGCAGCTATTTGGACATTGGGATCAACCCTAAGTTCAGGGTTTGGTCCAGATGAGGTTTCCCCAGTACCCCTTTCAGGTGTAGGTTACCTATTTCCACGCCCACGGCCCCGTCCACTCCGTGTACCTTCCATGAGTTTTACTTGGTCTAGGCAATAATACTAAACCAAAATAAGCACGATGCATGTAAGTAACACTCAAACTTTTATGATAACACACATGTATACATTCCAAACAAGATCAAAGCATATATACACAAGCCAGTCAAAATTAGGCCGCACACATACATACAGCCAGTTAAGTCAAGTACAAACATAGACGATCCACTGAGGAAAGGCCTTTCTAGTTCACCAAATCCTTTCTAACCTAGGCCCTCACATCTTTCGTATCCGGGCGCAAGAATCCCATCTAAGATAATTCACAACTCGAGCCGGCCAGTCCCAAGAGTAAACCATCCTTATTAAAGATTCCTACCCGACATACATACCTAGTTTCCTCAAGTCCCATGATAATGATTCGCACACTTATCATATGCCCGGTCCATAACTTACGCTCAAACGAGCACTTAGACATATTCATGAAATTAGGACCACAACACCACTTGGCCCAGTCTCACTCCGCGCAGAGACCACGCGAAGTGGCTCTGATACCAACTGTGACAGCCTCACATCCCCCTAAGGCGAACCAGAGGGTTCGGCGGGCCGCCTGCCCAGCTCTCGCCGGGACTCAGTCGATCACTACAGTCCTCAAACAAGTACAAGAATAAACCTCAAATATTACAATATAAAAATATACATCAAATTCTCCAAAAATTACATGTCACAAATGCAGCGGAAACAATTCCTAACTATACATAAAATGATTCCAAATCAAAACTGTACAAAACATAGGCCATCCAATCACGTGCACAAGTACTATAAGTCCTTCCTTCGCCTTGAGCCTTGTGGAGGGGAATAAAATATTTTTGGGGTGAGCTAGAAGCTCAGCGAGTAACCAGCAAAATCATTAAGCAAATATATTTCACAATGTTGCATTTCGATGATTTCGATGATGTCATGATTCAGAGATCAAATGTCCGTTTAGTGCTCTCGTGAGCCAGTGAAATCATTGCACTAGAACACCCAACGCTCAAATAGATCATAACACACGAACAGAGAGAGGAAGCCCCTTTTTGAGCTCCAGATAACCCTGAACATGAACCACAAACAGAATGGAGACGTTGGTGTCCAGCACAAGACTTTCCCAGAACTCATTGAAGCCAAAATCATATCATGAATTCACATGCAAGCACGCATGAGATGCAATCGAATAAATAATGCAAGAAACATTTCACAAATAACTTTGGAAATAGTTTAGGGTCACTCACCTCCACGGCTCTGAAACCATCCATCATATAGCATTGCCTTGCTCAAATCCAAGTCTTAGATCACAAACCCAATGCAACAAGTCCCTTCAAAGTTCGGACAGCATTTCCCCATAAATTCATCCTTTCCATCCTACAATCAAACCCAACCACATAGCAATTAACCACAATTGCTCAAAACCAGAAAACAGTTTTGACGTCCTTTTGCGGTAATGGCACCAAAGGCGCTACGATTGTCGGATGAAGGTGAAAAACCCACCGTTTCGAAGCTAAGAACCAGGGCTACAACAATGTAGAAGGCCACTCAGTCCAAATCCCAGCACAACTAAGTCATATATGCCAAATACCAAACCAGAATCGTAATTGCAGGTTCCCAAATCACACAAAACTGTAATACGTCTATCTCAGCCAACACAGGTCCAATTGCATTGATTAGAAAGGCACATGAAAGCTAAGACATCAAGCTAAATTTCATCAGAAGACACCAACAACCAAATCCAAACCAATTCCAGTCAAAACAGACAATTACTATCGCAGTTCGCACATTCTGTTCACCAAAAACAGCAACAGTAAAAACGGCATAACTCACTCTATACTACTCCAAATTCCCTGAAATTTTGTACCCACTACAAACTCATCAATACCTACAACTTTCATGTTTTGAGCAAAGTCCAATTCGGCCTCTATCTATGACCTAAAATTTCGGACAGATTAGGGGTTCATGAACCCTAACTTTTCACATTTCATTCCAAACCCAAAATTGATTGCATTTAACCACAATTCACACCTACTAGAGCCAAAGCCCCTTATTACCAACCATCATACTAGTCCACAACATCAAAATCATATGAAACCAGAAAATTCATCATAAAATGGAAAACTTCACCAAAACTCTTCAAATCAAGAAATAAATCACATATTCCATCACTCAAGCTACTTCTAAGCATAACATAAACATCATTAGGTGTAGTAGAGTGTTCTAGCATCACTTACCAAGTAACAAGAGAGAGAGAGATGTTGGCCACCTTAGAGCTTCAAACAAACTTTACTAATACACTTACTATCACTAGAAGAAAGGTTTTTATGGAGTAGAATCTAATCTAGGCTTTTGTTTGTAGAAGATTGAAGCATATGGAAGCTTGAAAGTTGAAGAATTTCCTTCCTTCTTTGCTCAAGGAGAACCGGCCACAAGGAGAGAAAAATGGTGCATTTTGTGCAATTTTTGATATTTAATCCTTTGGTCAAAAAAAAAAAGTCAAGAAAGTGAATAGTGTTTCTTAAAGTCCAACTAATGAGAAGATGACACTTGTCCTCATTAAATGCATTCTTATCTTTCTTTTCTCTCTTACCTCAATCACTTCACACACACTACTTATCTCTTAACACCCGATAAATTTTTCACAGTACCCGAAACTTAACCTTATTGGCCGAATTTTTCCGAACTTTTCGCACTAGTGGGTCCCACATCCAATATATATTCTTAATTTTCTAAAAATTCTCCAATACTAGAAAAATTATCTAAAAACTATAATTGCTCATAAAATTTCCCCAAGAAAATATTTCTAGCCAGAAAATGCAGAAAACATGCCATTAAAGGGGAAAACCCTAGGGAAAAATATTAGGGAAATACGGGCTCTCACACTCTCTCCCCCTTAAAGAAATTTCGTCCTCGAAATTTTCTTATCAGCGGAATCCATCGAATCTAAGGTACCCAACGCATCGTACCTTCTACGTCCTCAGACGAGTCAGGGACCTGATGATGCTCCAGGGAATATACTCGAGCCGGTACTTTCGCTCCAGTCCCTTCTCCTTTCGACTGTCCAGGGTTGGTCTTAGCTGGTTGCTGAGAATTAGTCTTGGTTGGTGGCGGAGTCCCTCTCCCTTCGCGCAGTCGTGCTGGACAATTAGCAATTCGATGTTCGGCGCTTCCACAGCGCAGGCATTTTCCTTCTTTCTTCCAACAATTTGCCTCCGTGTGCTTTGGCCCTCCACAATATCCACAGGGACCTCGAGTAGCAGTGACCAATCCTCTCTTAAAGTCAAACAAGTCAAAAGTGTGTACTTTATCGCACTCGACCTAAATGAATGTGAAATTTTCAATGATTAAATAATTAAATGCTAGTTGCGCATGAATGTAAGCCGTTTGGCTGAACTGGGCCCTTGCCCTTCGTTACTGATCGACTCGAGCCAGAAACGGACTCGGTCGGGCGATTTAGTGACCCTGGGTGAACGTTTGGTATACTTGAGTATTACATTGTAGTCTGGTGGAGCCTGGCCAACGTCCAGGAGGGGGTGAATGAAATGAATGAACAAATGTCAATGCAAATGAGGGGTTTTACTTATCGAAATGCATTTTCAAATGATTGGAGGAATAAGGGAATGAAAGGAGAATGAACGAATGGCTCCCTGTGAGCCCGTATCCTTTTAATGAATGTTATTATCGCTTTATATTGTCATGTTTCTTGAATTACTTGCTATCTATGGTTAATGTATTGAATTGTTTGTTTGTTTGTGTGTTTGGAACCTCACTGAGCTTCTAGCTCATTCCGTTAGTTTTGTTTTCCTTAACAGGGGATGTGAGCAAGGACGAGAGCTCTGTATAGACTAGCCTAGTCTAGTTCTTTTGATCCTTTTGTAATGGTTCTCGCCCTAGCATTTGGCAAGGGTTGGATGTATGAAGAATTGAGAACTTTTATACATTTGATTTTGTAATTCCTTTTGAGATAGAAATGTCTAAGTATATGTTCTAAGTTTGGAATCGTTATTATACTTTGCCTTGTGGTTTTGTTTCGATTTTATCTGAGGTGAATGACTGAGTCCTGGCGAGAGCTGGGTAGGCGGTCCACCGAACCCTTTTGGTTCGCCTTAGGGGAATGTGGGGCTGTCACAGAACAGGCATTTAATTATTTAAATGGGCTAGTAATAGGGTTTAAAATAGGAAAATTTTTGAGTCCTCGCTTGAGTCTAGCATTACTTCCTTAAATCTCCAATAAATTTGCATCAGCGCGTCTTTCGGAAAACTATCGACGCGCGAGCGGTAAACACTTAATTAGAACTTATTCACCTTTAATTTCTCAATTAACTTTCTTAATCTACTATTGATCATTCTTAATTTCCCCAAGATAATTACACTCTCGAATAGAATATCACCTCGAAACACATGTACTCATTATTTCTCACTTAAACGAACCTCCAAAAATTAAATTTGGTAACGGGACATTTTAAAAATCATAAGGAAGACATTGTTCCATATGAATGGACTTAAAATTGTTGAAATAAATTATTTGGAGAAAATAGGTGAATAAATATTTAAATAAACCAATAATATTGAATAAAAATAAGAAATTTTTCGGGTCCTCACACCTTCCTTTGAAGGTAGACCATTATCTCCAACTCATTGATTACTCCAAAATTATACCATTTTTGAATAAAATTTCTATCACATCCATGCACACAATTTATTCGAAAATAGATTCCTGTGAAATCCATATAATATGTTTTTGTATTTGCAAGGCATATAATTCTCTCATGAGAGAATTGTATTCATAGACGAGCGGATGCTCATTAATTATATTATCCATTATGGGTATCGTTTGAAATGTCTGTTCTGACTAAAATTTTGTTTCAAGGATATCCCATCATTGAGAGATTTTATTTCAAATCTTTCAGCCTGTTGACAATCTTCTTGTCCCGATGAAGGGGGAAAATTTTTTATTTCATTTTTTTTGAATAGGTCATATAATAATTCTTCAACCTTATTATAAAAGCTAACTGTATTCTGACCTTTTTCGGCATGCTTGATAAGAAGTTCAGAAACTTCTTTATTTATATCTTGATAATTCACAATATTCATTACGTCATTGAATGACGTCTGCAATTGAGAAATTTGCTCAGATAATTTCGAAATTTTATCCAAGAGAATATTTTGCTTATTCATTTGACCTTCCATCTCTACTGAGAAAATCTGCAAGACAATTCTCATCAGATTTTATTAGTTCAATTTCAATCATGAGCTCAGATTATGCTATTTGCCATCTAATTAATCTTTTATTTTGAGGTAGAGGTTTAATATTATTTTTAATAAATGCACTTACTTGAAAATTATCTGTTCGCAACTTAAATTTCTTAGGTAATAAAAATTGCTCAAATTTAAGTCAAAATTTAAATTTTGGGTTGGCTATCATAACATCTATATTTATCATTCTTGATGTAAAAAATATTTTTATTTTTAGTGTGTATTCAGGATATATTATATTTATTTATAAGGTACTAAATAGATTTGAAATATCTTTCATAAAATTTTTTCAAGAGAATAGAGTGCATGCCATATCTCGGCTAACAATTTTTTATTAACAAAAGAAAAGTATCCAACACACTTCCATACCTTAAATCTGATTTTTTACTGTCAAAACTCCGACTACCTTCCTGAGAACTTTTTACTTGTGCGTTGCAACCTCAAATCACTAGGGTGACTTCCTTTAAGGGCTGCTTCAGAGTTTTGCAACACAATTTAGTTTTGTTTCCTACCTTTAAATGTACTCAGATGTAAATATGAGAAGTTATGAAAAAACTTATTTCTTTTATTAATGAAGAAACTTTAGTGCAAGATATAGGATTAGCACACTACTCTCTCTCTTTCTCTCTCTCTCTCTCTCTTTATTTAATAAACATGAGAGAAAATTTTCCAGACAATAGGTAAGGTTGAGTTGCCAAATTTGAACTCTTGATTCCTTCAATTGCCTTCTTCATATGGCGTCTAACTATCTATAAAGGTGTTTGGTAGACTTCAATGCTGGATTGGAAATGATATGTCCACGAATTTCAATTGGTTTCAATTCCGCAGACGGACTTCAACTGGTTTCAATCCTGCGGACTTGTACAAAATATTTTGAATTTCGGGAGTGACGTAAGTGATTACGTTTTATTCCATGCTTTGACTATTTGATGTCGTGTCCTTATCTTCTTTTTTGGTACAAGTTGGACACGTGTCATTTTTGTACTTTCTCATCCTACACAAAGTTTTGATAGTTTTGTTGTTGGATTTTATTCGACAACTTTCTAATAAGCGTATTTTTCAATTCAAATAATTCATTGCTACTTCAAGGGTCTTTCCTACATATGTAGTCATAATCGAAAAAAATGCTCCATTTTCGCCATATGTACGAAATTGTTGCTTTGGGGTATTTTCAAGATTTTGGAAAACAATCCTTATCCCAAGAGCTCTTCAATAATTATTTTATTTTCAGAAAAATATTCATAATTCTTCCTTTGAGGGTAGACCTTTATCTCCAACACATTGATTACTCCAAAATTGTTCCATTTTTGAATAAATTGCTATCACATCCCTACACAATTTATTCGAGGATAGATCCCTGTGAAATTCATATAATATGTTTCTATTTTTTTGTAAGGCCTTTCTCATGAGAGAACTGTATGGAGAGACGGGCCGGTGCTCATTAATTATTTTGTCCATTATGGATATCCTTTGAAATGTCTTTTTTTGGCTAAAATTCGGTTTCAAGGATATCCTATCATTGAGAATTTATTTCAAATTTTTCAGTCTATTGACAATTTTCTTGTTGACTGTATTCTGACTTTTTTCGGCATGCTTGATAAGAAGTTCAAAAACATCTTTGTTTATATCTTGATAATTCACAATATTCATTACGTCATTGAATGACGTCTGCAATTGAGAAATTTGCTCAGATAATTTCGAGATTTTATCCAAGAGAATATTTTGCTTATTCATTTGGCCTTCCATCTCTATTGAGAAAATCTGCAAGCCAATTAGCATCAGTTTTTTTAGTTTAATTTTAATCATGAACTCAGATAATGCCATTTGCCATCTAATTAATATTTTATTTTGAGATAGAGGTTTAATATTATTTTTAATAAATGCTCTTACTTGAGAATTATCTGTTCGCAACTTAAATTTTTTAGGCAATAAAAATTGCCCAAATTTATGTCAAAATTTAAGTTTGGTTGGCTAACATAACATCTATATTTATCATTCCTGATGTAAAAAATATTTTTATTTCTAGAATGTATTCATGATGTACTATATTTACTGATAAGTTACTAAATAGATTTGAAATATTTTTCATAAAATTTTTTCAAGAGAATAGAGTGCATGCCATATCTCGACTAACAATTTCTTATTAATGAAAGAAATGGGTCTAAAACGCTTCCATACGTTAACTCCGATTTTTGACTGAAAAACTCCGATTACCTCCTTGAGAATTTTTTACTTGGGCATTGTAACCTCCAACCACCAGGGGTGATTTCCTTGAAGGGCCTCTTCAGAGTTTTGCAACACAACTTAGTTTCGTTTCCTTCCTCTAAGTGTGCTCAGATGTAAATATGAGAAGTTGTGCAGAAACTTGTTTCTTTTATTAATGAAGAAAGTTTAGTACAAGATACAAGCTTAGCACACTACTCTCTCTCTCTCTCTCTCTCTCTCTCTCTATTTACTAAACATGAGAGAAAATTTTCAAGACAATCGGTAAGGTTGAGTTGCCAAAGTTGAACTCTTGATTCCTTCAATTGCCTTCTTCATATGGCGTCTACCTATTTATATAGGTGTTTGGCAGACTTCAATGCTGGATTTGAATTGATATTTCCACGGACTTCAACAGGTTTCAATTCCGCGGACAGACTTCAACTGGTTTCAATCCCGCGGATTTGAGTAAAATATATTGGATTCCGGGAGTGACATAAGTGGTTACGTCTTCTTCCATGCTTTATGTGACAGCCCCACCTCCTCCTAAGGCGAACCAAAGGGTTCGGCGGACCGCCTGCCCAGCTCTCGCCGGGACTACGGATCCGGAACGAACGTAAACCCTACCGACCGCTCAAAAGAACCTCGGGAAGATAACATTCACTGTTCGAAACCCAACCAAGCACAACAACTTTAGATAACCCTAGAAAAGAACATTTCCAAACCCAATCAACTTAGAAACATGGTTAAACACTTTTATATACACATGGTTGCAAATTTACAATTCAAAAGGGAATTGTTTGGTTAAAATACATTTAAGGTTTTCCAACCATCGAGGAGCTAAACAAAAGAATACTAAACTAGCTCAACTCATGCTTCGAAACATCATAGTCTTCAAAAGGTGATTTCCTGTAAGGAAAACAAGGATAACGGAACGGGGTGAGCTAGAAGCTCAATGAGGTACCAACAGTATAAACAGTAGAATCAGTAGAATTCATGTGAAAGCACTTTGGAGGCACATATTCACATCAAATACGAGAAATGAATGAATGTCACAATGTAAAGGATACAGGTGGCTCGCAGGAGCCAAATCCCCGTTGCTATATTTGATCCAGTCTTGTTGACCCTCCGTCAACGTTCAAATAAAGGAACCAGTCCAGTAGATCACCACTTTAACGTCATAATCCCGTACGCCAAACATACCCCTTACCGGGCCCGAATGCCAAACAGGAACAGGAATGGTAATACTCGAGTATACCGGAATCAAGAGTCTCAATACCCAAAGATTCCCCCAGGAACAGGCACCCATGGATTGTCAATTATCTCGACCAAGCCCTCGCTGGCTCAATTTAATTAACTCCCCATGAGGTTGAGCTCAGGTTTAACAGGAAGGTCGTTGGATACTCTTCCAAACGACATCATAACAAGTGCAAGTAACAAGTTCAAGTACATAACAAGTACAAGTAATAGATTCCAGTTTGTTCAGTACAGGCAAGAGAACGAGTGTGATAAAGTACACCCTCGTCTCATAAAAGATAAACAGTCAGGAAAGACATTCAACTAGCAATTTGCAAGTACAGGAAACCAGTTTAGCAATAATTCAGGGGAGTGGTACACTCACCAGTTCAAATAAGGATAACTTCAAACGTTTCCTTCCCAAGTGTGGCTTTAATCGCCGGCACCTCCTAGAACAATCAAGGCAAACACTTAAGACTCGACTCCAAGACCTAGTATGGAATTCGCAAGTGAGACTCGGTTACGAGCCATATGCCTAGTCAAAAGAACCATTGAGGTGACCTCGGAGTGAAAAGGTAACAATTAGTCTTAAAGGCATGAACAACCTCAAAGCCCTACCTACAATGACTGACCAACTCCAAATTTGAAGTAGAAAATGAAAGTAAAGTCGATACTAGGAAAACAGGATTTTCCAGTTTCGCGCAACCCTATATGAAAAATCATATCTCAAGTTTTGTAAGTCCAAAATTAGTAAAAGTTATACCATTGGAAAATAAATTCAAAGGCCTATAACTTTCCAGAAAACATCCTCATAAGATTCAGAACGCAAGTCAGTCAAATTCAAGCTTCAAATTGCTGCTTTATCCAGTGAAAGACAGAACAGGTACAATATTTCAGTCAACTTCGAAAAATCACCATAAATGGTAAAGACACAAACAGGGTCTGAAATTTACATGGTTTATAGCCCTATGAATCTAGTTTAAAACACAACAAACAGAATTCAATTCCAACATTCGTACATCAAGATATAGCAAATTTCCCGAGACTGTGCAGAAGCTCCACGAAAATTTGACAGCATTTCACTTGTCTTTCTTTACTTTCCAACCAAACCTCAACATCTACAAATCACAAGCTATCAAACACCTTTAATTAGAGCCACCATAAGGCTCGAATAGTAAAATCATATGGAACGTATAAGTGAAAAATCAAACTAGGACATATGCGGAAACGAAGTTTAGGTTGGAAAACAAAAGGCAGATTTGCTGTTGCTTAGCGGAATTAACACAACTGAAGCTATCCTCGTCAGATTGAGGTGTAATTTACACCGTTTCGAAGCTAAGAGAAAGGGCTACAATGTTAACGAGACCACTCAGTCCAGTTTGCAATGTATCTAAGTCAAATTTACCAAAACAACCCCAGATTTTCCAATTCGAAGTTTACTGTGGCAGTCCAGATTCATTCAGTCATATCTCAGCAAATACAACTCCAATTCAAGTGATTCCAAAGTCATTTGAAAGCTACGATACAAGGCTATAAGTCTTAAGAAAACATCATCAGCCAAATCAGTAGTATTCCTTGTCAAACTAACCAATTACAGAAGCGATTAGTAGGTTCGGACATAAACAGGGAAGCAGGGGTATTTCGGTCTTTTCATAGGATACGTTGCTTCGATTGAGCTGAAATTTTGTAAGAAACTATAAAAATCATTATCTACAACTTTCATGTTTTGATCTAAGGCTAATTCGGCCTATAACCAGGGGTAACCAGAAATTTTCCACTAATCATTACAATTATCATACCAAATCTTCATACTATCCCATACTAGACCATCATCCATGGCCACACAATATTAATCATATGAAAACAGAAAATCATGAATAAATATGAAAATTCACCAATTTCCACCACAAGGCATGAAACAACACCTAAAACCATCTATTTAACTCTCATAAGCCATCAATTGAACATTAACAAGATTAAAGGAAAGGTTCCTTGATCACTTACCTTGCAAACCCAAGAAAAGAAGCAACTTGGTACCTTAGCCTTCCAAACCACTTCACTACCAACCTTAATACCACTAAACTAAGGGGTTTCATGGAGGAAACTCAAGTTTAATCGGTTAGATTGGATGATTGAGCAAGATTTGAGATGAAGAAAGTTGAAGATTTTTTTCCTTTTCTTCCTAGAGTAATTCGGCCAAAAGGGGAAAGAATAAAGATGATTTTTGGCCAATTTTGATTAAATGGTAAAGTTATGAATACTGGTCAAAACTTAAGATTCCATCACAAGGTGACACTTGTCACCCTTATTAATGCATACTTATCCTTTTATCTCTCTCACACCAATCCATTTGGGAACCTCTACTTATCTCTTAACACCTGGTAAAATAAACCCGGTATACTAAACTTAACCTAGTTGGCCGAATTTGCCGCACTAGCGGGTCCCACGCCCGGTATACGCTCCAAAAATCTCATGAACTCAATTATACTAGAAAAATGTTTTTAAAACCCTATTTACTCATAAAACAAGTTAGAAAATTTTCTAATAAAGAAATTACCGAAAAACGTGCGATTAAATAAAATAAAACCCGAGAAAATACGAAAATTTACGGGTTCTCACACTCTCTCCTCCTTCAAAGAATTTCGTCCTCGAAATTCCTTACCATTGCCTTCTTCGGAATACAAAAAGTTTACTACTTCCTTCTCACAGTCAAATTGAATATCATACTTAGCTAACCAATCTGTACCCTTTCACTAGCCAGGCTCATTGAATTCTTCCTTCCCAAATTGCAAACAGTGGGCAAACGGTGGAATACCAGAATCTTACCTTCCACGTCTTCAAACGAGTCAGGAGCTTGATGTTGCTCTAAGGAGTACACCCGAGCTGACACTTTCGATCCATTCTTCTCCCCCTTCGACTGGTCAGAGTTGGTCGTGGTTGTCTGTTGGCTCCTACTCCCTTCTCGAGATCGGCCAGGGCAGTTTGCGATTTGATGATCTGCGCTCCCACAACGCAGACATTTTCTTCCTTTCTTCCAGTAGACATCCTCCGTGTGATTCGGCTTCCCACAGTACCCGCAGGGACCACGAGAAACGGAGACTGAGCCTCTCTGTGAGGCACCACTTGGCATTCTCGGTAATTGCACTCCCCCGTTTCCCCTTCCAATCTTAGGAGGCGTATCCTTATCCCCTTACTCTGAGGTACTTCCAGAAAATCCCCTTTTCTTAGCTTGAAAGTTTCTAACTTGAAATCTTGCGCTTTCAACTCGTTGAGCTTTCTCTATCGCATCACTAAAGGTATTGAGTTGGGCTACTGCCAAGTCTTTCTGAATCTCAACATTTAGTCCCTGGACAAAACGCCTTATCTTACTTTGCTCAGCCACGATTAACTCAGGAGCGAACTTGAATAACCTGGTGAACTGGCTCTCATATTCGGCGACGGTTTGAGTTCCCTGGCGGAGTCTAATAAACTCACCTTCTTTCTTTTCCTGGATTAGAGGTGGGAAATATTTCGTGTTGAACTCTCTCATAAAATTCACCCACGTCCTTGGGGTTTGTTCTCTTTCCCATTTCATCCTTATGATGTTCCACCAAGATCGGGCCGCTCCCTCCAGTTGGAAGACGGCAAATGTCACCTGTCGCTCCTCAGTGTAGTGTAGCGCGGCAAAGATATCAATCATCTTCTCTAACCACCTCTCGGCCACATCGGGGTCTGGTCCTCCAAGGAATTTCGATGGCGAGAACTTCTGAAATCGTTCAGGAGCTTTATCCTCACCCTCGGTATGATTACCAGGATTTCCCGGCTGATGAATAGGATTTTGACCTTGATGTTCTACTACGTGAGCCAAATGGTCGGTCATTCGTTGAATGGCTGCGGCCACTTGTACGTTCGAATCAATCCTAGGTTCAGGGTTTGGTTCAGACGTAGTTCCCCTAGTATCCCCTTCAGTCGTGGGTTGCCTAATTCCGCGACTACGACCACGTCCACTACGGGTGCCTTCCATATGACTCTATCAGTCTAGGGTTGGACCACGAATACGGTATTAAAACCAAAGTATGCAGGTGCAAGTGATAAAAGTAGGCAATATACATATAACACATCCAACACAAACAGATCACACAGTAGCAGTCAATTAGATACAAGCAAAAGGAAACATCCTTCGTGATACTAACTAAGTCAATGGTACAAGAGCAACCAACAAAAAACTGTCCCTCTCTAGGGTTTCGGGCACAATCTACGAGAATAATACAATTTATATCTTAGGCATGGTTAATCATCCGTAATGAAACCCTAACACATCACATGATGTTCCATAGAATCGAATTTCTAGTCCGCCCAAGTCATTTCTACCCTAGGCTCTTGTCTATTTAGTAGTCGGGCACAAGAATCCCAAAATAAGATAATTCACAACTCGGGCTGGCCAGTCCCAAGAGTAATTCATCTACCATCGAGATTCTTACCAGACCTACATATCTATTGTCTCCAAGTACCATGATAAAGGTTTAAAACCTATAACATTTCATGATCCAAAGCTTCTGCTCAAAAGAGCACTTAAACATTCGTACACATTCACGGAATCGAGACCATAACACCACTTGGCCCAAACTCACTCCGCGTAGAGACCACGCGAAGCAGGCTCTGATACCACCTGTGACAGCCCCACCTCCCCCTAAGGCGAACCAAAGGGTTCGGCAGACCGCCTGCCCAGCTCTCGCCGGGACTACGGATCCGGAACGAGCGTAAACCCTACCGACTGCTCAAAAGAACCTCGGGAAGGTAACATTCACTGTTCGAAACCCAACCAAGCACAACAACTTTAGATAACCCTAGAAAAGAACATTTCCAAACCCAATCAACTTAGGAACATGGTTAAACACTTTTATATACACATGGTTGCAAATTTACAATTCAAAAGGGAATTGTTTGGTTAAAATACATTTAAGGTTTTCCAACCATCGAGGAGCTATACAAAAGAATACTAAACTAGCTCAACTCATGCTTCAAAACATCATAGTCTTCAAAAGGTGATTTCCTGTAAGGAAAACAAGGATAACGGAACGGGGTGAGCTTGAAGCTCAATGAGGTACCAACAGTATAAACAGTAGAATCAGTAGAATTCATGTGAAAGTGTTGACCTTGGTCGATCAATCCTTGGTTTTGATGATTAACAAACCAAAATGTAGATTTGGGCTAATGTTTTTATGTGAGCAATTTGTTAGAACAGATTCTTGTGGCACAAAAGAAGAAGCAAAAACAGAGCACTCATGTGGGACGTCCGAAAGGAAGCTATCGGACGTCCGAAAGGATGAAGAACATCAGGAAGGATATTCTGTCGGACGCTCGTGAGGAAGCATCGGACGTCCGGAAGGATCGGACGCACCCCTCGGACGCACATCAATCGCATCGGACGTCCGAGAAATTTCGCAAAGATTTGATGACTCTCTGACGACGTTCGGACGCAGGGTTCGGACGTCCGACAGGTGGTTCGAACGTCCGACAGGCCAACGGCTAGTTTTGACAGCATTTAATATTTGACCGTTGGAGAGCCTTTTGGAGCCATTTCTCACCTTCTATAAACACCCCAAAGCACAAGAAGACACGGGACTTTTGCCAACACAAAATACAAGCTTACAAGTGAGATTTTTGAGTAGAAAGATTCTTTGTTGGTTGTATAAGGGGTTGGGGAAGTTGGGTTGTGAGGTTGCTCAAGTGAAGGTTATTCTCTAGGAGGAGTAAAACCTTGGTGAAGTGAACCTATCACTTGAAGTGGTAAAACCTTGGTGAAGGTTGCCTCATTTGTATAAAATAGTTCTTAATTGGGTGAGTGATCTTTCAAGTGTAGGTTGTTGAGGGTTAACTAGAATTGTTGTAAAACTCCTTGGCTCAACCAAAGTGTGTTTGGGGTGAGGAAGGAGTGAGCCTTCACTTGTACATCTTGGTTAGCATCGCCATCAATTGAAGAGGCTATTGGTTTGATATTTGGTTTGCATTTCTTATCCTTTCTCTTTAATTAAGTTTTCTTTATTGTGCTTAAATTTGATATATCTTTGTGCATCATTGTGAATTTGTTTGTACTCATTGGGTTGCACCGGGCTCTTACAATTGGTATCAGAGCTTGGTCTCAATTGATCAAGCTTAACCGCTTAGAGTAAAGATCATGGCAACCATAAAAGTTTCTTTTTTAGAAGGGCAATCTATTGATAGACCACCTATGTTTAATGGTTCTCATTTTAGCATGTGGAAACAAAGAATGATGATTTTCTTACAATCCGTTTATATTGAATTATGGTATGTGGTAGAAGATGGTCCTTATGAAGCCAGAATAATTGACTCTACCACCAATTTGAGTAGATTAAAGACTAGACAAGAATTGAATGAAAAAGACAAAAGATACCTTTCTTTGAATGCCAAGGCCATGTGTATATTGTACAATGCATTAGATGTAAATGAATCTAGTAGGATTAAAGGTTGTAAATCAGCTAAAGATATTTGGGATAAATTGTGTGTATTTCATGAAGGTAACCAAGATATTAAAGAACAAAAGAAATCTTTGCTTGTTTCTCAATATGAATTTTTCAAAATGCATCCTCTTGAAAATGTTGATGAGATGTGTAGTAGATTTTGTGACATTATTGAAGATCTTAAATTGCTTGGAAAAGAATATTCTTTGGGTGAGAAAAATAGAAAGATTTTGAATGCCTTGCCAAAAGAATGGGAAAACAAAATAAATGCTATAGAAGAGGCAAAGGATTTAAATTCTATGTCCATTGAATCTCTTGTGGATACCCTAACCTCTTATGAATTAAAGCTGAAATTCAAAGTGCAAGAGGAAGAAAATGCAAGAATGTATAAGAGAGGCATAGCTTTTAAAGCATCTCAAGTGGGGGATAACCCATCCTTCATGGGTAATGAAATCATGGAAGTGGACAATGATATAACTCCTCACATCAAAAGTTTCAAGAAGATCTTCAACAAGAGATGTTCAAGAGGAGATTGCAAAATTACATGGGATGAATGCAATTCAAAAAGAGAAAAAGAAGAGTTGGCCCAAATGGCACTAATGGCCGTTGGAGAAGATGAGGTAAGTTCTTATCACTCTTCTTGTGATGAAGATAATGAAGATGATGATGTGAAAATTCTTATGATTAAAATGCATAAAAGTTTGAGAAAATCTTATGCTAAAAATAAAGATTTGAAAACAAAAATAAATGATTTGTTGGAAGAAAACTCCAAACTTTTTCAGGAAAACAAATGTTTGAGAATGGAAAATGATGATTTAAAAAATCTGGAAAATGTTTGTTGATTTTAAAAAATCAAAAAAGTGTTTTTGATTGCAAAAATAATTTGAAAAGGAAGTTGGAAGAGAAAACAAAGTTTTATGAAAAAATGTTGGAGGAACAAAATTTGTTAAAGAAAAGAATTAATGACTTGAACGAGTTTCTCCAAAATGAAAAACAAAAGTTTTCTCAAACAAAAGAAAGCAAATCTTTTCAAGGCACAAATAAGTTTGATATGATAAGAAGTAAGAAAATTAGTTGCATTAAATCCACTTATGTGCAAAATACTTCTATCATGTGTCACTTTTGTTGTCAATTTGGACATATGCAAAATGATTGCTATGTAAAGAAAAATATGAGAAAAGGTATGAAATCCATGTGGATTGCTAGATCATGTTGTACTAACTCCCAAGAACCCTATAAAAAATTACAATTGGTATCATGAAAGTTTTGTCTTTCTATATGGTCTTGATTTGGAAAATAAAGGGGGAGTTTGCTTTTTGATTGATGTCAAAAGGGGGAGTAGGATTTATTGAAATTTCTTTGTATGTTGGCTTTTTCTAAGGGGGAGTTTTATTTGAACTTATTTGATCAAAGAAATCTTCATTTTGTTTGTCATCATCAAAAAGGGGGAGATTGTTGACCTTGGTCGATCAATCCTTGGTTTTGATGATTAACAAACCAAAATGTAGATTTGGGCTAATGTTTTTATGTGAGCAATTTGTTAGAACAGATTCTTGTGGCACAAAAGAAGAAGCAAAAACAGGGCACTCATGTGGGACGTCCGAAAGGAAGCTATCGGACGTCCGAAAGGATGAAGAACATCAGGAAGGATATTCTGTCGGACGCTCGTGAGGAAGCATCGGACGTCCGGAAGGATCGGACGCACCCCTCGGACGCACATCAATCGCATCGGACGTCCGAGAAATTTCGCAAAGATTTGATGACTCTCTGACGACATTCGGACGCAGGGTTCGGACGTCCGACAGGTGGTTCGAACGTCCGACAGGCCAACGGCTAGTTTTGACAGTATTTAATATTTGACCGTTGGAGAGCCTTTTGGAGCCATTTCTCACCTTCTATAAACACCCCAAAGCACAAGAAGACACGGGACTTTTGCCAACACAAAATACAAGCTTACAAGTGAGATTTTTGAGTAGAAAGATTCTTTGTTGGTTGTATAAGGGGTTGGGGAAGTTGGGTTGTGAGGTTGCTCAAGTGAAGGTTATTCTCTAGGAGGAGTAAAACCTTGGTGAAGGTGCCTATCACTTGAAGTGGTAAAACCTTGGTGAAGGTTGCCTCATTTGTATAAAATAGTTCTTAATTGAGTGAGTGATCTTTCAAGTGTAGGTTGTTGAGGGTTAACTAGAATTGTTGTAAAACTCCTTGGCTCAACCAAAGTGTGTTTGGGGTGAGGAAGGAGTGAGCCTTCACTTGTACATCTTGGTTAGCATCGCCATCAATTGAAGAGGCTATTGGTTTGATATTTGGTTTGCATTTCTTATCCTTTCTCTTTAATTAAGTTTTATTTATTGTGCTTAAATTTGATATATCTTTGTGCATCATTGTGAATTTGTTTGTACTCATTGGGTTGCACCGGGCTCTTACAGAAAGCACTTTGGAGGCACATATTCACATCAAATACGAGAAATGAATGAATGTCACAATGTAAAGGATACAGGCGGCTCTCAGGAGCCAAATCCCCGTTGCTATACTTGATCCAGTCTTGTTGACCCTCCGTCAACGTTCAAATAAAGGAACCAGTCCAATAGATCACCACTTTAACACCAAAATTCCGTACACCAAACATATCCCTTATCGGGCCTGAATGTCAAACAGGAACAGGAATGATAATACTCGAGTATACTGGAATCAAGAGTCTCAATACCCAAAGATTCCCCCAGGAACAGGCACCCATGGATTGTCAATTATCTCGACCAAGCCCTCGCTGGCTCAATTTAATTAACTCCCCATGAGGTTGAGCTCAGGTTTAACAGGAAGGTCGTTGGATACTCTTCCAAACGACATCATAACAAGTTCAAGTACATAACAAGTACAAGTAATAGATTCCAGTTTATTCAGTACAGGCAAGAGAACGAGTGTGATAAAGTACACCCTCGTCTCATACAAGATAAACAGTCAGGAAAGACATTCAACTAGCAATTTGCAAGTACAGGAAACCAGTTTAGCAATAATTCAGGGGAGTGGTACACTCACCAGTTCAAATAAGGATAACTTCAAAAGTTTCCTTCCCAAGTGTGGCTTTAATCGCCGGCACCTCCTTGAACAATCAAGGCAAACACTTAAGACTCGACTCCAAGACCTAGTATGGAATTCACAAGTGAGACTCGGTTACGAGCCATATGCCTAGTCAAAAGAACCATTAATGCAAAGCAAAGAGGCGACCTCGGAGTGAAAAGGTAACAATTAGTCTTAAAGGCATGAACAACCTCAAAACCCTACCTACAATGACTGACCAACTCCAAATTTGAAGTAGAAAATGAAAGTAAAATCGATACTAGGAAAACAGGATTTTCCAGTTTCGCGCAACCCCATATGAAAAGTCATATCTCAAGTTTTGTAAGTCCAAAATTAGTAAAAGTTATACCGTTGGAAAATACATTCAAAGGCCTATAACTTTCCAGAAAACATCCTCATAAGATTCAGAACGCAATTCAGTCAAATTCAAGCTTCAAATTGCTGCTTTATCCAGTGAAAGACAGAACAGGTACAATATTTCAGTCAACTTCGAAAAATCACCATAAATGGTAAAGACATAAACAGGGTCTGAAATTTACATGGTTTATAGCCCGATGAATCTATTTTAAAATACTACAAACAGAATTCAATTCCGACATTCCTACATCAAGATATAGCAAATTTTCCGAGACTGTGCAGAAGCTCCACGAAAATTTGACAGCATTTCACTTGTCTTTCTTTACTTTCCAACCAAACCTCAACATCTACAAATCACAAGCTATCAAACACCTTTAATTAGAGCCAAAATAAGGCTCGAATAGTAAAATCATATGGAACGTATAAGTGAAAAATCAAACCAGGACATATGCGGAAACGAAGTTTGGGTTGGAAAACAAAAGGCAGATTTGCTGTTGCTTAGCGGAATTAACACAACTGAAGCTATCCTCGTCAGATTGAGGTGTAATTTACACCGTTTTGAAGCTAAGAGAAAGGGTTACAATGTTAACGAAGACCACTCAGTCCATTTTGCAATGTATCTAAGTCAAATTTACCAAAAAAACCCCAGATTTTCCAATTCAAAGTTTACTGTGGCAGTCCAGATTCATTCAGTCATATCTCAGCATATACAACTCCAATTCAAGTGTTTCCAAAGCCATTTGAAAGCTAAGATACAAGGCTATAAGTCTTAAGAAGACATCATCAACCAAATCAGTAGTATTCCTGGTCAAACTAACCAATTACAGAAGCCGATTAGCAGGTTCCGACATAAATAGGGAAGCAGGGGTATTTCGGTCTTTTCACAGGATACGTTGCTTCGATTGAGCTGAAATTTTGTAGAAAACTATAAAACATCATTATATACAACTTTCATGTTTTGAGATAAGGCTAATTAGGCCTCTAACTAGGGGTAATAGTACCGGACAGAACAGGCCTAATAGAAACCCTAATTCTGGAAATTTTTGCTTCAAACCAGAAATTTTCCACTAATCATTACAATTATCATACCAAATCTTCATTCTAACCCATACTAGACCATCATCCATGGCCACACAATATTAATCATATGAAAACAGAAAATCATGAATAAATATGAAAATTCACCAATTTCCACCACAAGGCATGAAACAACACCTAAAACCATCTATTTAACTCTCATAAGCCATCAATTGAACATTAACAAGATTAAAGGAAAGGTTCCTGATCACTTACCTTGCAAACCCAAGAAAAGAAGCAACTTGGTGCCTTAGCCTTCCAAACCACTTCACTACCAACCTTAATACCACTAAACTAAGGGGTTTTATGGAGGAAACTCAAGTTTAATCGGTTAGATTGGATGATTGAGCAAGATTTGAGATGAAGGAAGTTGAGGATTTTTTTCCTTTTCTCCCTAGAGTAATTCGGCCAAGAGGGGAAAGAATGAAGATGATTTTTGGCCAATTTTGATTAATTGGTAAAGTTATGAATAGTGGTCAAAACTTAAGATTCCATCACAAGGTGACACTTGTCACCCTTATTAATTCATACTTATCCTTTTGTCTCTCTCACACCAATCCATTTGGGAACCTCTACTTATCTCTTAACACCTGGTAAAATAAACCCGGTATACTAATAAAATTTTCTAATAAAGAAATTACAGAAAAACGTGCGATTAAATAAAATAAAACCCTAGAAAATACGAAAATTTGCAGGTTCTCACACTTTAACTACTTGATGCCATGTCCTTATCTTCTTTTTTGGTAAAAGCTGGACACATATTATTTTTGTGCTTTCTTATCCTGCGCAAAGTTTTGATAGCTTTGTTGCTGGATTTTATTCGATTGCTTTCCAATAAGCGTATTTTCTAATTAAAATAATTCATTGCTGCTTCAGGGATATTTTCAAGAAAATGCTCCATTTCCTCCATATGTACAAAATTGAAGAAAATACTCAATTTCCTCCATATGTACGAAATCGTTGCTTGGGGGTATTTTTAAGATTTTGCAAAACAATCCTTATCCCAAGAGCTCTTCGATAATGTATTTTATCTCCAGAAAAATATTCATATTCCTTCCTTTGAGGATAGGCCTTTATCTCCAACTCAGCAAATTTCATAACTTTGATATGATGAAAGACATCATATCTCTTTGAATCTTCAAAATGTAGTCCCACTGAAATAATCTTGAGCATTAAAATGTCTTTGGGACCACATGTCGGATTATTTTGATAAATATGCCTAACTCCTTCTTGAATCCACTGAGGGAACTTGAAAATTTAGGAAAAGTAGGAGTAGTCATATAAATAGCATTGATTACTCCAAAATTGTACCATTTTTGAATAAAATTGCTATCACATACATGCACACAATTTATTCGAGAATGGATCCCTGTGAAATCCATATAATATATTTCTGTATTTTGTAAAGCATGTAATTCTCTCATGAGAGAATTGTATTCAGAGACAAGTGGGTGCTCATTAATTATATTATCCATTATGGGTGTCCTTTGAAAAGTCTGTTTTCGGCTAAAATTCGGTTTCAAGGATATCCCATCATTCAGAGAATTTATTTCAAATCTCTCAGTTTGTTGACAATCTTCTTGTCCCGGTAAAGGGGGAAGATTTTCTATTTCATCCTTTTTGATTAGGTCATATAATAATTCTTCAACCTTATCGTAAAGGCTAACTGTATTCTAACCTTTTTTGACATGTTTGATAAGAAGTTTAGAACTTTTTTATTTATATCTTGATAATTCACAATATTCATTACGTTATTGAATGAAGTCTACAATTGAAAAATTTGTTCAAATAATTCAGAGACTTTATCCAAAAGGATATTTTGCTTGTTTATTTGGCCTTCTATCTCTAGTGAGAAAATCTGTAAAACAATTTTCATTAGATTTTATTAGTTCAATTTCAATCATGAATTCAGATAATGCCATTTACCATCTAATTAATCTTTTATTTTGAGGTAGATGTTTAATATTATTTTTAATAAATGCTCTTACTTGAGAATTATCCGTTCGCAACTTAAATTTCTTAGGTAATAAAAAGCAGTAAAATTTATGACATTCTCTTATTACTATAAGTTTTTTTTTTCATTTATGTGATATCTTTTTTTTTTGTATTTGAGAACAATCCAGATGCATATCCGCGTAATAAATTATTTTTTACTTTTAAAACTGCATTCCAAACTTCTTTAGAAGCATCGATTTCTAATATAAAATTATCTTCATCAGATGGTAAAGTTAAAAATGGTAAATTTTTACATTACTCTTTTATCTTCATCGATTTCTTTATTTTCTTTTACATACTTGACGTACCTCTTGGAAGGCCAAGGCTAAGGAGAATTTTCCAAACGTCGTTGTCATCCATACCACCTCATCCGCCAGCTGCTCAGTCGGGACTAGCTTTCCTAAAATAGTAGGTATAACCTCTTGTGGGAGAACATGAGGCAGTACTTGCACGTTCCAGTGACCCTGAGTGATGAAATCTCGAAAGGAAAGATGCAAGACAACAGGAGCATGGAGGAATAACGCTCTGCTACCCAACCAATTATCATACCAAAAGTGACACGACCCATCCTATATCAACCATAACATAGAAAGCTCGACTTGTCGGCTGATATCTAGCATCCGTCTCCAAGTCATTGAGGCAAATGGCTTGTGCTCCACCTGGCAAGGATGGACTCCTCGGCAATATTTCTCTTGCATGAAAGCAGCCCAAAGTGATGAGCTGGTCCGAAACTGCCACCATAACTTATATGAGAAAGCTGCATATACATCCCTGAGTCATCGAAAACCCGCTCCTCCTTCCCCAGGTGGAAAACACAATTTAGACCATCCGATCCAATGGTACCTCATTCCCTCCTCCGAAGAACCCCACAGAAAGTTGGTACAAGCTCTCTCTATGATGCTGAACACGGCTTTGGGCATCACTGCAGCAGAGAGCAAGTGAATTGGAATTGTGACAGCCCCACCTTCCCCTAAGACGAACCAAAGGGGTCAGCGGACTGCCTGCCCAACTCTCGCCAGGACTAACGGGACTGTTTAAAGTGATCTAAAACATTCCAGAACATACAAACGCGCGTAAACAAGTCAAACATAGCATACAAAAGTTATCCCATAAGTTTATACAAGTACGATTTCCAAATTACAACTCAATATTTTGGTTGGATCAAAATACACTTAGGGTTTTGCCCAATAGGAGCTATTTCAAAATACATTTACATAAGCTCAACTCGGCAATCAACATTCATGGCCTTTCCAAAAGCATTCAATTTCCTGTAAGGAAAACAAAAGGAATAGAGTGAGCTAACGCCCAGTGAAATACTACCACTCAAGTAGCAAAGTTCATATAAGCATAAAGCTTTTCATCCCAATTCATCAAAAGTAAGCCAATAGCACGCATCAATAGAGTTAATAAAAGGATACGGGCGGCTCTCAAGAGCCCTTTTCCTCGCTTGCATTCTTGATCAGACATCATTGACCCTCCGTCAATGATTAAGAGTAACCAACCGTAGGCTCCACTTTACTTCCATTCCTTCCACCCAACATACCCCTACCGGATCCGAACTCCAAACAGTATAACTTTGGTAATACTCGAGTATACCGGAATCAAGAGTCTCACTACTACAAGATTCCATATAACAGTCCCCATGGCTCGTCAACTTTCACGACCAAGCCCTCGCTGGCTCGATTCAATCGACTACCAATGGGGCTGAGCTCCGTAGTAACAGTAAAAGCCGCTGGATCCTCGTCCAAACGACACCAAATCCAGTTTTCCATGTACATTTCAAGTACCACAGTGAAACAGTAGACAGTCGTATATAATACAAAAGGGGTGAGAGCGGTCAAGTACACCCTCACTTTAATCAGTTTCAACAGTGCAAATAAGCATTCAAGGCATCCAGTTCAAATAGACAAAGCCACACAGTAACAAGCAAGTGAGTAGTACACTCACCAAGCAAGCAAGTGGAATTTCGTAAACTTTCGCCCAAAGAGCGTCTTTACTCACCGTCACGTCCTAAAATATTCAAATAAGCACAATAAGACTCTATTACAAGTCATAAACCAATTCCACATACTACCAAATTAAGGTTCCATTAGAATGTATAAGTACTAAAGTAAGCTAGGGAAATCCTGGAATGAAGTTGAGTTCTAAACCCCAAAAAATAGTTTTTGACATCATTTAGTGGTTTTGGCACCATTGGCACTACGATTATCGGATGGAGGTACAAGATACACCGTTTCGAAGCTAACAGCTAGGGCTACAAGGTTACAGAAGGTCACTCAGTCCAGTTCATAGTGCAACTAGGTCAAAAGTTCAGTATACTAAACCAGAACTGCAAAAACAGGTGAACAAACCGCATTCTGATTAACGAACCGTAATTCAGGCTACCTAAGTCCAAATCAAGTGATTCCAAAGCCATCCGAAAGCTAAGACACCAGGCTACATTTCCTAAGAAAGATGAAAACAACCAAATCAGAAGTATTCCCAACCAAATTAACCAATTACAGAAGCAATTATCAAGTTCCGGTAGAAACAGGGCAGCAGGGGTATTTCAGTCTTTTCATAAGCTACGCTACTCCGATTGGCCTGAAATTTTGTAGGAATCTCTGAAATATCAGTCCCTACAACTTTCATGTTTTAACCCAAGGCTAATTCGGCCTCTAACTATGATGAACAGTACCAGGCAGAATGAGGGGAAATGAAACCCTAACTTCCAAAATTTCTTTCCAAAGCAGAAATTTCCTGCAATTAATCACAATTTACACCTTCTAGCTTCATTCTAGATCAACTCCCATCATCATACAAAGCCACACCGTATGAATGATATTAAATCAGAAAAATCATGATTAAATAGAAAATGTCATCAATCTCCACCAAAATCAAGAAATAACACCTAATCACATCCCTTAAACTACCACAAGTCATGAATTAACCATCATTAGATAGAGGAGAGGGGTTCCTTCACTACTCACCTTAGTAACCAAAGAAAAGAGACCACTTAGCACCTTAAGCTTCCAAACAACTTCACCAATCACCTAAATACCCCTAAACTAATAGGTTTTATGGAGTAATTTGAAGATTAACCGGTTGGAATGAAAGATTGAGCAAGATTGAAGGTAAGAAAATTGAGTAGTTTTTCTTCTTTTTTCTTGAGAAAGAGCCGGCCAAGAAGCTTGGAAATAAGTGTAAATTTTGGTCAATTTTTGATTTAAATGGTAAAAGGATGAATAGCAGTCATAACTCAAGACTTATTCTCCATGTGACACTTGTCACTTCATTAAATGCATCTCTATCTCTTTGTTCCTCTCACACCAATTCACTTGGTAACCTCTAATTATCTCTTAACACCCGGTAAATTAAACCCAGTATCCAAAACTTAACCTAACTGGCCGAATTTTTTCGAACTTTTCGCCCTAGTGGGTCCCACGTCCGGTATACGTTCTTAATTTCTCAAAATCTAACCGATACTAGAAAATCATCTAAAAACTATATTTACTCATAAAAATTATTTAGAAAATTTTCTAATAAAGAAAATGCATAAAAGGCGTGCAAATAATTAAAATAAGGCCTAGAAATAAGGAAATTTACGGGTTCTTACACTCTCTCCCCCTTAAAAGAATTTCGCCCTCGAAATTTTCTCACCTTAATTCACGAACAGTTTAGGATATTTCTTTCGCATCTCTTCTTCCACCTCCCAGGTAGTCTCTTCTATCCCATGATTTCTCCAATTTTCCGGAGCGAAAACAACTGCGACTAACTCCAGATCGTGGGTTGGATAGTTTTTGTTCGTGGGGTTTCAATTTCTTAGAGGCAAAAGATTTCACATTTTGGTTTTTGCGTCAACACACACCCCAAACCTTCTCTCCTACCCAAACGCGGCAATCCTTACAAACCATACCAGTGCTCAAACGATGTTTCCCCATAGGAGTACTACTTTCAGGTCGTAGGGTAGACGAGCAGGTTTTGTATCTATTCTGTACATAAAATTGGGGTTGACAAATGAGTGAGCAACACCGGGATCTACTAAGATTTTCGCAAATCGGTGAAATACCGAAATCGTTCCTTCCTCAATTTTAGAAAAATCGGGGACCTGTTGTGGCTCCAGTGAATACACTCGAGCCGCTACCTTAGGTTTGGTCCGTTCCACCTTGGCCGGTTTGGAATTAGTCCTCGTCGATTGCTGACTCTCCTTTCCATCTCGTGATAGGACTGGACAAGTAGCGAGCTGATGGTTTGCACTTCCACAGCGCAAACATTTTCCCTTCTTCTTCCAGCAATTGTCCTCCGAGTGGTTTGACTTTCCGCAATACCCGGAAGGTCCGCGTGCTGCAGAAGCCGAGCCTCCTCTCTGGCCTCTCCCCACTTGGCCGCCTCGTGACGGGCCCTTTCGTGACACTCCCGGCATCCTTTCTCCTCCCGTTCCCCGCCCAAACTTGGAAGGGGTACTCTCATCCCCCTGCCCCGAACTACTTCTAGGAAATCCTCATTTTTTTGCCTGGAAGTTTCTCACCTGTAGCCTAGCATTCTCTACTCGTTGCGCCTTCTCCACTGCATCGCTGAAGGCGTTAATTTGGGCTACCGCGAGGTCCTTCTGGATTTCTACGTTCAGGCCCTGGACAAATCGCCGTATTCTTCGTTCCTCGGTCATGATGAGTTTGGGCGCAAATTTGGATAGGTGGGTGAATTGGCTCTCGTACTCCGCTACAGATTGGGCCCCCTGACGAAGCCGAATAAATTCATCTTCCTTCCGCCTCTGAACTAGAGGAGGGAAGAATTTAGCATTGAATTCCCGCATAAAATTCATCCAGGTCCTGGGCGTTTGTTCCCGTTCCCATTTTTGCCGAATAACGTTCCACCAGGAACGGGCCGCCCCTTCCAGTTGAAAGACGGCGAAGATCACCTGCCTCTCCTCCGTATAATGTAGGGCGGCAAAGATAATCACTATCTTCTCTAGCCACCTTTCGGCCACGTCCGGATCGGGCCCCCCGATAAACTTTGGTGGGGCAAACTTCTAGAACCTCTCGAGAGCCCTATCCTCGCTCTCCACGTGATTACCGAGGTTCCCAGGGTAGGAGTTAGGGTTTTGACCCTATTGGCGCACCACTTGGGCTAGTAAATTAGTCATTTGCTGCATAGCAGCCGCTATTTGGATGTTAGGATCAACCCTAGGTTCAGGGTTAGGTCCAAATGAGGTTTCCCCAGTGCCCCTTTCAGGCGTGGGTTGCCTACCCCCGCGTCCACGGCCTCTACCACTACGAGTGCCTTCCATCAATCTAAGTCGATCTCGGTCACAAAATAAATATACTGTTAAAGGGCACCTAACCCTCCTTTTCGAAGCACTAAACAGGAATAATTAAACAAGGACAATTAACTAAAACAACTACCTCGTAGAGCATTTAAACACATAACACATATACATAGAACACATAACCGAATCAAGCAATTATACAGAACAGTCAGTGAAGTACATACAAAGTCATCCCATGAAACAAAATGGGTCCTCCAAAAGTACTATAGACAGACTAGGACACGAGTACAAAAGAACTCACGAAGAGCTTTCCCCCCCTAGGGCTCCGTCCATAATCAACGAGAACAACACCATTTATATCTTAATCAAGGTTGATCACGCTTAACCATACCCGAACAAACCACACGAAGTTCCATAGAATCGCATTTCTAGTTCGTCCAATCCTTTCTAACCTAGGCACTCATCTCTTTCGTATCCGGGCGCAAGAATCCCATCTAAGATGATTCACAACTCGAGCCGGCTGGTCCCAAACGTAAATCATCCATATTAAAGATTCCTACCCGACATACATACCTAGTTTTCTCAGGTCCCATGATAATGATCCTTACACTTATGACATGCACAGTTCATAGCTTACGCTCAAAAGAGCACTTATACCTTTTGACGCATTCACGAAAGCAGGACCATAACACCACTTGGCCCAAGCTCTCCGCGCAGAGACCACGCGAAGTGGCTCTGATACCACCTGTGACAGCCCCACCTTCCCCTAAGGCAAACCAAAGGGGTTAGAGGACTGCCTGCCCAACTCTCGCCAGGACTAACGGGACTGTTTAAAGCGATCTAAAACATTCCAGAACATACAAACGCGCGTAAACAAGTCAAACATAGCATACAAAAGTTATCCCATAAGTTTATACAAGTATGGTTTCCAAATTACAACTCAATATTTTGGTTGGATCAAAATACACTTAGGGTTTTGCCCAATAGGAGCTATTTCAAAATACATTTACATAAGCTCAACTCGGCAATCAACATTCATGGCCTTTCCAAAAGCATTCAATTTCCTGTAAGGAAAACAAAAGTAATAGAGTGAGCTTACGCCCAGTGAGATACTACCACTCAAGCAGCAAAGTTCATATAAGCATAAAGCTTTTCATCCCAATTCATCAAAAGTAAGCCAATAGCACGCATCAATAGAGTTAATAAAAGGATACGGGCGGCTCTCAAGAGCCCTTTTCCTCGCTTGCATTCTTGATCGGACCTCATTGACCCTCCGTCAATGTTTAAGAGTAACCAACCGTAGGCTCCACTTTATTTCCATTCCTTCCACCCAACATACCCCTACCGGATCCGAACTCCAAACAGTATAACTTTGGTAATACTCGAGTATACCGGAATCAAGAGTCTCACTACTACAAGATTCCATATAACAGTCCCCATGGCTCGTCAACTTTCACGACCAAGCCCTCGCTGGCTCGATTCAATCGACTACCAAAGGGGTTGAGCTCCGTAGTAACAGTAAAAGCCGTTGGATCCTCGTCCAAACGACACCAAATCCAGTTTTCCATGTACATTTCGAGTACCACAGTGAAACAGTAGACAATCGTATATAATACAAAAGGGGTGAGAGCGGTCAAGTACACCCTCACTTTAATCAGTTTCAACAGTGCAAATAAGCATTCAAGGCATCCAGTTCAAATAGACAAAGCCACACAGTAACAAGCAAGTGAGTAGTACACTCACCAAGCAAGCAAGTGGAATTTCCTAAACTTTCGCCCAAAGAGCGTCTTTACTCACCGTCACATCCTAAAATATTCAAATAAGCACAATAAGGCTTGATTATAAGTCATAAACCAATTCCACATACTACCAAAATAAGGTTCCATTAGAATGTATAAGTACTAAAGTAAGCTAGGGAAATCCGGGAATGAAGTTAAGTTCTAAACCCCAAAAAATAGTTTTTGACATCATTTAGTGGTTTTGGTACCATTGGCACTACGATTATTGGATGGAGGTGGAAGATACACCGTTTCGAAGCTAAGAGCTAGGGATACAAGGTTACAGAAGGTCACTCAGTCCAATTCATAGTGCAACTAGGTCAAAAATTCAGTATACTAAACCAAAACCGCAAAAATAGGTGAACAAACCGCATTCTGATTAACGAACCGTAATTCAGGCTACCTAAGTCCAAATCAAGTGATTCCATAGCCATACGAAAGCTATGATACCAGGCTACATTTCTTAACAAGACGTCAACAACCAAATCAGAAGTATTCCCAACCAAATTAACCAATTACAGAAGCAATTATCAAGTTCCGGTAGAAACAGGGCAGCAGGGGTATTTGAGTCTTTTCATAAGTTACGCTATTCCGATTGGCCTGAAATTTTGCAGGCATCTCTAAAATATCATTCCCTACAACTTTAATGTTTTAACCCAAGGCTAATTCGGCCTCTAGCTATGATGAACAGTACCAGGCAGAATGAGGGGAAATGAAACCCTAACTTCCAAAATTTCTTTCCAAAGCAGAAATTTCCTGCAATTAAGCACAATTTACACCTTCTAGCTTCATTCTAGATCAATTCCCATCATCATACAAAGCCACACCATATGAATCATATTAAATCAGAAAAATCATGATTAAATAGAAAATGTCATCAATCTCCACCAAAATCAAGAAATAACACCTAATCACATCCCTTAAACTACCACAAGTCATGAATTAACCATCATTAGATAGAGGAGAGGGGTTCCTTCACTACTCACCTTAGTAACCAAAGAAAAGAGACCACTTAGCACCTTAAGCTTCCAAACAACTTCACCAATCACCTAAATACCCCTAAACTAATAGGTTTTATGGAGTAATTTGAAGATTAACCGGTTGGAATGAAAGATTGAGCAAGATTGAAGGTAAGAAAATTGAGTAGTTTTTCTTCTTTTTTCTTGAGAAAGAGCCGGCCAAGAAGCTTGGAAATAAGTGTAAATTTTGGTCAATTTTTGATTTAAATGGTAAAAGGATGAATAGCAGTCATAACTCAAGACTTATTCTCCATGTGACACTTGTCACTTCATTAAATGCATCTCTATCTCTTTGTTCCTCTCACACCAATTCACTTGGTAACCTCTAATTATCTCTTAACACCCGGTAAATTAAACCCAGTATCCAAAACTTAACCTAACTGGCCGAATTTTTTCGAACTTTTCGCCCTAGTGGGTCCCACGTCCGGTATACGTTCTTAATTTCTCAAAATCTAACCGATACTAGAAAATCATCTAAAAACTATATTTACTCATAAAAATTATTTAGAAAATTTTCTAATAAAGAAAATGCATAAAAGGCGTGCAAATAATTAAAATAAGGCCTAGAAATAAGGAAATTTACGGGTTCTTACACTCTCTCCCCCTTAAAAGAATTTCGCCCTCGAAATTTTCTCACCTTAATTCACGAACAGTTTAGGATATTTCTTTCGCATCTCTTCTTCCACCTCCCAGGTAGTCTCTTCTATCCCATGATTTCTCCAATTTTCCGGAGCGAAAACAACTGCGACTAACTCCAGATCGTGGGTTGGATAGTTTTTGTTCGTGGGGTTTCAATTTCTTAGAGGCAAAAGATTTCACATTTTGGTTTTTGCGTCAACACACACCCCAAACCTTCTCTCCTACCCAAACGCGGCAATCCTTACAAACCATACCAGTGCTCAAACGATGTTTCCCCATAGGAGTACTACTTTCAGGTCGTAGGGTAGACGAGCAGGTTTTGTATCTATTCTGTACATAAAATTGGGGTTGACAAATGAGTGAGCAACACCGGGATCTACTAAGATTTTCGCAAATCGGTGAAATACCGAAATCGTTCCTTCCTCAATTTTAGAAAAATCGGGGACCTGTTGTGGCTCCAGTGAATACACTCGAGCCGCTACCTTAGGTTTGGTCCGTTCCACCTTGGCCGGTTTGGAATTAGTCCTCGTCGATTGCTGACTCTCCTTTCCATCTCGTGATAGGACTGGACAAGTAGCGAGCTGATGGTTTGCACTTCCACAGCGCAAACATTTTCCCTTCTTCTTCCAGCAATTGTCCTCCGAGTGGTTTGACTTTCCGCAATACCCGGAAGGTCCGCGTGCTGCAGAAGCCGAGCCTCCTCTCTGGCCTCTCCCCACTTGGCCGCCTCGTGACGGGCCCTTTCGTGACACTCCCGGCATCCTTTCTCCTCCCGTTCCCCGCCCAAACTTGGAAGGGGTACTCTCATCCCCCTGCCCCGAACTACTTCTAGGAAATCCTCATTTTTTTGCCTGGAAGTTTCTCACCTGTAGCCTAGCATTCTCTACTCGTTGCGCCTTCTCCACTGCATCGCTGAAGGCGTTAATTTGGGCTACCGCGAGGTCCTTCTGGATTTCTACGTTCAGGCCCTGGACAAATCGCCGTATTCTTCGTTCCTCGGTCATGATGAGTTTGGGCGCAAATTTGGATAGGTGGGTGAATTGGCTCTCGTACTCCGCTACAGATTGGGCCCCCTGACGAAGCCGAATAAATTCATCTTCCTTCCGCCTCTGAACTAGAGGAGGGAAGAATTTAGCATTGAATTCCCGCATAAAATTCATCCAGGTCCTGGGCGTTTGTTCCCGTTCCCATTTTTGCCGAATAACGTTCCACCAGGAACGGGCCGCCCCTTCCAGTTGAAAGACGGCGAAGATCACCTGCCTCTCCTCCGTATAATGTAGGGCGGCAAAGATAATCACTATCTTCTCTAGCCACCTTTCGGCCACGTCCGGATCGGGCCCCCCGATAAACTTTGGTGGGCAAACTTCTAGAACCTCTCGAGAGCCCTATCCTCGCTCTCCACGTGATTACCGAGGTTCCCAGGGTAGGAGTTAGGGTTTTGACCCTATTGGCGCACCACTTGGGCTAGTAAATTAGTCATTTGCTGCATAGCAGCCGCTATTTGGATGTTAGGATCAACCCTAGGTTCAGGGTTAGGTCCAAATGAGGTTTCCCCAGTGCCCCTTTCAGGCGTGGGTTGCCTACCCCCGCGTCCACGGCCTCTACCACTACGAGTGCCTTCCATCAATCTAAGTCGATCTCGGTCACAAAATAAATATACTGTTAAAGGGCACCTAACCCTCCTTTTCGAAGCACTAAACAGGAATAATTAAACAAGGACAATTAACTAAAACAACTACCTCGTAGAGCATTTAAACACATAACACATATACATAGAACACATAACCGAATCAAGCAATTATACAGAACAGTCAGTGAAGTACATACAAAGTCATCCCATGAAACAAAATGGGTCCTCCAAAAGTACTATAGACAGACTAGGACACGAGTACAAAAGAACTCACGAAGAGCTTTCCCCCCCTAGGGCTCCGTCCATAATCAACGAGAACAACACCATTTATATCTTAATCAAGGTTGATCACGCTTAACCATACCCGAACAAACCACACGAAGTTCCATAGAATCGCATTTCTAGTTCGTCCAATCCTTTCTAACCTAGGCACTCATCTCTTTCGTATCCGGGCGCAAGAATCCCATCTAAGATGATTCACAACTCGAGCCGGCTGGTCCCAAACGTAAATCATCCATATTAAAGATTCCTACCCGACATACATACCTAGTTTTCTCAGGTCCCATGATAATGATCCTTACACTTATGACATGCACAGTTCATAGCTTACGCTCAAAAGAGCACTTATACCTTTTGACGCATTCACGAAAGCAGGACCATAACACCACTTGGCCCAAGCTCTCCGCGCAGAGACCACGCGAAGTGGCTCTGATACCACCTGTGACAGCCCCACCTTCCCCTAAGGCAAACCAAAGGGGTTAGAGGACTGCCTGCCCAACTCTCGCCAGGACTAACGGGACTGTTTAAAGCGATCTAAAACATTCCAGAACATACAAACGCGCGTAAACAAGTCAAACATAGCATACAAAAGTTATCCCATAAGTTTATACAAGTATGGTTTCCAAATTACAACTCAATATTTTGGTTGGATCAAAATACACTTAGGGTTTTGCCCAATAGGAGCTATTTCAAAATACATTTACATAAGCTCAACTCGGCAATCAACATTCATGGCCTTTCCAAAAGCATTCAATTTCCTGTAAGGAAAACAAAAGTAATAGAGTGAGCTTACGCCCAGTGAGATACTACCACTCAAGCAGCAAAGTTCATATAAGCATAAAGCTTTTCATCCCAATTCATCAAAAGTAAGCCAATAGCACGCATCAATAGAGTTAATAAAAGGATACGGGCGGCTCTCAAGAGCCCTTTTCCTCGCTTGCATTCTTGATCGGACCTCATTGACCCTCCGTCAATGTTTAAGAGTAACCAACCGTAGGCTCCACTTTATTTCCATTCCTTCCACCCAACATACCCCTACCGGATCCGAACTCCAAACAGTATAACTTTGGTAATACTCGAGTATACCGGAATCAAGAGTCTCACTACTACAAGATTCCATATAACAGTCCCCATGGCTCGTCAACTTTCACGACCAAGCCCTCGCTGGCTCGATTCAATCGACTACCAAAGGGGTTGAGCTCCGTAGTAACAGTAAAAGCCGTTGGATCCTCGTCCAAACGACACCAAATCCAGTTTTCCATGTACATTTCGAGTACCACAGTGAAACAGTAGACAATCGTATATAATACAAAAGGGGTGAGAGCGGTCAAGTACACCCTCACTTTAATCAGTTTCAACAGTGCAAATAAGCATTCAAGGCATCCAGTTCAAATAGACAAAGCCACACAGTAACAAGCAAGTGAGTAGTACACTCACCAAGCAAGCAAGTGGAATTTCCTAAACTTTCGCCCAAAGAGCGTCTTTACTCACCGTCACATCCTAAAATATTCAAATAAGCACAATAAGGCTTGATTATAAGTCATAAACCAATTCCACATACTACCAAAATAAGGTTCCATTAGAATGTATAAGTACTAAAGTAAGCTAGGGAAATCCGGGAATGAAGTTAAGTTCTAAACCCCAAAAAATAGTTTTTGACATCATTTAGTGGTTTTGGTACCATTGGCACTACGATTATTGGATGGAGGTGGAAGATACACCGTTTCGAAGCTAAGAGCTAGGGATACAAGGTTACAGAAGGTCACTCAGTCCAATTCATAGTGCAACTAGGTCAAAAATTCAGTATACTAAACCAAAACCGCAAAAATAGGTGAACAAACCGCATTCTGATTAACGAACCGTAATTCAGGCTACCTAAGTCCAAATCAAGTGATTCCATAGCCATACGAAAGCTATGATACCAGGCTACATTTCTTAACAAGACGTCAACAACCAAATCAGAAGTATTCCCAACCAAATTAACCAATTACAGAAGCAATTATCAAGTTCCGGTAGAAACAGGGCAGCAGGGGTATTTGAGTCTTTTCATAAGTTACGCTATTCCGATTGGCCTGAAATTTTGCAGGCATCTCTAAAATATCATTCCCTACAACTTTAATGTTTTAACCCAAGGCTAATTCGGCCTCTAGCTATGATGAACAGTACCAGGCAGAATGAGGGGAAATGAAACCCTAACTTCCAAAATTTCTTTCCAAAGCAGAAATTTCCTGCAATTAAGCACAATTTACACCTTCTAGCTTCATTCTAGATCAATTCCCATCATCATACAAAGCCACACCATATGAATCATATTAAATCAGAAAAATCATGATTAAATAGAAAATGTCATCAATCTCCACCAAAATCAAGAAATAACACCTAATCACATCCCTTAAACTACCACAAGTCATGAATTAACCATCATTAGATAGAGGAGAGGGGTTCCTTCACTACTCACCTTAGTAACCAAAGAAAAGAGACCACTTAGCACCTTAAGCTTCCAAACAACTTCACCAATCACCTAAATACCCCTAAACTAATAGGTTTTATGGAGTAATTTGAAGATTAACCGGTTGGAATGAAAGATTGAGCAAGATTGAAGGTAAGAAAATTGAGTAGTTTTTCTTCTTTTTTCTTGAGAAAGAGCCGGCCAAGAAGCTTTGAAATAAGTGTAAATTTTGGACAATTTTTGATTTAAATGGTAAAAGGATGAATAGTAGTCATAACTCAAGACTTATTCTCCATGTGACACTTGTCACTTCATTAAATGCATCTCTATCTCTTTGTTCCTCTCACACCAATTCACTTGATAACCTCTAATTATCTCTTAACACCCGGTAAATTAAACCCAGTATCCAAAACTTAACCTAACTGGCCGAATTTTTTCGAACTTTTCGCCCTAGTGGGTCCCACGTCCGGTATACGTTCTTAATTTCTCAAAATCTAACCGATACTAGAAAAATCATCTAAAAACTATATTTACTCATAAAAATTATTTAGAAAATTTCTAATAAAGAAAATGCATAAAAGGCGTGCAAATAATTAAAATAAGGCCTAGAAATAAGGAAATTTACGGGTTCTTACAGGAATAACGGAAAGAACATGCTTGATCAAAGTGAGCCTCCCCCCCAAAGATAAAAACTTTGACTTCCAAGACAAGATTTTCCCCAGAAGACTTTGACACAATTTAGACCATCCGATCCAATTTAGATACAATTTAGACCATCCGATCCAATGGTACCTCAATCCCTCCTCCGAAGAACCCCATAGAAAGTTGGTACAAGTTCTCTCTATGATGCTGAGCATGGCTTTGGGCATCACTGCAGCAGAGAGCAAGTGAATCGGAATAGCAGAAAGAACATGCTTGATCAAAGTGAGCCTCCCCCCCGAAGATAAAAACTTAGACTTCCAAGACAAGATTTTCTCCAGAATACTTTAACACACCTCCGCAAAGTAGGATGTCTTACACCTTCCAAAATACAGGGGGAAGCCTAAGTAACGTGTGGGAAACGCCTGCCGTGAGAACCCTGTAATACGCTCAATTACCCTACGTCTTGCACTGAATAAGGACGGGCGAACCAAGTAGCCACTCTTTTGAGCGTTGAGCAGTTGACCAGAGGATTGTTGATACATATCTAGTACCCTTATTACACGGCGTAAAGATGCTGTGGACCCATTAGCTAGAATTAGCACGTCATCTGCAAATGCCAAATGGGTTACCCTAGGTTAGCCCTGGGGTACCTTAAACCCCTGGAAAGATGTTTGTGATGCAAGGTTGTTCAACCCTCTCGATAGAACTTCCACTTCTATCACAAATAAGGCAGGAGATAGCGGGTCCCCCTAGCGGACTGCTGGATTTAAAGAACCCATACGCCGCCCCATTAACCATAACCGAAAACCAGACATTTGAAACTAACCGCCAGACCATATCAATGAAGCGTTCTCCAAAATCAAACTTCCGTAAAACCCTAGTCAGATGAAGCCATAAAACTCAATCATAAGCCTTGACCATGTCCAGCTTTAGCGCTACGTTCCCCCCTCTCGACTTTTTCCCAATGCCTGCTATAACTTCCTGAGCTAACAGATAGTTCTCCGTAATATTTCGACCCCTGACAAACCCTGACTGCTGGGGAGAGATAATTTTCGGCAGCAAAGCCGCTACTCTATCTTATTAATGAAGTTGCAAAGTCTTATAGGCCGAAAGTTAGAAAAATCTTGAGGGTTTGAGATTTTCGGAATGAGAACAATAGAGGTCGAGGTAATAAAGCGCGGTAGCTCCGCCCCAGAGAAGAAACTCACCATAACATTATACACATCCCGGGCGATAATATCCCATGCAAAGGTAAAGAATTACTAGTAAAGCCATCTGGCCCCACCGCACTGTCCCCATCCATGGCATATACCACTTGTTTCACCTCCTCCATTGAAGGAATATCCTCCAGGACCAGGTTGTTCTCCCGCGTGAGAATAGGAGGGAGAAGCTGAAGCAACTCAGAACTGGGTGCCACAGACTCGGAGTACAAGTCAGAGAAAAATTGTATAGCCTCGGAGGCAATGTCCCCATCATCCTCTACCCAAGTTCCTTCTGCCGTTTTAATTCGATGAATCGTACATTGCACTCTTCTTTGTCTAACCTCCGCGTGAAAGAACTTAGAGTTCTGGTCACCATTTGAGAGCCATTTGACACGAGCCTTTTGGCTCCAAAACTGTTCCTCTATTGCCAATGCGTGATGGAATTCCGCCTGTGCCTTTTGTAGCTCGATGTGAGCCCCCTCCGAGTCCTCGCTCTCCGTCTTCATTTCTGCTTGTACCAGCTAAGACTCTGCCCCCTTAACAACCTCAAAGATATTCCCAAAAAAGCACTTATTCCATTGCTGAATTGCCCTTCTTGTGGCCAGTATGTGAGAACTCTCACTTTAAAATACAATTTTTCTAAACTACATGCCTTACTCTAAGAATGAAACCACGGATTATAAGCCCTAACATTGTATCCCCTATGCGTTATCGTATACTCTAAGAAATTAAAACGTTTTTTCTTGAGTTAGTTTTAACTATTTCACCACTTATAATATACCCTTGCATAGCATTCTACATGTGTTAAAACAATTTCCATGCATTACATTTCATATCCTTTCACTTCAACTAAAACAATTTTTAGTTAGTTTTATTTTCCACCACTTACATTGTACCAAGTGGCTTTTATTTGTGGTTGGGACTTTATGTGAGGTATTAGTGGTGTTAAATAGGTATTGGTACATTTGGAAGGGTTGAAACATAATTAGTCAAAGGATTAATAGAAGTTGTGGACAAGAAGTGACCGTGTGGCAAAATCCTAGCCAAGCATTTTGTTGACTAAGGGTTAAGAGACAAATTTAAGTTGGACTTGGCTATTTTCTACTCCTTATGGCCGAATTTCTTAGGGCTTAGCAAGGAAGAGAGAGAGCTCCAACATCTTGCTTTCTAACCCTAGCTTAAACTTGAGCAAAAACCAAAAGAGAAAGAGTTTGAGTTAGTGAGAAATTTTCCTCCAATCTAGTGCTTGATTCAAGCTTGAAATTCTCATTTTTGGTGGATTGATTTGGTGGCTCAAGCATCTTACAAGAAAGGTAAGTACGCTTTAAATGGTAGTTTTATGGTAATATATCATGTGCATCAAAGTGTTAATGGCAAAAGTTGTTTGATTAAGATTTAGAGTAATCTCTTGGAATAAACCAAAGAGTAGTTGAGTTAGGTGGCATGCCTACCAAGTGTTTGATGAAATGTTTGCACTTTGGTCATGGTTATTTATGAGGTGTGTGACCCTTAATCTTTGATTTTATTGTGTTATATGAAGTACTTAATGTAACGGCCCCACCTCCCCCTAAGGCGAACCAGAGGGTTCGGCGGGTCGCCTGCCCAGCTCTCGCCGGGACTCAGTCCTTCACTAAAGTCCTCAAATAAATTGCAATATAAATCTCAAATATTACATCATATTCTCCAATAATTACATGTCATAAGTGAAGCGAAAACGATTTCCAACTATACATAAAATGATTCCACATCCAAACGGTACAAAATATAACAATTCCAACTAAGCCATCCAATCACGTGAATAAGCACAACAAGTCCTTCCTTCGCCTTGAGCCCTGTGGAGGGGAATAAAATATTTTTGGGGTGAGCTAGAAGCTCTAGAAGCTTAGCGAGTAACCAGGAAAATCATTAAACAAATATATTTCACAATGTTGCATTTCGATCATTTCGATGATGTCATGATTCAGAGATCAAATGTACGTTTAGTGCTCTCGTGAGCCGGTGAAATCACAGCACTTGAACACCCAACGCTCAAATAGATCATTTAACATTAACATTAACATTAGGAGGGAGCCCCTTTTTGAGCTCCGGAGCCATTTGCTCCGTCATGTCACGAACTCACGAAAATGGTGGAGACGTTGGTGTCCAGCACAAGACTTTCCCAGAACTCATTGAAGCCAAATCATGTCATGAATTCACATGCAAGCACGCATGAGATGCAATCGAGTACATAATGCAAGAAACATTTCACAAGTACTTTGGAAATAGTTTAGGGTCACTCACCTCCACGACTCAGAAATCATCCAGCATATAACATTGCCTTGCTCAAATCCAAGTCTTAGTTCACAAACTCAATGCAATCAAATCCCTTCAAAGTTCAGACAGCACTTCCCCTGAATTTGCTAACTTTTCCAGCCATCATGGCTTCATTATTTCCACATTCCAACCCAAAGGTACACACACAACAACAAGTTCATCCAATAGCCATTCAGCAAGCTCCAAGTAGTACTAGTACAAGTCAAGCTAGGGAAAAGTCCGGAAATGAAAGTTAAGCTCAAAACCAGAAAAACAGGTTTTGACGTCATTTTGCGGTAATGGCACCAAAGGCACTAAGATTGTCGGATGAAGGTGTAAGACCCACCGTTTCGAAGCTAAGAGATAGGGGTACAATATTGTAGAAGGTCACTCAATCCATTTTCGAGTGTAACCAGGTCAAAAATGCAAGAAACTATACCAGAATCATAAAAACAGATTCACAGAACGCATTCCAGCGGAAACATCATAACTCAGGCTCTCCAAGTCCAAATCCAGAAATTCCAAAACCAGATAAAAGCTAAGAAACAGGGATACATTTAATCAGAAGACCTCAACAACCAATTCGGAAGAAATTCCAGCCAAAACAACCAATTACAGTCGCAAATCCCAATTTCGGGTAAACCAGAACAGCAATAGTAATTTCGACTTTTCTCACTCTACGCTACTCCGATTGACCTGAAATTTTGTAGACACCTCTAAAATGTAATTCCCTACAACTTTCATGTTTTAAGAAAAGGCCAATTCGGCCTCTATATAGGACCTAAAATTTCGGACAGAATGAAGAACCAAGAACCCTAATTTTCCAGATTTCTTCCAAAACAGAATTTACTTGCAATCTTCCACTTTTTCCACCTTCTAGAATCATTAAACATCATTTCCAATCATCATACATAACCACATAATCATACTCATATTGAAACAGAAAAATCCCCAAAAATAATAAAAGTTCATCCATCCAACCACAACTCAAAATATAATCCATCAAACCATCTCTTTAGCCATCACAAGTCTCTAATTTAGCATAATCAAGAACAAAGAAAGGATGGCTAGACATGATACCTTCAAATATCAAGAAAGGTGATGACTTAGGGATTTTTCTTCCAAAACAACTCCACCAAGAGCTTCAATCTTCCTTAGCTAGCAAGTTTTATGGAGTGATTTGCAATTTAATCGGTTGGAACTCAAGATTTGGACAAGAAATTGAAGTGCAAGATGATGGATTTTCTCTCTCTTTTTCTCTCAAAATTTCGTCCAAGACAAGCTAAAATGGAGAGAAATTGGGTCCAAATTGGTTTTAGTAAAGTTAGAAAAGTCTTGGTCAAAAGTCAAGGTCCAATGGTTTTGTGACAAATGGTCCTTTAGGGTTTTAATCTTATCTTTTTGTCTCTCCAATACAAATATCTTAACACATTGTAAAATAATATCACTTAATACAAAATTCCAACAAGTTGTCAAAAATATAATGCATTTACCGCACTAGCGGGTCCCACGTCCAAAATACGCTCTTAATTTCTCAAAAACTAACCGATACCAGAAAAATCATTTTAAAACTATCTTTGCTCATAAACTTTATCTGGGGAATTTTTCTAATAAAGAAAATGTAGAAAAGGCGGGCGATTAAATAAAATAAACCCTAGAAAATTAGAAAATTTTCGGGTTCTCACACTCATTCTTTTCGGGGCGTCACACTTAATGCCTTGAGGGCAAACTAGAAGTTGCCCTAAACTAGGAATTGTGGTTAAAACTCTTGAACTAAAAAAGTAGTAAGTGAGTTAGTAAGTATGCCTACCATGTGTTTGATGAAATGTTTGCACCTTGTTCATGTGTGTGTATGAGGTATTAACATGTTTTAAACCTCTTTTGAGTTAGATCTAATACTTGTTATGTGAAGGGAGTGAAAATCATAAAAGGGGTGAAAGTTAGAAGATTTTGGTGAAGGTGCTGTCCATAATTTTAAGGGCTTGCTGCCCTGTTTTGTTTTGGTATTTTTGTGCTTAATTTGGCTACAAATGTGAGGGATATATGTTGGGTTATGTGTGTGGAGGTTTTCTACAAAAAATTAGCCATTTTGGTTGGATAAATTTTGAGTTATAAACAAAGAGGCAAAACTGGACTAGGTCCAGAAATTTTCTGACCAGCAATCTTGTGAAGGTCATAACGATTTACTCGATGATCAGAATTGAGTGCCGTTTGTGGCATTTGAAAGTAGACTCTTAGAGCTTTAAAATGGTACCAAGATCATTTTCTGGTTTGACCCGAACGTTTCGTGGCGAGACTTGAAAGTTGGCTGTCCGTGTGGTACTGTTCATCCGAGACTGTCCAGAAAATTTATTTGGTTTCGTAATTTTGAACCACTTACATTGGGATTTTGGAAATGGTTTCTTCTACAAAAATATAGCCGTATGAACCTAGTTTCCAACTCCACTGACGGAATCTAATTCTCAGTTTCCTACAGTGAATTATAACTGTTTTCCCGAGACTGCCGGGCAAGACTGTTCAACCCGAAAAAGGAAACCTTAAGCCTAAATGAAACTTTCCTTTTGCTAAGCTTTGATGTACACACTAAACTTGTTTTCTCATGAAATTTTCCCATGGTATAGACCTCATTTGCATGCCGGATTAAGTAGCTTAGACTACTCACTTGGTTTCTTAATGAACCTATAATTTAGTGAGAAACGAATCTAATTGTTAACGATTTCACTCGTTGCCCTAGGTTTGGGGAACGAAGGTGACCGTAACTGAGATGTTTAACGTTGATTACTACTTTTGCTGGACAGATGAGTGTTCCACTACTTGCTACCTGTTATGTGAAATATCTGAAATACTTGATTGTTAACTGTTGGAGCCAAATACGGTTTTGATAAAATGGAGGCGAGTGTGTACTTTATAGCACCCGATCTCCCTTATTTTTCATTGAAACTCTATATATTGTTATTATGAGATGTGATATCTCCATGAATGCCTGTGATTGAGTTGTTTGGGTGATATCCATCAACTACTGCTACTGTTTGGGTACCCAACCTCATAGGTGAGTTGGTTGTATCGAGCCAGCAAGGGCTTGGTCGAGAAAACCGATAAACCTTGAGGACTGTTTACTGTACACTGGAAATCGAATGTTGCTTGGAGGTCCCTGGTGAAGCATAGCCATTGTGCTTGCTTGTTGTGTTGTCCAACACTATCAGTGGTAAAATCCTCGATTTGATCCTGTTTCTTTGGAATCCTTGAATATTGGAAACTCGGATTCCTGGTATACTCGAGTATTACCAAACTACTGTTTATGGAGTGCGGGCCCGGTGGGGGGTTGATTGATGGACGGAGATTGGTGAAAGCGGTGTTCTACGGACTTTATATCCTGTAAATGCAAACGTTGATGGAGTGTCAACGGAACCGGTAATGATCAAGCTCAAGTGGATTTGGCTTTTGGAAGCCACCCGTATCCTTGAATTGAACTGTGATTTAACTGTTATTTTACTATACGGTGTTTATTTGGCTATTTTGTGATCTTACATGGCTATGTGTTTACTTGTCTTATTTGGAACCTCACTGGGCGTTAGCTCACCCCACTCCCTTTGTTTTCCTTAACAGATCGGGAAGGGATTTGATCAAGAGCTTTCTTAGCTTTATTTTGATCGTACTTACGTTTTGAGGTTGTAACCTTGTTTAAGCAGACTTGTAAGCTTAAATTCTTAAGTATGACTTATGCTAAGTAATTTTGAGTGTGGAGTGGTAAGTTGACATGTGATGATATATGTACTAATTGGATCGTTGGATTGGTGATTATATGTTAATTAGGGTTTCAATTCCCTGTATCGGAAGATGTTTCCTCCGTTTCATTGATGATATTAGTTCTTTGAACGACTGAGTCCTGGCGAGAGTTGGGCAGGCAGCCCGCTGATACCCTAGGGTTCGCCCTAGGGAGAGGTGGGGCTGTCACAGTTGGTATCAGAGCTTAGGCTTCAGATCTTTGTAGAGTATCCTAGACATAAAAGCTTAGGATGCTGGACTGTGGAATTGGCTTGGAGAAGCTCAGGAACGCGTTTAGGGGGCAATAAAAGTGAGGAATAGAGCCGAGTCAATCCTGAATGTTTGTGATGACTTGTTTGGGGACTTCAGTAGACTTAAGTGGTGAAGTCTCTAACATTGGAGACGAGGCAAGTGTTGACCTTGCCCAGACCGGAGGAGGGTCAGCAAGTCCCGCATCAAACTAAGCCTACACCTCTAGGCTACTACTTTGGATGATTTTGACTACTATACATAGAAAGGATAAGGGATGTGGTGACTCGGTGGTTGTACAATTTTCTTTTGACTACTTGCACTGGATTTTTGCTTGATATGACTGTATGACTGTATTTGTATCTGTGAGTCTTGTACCTGATACTTTTGGTCTAGTTATCTTACAAACAACTACTATGAGCCTTGGAATGTATAATACTTTGACTTTGACTGTGACTGTGAATTGGACTGTGACTGTTACGGTGACTTTGACCTCGACTTTATTACGGCATTGGCATTTAATTGCTTTATATTTTCACTCGCTTATTGTGACTCCGATTTCATTTTATTTGACTTTTGAAAAGGAATAAGCATCTGTCATGTACCAACACGTACTTACCTATTGGTTAAAATACATGGACCCTAGACCAGTGAGTAATAAAGGAGAATAGGTCCAGGACCAAGAAGAGGAATAAAGGTTTGTAGTCAATTAGAACCAAGGACCCGGAAGTGGAGTAGGGGACCAGGTAGCTACAGCTATCAATCGTATGACTGATCTACTGTTTACTGGCCGTTCGGTTGACCAACAAGGTCAAACACCGGGTAACTAGTAAAGGAACCTTGAAGTAAGTGAAGATAGAGTCCTGAATCAGTTCCAAAAGTTCACACCTCCTAAATTTCTTGGAGAACTAGATCCCGAAATTGCCGAGAACTGGTTTGAAAGATTGGAAGATATTTTGCTGCTTCGCGTGGTCTCTGCGCGAAGTGAGCTTGTGGCCAAGTGGTGTTATTGTTCCGATTATGTGAGTCAGTGGAAAGGACTAGGTGCTCTTTTTGGGCGTAAGATATGAATCATGACTGTTATAAGCGTAAGCCCTTTATCATGATACTTGGGGAAGGTAGATATGTACGTCGGGTAGGAATCTCTAATATGTGTGATTTACTCTTGAGACTGGCCGGCTCGAGTTGTGAATTACCTTATTGTGGATTCTTGTACTTGAGTACCAAAAAGTGGAGAGCCCTAGAATAAGGGTCTGTATCTTCATTGCACTTGAGACAAGTTTTAATGGCAAAAGTCAAGGCGCGAAAGATCCTAATATTTGACCTAGTTATTGGACTGATTGAGGGAATGAATCTCGGAAGCTATCATGGACTAATCTCAAAATAGTCTGACAGGGTTTCTATAGATGGTGGCTAGATTGTACTGTACGTCGAGAAATTTGCACTGAAGATCTATTTCCTTCACCCATGACTGTGAAGATATGATAAGTGTTTATTTCGAATGTGGGGCGGTTTGATTACAACTATATGGATATTTCTACTCCTCCTGTGACATTCTTTCCTATGCTTCCTTGACACCTATCCACTAATGTCTAAGTATGGACTTGACTCGATTATGATCGTGGCGAGATCGTGAGTTTTGGAATTATGCATGGGAATTTGAGAAAAGAATTGGATTCTATACCTGTATGCAAGAGCTTGAGATAGGATGTAGAAGTTCCGACACATAAAGTACGCTTTAGGGTTGCTATGTGCATAAGTGATAAGGATACTCTCGTATTGAAATTCCCGAATAAGAATGAGTGGCATTGTATTCTAAGCTATTAGCCTACCTGTATTCTATTATCTTGTCTATCTCACTTGAGGATAGCTACGTTTAATTCCTTGTGGTAGGATCGGAGGAGAATGAATTTAAAAGTTATATGACTAGAGTTTCCAATTGTAATTAGCTACTTACTTTGCTCCTTTGATTTACTGGCAAGCTACTATCGAGATAAGTGAATTAGTGAGATGACAAATGTGACTGATCTGCATAAGAAAATAGAGGTTATTCAAAAAGAAATAGAGTTCCAAAAGAGATGAACTGAGTACTGGGAAAGATGATGGGAACCAAAATACCTAGAGAACATTGAACTATTGCATCAGAACATACGATTGAAAGGAAATATGAAGGGGTTCCAGAAGAGGTACAGAATAAGTTTGTACCAGTACATTTGCCTAGTTGAATAGCCATTAATGAGGTTTTTGCCTGGATAAGTTATAATCATTGGACTATGCATAGTGACATTTTTATATAGCAAGATGTATTCCCTAAGGAACAGTGGACTTGGTACCTGCTGTTTTAATAAGTGCTATGAAATATTGGTGGTGGTGCAATATTGGATCCTTATCCCTGAGTTTATTGCCCTATTTTGGTCTTTGAGTTAAAAATTTATCGTTTGTCGCTCGAAGGGAAGAAATGATTTAATGTACAGTGTATGGGTTAAAGAGCTAGCAAGAATAGTAACCATGTTGTAACTCTTCTTTCTATCGAGATTAAGGTTTGCGTCACATTTTTCACCTTGACTAAATCAACAATTTGACCGAATTGTCTTCATCTTCCCTCTTACTTGGCCGAACCAAGAGAGAAGAGAAACCAAAGAGAGACCTCCAACTCCAACCTCAATTTTGTACTTGAATCTGAAGTTACTCCATGGAGATGTTAACTAAGAAAGATTTCAAGGTATTGGTGGAGTGATTTTTGAGGAAGAAGCCCTGAATTTCAATCTTTCTTGAGGTTACAAGGTAACTTTGGCTAGCAATTTTCCTCTACTTCCAATATAGGTAAACTAGTGGATTAAGGTAGTACTTTTGGCAGCTTTATGGAAAATTTCATGGGTTGAAGTAGTGTTGTGGTAATTTATAGTTTTATGGTGAATTTTCTACCTCACGTCATGCTTAAGTATTAACCATGGTCTGATAGCTTTGGTATGACTTGCCTAACGAAAATTCTAGCTTGTGATTAAGAATTTCAGTTTCGGGTTTCATTTTGCTAAACTTGAGTAGACGACGGTTATATGCTTGATATAGTGAGATGTTGGCTTGGTATGTATATGCTTGAGTTAAAGCTATTTTGTGGAAAGAATGAAGCCTTGAATTGGCTGAAAAAGTAGTAAACACAAAGGATGTACCGCTAAAAATTTGTCCGCAGGAAACCTTGGGCAGTTTTAGGAAACCTGTTATATCTTGATGAAAAAAAAGAATTGAGTTTTGTTTGTTATTTTTGCAACTAGATTCAGAGTACTATCAACTGTGAAAAGTCCAGTATTGTTCTCAATTCCCATGAATATCTGTGATTTTAAAATTGACTAAAATCGCATACATGTTCTGTCTTTTACTGGGTGGAACCGAAAATTTAGGTGGGAATTTGACTGACTTGTGGATTTGATCTTACAATGGTACCTTCTAGAAAGTTGTAACCCTTTGAATCTATTTTTTCGACCGTATAAAGTTTATAAATTGTGGACTTAAGAAGCTTGAGATATGATTTTTCAAATGATATCATGCAATACTCTGAAAAAAAAATTAAAAAGGACATTCGTGCAAAATATCCTGAGCTAAGAAGAGAATTTCGAGGACGAAATTCTTTAAAGGGGGAGAGAGTGTGAGAACTCTCACTTTAAAATACAATTTTTCTAAACTACATGCCTTACTCTAAGAATGAAACCACGGATTATAAGCCCTAACATTGTATCCCCTATGCGTTATTGTAACAGCCCCACTTTCCCCTAAGGCGAACCAAAGGGGTTAGCGGACTGCCTGCCCAGCTCTCGCCAGGACTACGGATCAGTTCACGTCGATCTAATACGTTCCGGAACATACCCACGCGCATAAACAAGTCAAAATCACCAAATAAAAAAAATGAAAATCGAAGCCGATGATGAACAGTACCGGCCACGTCAGAATCCAGATACTAGGCCGAGAGTAGCCAAAATTTTTCTTTTGCCGTTTGAAATACGAGTTAATCCGAAATCCAACCAAATGTCAACCAAACATATATACATTGAAATGTAACATTTACAAGCCAAAAGCCAAAGCGGCATATCAAAACGATTCATCATGGATATACATGTTCGGTTTGCCAATCAAAAGAAATTGAACCCAATACACATTAGGGTTTCGAGCTATTCAAAAGACATTTACATGAGCTCAACTTGACAACCAACTAACACAACCTTATCCAAAAGTGGTCATTTCCTGTAAGGAAAACAAATGGAACGGAATGAGCTTAAGCCCAGTGAGTTACTACCACATAAGCAACAAAGAGCATATAGCATAACCTTTCATTTCAAGTACACAATTAAGAAGTAAAACAAGTAGGTAAAAGGATACGGACGGCTCTCAAGAGCCCATTTCCACGCTTACATTCTTGATCCAATCTCATTGACTCTCCGTCAACGTTTATGAGTACCAACCGTAGAACCCACTTCACTCCCATCCCTTCCACCAGACATACCCCAACCGGGCCCGCACTCCAATCAGTAGCTTTTGGTAATACTCGAGTTTACCGGAATCAAGAGTCTCATTACTACAAGATTCCCCAGTACAGTCCCCGTGGCATGTCAATTTTCACGACCAAGCCCCCGCCGGCTCGATTCAATTGACTACCAACGGGGTTGAGCTCAGTAGTACAGTAAGGCCGTTGGATACTCGTCCAAACGACACCAAATCAGTTTTTCATGAAGTGAATTCAATATCTCATATAGCAAGTGCAGTATATCAGTGAAGCGGTAAACAGTCATTAACGTATCACAAGGGGTGAGGGCGGTCAAGTACACCCTCGCCTCAATCAATTCCAATAGCCAAATAAGCCTTCAAGGCATCAAAATCACATATAGCAAAGCCACATTGTAACATTCAAGTGAGTAGTATACTCACAACTCAAGTAGGTGATGTTTCATGCACCGTCGTTAAAAGGACGTCGTGAACCCCCGTCACGTCCTAAAACACGTAAACAAATACAATGAGACTCGATAACGAGTCATAAAGCCATGCCAATCACAACCCCAATAGGGTTTCATAAACATAGACAAGTAGCATAGGTAACCAGAAATTTCAGCAATGTAACTAACTTGACCTTGACAAAACAGTTTTCATCCTAATTTTGCGGTAATGGCACAAATTGCGCTACGCTTATCGGATGAGGGTGCAAGACCCACCATCTCGAAGCTAAAATACAGGGCTACAACAATGTAGAAGGCCACTCAGTCCAAATCCTAGCACAACTAGGTCAAATATGCAAAATACCAAACCAGAACCTTAATTGCAGGTTTACAAATTACACTATGCTGTAATTAGTCCAACTCAGTCTATACAAGTCCAAATTCATTGATTCCAAAGGCATATGGTAGCTAAGACATCAAGATACATTTCATCAGACGACCTCAACAACCAAATCTAAAGCAATTCCAGTCAAAACAGCCAATTACAGGCGCAGTTCGGCCATCCTGAAGAACCCAGAACAGCAACAGTAAAATCGAATTTTCTCACTCTACACAACTCCGATGAACCTGAAATTTTACAGACACCTCAAAGACATCAATACCTACAACTTTCATGTTTTAAGCCAAGGCCAATTCGGCCTCTAACCATGAGATAAAAAACCGGACAGAATTGGGGATATAAAACCCTAACTTTCTCAAATTCCTTCCAAACCCAAAATTGCTTGCAATTACCAATCATGTACACCTACTAGAGTCATTACCCTTCATTACCAACCATCATAGATAACCACAACATCATGATCACATTAAACCAGAAAATACACCATTAAATTGAAAACTTCATCATTTCATCCAAAAGCAAGAAATAAATCACAAATGTCATCACTTTAGCTTCCACTAAGCACAACTCAAGCTTCATTAAGTGTAGGAGGAAGTTCAAACACCACTTACCTAGAACACAAGAGAGGGAGAGTTGTAGGACACCTTAGCTTCCTTGAACACTTCCACAAAATCACTTACTAGCACCAAATGGAGGGATTTTATGGAGTAGAAACAAATTTAAGCAATTGGTTTGGATGATTTGCACTAGATGGAAGCTTGAAAATTGGAGAATTTTTCTTTCTTTTCCTAGAGAGAGAGCCGGCCAAGAAGTTGAAGACAAGAATGAATTTTGTGTGATTTTTGAGATATTTAAGCAATTGGTCAAAAGTCAAGAAAATGAATAGTTGTCCTACAAGTGCCACCATTCACCAAGTGACACTTGTCACTACATTTAAAGCATTTCTATCCTTTAAGTCTCTCTCACATCAATCACATCTCATCCTCTACTTATCTCTTAACACCCGATAAATTTCACTCAGTATCCGAAACTCAACCTACTTGGCCGAATTTTTCCGAACTTTTCGTACTTGTGGGTCCCACGTCCATTATATATTCTTAATTTTTCAAAAACTATCCAATACTAGAAAAATCATGTAAAAACTATAATTACTCATAAAATTCACCAGGAAAATTTCCTAAGCCAGAAAATGCAGAAAACATGCCATTAAAGGAAATAAACCCTAGGAAAATTATTAAGAGGAATTTACGGGTTCTCACACTCTCTCCCCCTTAAAAGAATTTCGTCCTCGAAATTCCTTATCATTGACTACTCCGGGATTAAATTGAGCATTATACTTAGCTAACAGATCTGTACCCCTTCACTGGCCAGGTTCATTAAATTCTTACCTTCCACGTCCTCTAATGGGTCAAAGACTTGATGTTGTTCTAAGGAGTACACCTGAGAGGACACTTTCGATCCATCCTTGTCCCCCTTCGACTGGTCAGGGTAGGTCGTGGTTGGTGGCAGAGTCCCTCTCCGCTCAAGCAGGCGAGCTGGACAGTTCGCAATCTGATGTTCGGCACTTCCACAGCGCAAGCATTTTCCTCCTTTCTTCCAACAATTGTCCTCCGAGTGGTTTAATTTTCCGCAATACCCGCAGGGTCCGCGTGTTGCAGAAACCGAGCCTCCTCTTGACGGGTTCTCTTGTGACACTCCCGGCATCCTTACTCCTCCCGTTCCCCGCCCAAACTTGGGAGGGGTACTTTCATCCCCCTGCCCCGAACTACTTCCAGGAAATCCCCTCTTTTTCGCCTGAAAGTTTTTCACCTGGAGCCTAGCATTCTCTACTCGTTGTGCCTTCTCCACTGCTTCGCTGAAGGCGTTAATTTGGGCTGCCGCGAGGTCCTTCTGGATTTCTACGTTCAGGCCCTGGACAAATCGCCGTATTCTTCGTTGCTCGGTCATGATGAGTTCGGGCGCAAATTTGGATAGGCGGGTGAATTGGCTCTCATATTCCGCCACAGTTTGAGCTCCTTGGCGGAGTCGAATGAACTCGTCTTCCTTCCTCTCCTGAACTAGAGGAGGCAAAAACTTCGCATTGAACTCTCTGATGAAGTTCACCCAAGTCCTAGGTATCTGTTCTCGTTCCCACTTCTGCCGAATTACGTTCCATCAGGAACGGGCTGCCCCCTCAAGCTGAAACACGGCAAAAGTCACCTGCCGTTCGTCAGGGTAGTGTAGGGATGCAAATATAGCCACCATCTTTTCAAGCCATCTTTCGGCAACGTCTGGGTCGGGTCCCCTAACAAACTTTGGTGGAGCGAACTTTTGAAAGCGTTCGAGAGCTCTGTCTTCGCTCTCGATATGGTTACCAGGGTTTCCAGGGTTAGGGTTTGGGTTCTGGCCTTGTTGTTGCACTACTTGTGCTAGTAAGTTTGTCATTTGCTGCATAGCAGCAGCTATTTGCACATTAGGGTTTACTTGCGGTTCCAGATTGGGTCCAGTAGAGGTTTTACCCGTACCCCTAACCGGTGTGGGTTGTCTAGTTCCGCGCCCACGTCCCCGACCACTCCGTGTACCTTCCATGAGTTTTACTTGGTCTAGGCAATAATACTAAACCAAAATAAGCACGATGCATGTGAGTAACACTCAAAACTTTTATAGTAACACACATTTATACATTCCAAACAAGATCAAAACATATATATACAAGCCGGTCAAAATTAAGCCACACACATATATACAGCCAGTTAAGTCAAGTACAAACATAGACGATCCACCGAGGAATGGCCTTTCTAGTTCACCAAATCCTTTCTAACCTAGGCCCTCATATCTTTCGTATCCGGGCGCAAGAATCCCATCTAAGATAATTCACAACTCGAGCCGGCCGGTCCCAAGAGTAAACCATCTTTATTAAAGATTCCTACCCGACATACATACCTAGCTTCCTCGAGTCCCATGATAATGATTCGCACACTTATCACATGCCCGGTTCATAACTTATGCTCAAACGAGCACTTAGACATATTCATGAAATTAGGATCACAGCACCACTTGGCCCAGTCTCACTCCGCGCAGAGACCACGCGAAGTGGCTCTGATACCACTTGTAACAGCCCCACTTTCCCCTAAGGCGAACCAAAGGGGTTAGCGGACTGCCTGTCCAGCTCTCGCCAGGACTACGGATCAGTTCACGTCGATCTAATACGTTCCGGAACATACCCACGCGCATAAACAAGTCAAAATCACCAAATAAAAAAAATGAAAATCGAAACCGATGATGAACAGTACCGGCCACGTCAGAATCCAGATACTAGGCCGAGAGTAACCAAAATTTTTCTTTTGCCGTTTGAAATACGAGTTAATCCGAAATCCAACCAAATGTCAACCAAACATATATACATTGAAATGTAACATTTACAAGCCAAAAGCCAAAGCGGCATATCAAAACGATTCATCATGGATATACATGTTCGGTTTGCCAATCAAAAGAAATTGAACCCAATACACATTAGGGTTTCGAGCTATTCAAAAGACATTTACATGAGCTCAACTTGACAACCAACTAACACAACCTTATCCAAAAGTGGTCATTTCCTGTAAGGAAAACAAATGGAACGGAATGAGCTTAAGCCCAGTGAGTTACTACCACATAAGCAACAAAGAGCATATAGCATAACCTTTCATTTCAAGTACACAATTAAGAAGTAAAACAAGTAGGTAAAAGGATACGGACGGCTCTCAAGAGCCCATTTCCACGCTTACATTCTTGATCCAATCTCATTGACTCTCCGTCAACGTTTATGAGTACCAACCGTAGAACCCACTTCACTCCCATCCCTTCCACCAGACATACCCCAACCGGGCCCGCACTCCAATCAGTAGCTTTTGGTAATACTCGAGTTTACCGGAATCAAGAGTCTCATTACTACAAGATTCTCCAGTACAGTCCCCGTGGCATGTCAATTTTCACGACCAAGCCCTCGCCGGCTCGATTCAATTGACTACCAACGGGGTTGAGCTCAGTAGTACAGTAAGGCCGTTGGATACTCGTCCAAACGACACCAAATCAGTTTTTCATGAAGTGAATTCAATATCTCATATAGCAAGTGCAGTATATCAGTGAAGCGGTAAACAGTCATTAACGTATCACAAGGGGTGAGGGCGGTCAAGTACACCCTCGCCTCAATCAATTCCAATAGCCAAATAAGCCTTCAAGGCATCAAAATCACATATAGCAAAGCCACATTGTAACATTCAAGTGAGTAGTATACTCACAACTCAAGTAGGTGATGTTTCATGCACCGTCGTTAAAAGGACGTCGTGAACCCCCGTCACGTCCTAAAACACGTAAACAAATACAATGAGACTCGATAACGAGTCATAAAGCCATGCCAATCACAACCCCAATAGGGTTTCATAAACATAGACAAGTAGCATAGGTAACCAGAAATTTCAGCAATGTAACTAACTTGACCTTGACAAAACAGTTTTCATCCTAATTTTGCGGTAATGCCACAAATTGCGCTACGCTTATCGGATGAGGGTGCAAGACCCACCATCTCGAACCTAAAATACAGGGCTACAACAATGTAGAAGGCCACTCAGTCCAAATCCTAGCACAACTAGGTCAAATATGCAAAATACCAAACCAGAACCTTAATTGCAGGTTTACAAATTACACTATGCTGTAATTAGTCCAACTCAGTCTATACAAGTCCAAATTCATTGATTCCAAAGGCATATGGTAGCTAAGACATCAAGATACATTTCATCAGACGACCTCAACAACCAAATCTAAAGAAATTCCAGTCAAAACAGCCAATTACAGGCGCAGTTCAGCCATCCTGAAGAACCCAGAACAGCAACAGTAAAATCGAATTTTCTCACTCTACACAACTCCGATGAACCTGAAATTTTACAGACACCTCAAAGACATCAATACCTACAACTTTCATGTTTTAAGCCAAGGCCAATTCGGCCTCTAACCATGAGATAAAAAACCGGACAGAATTGGGGATATAAAACCCTAACTTTCTCAAATTCCTTCCAAACCCAAAATTGCTTGCAATTACCAATCATGTACACCTACTAGAGTCATTACCCTTCATTACCAACCATCATAGATAACCACAACATCATGATCACATTAAACCAGAAAATACACCATTAAATTGAAAACTTCATCATTTCATCCAAAAGCAAGAAATAAATCACAAATGTCATCACTTTAGCTTCCACTAAGCACAACTCAAGCTTCATTAAGTGTAGGAGGAAGTTCAAACACCACTTACCTAGAACACAAGAGAGGGAGAGTTGTAGGACACCTTAGCTTCCTTGAACACTTCCACAAAATCACTTACTAGCACCAAATGGAGGGATTTTATGGAGTAGAAACAAATTTAAGCAATTGGTTTGGATGATTTGCACTAGATGGAAGCTTGAAAATTGGAGAAGTTTTCTTTCTTTTCCTAGAGAGAGAGCCGGCCAAGAAGTTGAAGACAAGAATGAATTTTGTGTGATTTTTGAGATATTTAAGCAATTGGTCAAAAGTCAAGAAAATGAATAGTTGTCCTACAAGTGCCACCATTCACCAAGTGACACTTGTCACTACATTTAAAGCATTTCTATCCTTTAAGTCTCTCTCACATCAATCACATCTCATCCTCTACTTATCTCTTAACACCCGATAAATTTCACTCAGTATCCGAAACTCAACCTACTTGGCCGAATTTTTCCGAACTTTTCGCACTTGTGGGTCCTACGTCCATTATATATTCTTAATTTTTCAAAAACTATCCAATACTAGAAAAATCATCTAAAAACTATAATTACTCATAAAATTCACCAGGAAAATTTCCTAAGCCAGAAAATGCAGAAAACATGCCATTAAAGGAAATAAACCCTAGGAAAATTATTAAGAGGAATTTACAGGTTCTCACACTCTCTCCCCCTTAAAAGAATTTCGTCCTCGAAATTCCTTATCATTGACTACTCCGGGATTAAATTGAGCATTATACTTAGCTAACAGATCTGTACCCCTTCACTGGCCAGGTTCATTAAATTCTTACCTTCCACGTCCTCTAATGGGTCAAAGACTTGATGTTGTTCTAAGGAGTACACCCGAGAGGACACTTTCGATCCATCCTTGTCCCCCTTCGACTAGTCAGGGTAGGTCGTGGTTGGTGGCAGAGTCCCTCTCCGCTCAAGCAGGCGAGCTGGACAGTTCGCAATCTGATGTTCGGCACTTCCACAGCGCAAGCATTTTCCTCCTTTCTTCCAACAATTGTCCTCCGAGTGGTTTAATTTTCCGCAATACCCGCAGGGTCCGCGTGTTGCAGAAACCGAGCCTCCTCTTGACGGGTTCTCTTGTGACACTCCCGGCATCCTTACTCCTCCCGTTCCCCGCCCAAACTTGGGAGGGGTACTTTCATCCCCCTGCCCCGAACTACTTCCAGGAAATCCCCTCTTTTTCGCCTGAAAGTTTTTCACCTGGAGCCTAGCATTCTCTACTCGTTGTGCCTTCTCCACTGCTTCGCTGAAGGCGTTAATTTGGGCTGCCGCGAGGTCCTTCTGGATTTCTACGTTCAGGCCCTGGACAAATCGCCGTATTCTTCGTTGCTCGGTCATGATGAGTTCGGGCGCAAATTTGGATAGGCGGGTGAATTGGCTCTCATATTCCGCCACAGTTTGAGCTCCTTGGCGGAGTCGAATGAACTCGTCTTCCTTCCTCTCCTGAACTAGAGGAGGCAAAAACTTCGCATTGAACTCTCTGATGAAGTTCACCCAAGTCCTAGGTATCTGTTCTCGTTCCCACTTCTGCCGAATTACGTTCCACCAGGAACGGGCTGCCCCCTCAAGCTGAAACACGGCAAAAGTCACCTGCCGTTCGTCAGGGTAGTGTAGGGATGCAAATATAGCCACCATCTTTTCAAGCCATCTTTCGGCAACGTCTGGGTCGGGTCCCCTAACAAACTTTGGTGGAGCGAACTTTTGAAAGCGTTCGAGAGCTCTGTCTTCGCTCTCGATATGGTTACCAGGGTTTCCAGGGTTAGGGTTTGGGTTCTGGCCTTGTTGTTGCACTACTTGTGCTAGTAAGTTTGTCATTTGCTGCATAGCAGCAGCTATTTGCACATTAGGGTTTACTTGCGGTTCCAGATTGGGTCCAGTAGAGGTTTTCCCCGTACCCCTAACCGGTGTGGGTTGTCTAGTTCCGCGTGTGACGACCCCACTTCCCCCTAAGGCGAACCAGAGGGTTGGCGGGCCGTCTGCCCAGCTCTCGCCAGGACTCACGCACGCACACTAACCCGGATCCTTCCGAAGAATAACCTAATCTGTTACAAAACAACTTTTCCCAGATAGGATCATCCTTAAATCTACATTAACTTCAGAGATAGCAGTAAAGAAGATAGCCAGTCGACGGCTCTTATACATCTCACGCGTTACCTCTAAGGTATAAGGTCGTACCAATCCGGATATATACTGTCACACACCACGATTACAACCATACAAGCCAAACATAATAATTAGGGTTTAAACATTTTCCAGCTTCAAGTGGCAATCCAAAATAACCAATACGTTTTTCAATTCACAATACAATACAACGGTAAACTGCAGTCTTAAGATTCAAGTACAAATTAAAAGAAATCAGCACTGCTCAGATTTCTCAAACTTCAAGACCTGTCAAGGAAAACAATTAAACGTGGGGTGAGCTAAAGCTCAGTGGTGCCCCAAAAACATGCAATCAATTAAAACAATTAGCACGTATTGATTCGACTGAAGTAAACAAATAGGAAGGCGATAATACCCAAGTGTACCTTAGACTGGTCGAGGGATTCACCCAACGACGTTACGTCCTGAACTTACATTATTATTATTGACTCGTCGAGGGGTTCACCCAACGACTTTACGTCTAGCACTTGATTTATTATTATTGACTCGTCGAGGGATTCACCCAACGACTTTACGTCTAGCACTTGATTTACTATTATTGACTCGTCGAGGGATTCACCCAACGACTTTACGTCTAGCACTTGATTTACTATTGTTGACTCGTCGAGGGATTCACCCAACGACTTTACGTCTAGCACTTGATTTATTATTATTGACTCGTCGAGGGATTCACCCAACGACTTTACGTCTAGCACTTGATTTACTATTATTGACTCGTCGAGGGATTCACCCAACGACTTTACGTCTAGCACTTGATTTATATACTTCGATTGACTCGTCGAGACTCGGAGGGATTCACCCAACGACTTTACGTCTAGCACTTGATTTATTATTATTGACTCGTCGAGGGATTCACCCAACGACTTTACGTCTAGCACTTGATTTACTATTATTGACTCGTCGAGGGATTCACCCAACGACTTTACGTCTAGCACTTGATTTATTATTATTGACTCGTCGAGGGATTCACCCAACGACTTTACGTCTAGCACTTGGATTCACAAAAAAAAAATGCTTTACACAAGTCACCACTCGAACGACTAGTGTGGTAAAGTACACACCGCTCACTTCGATGGATCAAAACCAATTTTTGCGATTATCACACTTAAATTCAAGGAAGCACTTAATCATGTAAGAATAGAACAAACAGGGACACTCACCAAGAGTGAAGTTCAGATGTCAAATTGGGATTCGAGTTCCACTTCCTCACGATACCCTAAAATAACAAATATTGAAACTATAAGTTTTTACTCCGTTTTTAAGCTTATAGACATTGAGGTATAATTACATACTACTAATTCACTTTCCCTTAGGAAATCAAGAGTCCCTTGGGTTAATACGTGACAAAGTAGAAGGATTGTTTCCTATAGTTTTCATTAAGATACTTTTCCTGAAAAAAATAACTAGTATTACTTTCTTGAAATAAATCGACAAATCTCTTAATATCCACGTTAGGAAGTTACTTTGAACATTTCTTTAAAGCTATGGTTTTTGCAAAATTATTACTAAACTATTTTACCTAAAAATAAGGTTTCTTGCCGAGTAAGTTTCTCAAGCTTTTCACTAAAATTAGTAAAACTCGTATTTTGGAACTTTTCCTATAGTTAACTATCCAAGTGCAAAGCTTAAGGAAAGAAAAGGAGTTAAAATAAGACTTAAAGTTTTCAAAAGCTATAGAACTTATTTACTATAGCTATCAAGGCTAGTTTGAGCTAAAGGAAATTATCGAGTTGGAAAATTTTTAGGCAAAGCACTAGATATGGAGTTTTATAATATAATACTAGCTGGAAAAATATTTTTGATTAATTTGACCACAGTTACTCGAGTTCGCTAAGTCGATACAACTTCCACAGCTCCGATTCCGTTTCGAAATCATAATATGAATCAAAATGTGGTAAAAATCACATAACAAATTACTAGGACTTCGTCAATCATTAGCCTTAAATTTCAACAAGTGCATTTCCGAATAAACTAAAATGATCAACCAAGGCTTCATCAATCATTAGCACTTGGTCTCAGCAAACCCAACATAAGCAAGTAAAAGTAAAAGTAAAGCTTCCAAGACATTCCAGCAATTCACTTTCATCACACAGTGGTACTTATAAAGTCATTCAAATGGCCAAGGGCTTCATCAATCTTTGGCCCTTGACGACATTAGTTACTTCCAACCACAATTGAATCAAGAATTTGAACCACAAGTAAGATAAAATCTCAATCCAAATTCAAGTTTAGTTTCTCAAAGAAACAGGATATTCATGCAAAACAGTCTACTTTAAAAATTCACAGACAGCGATACACATGGAGGAAAAATACGAAATCTCTATAGGTCAAAGGCCTATGATTCTAGTTTCAAATACTACTGACGGCGCCTTAAACGGATTTTCCTACACCAAGATATAAACATTTTATCGAGACTGGTCAGGGACATCCGAAAATCTGGAGTTTCATTTTCCACTAATGAAAAACTCCTTTTTTTTTTCTTTTAACACCAACATGTTTTTATTTCAAACCGTCCATGCATTCCTTATAGATTCCCAAACAACATATTCCAGGCATTTTAACCATTATATTTTCAAGAAAATTTCCAGAATCCAAGTTGATAATTCAACTCAATATTCGGCAATCACAAGAGAATTTCCAGCAATTATATACTAGCGTTTTTGGTTCCAACTTTATATGTACTAATTGGTTCGTTGCTAAACAAATTGTATATCTTGAAATTTGCATCTCTTATGAAATTCTGAGCCACCATAATCCAAGGAAATAAAATAAATTTCCAGAAACAAATTACAATTTTCCCAACGATATTGAAATTCTGGTTCATACCCCTTCGGCTATCACCCAAAATTTCCAGCAACCAATCTACTTTAGTTCGAATTTTTCCTTGGTTTAAGTATGGTATTAGGTACTCAATTCAGCGTTTAAACACTTAGCTAACTAGTTGACATTTTTAACTCAAAAATTGAATTCAATTAGCAACTACAAATTTCCCAAAAATCCAGAAATTCTCCCATGAGCCTCGGTGATCATGCATGAACCACTTTCAAATTTTCCTTTTTATTTTTCTGGTTTAGGCCATCTCATTGCTACATGCACAGCTTAACTGATTAGTTATTGACTAATTAAGCACAGGGATCAATTCAGAGGGTCACATTTAGGCAAGTTAAACTTACATTTTCTGCTCAAGCTCACGGCAACATTACTACATCAAAACAGAATTTCTTATGTTCCTTGGTTCATCATCCGAAAGTTCCAAGTTCCCATGCAAAGCTTTGAACAATTTAATTAGTTAGTGATTAGTTAATTAAACATCACAACAAGCTCAGAATAACAGAGTTTGATCATCTAAGGTAGCATCATTCCAATCAGTCTCGGATGAAGCACTATCGCACATCAGAAAATTTTTGCTGTTTTTGTAACTACCATCCGAAGTCTAATAATCAACATGCAAGATTTTAAGTTAGCTCCAGAACCCTCTAATCAACTCAAACTAGATCAAGAAGTACCTCTGCTAATGCTCCGTTCACGCACGAACAAATCTGGGCAGAATTATTTCCCTAGGCTCGCGACTGGTTTGGGGTTGTCTTGGCTGAGCAGATGGTGGAGCTGTGGTGGTTGTTGCGGCTGGAAAACTGGGTGTAGCTTGCGGATTTCAGCTCTCCTACCTTGCTCCAGCTGCTGATCCGAAAGGGAAATGGTGTTGTGGAGCTGAGGTGAGAAGTTGGATTGTGAAGAAAAGTGGAGGTGGAGCCGCGGTTTTGGCAATGGAGGTAGAGTGCTTGTGCGGTTGTGTGTTGGAGTGGGAAAGAAATGTATTGGCCGAATGTGAGGTGGTGACAGACGGTTATTTCGTGAGGTTGTGAAGGTAATTTTGATCTTTTCACTTGCTCTCCTAATATCCACTCCTAATATCCACTTAAGTCCCTATTTCTAACTTAATCTAATTCCAAAATTTATCCCAAATGTAATTTGAATACTTAATAATATACTAATCTCGCAAAGATTTGATTATCGAGATTTTAACGTCCTAAGTATACTAAGTGTACTTGTAATGGTTTTGTCTAAAATTATCAAATGCAACTTAATACTAAGGTTCCTATTAACTCTTAACATTATTAACGATTAAATTAGCTATCGGAATTCAAAGAGTTTGTTTTTAAGCAATAAAATTACTCTAACTTGAGAAATATTAATTTAGTGTAACAAAACCGAATAATTCAATATTGGGCACAATTATATTATTTTTTTACATAGAAATTATCTTTACACTTTTATTTCAAAACAATTAATTACAATACTAGAATTCAAAAAAAAAATTTAATTCTTAGATCAATGAAATAGTTTACCATCGAAATATGAAGTTAATGTAACAAAACTAAGAAGTTTGGTAGTCTAGCACAATTCTTTTATTTTGCACATAACGTTTATTTCTACGTACTTATTTAAAAACAATGGGACTTAGTGCTAAAATTTATTAAAGACTTAAAATGCAAATAAAATATGCACTGATATTTATATGTATATTTTCAGGGTTCTCACACCGCGCCCACGTCCCCGACCACTCCGTGTACCTTCCATGAGTTTTACTTGGTCTAGGCAATAATACTAAACCAAAATAAGCACGATGCATGTGAGTAACACTCAAAACTTTTATAGTAACACACATTTATACATTCCAAACAAGATCAAAACATATATATACAAGCCGGTCAAAATTAAGCCACACACATATATACAGCCAGTTAAGTCAAGTACAAACATAGACGATCCACCGAGGAATGGCCTTTCTAGTTCACCAAATCCTTTCTAACCTAGGCCCTCATATCTTTCGTATCCGGGCGCAAGAATCCCATCTAAGATAATTCACAACTCGAGCCGGCCGGTCCCAAGAGTAAACCATCTTTATTAAAGATTCCTACCCGACATACATACCTAGCTTCCTCGAGTCCCATGATAATGATTCGCACACTTATCACATGCCCGGTTCATAACTTATGCTCAAACGAGCACTTAGACATATTCATGAAATTAGGATCACAGCACCACTTGGCCCAGTCTCACTCCGCGCAGAGACCACGCGAAGTGGCTCTGATACCACTTGTAACAGCCCCACTTTCCCCTAAGGCGAACCAAAGGGGTTAGCGGACTGCCTGTCCAGCTCTCGCCAGGACTACGGATCAGTTCACGTCGATCTAATACGTTCCGGAACATACCCACGCGCATAAACAAGTCAAAATCACCAAATAAAAAAAATGAAAATCGAAGCCGATGATGAACAGTACCGGCCACGTCAGAATCCAGATACTAGGCCGAGAGTAGCCAAAATTTTTCTTTTGCCGTTTGAAATACGAGTTAATCCGAAATCCAACCAAATGTCAACCAAACATATATACATTGAAATGTAACATTTACAAGCCAAAAGCCAAAGCGGCATATCAAAACGATTCATCATGGATATACATGTTCGGTTTGCCAATCAAAAGAAATTGAACCCAATACACATTAGGGTTTCGAGCTATTCAAAAGACATTTACATGAGCTCAACTTGACAACCAACTAACACAACCTTATCCAAAAGTGGTCATTTCCTGTAAGGAAAACAAATGGAACGGAATGAGCTTAAGCCCAGTGAGTTACTACCACATAAGCAACAAAGAGCATATAGCATAACCTTTCATTTCAAGTACACAATTAAGAAGTAAAACAAGTAGGTAAAAGGATACGGACGGCTCTCAAGAGCCCATTTCCACGCTTACATTCTTGATCCAATCTCATTGACTCTCCGTCAACGTTTATGAGTACCAACCGTAGAACCCACTTCACTCCCATCCCTTCCACCAGACATACCCCAACCGGGCCCGCACTCCAATCAGTAGCTTTTGGTAATACTCGAGTTTACCGGAATCAAGAGTCTCATTACTACAAGATTCCCCAGTACAGTCCCCGTGGCATGTCAATTTTCACGACCAAGCCCTCGCCGGCTCGATTCAATTGACTACCAACGGGGTTGAGCTCAGTAGTACAGTAAGGCCGTTGGATACTCGTCCAAACGACACCAAATCAGTTTTTCATGAAGTGAATTCAATATCTCATATAGCAAGTGCAGTATATCAGTGAAGCGGTAAACAGTCATTAACGTATCACAAGGGGTGAGGTCGGTCAAGTGCACCCTCGCCTCAATCAATTCCAATAGCCAAATAAGCCTTCAAGGCATCAAAATCACATATAGCAAAGCCACATTGTAACATTCAAGTGAGTAGTATACTCACAACTCAAGTAGGTGATGTTTCATGCACCGTCGTTAAAAGGACGTCGTGAACCCCCGTCACGTCCTAAAACACGTAAACAAATACAATGAGACTCGATAACGAGTCATAAAGCCATGCCAATCACAACCCCAATAGGGTTTCATAAACATAGATAAGTAGCATAGGTAACCAGAAATTTCAGCAATGTAACTAACTTGACCTTGACAAAACAGTTTTCATCCTAATTTTGCGGTAATGGCACAAATTGCGTTACGCTTATCGGATGAGGGTGCAAGACCCACCATCTCGAAGCTAAAATACAGGGCTACAACAATGTAGAAGGCCACTCAGTCCAAATCCTAGCACAACTAGGTCAAATATGCAAAATACCAAACCAGAACCTTAATTGCAGGTTTACAAATTACACTATGCTGTAATTAGTCCAACTCAGTCTATACAAGTCCAAATTCATTGATTCCAAAGGCATATGGTAGCTAAGACATCAAGATACATTTCATCAGACGACCTCAACAACCAAATCTAAAGAAATTCCAGTCAAAACAGCCAATTACAGGCGCAGTTCGGCCATCCTGAAGAACCCAGAACAGCAACAGTAAAATCGAATTTTCTCACTCTACACAACTCCGATGAACCTGAAATTTTACAGACACCTCAAAGACATCAATACCTACAACTTTCATGTTTTAAGCCAAGGCCAATTCGGCCTCTAACCATGAGATAAAAAACCGGACAGAATTGGGGATATAAAACCCTAACTTTCTCAAATTCCTTCCAAACCCAAAATTGCTTGCAATTACCAATCATGTACACCTACTAGAGTCATTACCCTTCATTACCAACCATCATAGATAACCACAACATCATGATCACATTAAACCAGAAAATACACCATTAAATTGAAAACTTCATCATTTCATCCAAAACAAGAAATAAATCACAAATGTCATCACTTTAGCTTCCACTAAGCACAACTCAAGCTTCATTAAGTGTAGGAGGAAGTTCAAACACCACTTACCTAGAACACAAGAGAGGGAGAGTTGTAGGACACCTTAGCTTCCTTGAACACTTCCACAAAATCACTTACTAGCCCAAATGGAGGGATTTTATGGAGTAGAAACAAATTTAAGCAATTGGTTTGGATGATTTGCACTAGATGGAAGCTTGAAAATTGGAGAAGTTTTCTTTCTTTTCCTAGAGAGAGAGCCGGCCAAGAAGTTGAAGACAAGAATGAATTTTGTGTGATTTTTGAGATATTTAAGCAATTGGTCAAAAGTCAAGAAAATGAATAGTTGTCCTACAAGTGCCACCATTCACCAAGTGACACTTGTCACTACATTTAAAGCATTTCTATCCTTTAAGTCTCTCTCACATCAATCACATCTCATCCTCTACTTATCTCTTAACACCCGATAAATTTTACTCAGTATCCGAAACTCAACCTACTTGGCCGAATTTTTTCGAACTTTTCGCACTTGTGGGTCCCACGTCCATTATATATTCTTAATTTTTCAAAAACTATCCAATACTAGAAAAATCATCTAAAAACTATAATTACTCATAAAATTCACCAGGAAAATTTCCTAAGCCAGAAAATGCACAAAACATGCCATTAAAGGAAATAAACCCTAGGAAAATTATTAAGAGGAATTTACGGGTTCTGACAGTTATCGTATACTCTAAGAAATTAAAACGTTTTTTCTTGAGTTAGTTTTAACTATTTCACCACTTATAATATACCCTTGCATAGCATTCTACATGTATTAAAACAATTTCCATGCATTACATTTCATATCCTTTCACTTCAACTAAAACAATTTTTAGTTAGTTTTAGTTTCCACCACTTACATTGTACCAAGTGGCTTTTATTTGTGGTTGGGACTTTATGTGAGATATTAGTGGTGTTAAATAGGTATTGGTACATTTGGAAGGGTTGAAACATAATTAGTCAAAGGATTAATAGAAGTTGTGGACAAGAAGTGACCGTGTGGCAAAATCCTAGCCAAGCATTTTGTTGACTAAGGGTTAAGAGACAAATTTAAGTTGGACTTGGCCATTTTCTACTCCTTATGGCCGAATTTCTTAGGGCTTAGCAAGGAAGAGAGAGAGCTCCAACATCTTGCTTTCTAACCCTAGCTTAAACTTGAGCAAAAACCAAAAGAGAAAGAGTTAGAGTTAGTGAGAAATTTTCCTCCAATCTAGTGCTTGATTCAAGCTTGAAATTCTCACTTTTGGTGGATTGATTTGGTGGCTCAAGCATCTTACAAGAAAGGTAAGTTGTGAGGACTCGCAAATTTCTTGTATTTTTCTCAAAAATACCCTTTTATTTGAAAATTAGTATTTATCAAAGGCCACTACCCAAATATTTCACATTAAGTGTAGATAAACCTAGAAAATAGGGTTTTACGCTTCGGTTTCAAGTTTGGAGCGAAATTAGGGTTTTCGCGATTTTTCGCCGGATGAATTTTCGGTACAGAGTAAGAATTAATTTGGGGATTAAAAGTGACTTTTAAGTGAGAAATAATATGTGACTAGTGGCAATGATATAAGGTTAGTGAATGGGAAGAAAAAACCCTACTACGTGAGTTTTTAAGAAAAACGGCGCGAACCGGGGGGTTCCGCGCACTACCGATTGAACGCACCGTTTGACCACCATTTTTCTTACCAGACAAATTTATTGAACTTGAGCAAAATATCTTCTCTCTTTGCAGCAAGCTTGACCGAATGTGAGGCTACAAAATAACAAGAGAGAAAGAGAAAAAAAGAAAGGTGGTGGTGGTGACACTTGTCACCACCTCATGGCTTCTTAACCAAGACAATTACCATCCATTTAACTCCAACACTTAGCCAATTTCTTCTTCATTTCTGCTGTTGCTGGCCGTGAGAAGCAAGAAGAAAAACCCAAAGGGAAAACATTTCATTTCATCTTCAATCCAACAACTTAGGAAGAAATCACACAAAGTAAACCGATTAAACTTGTTCTTGAGTGACTAGTAAGTGAGTTGTGGTGAGTTTTTTGAAGGAGAAAGCTTGGGCTACTTGTAGTGACCTTTATTCAAGGTAAGAGAGTTTATCTCTCTAAGTTTTGCTTTCAATTTTGTTAAATTAAGCTTAGTAGTTTGATTTTGTGGTGGAATCATGGATGATTAGCATGTTTTAGAAGTTTTCCCCAATTTATTTCATGAACTAGGGCTTGTGGAAATTCTTCCCAAATTGTTGTAAGATGCTTATATATTGCAATTGAAGTTTTATAGGGTGTTGTGGTAGTGATTAGACCAAGAAATTAAGGAAAGTTGCACTAGAAACTCAAAATTCCAGAATCTGGAAAATTTTCCCAACATTCTGTCCGAATTTGTATCTGTGTGTTAGAGGCCGAATTATCCTTAGCTCAAAGAATAAAAGTTGTATATAATGGTATTTTATAGGTTCCTACAAAATTTCAACTCAATCGGAGCAACGTGGGACGTGAAAAGTCCAAAATACCCTTACTGTTCTAAGTATTTCCCAGCAGTCCGTTTCACCAGTTAAGTCCAGTTTATCACGTTTTTTGACCAGGATCCATTCTGATTTAGCTCTGGGCCAAAACATGAAAGTTGTAGTGTTCTGAAGTAGCTTTAAAAGTCCTCTAAGAACACCTGAATTGGATTTTTGTACACTGAGTTATGACCATTACAGTGTTCTGCGATTAAGCAGCCGACGAATTGGTTTCTGGTTTAGCAATTCGAGAATTTGACCAAGTTACATTAGAAACTGGACTAAGTGACCTTCATGAACATTGTATCCCTGAGTCTTAGCTTCGAAACGGCATAGGTTTTGCCTCAATCCGATAAGCGTATCCTCGGATATGTTATTTCCGCATTCGTACGTCAAATCTGTCTTTTGCTAAATTGAATTTCTGCACTTGTTATTACTGTATTTCTTATTCTTATGATATTGTGAGCCTATGGAACGGCTCTTGACTTGAATTGCTTATGTGTGATGTTGGGTTGTGGTTGAGGAAAAATAATGAAGCCAAAATGGCTGGAAAATTAGGTAAACACAAAGGGCGTGCTGCCCAAATTTTCGCCCGAGGGCTAGGTTTCTATTTGAACTTGTATACTTTTGTTTGGCCAATACCATGACCGGTTTTCCATTTTAAAACATGAATTTTCATCCGTGGGTTCAAACAACCCTCTTCTTACTTGAAAATTATCTTTACACGTTTTACTCCTAATTAGTTGGGTTTCTTTGTTTCCCTTAAATGTTTTGCTCGATAAACTGTAATATGTTCTCTTGTTCAACCTTAGGTTTCATTGGTGATTAAGGGTAATATCCGGAAGGATATTTTGCACGATATTTTGCATTTCTAGGTGAGTGTTCCTTATTTGATTCTATGGCTTGTTGTTATCATTTGCTAATGTGTTAAGTGCTTTTAATGATTTCCAAAACGAGCTTCCTAGGCGAGTGTGTACTTTATCGCACTCGACCTAAATAACTGTGCAATTTTCAAGGATTTAATGATTGAAATGTTACTTGCGCATGAATGTAAGCCTTTTGGGCTGAACTGGCCATTGCCCCTTGTTACCGGTCGTCTCGAGCCAGAAGCGGACTCGGTCGGGCGATTAGGGACTTGGGTGAACGTTTGGTATACTCGAGTATTACCCTGTAGGTTGGTGGAGACTGGCCAACGGCCAGGACGGGGGTGAATGAATGAATGAATGAACGAACGATCGAACGAGGGTTATTGATAAACGAAAAATGCAGTTTCAAATGATTGGAGGAATAAGGGGAAATGTCAGGAGAACGAATGAATGAAATAACGAATTGCTCCTTGTGAGCCGTATCCTTTTAATGAATGTGTTACTATCGCTTTCCATTGTAAATGTTTCTTGAATTATTGATACTCCATGTTTAATGTATTGGATTGATTATCTGATTATGTGTTCGGAACCTCACTGGGCTTTTAGCTCATCTCTTTAGTTTTGTTTTCCTTACAGGGGAAGGCGAGCGAGGACGTGAGCTTGAGATAGACTAGCCAATCTAGTTTTGTTTCTTTTGTTTCTTTTGTAGTGGTTCTCGCCTAGTGCTTGGCACGGGCTGGATGTATGAAGGATTGAGAACCCTTGTATATTTGATGTTTATATTCTCTTTTGGGTTGGCAATGTATATAAGTTCCGCTTTAAGTTTGGATCAATGCCCTATTTATTCTTGTGATTTATTTCAATTTTTAATTGAGGACTGTAGCGAACGACTGAGTCCCGGCTAGAGCTGGGCAGGCGGTCCGCCGAACCCTCTGGTACGCCTTAGGGGGAGGTGGGGTCGTTACATAAGTACGCTTTAAATGGTAGTTTTATGGTAATATATCATGTGCATCAAAGTGTTAATGGCAAAAGTTGTTTGATTAAGATTTAGAGTAATCTCTTGGAATAAACCAAAGAGTAGTTGAGTTAGGTGGCATGCCTACCAAGTGTTTGATTAAATGTTTACACTTTGGTCATGGTTGTTCATGAGGTGTGTGACCCTTAATCTTTGATTTTATTGTGTTATATGAAGTACTTAATGCCTTGAGGGCAAACTAGAAGTTGCCCTAAACTAGGAATTGTGGTTAAAACTCTTGAACTAAAAAAGTAGTAAGTGAGTTAGTAAGTATGCCTACCATGTGTTTGATGAAATGTTTGCATCTTGTTCATGTGTGTGTATGAGGTATTAACATGTTTTAAACCTCTTTTGAGTTAGATCTAATATTTTTTATGTGAAGGGAGTGAAAATCATAAAAGGGGTGAAAGTTAGAAGATTTTGGTGAAGGTGCTGTCCATAATTTTAAGGGCTTGCTGCCCTGTTTTGTTTTGGTATTTTTGTGCTTAATTTGGCTACAAATGTGAGGGATATATGTTGGGTTATGTGTGTGGAGGTTGTCTACAAAAAATTAGCCATTTTGGTTGGATAAATTTTGAGTTATAAACAAAGAGGCAAAACTGGACTAGGTCCAGAAATTTTCTGACCAGCAATCTTGTGAAGGTCATAACGATTTATTCGATGAAAGCTATATAGTAACACATAAGTGAGTAGTACACTCACCAAGCTTGCAAATGGTGTTTCATGCACTACCGTCAAAAGAACGTCGTGAACCACCGTCACACCCTAAAACATGCAAACAAGTACAATGAGACTCGATAACGAGTCATAAACCAATGCCAAATACGACCGCAATAGGGTTCCATAAACATATACAAGCAATAGGGAAAACCAGAAAATCTGGAAATGCAACTAGTTGTAACCCTGAAAAAAAACAGTTTTCGACCTCATTTTACGGTAATGGCACCAAAGACACTACGATTATCGGATGAAGGTGAAAGACCCACCGTTTCGAAGCTAAGAGATAGGGCTACAATATTTCAGAAGGTCACTTAACCCATTTTCGAGTGTAACCAGGTCAAAAATGCAAGATACTACACCAGAATCACAAAAACAGATTCACAGAACGCATTCTAGCGGAAACATCATAAATCAGTCTATCCAAGTCCAAATCCAGAAATTCTAAAACCAGCTAAAAGCTAAGAAACAGGGATACATTTCATCAGAAGGCCTCAACAATCAATTCGGAAGCATTCCTAACCAAAATAACCAATTACAGAAGCAATTCTCCAATTCGTGTAAAACCAGAACAGCAAGGGTAATTTCGACTTTTCTCAAGCTACGCTACTCCGATTGACCTGAAATTTTGTAGGAACCTCTAAAATATAATTCCCTACAACTTTAATGTTTTAAGAGAAGGCCAATTCGGCCTATAACTAGGAGCTACAAAACCGGGCAGAATGTTATCATCATAAACCCTAACTTTCCAAGATTTCTTCCAAAACAGAAATTGTTTGCAATTAACCACTTTTTCCACCTCATAGAGTCCTTAAACATCATTTCCAATCATCATATATAGCCACACAATCATGTTCATATTAAAACAGAAAAATCCCCAAAAATTATAAAACTTCATCAATTCAACCACAAATCAAGAAATAATCCATAATATTGCATCTCATACTACCACTAAGCATGATTTAAGCATCAATAAAGGGAGGAGAGTGGTTCTTCACAACTCACCTTAGAAACAAGAGAGAGAGAGCAACAAGTCCTCTTAGCTTTCCAAATAACTCCACACAACACTTCACTATCACTCCCTTAAGTGGTTTTATGGAGCAAAATCAAGGTTGGATGGTTGAGTAAGTTGATTGAAGCAAGATTGAAGCCAAAATCTTGAAGAGTTTTCTTTCTTTTGTTGCTCAAGGAGCTCGGCCTAGATGAAGAGAAAATGGTGAATTTTTTGTTATTTTTTTTGATTTATTTGGTCAATGGTAAGAAAAGGAATAGTAGTCTTACTTAAGGACCAATCCAATGGTGACACTTGTCACCTCCATTAATGCAAGTCTATCACTTTGTTTCCTCTCACACCAATCCAAATTGCAACCTCTACTTATCTCTTAACACCCGGTAAATTAATTCCAGTATCCAAAACTTAACCTAGTTGGCCGAATTTTTCCGAACTTTTCGCACTAGTGGGTCCCACGTCCGGTATACACTCTTAATTTATCAAAACCTATTTGATACTAGAAAAATCATCTAAAAACTATATCTGCTCCTTAAAAAGATCTAGAATTTTTTCTAATCACGAAAATGCAGAAAACAAGCCATGAAAAATAATAAAACCTAGAAAATGGGAAAAATTACGGGTTCTCACACTCTCTCCCCCTTAAAAGAATTTCGCCCTCGAAATTTCTCACCTTAACTCACGAAAAGTTCAGGGTATTTCTTTCGCATCTCCTCTTCCACTTCCCAGGTAGCTTCCTCTACCCCATGGTTTCTCCATAGTATCTTCACTAACGGAATCTGCTTGTTTCTGAGCTCTTTGATTTTCCGGTCAAGCACTTGGACAGGTTTTTCTTCGTAAGCAAGCGATTCGTCCACGTCGATCTCCTCTGGTTGTAAGATATGGGAGGGCTCGGGATAGTACTTCTTTAGCATCGAGACGTGGAAGACGTCGTGAATTCTAGAGAGACTTGACGGCAGCTCTAGTCTATATGCCACCGCGCCTATCCTCTGCAGGATCTTGTAAGGTCCGACGAACCTCAGTTGCAATTTCTTTCCTCTACCCGCCGTGGCACTCCGTAACGGTGTAACCTTGAGGAAGACACAGTCTCCAACTTCAAACTCCAAGTCTTTTCTTCGGTTGTCGGCGTAACTCTTTTGTCGGCTTTGAGCAGTTTGGAGTCGTTGTCGTATCAATTTCACCTTTTCTCGAGCCTCTTCCATCCATGGAATAGTTGCTGGATCTAGCGCCTTTTTCTCGCCAACTTCGTCCTAGTAGATCGGTGATCGGCATTTTCGTCCATATAGTGCCTCGTATGGAGCCATTTGAATCGACGAATGGTAGCTATTGTTGTACGCGAACTCTACTAAGGTCATGTGTTGACCCCAGTTGCCTCCAAAATCCAGAATGCAAGTCCGTAGCATGTCCTCGAGAGTTTGGATTGTTCGTTCTGATTGTCCATCCGTCTGAGGGTGATAGGTGGTGCTCAAGTTGAGTTTCGTCCCTAGTGTCTCTTGGAATTTCTGCCAAAATCGAGATACGAAACGTGGATCTCGATCGGAGACGATACTGACTGGAACGCCGTGTAGCCTTACGATCTCGTCCATGTACAGCTGGGCCAACTAGTCCATGGAATACTTCATGTTTACCGGCAGGAAATGGGCCGACTTGGTTAATCGATCGACGATCACCCAAACGGCATCGTGTCCTCGCTGCGTTCGCGGCAAACCTGAGACGAAGTCCATGGTGATGTTTTCCCACTTCCACTCGGGTATCTCAAGGGGTTGTAACAAGCCCGACGGTTTTTGATGCTCTGCTTTAACCTGTTGGCAAACAAGACATTTTTGCACGTACAACGCAATTTCCTTCTTCATATTGTCCCACCAATAGGTTCCTTTCAGATCCTGATACATCTTGCTACTACCCGGATGGATTGTATACTTGGATCGATGAGCTTCCTCTAGAATCTCCGTTTTCAATGATTCATTCTTCGGCACTACTATTCGGTTTCGGTATTTTAAAATACCCTCAGGACCACAATTGAAATCAGTCGTTTCTCATTTTCCCACTTTCTCTCCCCATTTCTGCACTAGTGCATCTTCCTTTTGAGCTTCTTTAATCCTTTCCAAGAAGGTGGAAGTCACTTTAATATTGCCAAAAATCACCTTATGGTTCCCAAGGCAGGGTTTCCACTCGCAAACCGACTCGAGCAAATTCCACTCTTTAATCATTAATCCTGCTACTTGCGCCTTGCGATTCAAAGCATCGGCTACTACGTTCGCCTTTCCTGGATGGTAGTTGATAGTACAATCGTAATCCTCCAGAAATTCCATCCATCGTCACTGCCTCATGTTTAGTTCCTTCTGTGAGAAAAGGTACCTCAGGCTTTTGTGATCGGAGTAAACCTCGAAGGTTACCCCATATAGGTAGTGTCTCCACTTTTTAAGAGCGAAAACAACGGCAGCTAGCTCCAGATCATGCGTCGGGTAATTCTGCTCATGAGGTTTTAACTTCCTCGAGGCAAAAGATATCACATTTCGGTTTTGCATTAACACACAACCCAAGCCTTCTCGTGACGCGTCCGTATACACGGCAAATCCGTCACCTCCATTTGCCAAGACGAGAACTGGAGCCATGGTCAATCTCTTCTTTAACTCTTGAAAACTTGTCTCACTTCGAGCATTCCAAATGAACCGACCATGTTTCTTTGTCAAGTCGGTTAGAGGACCGGCTAGTTTGGAAAAGTCCTTGATGAAACGCCGATAATATCCAGCCAGTCCTAGAAAGCTGCGGACCTCGGTGGGATTTTCTGGCCTCTTCCAAGTAGTTACAGCCTCTACTTTTGCCGGGTCAACTGAAATACCCTCTTGAGAAATTACGTGCCCCAGGAAAGCAATTTTCTCCAGCCAAAATTTGCACTTGCTGAACTTGGCGTACAGTTGATGATCTCTTAAGGTTTGTAAGACAATCCTCAAGTGTTGCTCATGCTCTTCACGCGTCTTGGAATAAACTAAAATGTCATCGATGAAGACCACTACAAATCGATCCAGGTAGGGCTTAAAAATCCTATGCATTAAATCCATAAAGGCGGCAGGAGCATTGGTTAATCCAAAGGGCATAACTGCGAACTCGTAATGCCCATATCTCGAGTTGAAGGCAGTTTTCGGAATATACTCCTTCCTGTTTAATAATTGGTAATACCCTTGTCGGATGTCCAATTTTGAAAAGACCACTGCTCCTTGCAGCTGGTCGAACAACTCATCTATGTGGGGCAGTGGGTACTTATTTTTCACCGTAATATTATTCAGGCCCCGATAATCGATACACATCCGCAACCCACCATCTTTTTTCTTCACAAAAAGTACACGAGCTCCCCAAGGAGACCCACTCTCTTGAATGAATCCCCGCTCCAGAAGGTCCTGTAATTGTAACTTTAGCTCCTTGAGCTCAGCAGGAGCCATTCGGTATGGTGTTTTTGAGATAGGTAAGGATCCCGGTAGCAGGTCTATTTTGAATTCAATCTCTCTTTCCGGAGGTAAGGCTACTAACTCATCAGGAAACACGTCCGGAAATTCCTTCATTATGTGCACATCCTCTACCTTTACTTTATCCGAAGGGGTATTGATCAAAAAGGCCAAAAATCCTTGCGCCCCTCTACTTAGCAATTTCCTGGCCCGAATGCCCGAAATCAAAGCAGATGAGGCTAACCGACCCCTTATATCCAACCTTAAGGTCGCCTCACCAGTAATGCGGAATTCTACCACTTTTGTTTTACAATCCAGTTGGGCGTTATACTTGGCTAGCCAGTCCATACCCAAAATCACATCATACCCCTTAATGACCAGACTTATCAAATCCCCTAACAATCTCTTCTCTCCTACCCACACTTCACAATCCCTATAAACCGTACTAGTAACCAAACGTTGATTCCCCGTAGGTGTACTAACTTCTAAGTTGTATGGTAAACTAGCAGGTTTTATATCGATGCCACACATGAAATCAGGGTTAACGAAAGAATGAGTGGCACCAGGATCAATTAAAACTTTGGCAAAACGGTGGAAAATAGGGATCGTAACTTCTACGACCTCTGAGGAATCTGGGACCTGTTGAGGTTCTAATGAATATATGCGAGCTGGCACCTTAGGTTTCGTCCCATTCCCCTTATCCGGTCCCGTATTGGTCTTTGGCGCGGTCTGAGTTCCCTTTCCGTCTTGCTTTAAGAGTGGGCAGGTAGCAAGCTGGTGGTCCGCCCTTCCGCAACGCAGACATTTGCCTCCCTTCTTCCAGCAATTATCTTCGAAATGATTCGGCTTTCCGCAGTACCCACAAGGCCCGCAGGACGCCGAACCTGTACCTTTTTGGAAATTTTCGCCTTGGCCTCTCCCGGCTGGGCCACCCCTAGACTGAGCCCCTCTGCCGGAACCTGACTGTCGTCCACCTCCATCTCCGCGTCCAAACTTGGAGGGGGTACCTTTATCCCCTTGTCCCGAGCTATTTCCAGGAAAACCCCACTTTTTCGCCTGGAAGTTCCGTACTTGTACCCGGGCACTCTCTACCCGTTGGGCCTTCTCAACGGCCTCGCTAAAAGCATTGATTTGAGCCACTGTGAGGTCCTTCTGAATCTCCACGTTTAGGCCCTGGATAAAACGCCTAATTCGCCGTTGCTCCGTCATAATCAACTCAGGGGCAAATTTGGACAAGCGAGTGAATTGGCTCTCGTACTCCGCTACCGATTGAGCCCCTTGGCGGAGTCGGATGAACTCGTCTTCCTTCCTCTCCTGAACTAGAGGAGGGAAAAATTTCGCATTAAACTCTCTCATAAAATTTACCCATGTCCGGGGCGTTTGCTCCCGCTCCCATTTTTGCCGAACGATGTTCCACCAAGAGCGGGCCGCCCCTTCCAGCTGGAAAATGGCAAAAGTCACCTGCCGTTTTTCAGTATAGTGCAGGGCAGCGAAAATATCGACCATCTTTTCAAGCCACCTCTCGGCGACATCCGGATCGGGTCCCCCAATGAACTTGGGTGGAGCAAACTTTTGAAAACGTTCTAGAGCTCTGTCTTCGCTCTCGACATGATTGCCAGGGTTTCCAGGGTTTCCAGGATTAGGGTTTGGGTTCTGGCCTTGTTGCTGCACCACTTGTACGAGCAGGTTAGTCATTTGCTGCATAGCGGCAGCGATTTGCACATTGGGGTCAGTGTTAGGTCCAGAAGAGGTTTCCCCAGTATCCATATCTGGTATGGGTTGTCTATTACCGCGCCCACAGCCCCGTCCACTACGTGTGCCTTCCATGAACTTTACTTGGTCTAGACAAATGTACTAAACCAATATAAGAACAATGCATGTAAGTAAAACCCAAAACTTTTCCAAGCAGATATATACATTCCAAACAAAGCAAACAACACACATAGCAACAAGCAGTCAAGTCAAGTACAAACATGGACAATCCGCAAGGGAATGGCCTCATCAAAAGAAATATACACGTAACTAATCTAGCCGTACAAAACGATTAGCTAAGGCTCTTTCCCTATCCGCCCGATGTACAGAAGCAAAACTATCCAAAACAACCCTAGGAGTCTTGAACTAGTCCGACGACGAGCTGGTAGACCCACCCGACGGGGTGGATCCAACCCCAGCCTCGACCCCCGCACATGAGTCCTCGTCATTCACGCCCTCGACCACGTCAGTGCAAAGATTCTGGATGGATGCAGCTCGAACCTTCACCTTGCGAGCTCGCTTAATCTCGCGCTCTTGGACTTCCCTAAGCTGAGCGCAGAGGTCATCAACCCTATCCTCTGCCTCAAGTACGTCGTCCTTCAAACCCTCCATGCGCTCGGCCTGTCTCTCATTGGCCGCCTTAAGCTGGGTCACCTCGACCTCAAGTCTCGCATTCTCTCCGGCCAACTCCTTACGCTCCTCGGCCACGGCAAACACTAGAGCGTTAGGGTAAGCATACTTATGTCGACACTCACACCGTCGGAGACGGTTAGACGGGCTCCAACGCACGACGGCCCCTCCTGGCCGTATCTGGTATGGTATCACGGGGAGCGCTCCACGAGGTCTCTCGCCCGGAGGACTATCACTAGGCTCACCCTGTCCGGCCATCCTACACCAAAAGAGCAATTAACCATAAATAAGCTTAAAGGCCATAAACAAAGAACCCTCAAATCGAGCATTTCTATTACTCCCATGCTAATTCAAACCTAGGCTCTGATACCACCTGTGACAGCTCCACCTTCCCCTAAGGCGAACCAAAGGGGTTAGCGGACTGCCTGCCCAACTCTCGCCAGGACTAACGGTGCAGTTAGAGCGATCTATTGCGTTCCGGAACTTACAAACGCGCGTAAACAAGTCAAAATGGCAAAATAACCCAAAATAAAAAAAATGAAATCCGGAGTCGGCCATGAATAGTAACCGACCCGTCAGAACCCAACCAAAACCAAGCCAACATTCACATCTTGAACTTTAGTATTTACAATCCAAAGTTGCATACAAAAGCATTCAAAAGGGGATACATGTATGGTTTGCCAAATCAAAAGAGAAACAGACCCAAAAGTACATTTAGGGTTTCAATAAATGAGCTATACAAAAGATATGTCCAACTAGCTCATTTCGGCAACCAATTATCAATTGCAGTCCAAAAGTAGTTATTTTCCGGTAAGGAAAACAAAAGGAATAGAGTGAGCTAATTGCCCAGTGAGATAATACTACTCAAGCAACCAAGTTCATATAAGCATCAAGCTTTTCATTTCAATACATCAAAAGTAAACAAAGGCACACATTAATGGTGGTGATAAAAGGATACAGGCGGCTCTCAAGAGCCCTTTTCCTCGTTTGCATTCTTGATCGAAGCTCATTGACCCTCCGTCAATGTTTAAGAGTAACCAACCATAGACTCCACTTTACTTCCATTCCTTCCACCCAACATACCCCTACCGGGCCCGAACTCCAAACACTTGCACTGTGGTATTACTCGAGTATACCGGAATCGAGAGTCTCTCTTACTACAAGATTCCATATAACACTTTCCCCAAGGATCATTAATTGGCACGACCAAGCCCTCGCCGGCTCGATTCAATCAACTACCAATGGGGTTGAGTTCAATGATAACAATTGTAGTCGTTGGATACTCGTCCAATCGACACCAAATCAAGTACTTTCATTTCATGTAACATTCCAATAACAAGAGAAACAATAAGTGAGAGTGATAAAGTACGCTCTCACTTCAATCAATTAACATTCAACTCATCAAGTTCAAGTATCAAAGCTATATAGTAACACATAAGTGAGTAGTACACTCACCAAGCTTGCAAATGGTGTTTCATGCACTACCGTCAAAAGAACGTCGTGAACCACCGTCACGCCCTAAAACATGCAAACAAGTACAATGAGACTCGATAACGAGTCATAAACCAATGCCAAATACGACCCCAATAGGGTTCCATAAACATATACAAGCATTAGGGAAAACCAGAAAATCCGGAAATGCAACTAATTGTAACCCTGAAAAAAAATAGTTTTCGACCTCATTTTGCGGTAATGGCACCAAAGACACTACGATTATCGGATGAAGGTGTAAGACCCACCATTTCGAAGCTAAGAGATAGGGCTACAATATTACAGAAGGTCACTCAACTCATTTTCGAGTGTTACCAGGTCAAAAATGCAAGATACTACACCAGAATCACAAAAACAGATTCACAGAACGCATTCTGGAGGAAACATCATAAATCAGGCTATCCAAGTCCAAATCCAGAAGTTCCAAAACCAGCTGAAAGCTAAGAAACAGAGCTACATTTCATCAGAAGGCCTCAACAACCAATTCGGAAGCATTCCTAACCAAAATAACCAATTACAGAAGCAATTCTCCAATTCGGGTAAAACCAGAACAGCAAGGGTAATTTAGACTTTTCTCAAGCTACGCTACTCCGATTGACCTGAAATTTTGTAGGCACATCTAAAATATCATTACCTACAACTTTCATGTTTTAGGTCAAGGCCAATTAGGCTTCTAACTAGGAGCTACAAAACGAGGCAGAATGTTATCATCATAAACCCTAACTTTCCAAGATTTCTTCCAAAACAGAAATTGTTTGCAATTAACCACTTTTTCCACCTCATAGAGTCCTTAAACATCATTTTCAATCATCATATATAGCCACACAATCATGTTCATATTAAAACAGAAAAATCTCCAAAAATTATAAAACTTCATCAATTCAACCAAAAATCAAGAAATAATCCATAATATTGCATCTCATACTACCACTAAGCATGATTTAAGCATCAATAAAGGGAGGAGAGTGGTTCTTCACAACTCACCTTAGAAACAAGAGAGAGAGAGAGCAACAAGTCCTCTTAGCTTTCCAAATAACTCCACACAACACTTCACTATCACTCCCTTAAGTGGTTTTATGGAGCAAAATCAAGGTTGGATGGTTGAGTAAGTTGATTGAAGCAAGATTGAAGCCAAAATCTTGAAGAGTTTTCTTTCTTTTGTTGCTCAAGGAGCTCGGCCAAGATGAAGAGAAAATGGTGAATTTTTGGTTATTTTTTTTGATTTATTTGGTCAATGGTAAGAAAGGAATAGTAGTCTTACTTAAGGACCAATCCAATGGTGACACTTGTCACCTCCATTAATGTAAGTCTATCACTTTGTTTCCTCTCACACCAATCCAAATTGCAACCTCTACTTATCTCTTAACACCCGGTAAATTAATTCCAGTATCCAAAACTTAACCTAGTTGGCCGAATTTTTCCAAACTTTTCGCACTAGTGGGTCCCACGTCCGGTATACACTCTTAATTTCTCAAAACCTATTCGATACTAGAAAAATCATCTAAAAACTATATCTGCTCCTTAAAAAGATCTAGAATTTTTCCTAGTCACGAAAATGCAGAAAACAAGCCATGAAAGATAATAAAACCTAGAAAATGGGAAAAATTACGGGTTCTCACAGAATCTAATTGTTAACGATTTCACTCGTTGCCCTAGGTTTGGGGAATGAAGGTGACCGTAACTGAGATGTTTAACGTTGATTACTACTTTTGCTCGACAGGTGAGCGTTCCACTACTTGCTACCTGTTATGTGAAATATCTGAAATACTTGATTGTTAACTGTTGGAGCCAAATACGGTTTTGATAAAATGGAGGCGAGTATGTACTTTATCGCACCCGACCTCCCTTATTTTTCACTGAAGCTCTATATATTGTTATTATGAGATGTGATATCTCCATGAATGCCTGTGATTGAGTTGTTTGGGTGATATCCATCAACTACTGCTACTGTTTGGGTACCCAACCTCATAGGTGAGTTGGTTGTATCGAGCCAGCAAGGGCTTGGTCGAGAACACCGATAAACCTTGAGGACTGTTTACTGTACACTGGAAATCGAATGTTGCTTGGAGGTCCCTGGTGAAGCATAGCCATTGTGCTTGCTTGTTGTGTTGTCCAACACCATCAGTGGTAAAATCCTCGATTTGATCCTGTTTCTTTGAAATCCTTGAGTATTGGAAACTCGGATTCCTGGTATACTCGAGTATTACCAAACTACTGTTTATGGAGTGCGGGCCCGGTGGGGGGTTGATTGATGGACGGAGATTGGTGAAAGCGGTGTTCTACGGACTTTATATCCTGTAAATGCAAACGTTGATGGAGTGTCAACGGAACCGGTAATGATCAAGCTCAAGTGGATTTGGCTTTTGGAAGCCACCCGTATCCTTGAATTGAACTGTGATTTAACTGTTATTTTACTATACGGTGTTTATTTGGCTATTTTGTGATCTTACATGGCTATGTGTTTACTTGTCTTATTTGGAACCTCACTGGGCGTTAGCTCACCCCACTCCCTTTGTTTTCCTTAACAGATCGAGAAGGGATTTGATCAAGAGCTTTCTTAGCTTTATTTTGATCGTACTTGCGTTTTGAGGTTGTAACCTTGTTTAAGCAGACTTGTAAGCTTAAATTCTTAAGTATGACTTATGCTATGTAATTTTGAGTGTGGAGTGGTAAGTTGACACGTGATGATATATGTACTAAATTGGATCGTTGGATTGGTGATTATATGTTAATTAGGGTTTCAATTCCCTGTATCGGAAGATGTTTCCTCCGTTTCATTGATGATATTAGTTCTTTGAACGATTGAGTCCTGGCGAGAGCTGGGCAGGCAGCCCGCTGATACCTTAGGGTTCGCCCTAGGGAGAGGTGGGGCTGTCACACAGTAGCTTGACACACAACACCTGCCAGGGAGATCCATTCACGGGCAATACCCTTGCATTTTGGATCACTTCCTACAGTGGGGCCTTTGACGTCCAAACATTCAAAAACCGAAATAGGCGTGGCTTATTATCCTGGCGAGTGGCAAATGTGATTTTCAGATGCGCATGGTTTGAAGGGTGTCTAGCCAAATGGACCATTGAAATAGAAGAGGAAATATCCGTACTTTCGCCATTCATTAGTAGCCGATCCAACCGCTTCCAGACCCGAGCTCTACCTCCCCTATTGTTACACCAAGTGAAGCTGGACCCCGAGAATCCTGCATCAAACACCTTGGTTTCCTCCATGAATGACATAAGGTCCAACCCTTCAGCAGAAACAAAAGAACGCCCCCTCACTTTTCTGACGGGGCCAAGATCACGTTAAAGTCCCCCACAATACACCATGGATGCAACCGGGATTTGTCAAATAACAAAGCACTCCATAAGTCCTTGCGAGCCTCCACTGAACATCTCGCATCGACCCAAGAAAACACTAAAGAACTAGGCAGCAATGGATGGTGGACATCTAACGTAATGTGTTGGTCAGAGGTTCCAACTAACGAACAAACAAACAGGGACTTATAAAATATCCAAAGATCAGCTGACAAATTAACCATCACATAGTCAAATGAAAGCTGCAACCGTATGGTTTCAATTTTAGATACATCTAGCTTAGATTCACAAATGGCAAGAAACTGAACACCATGCATACGAATTAATCTAAGCAATCTTCTAAAATTAGGAGCTTTCGAAACTCCTCTAATATTCCAAAACATGGCATTAATCATGGTCCAACATATTGAAAGAACTGTGAGAATGTGACAGCCCCACCTTCCCCTAAGGCGAACCAAAGGGGTTAGCGGACTGCCTGCCCAGCTCTCGCCAGGACTAACGGTGCAGTTTAGAGCGATCTATCGCGTTCTGGAACTTATAAACGCGCGTAAATAAGTCAAAATGGCAAAATAACCCAAAATAAAAAAATATGAAATCTGGAGTCGGCCATGAATAGTAACCGACCCGTCAGAACCCAACCAAATAACAAGCAAACATTAACATCTTGAAATTTAGCATTTACAAGCCAAAGTGGCATACAAAAGTATTCAAAAGTGGATATATACACGGTTTGCCAAATCAAAAGAGAAAACGGCCCAAAAGTACATTTAGGGTTTCAATCAATGAGCTATACAACAGATATGTCCAACTAGCTCAATTCGGCAATCAACTATCAATTGCAGTCCAAAAGTATTTATTTTCCTGTAAGGAAAACAAAAGGAATAGAGTGAGCTAATTGCCCAGTGAGATAATACTACTCAAGCAACCAAGTTCATATAAGCATCAAGCTTTACATTTCAATACATAAAAAGTAGACAAAGGCACGCATTAATGGTGGTGATAAAAGGATACAGGCGGCTCTCAAGAGCCCTTTTCCTAGTTTGCATTCTTGATCGGATCTCATTGACTCTCCGTCAATGTTTACAAGTAACCAACCGTAGACTTCACTTTGCTTCCATTCCTTCCACCTAACATCCCCCTACCGGGCCCGAACTCCAAACACTTGCACTGTGGTATTACTCGAGTATACCGGAATCGAGAGTCTCTCATACTACAAGATTCCATATAACATTTCCCCAAGGATCATTAATTGGCACGACCAAGCCCTCGCCGGCTCGATTCAATGAACTACCAATGGGGTTGAGCTCAATGATAACAATTGTAGTCGTTGGATACTCGTCCAATCGACACCAAGTCAAGTACTTTCATTTCATGTAACATTTCATATAACATTCCAATAACATGATAAACAATAAGTGAGAGTGATAAAGTACGCTCTCACTTCAATCAATTAACATTCAACTCATCAAGTTCAAGTATCAAAGCTATATAGTAACACACAAGTGAGTGGTACACTCACCAAGCTTGCAAATGGTGTTTCATGCACTTCCGTCAAAAGAACGTCGTGAACCACCGTCACGCCCTAAAACATGCAAACAAGTACAATGAGACTCGATAATGAGTCATAAACCAATGCCAAATATTCCCAAAATAGGGTTCCATAAGCATATACAAGCATTAGGGGAAAACCAGAAAATCCGGAAATGGAATTAGCTTTAGCCCTGAAAAAAATAGTTTTTGACCTCATTTTGCGGTAATGGTGCCAATGGCACTACGATTATTGGATGAAGGTACAAGACTCACCGTTTCGAAGCTAAGAGATAGGGCTACAATGTTCCAGAAGGTAACTCTTTCCAGTTTTGAGTGTAACAAGGTCAAAAATGCAAGATACTACACCAGAACCGGAAAAATAGATTCACAAAACGTATTCTGGTGTAAACATCATAAATCAGCCTACCTAAGTCCAAATCCAGAAATTCCAAAACCAGCTGAAATCTAAGAAACAGGGCTACATTTCATCACAAGGCTTCAACAACCAATTCGGAAGCATTCCTAACCAAAACAACCCATGACAGAAGCAATTCTCAAATTCGGGTAAAACCAGGACAGCAAGGGTAATTTCGACTTTTCTCAAGCTACGCTACTCCGATTGACCTGAAATTTTGTAGGCACCTCTAAAATATAATTACCTACAACTTTTATGTTTTAAGCTAAGGCCAATTAGGCCTGTAACAAAGAGCTACAAAACCAGGCAGAATGTAATTTCATAAACCCTAAATTTCCAAAATTTCTTCGAAAACAAAAATTGCTTGCAATTATCCACTTTTTCCACATCTGTTATTCTTGGTTTTGATGATCACAAAGGTCTTTGAAATGTTTATTTAACTCTCTTCAAATATAAGTGTTTTTTGCCTATCAAAGAATCAGGTACGAATATGTCAAGAAATGAAAATCAACCAAAAGAAGAAGCAAAAACAGGACACTCATGTCGGACGTCCTAAGGAATTGGTCGGACGTCCGAAAGGATGAAGATCATTAAGAAGAAGATTCTGTCGGACGCTCGTGAGGAAGCATCGGACGTACTCCTCGGACGCACATCGAACGTGTCGGACGTCCTAAAAATTCCAAAAAATGTTGATGACTCTCTGCAAAGACTCTGTCGGACGCTCGTAAGGAAGCATCGGACGTCCTGAAGGATCGGACGCATGCTTCGGACGCACATCAATCTCATCGGACGTCCTAAAAATTCCACGAAGATTTGATAACTCTCTGGACGACGTTCGGACACAGAATCTCGGACGATAAAATACCATCGGACGTCCGAACAACAACTTGACTGATTTTCGGACGATGGGATCGGACGATGACTAAAACGTCGGACGTCCGACAGCTCCAACGGCTAGCTGACTCTTCATCTGCCTTCTATCCGTTGGGAGTATTAATGAAACCCATTTTTGGCTCCCTTTAAATACAAACGATTCTGATTCAGATGAGGACTTTTGCACACTTTGTTTACAAGATCTCAAGAGATATTTTAGCTAGAAAATAGTCTCCAAAGCTAGATTTGTTCTCCAAGTGGTGTGAATTTCTTGTGAGCTTTTCTCTTGTGGTTGAAAGTTTCATTAGTGTAGCTTTGTTGAGGGTTATCTGAGTGATTGTAAAACTTCTTAGCTTGACTAAGTGAGGCTTAGGGCAAGGAGGAAGTGCTCCCTCCATTGTACATCTAGTTGATCATCTTTCATCAAAGAGAAGTTGCTCAACCTAGTGATTGGTCTTCAAGTTTGAGGAAAGCTTGGTAGACAATCGGTTTGATATTCTATCTTATTCTTTTTGTTTAATAAAACTCTCATTGCTTATCTATACTTGTTTTTCGAATCAATATTTCTCTCTTCTTCTAATCTACTTGATTGATCATTATTAGAAAAGAAGGTAAATTTTATTAAGCAAAAATTGCATAAATTTGATTAAGATTTTAATCAACCTAATTCACCCCCCCTCTTAGGTTGTCTTTGGGCCTTACAATTGGTATCAGAGCTTGGTCTCTTAGAGATTAAGCTCAAACGGCTTGGAGTAAAGATGACAACCAATCATGCTATATTTGTTGAGGGACAATCTGTTACTAGGCCTCCCATGTTCAGTGGCTCCAATTATGTTAGCTGGAAAGAAAGGATGATTATCTTTTTGCAATCTATTGATATTGAGCTATGGTTTATTATGAGTGAAGGACCGCATGAAGCTAACTTTCTTGATGCAGATACAGGGTTGCTTCGGCCAAAAAGAAGAGCTGAAATGAATGCTCAAGATAGGACTAATCTCACACTGAATGCCAAAGCCATGAATGTTCTGTATAGTGCCTTAGATTCAAATGAATCAATTAGAGTAAAAGGCTGTAAATCGGCCAAAGAAATGTGGGATAAGCTAAGAGAAATCCATGAGGGTGGTGACAATGTGAGAGAACAGAAAAAGGCTATCTTGGTCACAAAGTATGAATCATTTAAAATTGAACCTCTTGAGGATATTGACAAAATGTATTGCAGGTTCAATGACTTGATCAAAGATCTCGAGGTGTTGGGCAAAGAGTACACCTTGGGAGAGAAGAACAGGAAAATTCTCAATGCATTGAGCAAAGAATGGGAAAATAAAGTGACTGCAATAGAGGAGGCTAAGGATTTAAATTCAGTGCCTATTGAATCTCTCATTAACTCACTAACCTCTTATGAGTTGAAGTTGAAATCTAAAGTGCAGGAGGAAGAGGATGCTAGAGCAAAGAGAAACATTGCTCTACAGACTACTCAAAGTGAAGATGATCCAGCTCACTTGGATGATGAAGACTCGGATGGTGATGATAATGATCTTGCTCTCATCACAAGGGGCTTCAAGAGAATCCTGAATAAAAGGAAGTTTAGAAGGGGAGGACCTAGCAATCAATTTCAAAATTATTCATCAAATGCAAGGAACAAAGGAAAACAAGAATTCAACAAGAAGCTAGTGGACAAATGCTATGAATGTGGACAGCCTGGACACTATGCAAACGAATGCCCCATGAAGAAAATGAAAGATGGGAAAGCTGATTGAAAGCCAAGATTCAACAACTTCCAGATTACTTGGAATGAATGCAACTCTGAAGGGGAAGTTGAAGAAGAGGAAGAATCAGCTCAAATGGCCTTCATGGCTATTGGAGATAATGAGGTAACTTCCATACACTCTCAATCTGAAAGTGATGATGAAGAAGATGATGATCTTGAATCCTTTGTTGAAAAACTGCATAATGCCTTGAAGGAATCTTATGATAAAAACAAGCAGCTAAAACAGAAAATTACTTTTCTCATTCATGAAAATACAAGTCTTCTTCAACAAAATAAGCAACTAAAGACTGACAATGATTGTCTTGTAAGAGCCGGATTTAATGTTCAAAATGAGCTTGATAGAAAGACAAATATTTGTAGAATGCTGAAGGAAAGACATGGTGATTTGAAAAAAAGAATGGACAACTTGGATGACACTTTGAAAGCAAGAAAACAAGATTTTCTCAAAAAGAACATGTCATCTACCTTTCTTACTGCTCATCAAAGAACATTAGCACGCAACAAAAATGCACATGGTTTCACTACATATAGAAGAAATGGATTGAGATATGTCAAACCAGTACATGTTAAGGACTCTTCCATTATGTGTGATTTTTGTTGTCAAAAAGGGCATTTGAAAGGAGATTGCTATGTGAAAAGAAATCTGAACAGAGGGATGAAATGCATGTGGTTAGTGAGATACAATGCTAACTATTGTGGACCCAAAAATTAAAAAGGGTACCAAACATTTTCTCTTTTCAGGAAAAAGGCTCAAACAAGTCCAAATGGTTTATTGATAGCGGCTGCTCAAGGCATATGACCGGTGATCCCTCTTTGTTCATAAAGCTAAAATCAAAATCAAGTGGAAAGGTGACATTCGGTGATGATGTGAAAGCTAAGACAATTGGAATAGGTGATGTTGGTAAGGATGGTGAAACTTTTGTTCATAATGTGCTCTTAGTTGATAATTTAGGTTATAACTTGCTTAGTGTTAGTCAATTGTGTGATAAAGACCTGAATGTGTTGTTTAAAAAGCATGAATGCATTGTGCTTGATTCCAAATATAATGTTGTGTTCAAAGGTAAGAGGTTTAACGACATATATATTGTGGTTCTTGATAAAATTGATTCTTCTAGCTTCAAATGTCTTAAAGCTTCAAATGAAGATCCTTGGTTGTGGCATAGGAGACTTTGTCATTTTAACATGGATTTACTAAAGGAAATTTTGAAAAAGGAGCTGGTTAGAGGCTTGCCAAAAATCTGTTTTGAAAAGGATAAAATTTGTGATGCTTGTCAATTTGGAAAGCAAACAAAAGTTTCTTTTAAACCAAAGAAGTGTGTTTCAACTTCTAAACCTTTAGAACTCTTGCATCTTGACTTATTTGGTCCTACTCAAATCACTAGCTTGGGAGGTAAGAAATACTGCTTTGTGATTGTGGATGATTATTCTAGATATACTTGGGTGATATTTCTTGCTCATAAGGATGATGCCTTCAAGAATTTCACTTCATTGTTTGCTAAAGTGCAAAATCTGCTTGGCTTAAAAATTGTTAGGATTAGAAGTGATAATGGAACGGAATTCAAGTATTGTGGTTTTCCAGATTTCTGTGATCATAATGGCATAACACATGAGTTTTCAATTGCAAGAACTCCACAACAAAATGGTGTTGTAGAAAGGAAAAATAGGACACTACAAGAGGCTGCTAGAACTATGCTAAGTGAATGTAGCCTGCCAAAATACCTTTGGGCTGAAGCGGTAAACACTGCATGTTATGTGATGAACAGAATCCTTTTGAGACCTATTTTGAATAAGACATCTTATGAACTGATTTTTGATAAAAAACCTACGGTTGGATATTTCAAAGTCTTTGGTTGTAAATGTTTTATTTTAAATTTAAAGGAACATCTTGGTAAGTTTGAGAAAAAATCTGATGAAGGAATATTTTTGGGTTATTGTGAGAACAAAAGAGGATATAGAGTCTTTAATAGAAGGACTCTTGTGATAGAAGAAGCCATTCACATAACATTTGATGAAACTAATGATGATAATTCCAAAAGTTCGTGTGAGGATGATGATGTAGGTGTTCGTGAAGGAATGGAAAAGCTGAAAATTGGTGATGAAGGAATATCTAAACCAGCAGCAATGGAAATGATGGATGAAGCTCATAATGATCAAGAAAAGGGTGATGAAGATGAGAATGATGATTCAGTCAAAGACCTTCCCAATGCTTGGAAATTTAGCCAAAATCATCCAAGAGAGCTTATAATTGGTGATCCATCCGAAAAGGTAAAGACTCGTTCTTCATCTAGAAAATTGATAGACAATTTTGCTTTAGTTTCTCTTTTTGAACCCAAAAATATCAATGATGCTTTAAAGGATGATAACTGGATCTTGGCTATGCAAGAGGAACTTAATCAATTTGAGAGAAATAAGGTTTGGACACTTGTTGATAGACCTCAAAATCAACCTATCATTGGCACAAAGTGGATATTCAGAAATAAATTGGATGATAAAGGTGTTGTTGTAAGAAATAAAGCCAGATTAGTTGCTAAAGGATATGCACAAGAAGAAGGAATTGATTTTGATGAAACATTTGCTCCCGTAGCGAGATTAGAATCTATTAGAATGCTTCTTGCTTTTGCTTGTTTCAAAGGTTTCAAATTGTTTCAAATGGATGTGAAAAGTGCCTTTTTAAATGGTTTTATTGATCAAGAAGTATATGTGGATCAACCCCCCGGTTTTGAAAATACAAAATTTCCAAGTCATGTGTTTAAACTATCTAAAGCATTATATGGTTTAAAACAGGCTCCAAGAGCTTGGTATGAAAGATTAAGTGGTTTCTTGATTGAAAATGGTTTCAAAAGAGGTATTGTGGACACCACACTTTTTACTAAGCAAGTGTTAAATGACCTTCTTATTGTGCAAATATATGTTGATGATATTATTTTTGGTGCTACTAATGAGTATCTATGCAAGGATTTTTCCACCACTATGCAAAGTGAATTTGAAATGAGTATGATGGGAGAATTAAATTTCTTCCTTGGTCTTCAAATACATCAAGCCCTTGAGGGAATTTTTATAAATCAAGCAAAATATACCAAGGAATTGCTGAAAAGGTTTGGCATGGAGGACTCAAAGCAAGTTGGAACTCCAATGTGCACTTCTACAAAACTTGACAAAGATGAAGAAGGTAATCATGTGGATGAAAAGCACTATAGAGGTATGATCGGAAACTTACTCTATTTAACCGCAAGCAGACCTGATATTATGTTTGTTGTTTGCTTGTGTGCTAGATTTCAATCTTGTCCAAAAGAATCACATTTAAATGCTATTAAAAGAATTTTTAGGTATTTGAAAGGTACATTGGACTATGGTCTTTGGTATGCTAGATCTTGTGAATTTGCTTTATATGGATATTCGGATGCGAATTTTGGTGGTTGTCGTGTGGACAGAAAAAGTACTAGTGGAACTTGTCACTTTCTTGGTAATTGCTTAGTTTCTTGGTTTAGCAAAAAGCAAAATGCAATATCTCTGTCTACAACCGAAACGGAATATATTGCTGCTAGTGCATGTTGTGCTCAACTTTTATGGATGAAGCATACCTTGAATGATTTTGGATTGTTATATGACTGCATGCCTATATTCTGTGATAATACTAGTGCTATTAATTTGACCAAAAATCCAATTCAACATTCTAGGACAAAGCATATAGATATAAAGCACCACTTTATTCGAGATCTTGTTCAAAAAGGTGAAATTTGTGTAAATTATGTTTGTTCTAAAGATCAATTTGCTGATATTTTTACCAAAGCTTTGCCATTAGATCAGTTCATTCATCTAAGATCAAAATTAGGAATAATCGAAAAATCATCTTAAAATTTCTCGAAGTCTTCGGACGTCCGAAAGAAGATGAACGGACGTCCGATAATGTTCTTCAGCTATTTTTTTCCAGAAAACACCTGTTCGGACGAAGCTGTCGGACACACGACTTCGTTCGGCCGTCCGACAGTGCAACGACTCACTTTTTAAAATAACTTTCTCCCTCATTTGCTTCAAACTCTTTTTCTTCTATTTCCTCTCGGACGACAACTCTCTCATTTCTCACTCTCAAATTCGCACCATTCTGAAGCTCTCATTCCCAAATTGACTCAAACAAAACTTTTCCTGGTTGATTGCGATTCATTTCTCCTGATCATTTCACCGAATCGCTTAACAATTCGTAAATTCCCAAATTTCCCTCAAAACCCTACTTTCTCATAACCGCTCTGTCAAATCTTGTTCAAGGCCTTTTTGTCCCAAAATTTCTGTGCGATTCACTTCCCTACTACTGTGTGCATCATTTGCATCCTTCATTCCACACATTTCGCACAATGGTGAATCTAAGAGGAGGAAAGGTTACTGCCGGACGCAAGCATCCACTCAGGGATGAGGAGGAGGATCTTCCTACGGTCAAACGTTCATCCAAACGCTTCAAGAGAGGAGCCGTAAAAGGTCAAATGTCACGGCCTACTCCACAACCCACCTCTCAGCCTGAATCTGGACAGGGAACCTCTTCTCAACCGCCTCTAAAATCAGCCACACTTCCTACATTCTTTGATGATGCTGCAAAAGACAAACACTCCTGGATATCCCAGAAAGGTGTCATCCCTCAACGAACTGTAAACTCTTCTGAATTTCGCCACATAGGTTTAGAATCCATTCTGAGTCTATTTGCTTTCCAGAAATGGTCACATCTCGTTTCTATGCCCAATGTTTATTACCCTGAAATGTTGTATCAATTCTTTGCTAATCTTAGGAAAGGCACTGATCAGACTGAGATTATGTCCAGGGTTAATGAGGTAGATTTAGTCTTTGATTCTGAAATTGTGAATGATATTTTAAAAACTACTATTGAACCTGGATGCAAGGATAAAATTGCAAATTTCTTTTCCTATGAAGAGCACCCTACTGCTGATAATCATTTTGATGGGGCTAAAATGTTAACTTATTTTAAAAGAAGTTTTTCCTCCCCTGCTGATGCTAAACTGAATGATCTTGCTCCTGTGAATCTAATTGCCTTTTCAATCATTTTAAACCTGCTTGTACCCACTGATGGCCATAGAACTGATGCAAACAAAATGGAGTTGTATCTCTTTTACTGTTTTCGAGAAAAAATTCGTATTGATTTTGGTTTTGTCATGTGCAAGTTTTTACTTCGCTATGCCACTGATTCTCGCAGAAAATTATCTTATGGAAAGTTTCTTCAAAAGATTTTTGAGTTTTACAAAGTTCCAATTCTAGGTGTTTATCCCAAAGAAGCATCTTCTTATGCCTTTACCAAAGGATATTTTGAAAGGAAAAATCTTGTTTTTAAAGATAATCTGTGGGCTTATAAGGGGGCATCATCTAGTGAACAGAGGTCTAAGATTGCACATGATCCTTCATCTGTTTCACTCACTCCCATTCATCCCAGGAAGTCTGCCACTAAAGCAGCTTCCTCCTCCAATGATGAAGTGATTGAGCTCCTTCGTGAACTCAAACAGCATGTTCTTCTTCTAGAACATGGTCTAATGCTCACCATGTCCTCTGAGCAACAAACAGCCTTCCTAGACAAAAAGAACCTTCTTTTTCCCCCACCTGTGGTTGAGAAAGTTTCCCATGACAAAGAACCACACCCCACTGATCCAAGCTCATCAATTCCAGACCCTGGTTCATCAACTCCTGTGACTCCTCATGGCCCTTCCACATCAGATAAAGGCAAGGCACCAGTTGAAGAGGCTGCTGCAGATGATGAAGAACTGAAGAGGAGGACCTCTCCCAATATCAGCTCTCTCGAAGAACACCTGGATCCACATAGTTCACCATTTAGGACATTTGCATTTTGTTTATTTCATGTGTTTGTGGTGTTCAACAATGGATATGTAGATGAATTCAACATTTGGTTATGATTATGTTTATGTTTCTTTTGGTACTGCTTGATAGATGTTTAAGTATTTTGAATGATGATTGTGTGGATGTAATGAATTTTGTGGATGATTGTGTGGATGTTTAAGTATTTTTGAATGATGTTTGTGGATGAGATGGATGTGATTGATTGCCCTTTTGTGATGACAAAAAGGGGGAGAGGACTGGATTGATTGATGATTGATGATTGATGATTGATTGATTGATGATTTGATCAAATTTGGATTGGCTGATGGATTGAATTGGTAAAATGTTGGATGTTGGCTGCTTAATTGTCATATTTTGGATAATTGTTTAATTCGGTTGGGCAGCCAAGTGAGGGGGAGTTTTTCAAAATTTTTTTTATGATTCACTAAGTAAGGGGGAGTTCTTGTCTATTGAGAAAGGGGGAGTTTTTTATTGCAATCATCAAATCTCATTTCAAACCTTTGTTTTGTCATCATCAAAAAGGGGGAGAATGTTAATCTTGGTTTTGATGATCACAAAGGTCTTTGAAATGTTTATTTAACTCTCTTCAAATATAAGTGTTTTTTGCCTATCAAAGAATCAGGTACGAATATGTCAAGAAATGAAAATCAACCAAAAGAAGAAGTAAAAACAGGACACTCATGTCGGACGTCCTAAGGAATTGGTCGGACGTCCGAAAGGATGAAGATCATTAAGAAGAAGATTCTGTCGGACGCTCGTGAGGAAGCATCGGACGTCCGGATAGATCAGACGTACTCCTCGGACGCACATCGAACGTGTCGGACGTCCTAAAAATTCCACAAAATGTTGATGACTCTCTGCCAAGACTCTGTCGGACGCTCGTAAGGAAGCATCGGACGTCCTGAAGGATCGGACGCATGCTTCGGACGCACATCAATCTCATCGGACGTCCTAAAAATTCCATGAAGATTTGATAACTCTCTGGACGACGTTCGGACACAGAAGCTCGGACAATAAAATACCATCGGACGTCCGAACAACAACTTGACTGATTTTCGGACGATGGGATCGGACGATGACTAAGACGTCGGACGTCCGACAGCTCCAACGGCTAGCTGACTCTTCATCTGCCTTCTATCCGTTGGGAGTATTAATGAAGCCCATTTTTGGCTCCCTTTAAATACAAACGATTCTGATTCAGATGAGGACTTTTGCACACTTTGTTTACAAGATCTCAAGAGATATTTTAGCTAGAAAATAGTCTCTAAAGCTAGATTTATTCTCCAAGTGGTGTGAATTTCTTGTGAGCTTTTCTCTTGTGGTTGAAAGTTTCATTAGTGTAGCTTTGTTGAGGGTTATCTGAGTGATTGTAAAACTTCTTAGCTTGACTAAGTGAGGCTTAGGGCAAGGAGGAAGTGCTCCCTCCATTGTACATCTAGTTGATCATCTTTCATCAAAGAGAAGTTGCTCAACCTAGTGATTGGTCTTCAAGTTTGAGGAAAGCTTGGTAGACAATCGTTTTGATATTCTATCTTATTCTTTTTGTTTAATAAAACTCTCATTGCTTATCTATACTTGTTTTTCGAATCAATATTGCTCTCTTCTTCTAATCTACTTGATTGATCATTATTAGAAAAGAAGGTAAATTTTATTAAGCAAAAATTGCATAAATTTGATTAAGATTTTAATCAACCTAATTCACCCCCCCTCTTAGGTTGTCTTTGGGCCTTACAACCTCCTAGGTCCCTTACACACCATTTCCAATCATCATACATAGCCACACAATCATATTCGTATTAAAACAGAAAAATCCCCAATAATTACAAAACTTCATCAATTCAACCAAAAATCACAATATAATCCATAAAGTTGCATCTTATACCACCACTAAGCATAAATTAAGCATCATTAGAGGGAGGAGAGTGGTTCTTCATAACTTACCTTAGAAATAAGAGAGAGAGAGAGCAACAAATCCTCTTAGCTTTCCAAACAACTCCACCAAACCCCACACAAACACTCACTTAAGGTTTTCTATGGAACAAAAGTAAGATTAAGTGGTTGTTTTGATGATTTGGAGCAAGATGGAAACAAGAACTTGAAGAGTTTCCTTCTTTCTTCTTGAGAGAGAGGGCCGGCCAAGATGAAGAGAAAAATGGTGAATTTTTGGTGATTTTTGTGATTTATTTGGTCAATTGGACAAAAGGTGAATAGTGGTCTTACTTAAGACCAAATCCCATGGTGACACTTGTCACCTTCATTAATGCTTGCCTAACTTTTGTCTCTCTTATACCAATCCACTTAGCATCCTCTACTTATCTCTTAACACCCGGTAAATTAAATCCAGTATCGAAAACTCAACCTAGTTGGCCGAATTTTTCCGAACTTTTCGCACTAGTGGGTTCCACGTCCGGTATACGCTCTTAATTTCTCAAAACCTAGTCGATACTAGAAAAATCATCTAAAAACTATATTTACTCATAAAAATTATCTAGAAAATTTTCCTAATAAAGAAAATGCAGAAAACAAGCCATTAACCTGAATAAAATCTAAAAATGGAAAAATTACGGGTTCTCACAGAGAAGATGTTGAAGAATAATGTTGTATGTCTGAAGGGAATTTAGCATGTATACCTTCGACTTCACCTGCGTAAATCCTTTCTCAAGCTCCATGGCCTGGTCAACATTAAGTGCCATCAACGAAGGAACCTCTGGACATCCAGGCAGCCTGCCCAACCTTGGAGACAAATTCCCAGCAACGCACGGCAACTCGCCATCCTCCTCCCCCGCTAAAAAGGAAGGACTCACCGCAACAGGCATCAGCTTCGCTGGGGTGTTCAACCCATGCCCCAAATCTCTCCCACCCTTGCGTTCACTAAATAGGGGTGTGTTGCCCGCACACGCGACCTTCTCTCCCCCAGCTGCATCAAGTATGTTCATCCCACCAGAGCATTGAGGCACTCCTTCCAGACCTGCAGCAGAAGACTCAGTGTCCATCCCTCCCACTGCATCCTCGACAGGCCCCTCCCGCTCCACATCAGCTAGCTACCCCACTCCTTGCCTGAGGTCTGGTTCAGTGTCACTCGCAGGAAGCAGAGCATCCTCTTGACCAACACCGTCAAAAGGAGCATATTCGACAATCTCTCTCGATCTCCCACTCGTAACATCTTTGTTGACAGGAACATACGCCTTTACGCAATCTGGGCTGCGGGTTAGTAGTCCCTCCCAGGTTGCGTGCATATTGAGAATGAGGCATAGCCGCCATGCTATCTTTTTTACACTCTTCATTGGAGTGGCCGAGTCGCCAACATGAAGAACAGTACGAAGGGAGATTCTCCACGACAATGTTTTGCCAGAATGCAACCTCTCCTTCGACAGCCACCCACACCCGCGAGCAAATTGGTTTTAACAAGTCCACTTCTACGCATGCTCTAGCCACGCTTGGACGTGTGCCTGATGCAGTGGCCGAATCCAGAAACAGAGGCGTTCCTATGGGTGACAGAATAGAGAAGAGCGAGTGTTTGTCATAATAATGGATGGGTAGTGCCGGCAACGAGATCCAAACCGGAACTAGTGACAACTCCCTGTGGACGTGAAAATCTCTCATCCAGCGAAACACCCTCATAGGAAATTTCCCTAAGTGCCACATACCCCGCGTCCAAATACAGTTGAAGTCAGCCTCAGTCGAACACTTCAACAATACGTGCCTATAATCCAGCAAACCAATGGAGATGTGGTCTTTCAGATTTAGCGATGAAAAGAACTTCCGCACTGCCTCCAGTGAAGGGCGGCCCTGTGAAAATTTGCCCACAAGAAACTAGCGAAAGGGAGCAGCCAGCTTGTCACCCTTCTCCTTAGAGAAGACAACTGCCTCCTCCCCTTTGTACGTTGTTTCTGGGCGCAGATTGATTGGAGAACCGGCCAGGTGGGAAAAGAGTTGAGAGAAGGATTTCTTGGTCGTTGGAGTGACCGCCTGTCCCGCAACTGCCGGCTGAAGGGCGGCCATAGTCCGGCTGGCCACCTGTGGAAACCCTAATCCTCAGATTATTCAATTTTAGTGATCTTTGAATGCTCTATTTATCAGATTAGTTTTAGTTTACAAATTCCAACATTTGAATAGATACTATCATAATTGTATCACTTAGACTTGAAAAGTTCTTACTTAGTGTTTAGGCATTCTTTTTTTTTTGTCACTTGTCATCATCTACATCTACACCTACTCCTAGTCCTAATCTAGCCTATACTAGAGGGGGTGACCTAACAGGGTCACGAGAAACCGATGGAGACTAAACTACCATCGGACCATACGGGTGCACAGTACCCACATGGATCTTAAGCAAAGCCACATTAAGTGGCAACTTTTTTTATGGGAAGCAAGGGTTGAACCCTTGATCTTTGATATATTTGAGGGGCATTTTTTAATCCAAACAGCATAACTAACCGTTCATATTGTCCTTGAGGAGTACTAAATGTTGTGTATTTAATACTATCAAGATATATTTTTATTTACCAAAAGCCACTTTTACAATCAAATTTAGAATATATTTTCTTTTTTTACTCATATTTATGAGAGTCTCTTTATGTGGTAAAAAGTATCCATCAAATATGGTTTAATTATTTAATTGTTTATAATTAACAACCATTCTAGGCTTATTTCTTATTATCTCAGCATGGTTTCCTACCATAAATGCTGGTGAAGAATGAGGACAATTACTTTCTATTATTAAAGGTATTTCTAGCAATTCTTTAATTTATTTTTTGAATTCATCTTGATCAATAGGATTATGCCTCATGGGTTTAACTCTAATTATTTTATTTTCATTTTTGAGTTTTATTTCAACATAATCTTGGTTTTTATCCCAAAACTTTAGAGGGATTTTCTATATAACTTAATCCTAATTTTTCTTTTATGTCTTCTAGGGTAATCGATATGGTTTTTATTTGTAGTTGTTTTAAATGTAATTATCTTTCAAATTTTAACATAGGACTTCTTTTTGGTATTTTTGATTTTTCTGAATATCCAATATCAGCATTACTATACCTCTATCTTGGAAGGTGAAGGATTTTAATGTATTTTAAAATTTGCTACCATTTTGATGTCTCATTTGCAACTCTTGATAATTGGATTTTTGAAATAAAACACAATGGTAGTAGAAGTGGTGAAAAATTAGGGTGATATCATTTTATTTGATCAATATATGAGTATAATATTATTATTGTTTTTAGATTTATTTTAACTCTTATTTTAAGTTGTGCAGACTAGCACTCCTTTTTTTTTATTTGGCCGACCCCGTACACGGGGAGGGATGCCACCCCCTTGTTTTATTAGAGACCAACAACATAAATACAAAGGAGTTTTGTGAGAACCCGAAAATTTTCTGAATTTCTAGGCCTTATTTTCTTTCTTTTCACCCGTTTTCTATATTTTTGTTATTATGTTAACTTTAGTGATATTTTTATAAGAAAATATAGTTTTTAAATTATTTTTCTAGTATAAGTTAGTTCATGAGATATTAGAAGTGTATATTGGACGTGGGACCCGCTAGTGGCGTTAAGTGCGCTAAATTCGACCAATTAGGTTACGTTTTGTATACCGGGATTAATTTATTAGGTGTTAAGAGATAATTAGAGGTTATTTAGATGGTTTAATCTTGGAGAGACAAAAGGATACATTAAGAGTGCCATGTGTCGCGACCTGATTGGATGGTTGACTTGCCTAACTTTCTTACCTTTACTAAAAGAACAATTTTGACCCAAATCATCTTCATTTCTTATCCCTCTTGGCCGAACCTCTCTTGAGAGAAAAGAAAAGAAAGCTTCAACCTTTCATCTTCCATTCTTGCTTAAATCTCGAAATCCAACCGATTAGGCCTTAAATTAGTCCACAAAAAAGACTTGCTAAGGGAGTTTGAAGGTCTTGGTGGAGTTGTTTTGGAAAGAAAAACCCTAAGTTATCATCTTTCTTGAGGTGTCAAGGTACTTTGCTTACAAACTTCCTCTTTACTTCAATTAATTGATAAGTAGTGGCTTATAGTTGTTATATATGCTACTTTGTTGAAGATTTCATGGATTAAAGTGGAGTTAGCTAAATTTCTGATTTTTTGGGGGATTTTTCTGTTTTCATATGATGATTATGGTTGGCATTGGATTGATGGTTCTAACTTGTGTTAAATGGATCCCTTGTGCGTTAATTACGGTTGTTTGTGGAAAATTTCAGCTTGTGCGGAAAATTTCAGCTTTAGGGTTTCAATCTGCCCTGTTCTGGCCGGTTTTATTTGAGTATGTTAGAGGGCGAATCAGGCTTAGATTAAAACATAAAAGTTGTAGAAAATGGTGTTAACTAGATGCCTGTAAAATTGCAGCTCAATCAGAGTACTGTATACCATGAAATGATCGAAATACCCTTGACTGCCCATGAACCCTGTTTCGCGGGCAGATTTCTGTTTTCGTGGGGATTTCCATTTTGACCATGAAAATGCATGATTTGGCTTTGGAAGTCTTCATAAGAAATGTAGGTTTATGTTTTGGCTTCGAAATTCCATAAGATTCATTTCAATCCGATAAGTGTAGCTTCAGTTGTGCTTATTGTGCCGAAAGGTGTATTCTATAGTCTATAATGTGTATGTGGTTGATTTGAGATGAATTGGTGTTGTTTGCAGGATGGAAAAGTAAGGAAATGTAAGGGACATGCTGTCCAAATTTTGGGAATGTTGGACTCTTTCGAGTTTGGTTTGATTTGGGATATATATAAGATAGACTTTTGGGGTTGTTCGAGCCATAGGGTTTCATATTACCTTTTTGTTCCCGAAATCATGTTTTGTACACTTGCATGAGTAATTAGTTGGCGAGATCTACGACTTGTAGTCGAGCCTCATTTGTGCATTTTATTTACTGGAATTGTGGCTATGGGAATCATAATTGTTTACCTTGGTTATTCTAGGGTTTCTTGGTGATTAGAGCCCTACCTTGGTTGAACTCTGCTTTAACTGGTGAGTGTACCACACCCCTGAATTGTTGTTTAATTGGTTTATCTGTACTTGAAATGTGTGACATGGATAACTATGAACTCTGTAATTCTGAATGAGACGAAGGTGTACTTTATCACACTTATTCTCTTGCCTATACTGAATGAACTGGAATCTATTACTTGTACTTGTTATGAACTTGAACTTGTTACTTGCGCTTGTTATGAGATCGTTTGGAAGTGTGTCCAACGATCTTCCTGTTAACTTGAGCTCAACCTCATGGGGAGTTAATTAAGTCGAGCCAGGAAGGGTTTGGTTGAGGTAATTGACAATCCATGGGTGCCTGTTCCTGGGGAATCTTTGGGTATTGAGACTCTTGATTCCGGTATATTCGAGTATTAACATTACTGTTCCTGTTCGGCGTTTAAGCCCGGTAAGGGGTATGTTGGGTAAAAGGGATTTTGGCGTAAGAGGGGTCTACGGACATGAGTGTGTCATTAAACGTTGACGGAGAGTCAACGAGGCTGGATCAAGTATTGCAACGGGGATTTGGCTCCTGAGGGCCACCTGTATCCTTTAAATTGCGGTGTTCGTTCATTTCTCTTACTTGATGTGTATATGTGCCCTAAAAGTGTTTTCTCATGATTTCTACTGTTATACTTTTGGTACCTCATTGATCTTCTAGCTCACCCCATTCCATTATCATTGTTTTCCTTACAGGGAACCACTTTTTGGAACTGTGATTTTGAAGCATGAGTTGAGCTAGTTTAGATATTTTGTCTAGCTCCTCAATGGTTGGAAACCCTAATGGTACTTGAATTCAAATGTTCCCTTTTGATTTGTAAAAATACGAATGTGGTTTAGAAAAGCGTGTACTCATGTTCATGTGTTATATTCGGCTTGTATATGTCCATTTCAAGGATTATATGAAGTTACTTGTATTCGATTAGGTCCCAGTCGGATTGTGATGTGGCAGGCACTATTCACTTTCTGTTTCGATTTTCATTTTTCTGTTTCCTGATTTTTTCTTTGTTTATGCGCGCTACCGTATTCCGGCACGTTTTGAGTTGTGTATAACCATCTTAGTAGTCCTGCCGAGAGTTGGGCAGGCGGTCCGCCGAACCCTTTGGTTCACCTTAGGGTGAGGTGGAGCTGTCACAAGTTTATTTGCGAACAGCCCTAACACGAATGGTGGGAATTCCTGCTTTATCCAGTATCAATGCCCCTCTAACAGGTCTTGGTAACTTTGAATGTGAGGTATAAATAAGAGTACCCGAATCACTTGCCCCCACCTTAGCCAATGCATCTGCCACCTGGTTTGCCTCTCGATAACAATGTCCCACTGTCCAATCCAACTCACAAGTTGCCTGGATTGTGTCAATTTCCAATCTAATCACCCACAAACACTTCGACTTGCCTCGGAGGATGTTAGCTAACAGGAGTGAATCCACCTCCACCTGTACCTCGGAGAAGCCCCGCAACACGCATTGCTTTACGCCATAGATTAACGACTTGGCCTCCGCTTGCAAACTTGTTAACTCCCCAAAGGGAATGGAGAACCCAAATACCATATCACCAGATGAATCCCTAAGTACACCACCCCCACCACTCTTCCCTGGATTGCCCAGTGAGTAGCACATCCGTGTTTAACTTGCATATCCCCTGACCTGGCAATTCCCAACATACCACCCTAAGGGAGTGTTAAGGGCGCCATCCAGAGAGACTAGCATAGAAAGCATGCCAGGACGAAAATCCATCTGGGACTCCCACGGCTTCCCAACCAACTAGTCCAATTGCATCTGCCAAGATATGATCATAAATAGTCTGCCTGCGCAGGGATTGTCCTTCAAAGAATGCTAGATTCTGTGCCAACCAAATATGCCAACAGATTAAGCTAGGCAACACAGTATGTAACGACTTCATTCGAGAGTGACGTGTTGGCAGAGACCACCACCCTGCTAGCCGAGACCGAACACCTGTACCTCTGTAGACGACCCCCACCGCATTCCCAAAGTATGCCCAAAGGAATTGGGCAATATCGCCATCCGAAAAAACGTGCTCCAACGATTCAGACTCGGGAGCTGTACAGCAAAAACACTTTGACGGGCCATGAACATTTAACCTCCCCAATGCTGACGCTAAAGGCAACTGATTCCTCAACAACCGCACCATAAAAAAGGATATCTTGACAAGCAGCAATGGGTACCAAACCCTATCAAACATGAACGAGGTAGGCTGCTGCCCACTAGACAAAAGGTAGGTCGAGGCAAGCGAGAAATCCCCAGACTCCGTTAAACACCAGATTGCCCTGTCTTGCCCGTCCCCAACAGGGATGGGCCTATTTATAATCTCAGTAACCACCGCATCCGGGACCCAACGCCTCAACAAAAATTGGTTCCACCCTCCATTCGACACAAAGTCCACAACCGAATGATCCGAAACACTCTGCAACCGCTGACACAGTGGGCCAGAACCCAACCAATATCAAACCAAAAGTTACACCGTCCTGACCGTGACAACCAGCAAAGATTTTGCTCCGCCACGTCACGAACTTGGACCATTCGGCGCCAGACATAGGAGCTGCCCTGTTTCACCCCCACCATGCATGGGTGACTTTGACGGCAATACTTGGCATGCATAAACGAGGACCACAGACAGTCACTTGTACGAAACCTCCACCAAAGTTTGAAAGAGAACGCCGTATACACCTCTAGTAGAGAACGGACACCTATTCCCCCTTGTAACGTGTTGGAACACAAATCCTGCCACCTGATCCAGTGATGTCATACACCATCTTCCTTATCCCCCCATAGAAAATTTGCCATGGCTCGTTCAGCCAAGGCAAGGGCTCCTTTAGGAGGGCTCGTGGCCATGAGCAGATGAATCGGTATCGCTGATAAGACATGCTTTATAAACGTAATTCGACCCCTAAAGGAGAGACATCTAGATCTCCAGGCTCCCATCCTGATGATGACCGATTGCACCAAGCCCATGCAGTATTCACTCTTCCGCCGTCCGATGAAGAGCGGGTAACCCAAGTATCGTACTGGGAATGACTTGGAGACAAACCCTGTAACTCGGCGCACCCTAGCCACACATCGACTTGATAATTTCTCATGCACCAGAAAGCCGCTCTTTTGTACATTAATCTGCTGTCCTGACACTTCCTCATACCAACCAATCGTCTGCATGACATGCCGTAGTGAAGTGGGGCAGACACTTGAAAAAATAATGATATCATCGGCACTGAGGTGAGTAATCTTAGAAAAAGCCCTCGGTACTGAAAAGCACTTGAAGTCTCGATTTTCCAGCAACTTGTTTAACGAACGAGATAACACCTCCGCACCGATAATGAATAGTCCTGGCGACAACGGATCCCCTTGCCGAACCCCCCTCGTAGATTTAAAGAAGCCCACACTTGCCCCATTAACTAAGACTGAGAAACAGACATTTGAAACCAATCTCCAAATCATGTCAATCCACCGCTCACCAAATCCAAACCGTCGCAATGCTTGAGTCAAAAAAATCCAAGAGACCTGGTCATACGCCTTCGACATATCCAGCTTCAGAGCCACATTGGCCTTCCCAGACGGCTTACCCATACTGGACAGAAGCTCTTGGGCAAGCAAAAAGTTATTCGATATAAGATGCCCCCACACAAATCCACTCTGCTATGGAGAGATAATCCTCGGAAGCACAGGAGCCAGATGAACGGCCAAGATTCTTGAGATTACTTTATTAATGAATTTGCAGAGACTGATTGGCCTGAACTGCGAGAAATCCTGGGGATGGGCAATTTTGGGTATAAGAATAATGGATGTAGCTGTGACTGCCCTTGGTAACTCAGCTCCACAAAAGAAACTACCTACTGCCCTAACCACACCATCACCTATAATCGACCAAGCCGTAGTGAAGAATTTACCCGTATAGCCATCTGGGCCCGGGGCGCTTTCCCCATCCATCTCAAAGACAACACGACAAATCTCCTCACCAGAGGGGACTCATTCCAGGGCATCATTATCCTCGTCCGTCAATAGTTTCGGGATATGCTGAAGCAAACCCGAATATGAGGTCGAGTGCTGAGCCATAAACAACTGCTCAAAAAATTGTACCGCCGCTACGCCTATCGCCTCCTCCGACGTAACCCACTCCCCTTGTTCATTTTTAATCTTATGAATAATTGACCGAACCCTCCGTTGTTTTACCACATAGTGAAAAAATTTTATATTTCGATCTCCCTCTTGTAACCACTTAATCTGAGCCTTCTGCTTCCAAAAGAGCTCCTTAATGCGCAAGGTAGTTCGTAACTGGGTTTGTGCATGATCTAAGTTCACCTGAGCTTCCTCCGAATCATCAGTCTCCATATGAACCTTAGCAAGCCGCATCTCCTCTTCTTTGTGTTTAACTGCCTAGAAGATATCCCCAACCACCTCCTTATTCCAAGCCCGGTTAGCCCCTTTTAAACGCTTCAACTTCAGACACAAGGTGTGCATGGGAGAGGATTCGAGACAAAGTTGCCCCCACGACTTGCGAACCACGTTCAGGAAATCATCACGCTCTGCCCAAACGTTGAGAAATCTAAACGGCCGCGGCTTGTTATCCACTCTCGTTGACACAGAGATAGGGAGTGAAGCATGGTCAGACGGTTCCCGGGCCAAGTGTGAGACCGACAATGAGATCCCCGCATCATAACATCCCTCATTCACCGAAACACGATCTAACCATTTCAAAATTTGAGCCTCACCGTGCCTATTATTACACCATGTAAACTGTGCACCAACAAAACCTACATCTGTGAGATTCGCTTCCCCAATGAAGTGCCCAAAGTCCATCGCTTCAGCAGAAGTAAATGGCCATTCTCCCCTTTTCTCATCTGCCTCTAAAATTACATTAAAATCCCCACCGACCAGCCAAGCATCGGGGCCTGGGTTATCCCTCAAGACATCCGCCCATAGCTCGATCCTCTCATCGGCCGTACACCGTGCATGCACAAAAGATACAACAACTCGAGACCCTGGTATATGATCATGGGAGAGTCGTATCGACACATGTTGGGGACTTTCCCCAATAATAGACCCAGAGAAATTTTCTTGGAAGAAAAACCAAATCGTACCCATTGAATTGTGCAACAAGCTATGAAACTTTAAGCGACAGCGATAGCGCTCAGCTCTTCCAACCTCCAAGCACGATTCACATATAGCAAGAAATTGTATTTTATGTATCTGAATCAATTTCTTCAATCTTCTCACAGTTGGAGCTTTTGATACGCCCCGAACATTCCAAAACATGTCGTTAATCATTTAATAAACCATACGATGAAGTCTGTGAATTACTTAACTGAGACCGTAGCAACCTATCAGAGGGGAATTGGCGCGAATACCTTTTTGCCTAGTAACTAGGCCTGCCGCTGAGCTATCAAGCACTCCTGCCGCTGAAGAGAAATTTCTTGACCGATTGCGAGTCATCTCCCTAGCCTGTCGAGAAGAAACGATCAGTTGCTATCCTACATCTAGGTGTTCATCTCCCGCCTGCAACTCCTCCTCACTGCTGGCCTCCGAGCTTTGGCCAGCCTCCTGCAGCTGTACCTCATCACCCATGCACTTAGCCGCTGCCAGCTGCACGTCGCAAGGCCGCGCTACTGAATTCTCAATTGGCGCATCCTATCCCCACGCACTAGTCTCTCCCATCTTCCCACTCAGCCCTCCGTCACCACCTGATACCTCACCGCCAACCTTGGAAGAAGAAACCTCCATCCCGCCTCCTTCACAATCTGCAATGCCGCAAGGCATCTCTGCTGTTGTGTTGGTGCGTCCCACGATTTGGGGCTCCAGCCCCTCCTTCAAAATTGCCTTATCTTCTTCCCCACCTCCCCCACAGCCCTCGCCATCCATCATTCCCCCTTGCTGGAAACCCCCTACACCAGATATCTCCACCTGCTCCCTTACCGCAATCTGCTGCAGCACCTGGTCGCCATCCATCTTTCCCCCTTACTGGAAACCACTCACCAGATTCCATACGTATCTCCACCTGCTCCCTTGCTGCAATCTGCCGCAACACCTGGTCCTCCACACCCCCTTGCCTATCTCCTCTCACACCCACTCCACTCTCCCCGCCTATAATCCCAACCTCCACGTTACAAGATTTTGAAGCATCGCTGGGCTTCCTGGTCCTTTCCGCCCTTCTATCCTCCTTTATCTCATCCGCGGCTGAACTTTGCATCTCCTTCCTCGAATGTTTCACCCTGAACAGTGGGTCATCAGCCTTACAATCCTCCTTTGCATGACCCATATGCTAGCATTTGTTACAATATTGAGGAAGGTATTCGACCACAATATGCTACCAGAAGCCACCTGCCTCTCCAACCATTCCAACCCAAACACGCTGTGGAAGAGGTTGTAGAAGATCAACCTCTACACAGACTCGAGCTACACTTGGGCGAGATAGCGATGAAGTGGCTGCATCAACATAGAGCGGACGTCCCACCACACTCATGATTGAAAGCAGGTTGTACTTATCAAAGAAATGGATTAGTAAGCAAGGAAATGCAATCCATACTGGAGCTAATGAAGACTCTCGATGGACATGGAAATCTGGTGAACAGCGAAACACCCGCATTGGAAACCTCCCAATCTGCCATATCCCTTGTGTCCAAACACGCAAAAAATCTGCTTCCTGAGTAAACCGTAACAAAACATGCTGAGTGTGAGACCCCGTAATTTTCTCATTTTCTGGGTTTTATTCTATTTAATGGCAGATTTTCTGCATTTTCTTTATTAGGTAAATTTCTAGATAATTTTTATGAGCAAATAGGGTTTTTAAGTTATTTTCTAGTACCGGTTAGTTTTTGAGAAATTAAGAGCGTATATCGGACGTGGGACCTGCTAGTGCAGAAAGTTCAGTAAAATTCGGCCAATTAGGTTAAGTTGTGTATACCGGATTTAATTTAGCAGGTACTAAGAGATAATTAGAGGTTACCTTAAGTGGATTATTGTTGGAGAGACAAAAGGATAACCATGAACAAAAAGGGTGCTAGGTGGCACTTTTCTATTGGTCATGGACTTTGACCATTTAACTTTACCTTTACCATATAACAAAATTGACCCAAAATCTCTTCTTATTTCTTTCTTGTTGGCCGACCTTCTCACAAGGAGAAAAGAAAAGAAACTCTCCACAATCTTACCACTAATCTTGCCCAATCTCTCAATTAAACCGTTTAATCTTCAAATTACTCCATAAAACCTCTTAGTTTAGTGAAGTTAAGCTTGGTTGTGAAGTGGTTTGGAAGGCTAAGGTACCAAGTTTGTGACAGCCCCACTTTCCCCTAAGGCGAACCAAAGGTGTTAGCGGACTGCCTGCCCAGCTCTCGCCAGGACTAACGGTTCAGTTTCGGGACTAATACGTTTCGGGACTTACAAACGCGCGTCAACAAGTCAAAATGTCAAAATAAAAAAAATGAAACCGGATTCGGCCATGAATAGTAACCGACACGTCAAAACCCAACCAAATATCAAGCAAACATTCGCATCTTGAAATTTAGCATTTACAAGCCAAAGTGGCATACAAAAGTATTCAAAAGTAGATTGTGAGGCCCCAGTTCGTTCTACGTTGAGATATTCATTATTTGGGCGGTAACGTTTGGTTTGGGAGTATTTCGAAAACCCTAAGTAGGGATTAAGATTTAAACCCTAAGTTCCGGTTAAGATTGAAAACCCGTTTTTCTACATTTTCTTTATTAGAAAATTTCCCAGATAATTTTTATTGAGTAAATACAGTTTTAAAATGATTTTTCTAGTATCAGTTAGTTTTTGAGAAATTAAAAGCGTATTTTGGACGTGGGACCCGCTAGTGCGGTAAATGCATTATATTTTTGACAACTTGTTGTAATTTTGTATTAAGTGATATTATTTTACAATGTGTTAAGATATTTGTCTTGGAGAGACAAAAAGATAAGTTTTAAACCTAAAGGTGACAAGTGTCACTATCTCATTGGTTTTACTTTAAGATTTACTATTCACTATTTTGACCTTGGACCAAAATTGGTTAAATATCTTCAAAAATCACAAAAAAATTACCATTTCTTACCTCTTGTTGGCCGACCATCTTGTGCAAGGAAGGAAGAAGAAACTCTTCAAGTTCTAGCTACTACTTGGTGCAAATTACCCAAAAATATTTGCTTACATCCATTTCTACTCCATAACATCCTTTCTTCTAGTGCTACTAAGTGTCTTAGTGAAGTTTATTTGAAGGTTTAAGGTGGCCAACATCTCTACATCTCTTGTCTCTTAGGTAAGTGATGTTTGCCTACTCCCTTACACTTAATGATGCTTAAATTGTGCCTATTGGAAGTGATAGCGAAGTATTTGGTGATTTATTTCTTTATTTGACTTGATTTGGTGAAGTTTTCAATTTTATGAGGAATTTTCTGGTTTCATATGATCTTGATGGTGTGGTTGTTTTTGATGGTTGGTAATAAGGGGCTTTGACTCTAGTAGGTGTGAATTGATGATAAATGCAATCAATTTTGGATTTGGAATGAAATGTGAAAAGTTAGGGTTCATGAACCCCTAATCTGTCCGAAATTTTAGGTCATAGATAGAGGCCGAATTGGCCTTAGCTCAAAACATGAAAGTTGTAGGTATTGATGAGTTTGAAGTGCCTGCAAAATTTCAGGTTATTTGGATTAGTATAGAGTGAGTTATGCCGTTTTTACTGTTGCTGTTTTTGGTGAACAGAATGTCCCAACTGCGATAGTAATTTCCTGTTTTGACTGGAATTGGTTTGGATTTTATTGTTGGTGTCTTCTGATGAAATGTAGCTTGATGTCTTAGCTTTCATATGCCTTTGGAATCAATGCTTTTGGACCTGTGTTGACTGAGATAGACGTATTACAGTTTTGTGTGATTTGGGAACCTGCAATTACGATTCTGGTTTGGTATTTGGCATATATGACTTAGTTGTGCTGGGATTTGGACTGAGTGTCCTTCTACATTGTTGTAGCCCTGGTTCTTAGCTTCGAAACGGTGGGTTTTGCACCTTCATCCGACAATCGTAGCGCCTTTGGTGCCATTACCGCAAAAGGACGTCAAAACTGTTTTCTGGTTTTGAGCAATTGTGGTTAATTGCTATGTGGTTGGGTTTGATAGTAGGATGGAAAGGATGAATTTATGGGGAAATGCTGTCCGAACTTTGAAGGGACTTGTTGCATTGGGTTTGTGATCTAAGACTTGGATTTGAGCAAGGCAATGCTATATGATGGATGGTTTCAGAGCCGTGGAGGTGAGTGGCCCTAAACTATTTCCAATGTTATTTGTGAAATGTTTCTTGCATTATTTATTCGATTGCATCTCATGCGTGCTTGCATGTGAATTCATGATATGATTTTGGCTTCAATGAGTTCTGGAAAAGTCTTGTGCTGGACACCAACGTCTCCACTTTGTTTGTGGTTCATGTTCATGTTATCTGGAGCTCAAAAAGGGGCTCCCTCTCTCTGTTCGTGTGTTATGATCTATTTGAGCGTTGGGTGTTCTAGTGCAATGATTTCACTGGCTCACGAGAGCACTAAACGGACATTTGATCTCTGAATCATGACATCATCGAAATCATCGAAATGCCACATTGTGAAATATATTTGCTTAATGATTTTGCTGGTTACTCGCTGAGCTTCTAGCTCACCCCAAAAATATTTTATTCCCCTCCACAGGGCTCAAGGCGAAGGAAGGACTTATAGTACTTGTGCACGTGATTGGATGGCCTATGTTTTGTACAGTTTTGATTTGGAATCATTTTATGTATAGTTGAGAATTGTTTCCGCTGCTTTTGTGACATGTAATTATTGGAGAATTTGATGTATATTGGAGATTTATATTGTAATATTTGAGGTTTATTCTTGTACTTGTTTGAGGACTGTAGTGATCGACTGAGTCCCGGCGAGAGCTGGGCAGGCGGCCCGCCGAACCCTCTGGTTCGCCTTAGGGGGAGATGGGGCTGTCACAGTTGGTATCAGAGCTTAGGCTTCAGATCTCTGTAGTGTATCCTAGGCTAAAGTTTGGGATGCCGGACTGTGGGATTTGATTTGATTTGAAAGTTAAGCAATTGAGGGGTAAAACCTATAGCTGCTTCGCGTGGTCTCTGTGCAGAGTGAGCCTGGATGAAGTGGCGAATAAGTATGAAGGACTAAGTGTTCGTTCGAGCATAAGTTATGGATCATAAATGTTATAGGCCTTAAATCTTTCTCATGGTATCTGAGGACTATAGATAGGTACGTCAGGTAGGAATTTCGATTGTAGATAGTTTACTCTTGGGACTGCAGCTCGAGATGTGAATTACCTTATTTCGGATTCTTGTGCCTGAGTACTCCAGAGTTTAGTACTTGAGACTAGCATTTTGAGAACATGAACAGGCTTTGTCTGGCTAGAGTGAGTACAAGATATCAACGGGCACCTTGGGGAGTGGAGTAAGAAACCGAACGAGGGTGATTTTCCCTGAGCGTGGGACGATAAGTCGCGTTTCTTTCATTTTGTCCTTGCACTACATGTCATTTACTTGTGGTATGTGAATACCTAAATATATAGTACCTGCAGCTCTTGACTTTGTCTAACTTGAAATGTCCCTTGGTGTATATGATGCATTATATTGTGTATATGTTGGCGTGGCTTGTATATATATGTATACATTTTGATCTTTTGATTGTTTTGAGTATTTCAACCCTTTAGTTCGTTGATTGAAATTTCGAGGACGAAATTGTCCTAAGTGGGGGAGATTGTGAGGCCCCAGTTCGTTCTACGTTGAGATATTCATTATTTGGGCGGTAACGTTTGGTTTGGGAGTATTTCGAAAACCCTAAGTAGGGATTAAGATTTAAACCCTAAGTTCCGGTTAAGATTGAAAACCCGTTTTTCTACATTTTCTTTATTAGAAAATTTCCCAGATAATTTTTATTGAGTAAATATAGTTTTAAAATGATTTTTCTAGTATCGGTTAGTTTTTGAGAAATTAAAAGCGTATTTTGGACGTGGGACCCGCTAGTGCGGTAAATGCATTATATTTTTGACAACTTGTTGTAATTTTGTATTAAGTGATATTATTTTACAATGTGTTAAGATATTTGTCTTGGAGAGACAAAAAGATAAGTTTTAAACCTAAAGGTGACAAGTGTCACTATCTCATTGGTTTTACTTTAAGATTTACTATTCACTATTTTGACCTTGGACCAAAATTGGTTAAATATCTTCAAAAATCACAAAAAAATTACCATTTCTTACCTCTTGTTGGCCGACCATCTTGTGCAAGGAAGGAAGAAGAAACTCTTCAAGTTCTAGCTACTACTTGGTGCAAATTACCCAAAAACATTTGCTTACATCCATTTCTACTCCATAACATCCTTTCTTCTAGTGCTACTAAGTGTCTTAGTGAAGTTTATTTGAAGGTTTAAGGTGGCCAACATCTCTACATCTCTTGTCTCTTAGGTAAGTGATGTTTGCCTACTCCCTTACACTTAATGATGCTTAAATTGTGCCTATTGGAAGTGATAGTGAAGTATTTGGTGATTTATTTCTTTATTTGACTTGATTTGGTGAAGTTTTCAATTTTATGAGGAATTTGCTGGTTTCATATGATCTTGATGGTGTGGTTGTTTTTGATGGTTGGTAATAAGGGGCTTTGACTCTAGTAGGTGTGAATTGATGATAAATGCAATCAATTTTGGATTTGGAATGAAATGTGAAAAGTTAGGGTTCATGAACCCCTAATCTGTCCGAAATTTTAGGTCATAGATAGAGGCCGAATTGGCCTTAGCTCAAAACATGAAAGTTGTAGGTATTGATGAGTTTGAAGTGCCTGCAAAATTTCAGATTATTTGGATTAGTATAGAGTGAGTTATGCCGTTTTTACTGTTGCTGTTTTTGGTGAACAGAATGTCCCAACTGCGATAGTAATTTCCTGTTTTGACTGGAATTGGTTTGGATTTTGTTGTTGGTGTCTTCTGATGAAATGTAGCTTGATGTCTTAGCTTTCATATGCCTTTGGAATCAATGCTTTTGGACCTGTGTTGACTGAGATAGACGTATTACAGTTTTGTGTGATTTGGGAACCTGCAATTACGATTCTGGTTTGGTATTTGGCATATATGACTTAGTTGTGCTGGGATTTGGACTGAGTGTCCTTCTACATTGTTGTAGCCCTGGTTCTTAGCTTCGAAACGGTGGGTTTTGCACCTTCATCCGACAATCGTAGCGCCTTTGGTGCCATTACCGCAAAAGGACGTCAAAACTGTTTTCTGGTTTTGAGCAATTGTGGTTAATTGCTATGTGGTTGGGTTTGATAGTAGGATGGAAAGGATGAATTTATGGGGAAATGCTGTCCGAACTTTGAAGGGACTTGTTGCATTGGGTTTGTGATCTAAGACTTGGATTTGAGCAAGGCAATGCTATATGATGGATGGTTTCAGAGCCGTGGAGGTGAGTGGCCCTAAACTATTTCCAATGTTATTTGTGAAATGTTTCTTGCATTATTTATTCGATTGCATCTCATGCGTGCTTGCATGTGAATTCATGATATGATTTTGGCTTCAATGAGTTCTGGAAAAGTCTTGTGCTGGACACCAACGTCTCCACTCTGTTTGTGGTTCATGTTCATGTTATCTGGAGCTCAAAAAGGGGCTCCCTCTCTCTGTTCGTGTGTTATGATCTATTTGAGCGTTGGGTGTTCTAGTGCAATGATTTCACTGGCTCACGAGAGCACTAAACGGACATTTGATCTCTGAATCATGACATCATCGAAATCATCGAAATGCCACATTGTGAAATATATTTGCTTAATGATTTTGCTGGTTACTCGCTGAGCTTCTAGCTCACCCCAAAAATATTTTATTCCCCTCCACAGGGCTCAAGGCGAAGGAAGGACTTATAGTACTTGTGCACGTGATTGGATGGCCTATGTTTTGTACAGTTTTGATTTGGAATCATTTTATGTATAGTTGAGAATTGTTTCCGCTGCTTTTGTGACATGTAATTATTGGAGAATTTGATGTATATTGGAGATTTATATTGTAATATTTGAGGTTTATTCTTGTACTTGTTTGAGGACTGTAGTGATCGACTGAGTCCCGGCGAGAGCTGGGCAGGCGGCCCGCCGAACCCTCTGGTTCGCCTTAGGGGGAGGTGGGGCTGTCACATAGATACATGTCTGGTTTGCCAAATCAAAAGAGAAACGGTCCCAAAAGTACATTTAGGGTTTCAATAAACCACCTATACAAAAGATATGTCCAACTAGCTCAATTCGGCAACCAATTATCAATTGCAGTCCAAAAGTATTTATTTTCCTGTAAGGAAAACAAAAGGAATAGAGTGAGCTAATTGCCCAGTGAGATAATACTACTCAAGCAACCAAGTTCATATAAGCATCAAGCTTTTCATTTCAATACATCAAAAGTAGACAAATGCACACATTAATGGTGGTGATAAAAGGATACAGGCGGCTCTCAAGAGCCCTTTTCCTCGTTTGCATTCTTGATCGGATCTCATTGACTCTCCGTCAATGTTTACAAGTAACCAACCGTAGACTTCACTTTACTTCCATTCCTTCCACCTAACATCCCCCTACCGGGCCCGAACTCCAAACACTTGCACTGTGGTATTACTCGAGTATACCGGAATCGAGAGTCTCTCATACTACAAGATTCCATATAACATTTCCCCAAGGATCATTAATTGGCACGACCAAGCCCTCGCCGGCTCGATTCAATGAACTACCAATGGGGTTGAGCTCAATGATAACAATTGTAGTCGTTGGATACTCGTCCAATCGACACCGAGTCAAGTACTTTCATTTCATGTAACATTTCATATAACATTCCAATAACATGATAAACAATAAGTGAGAGTGATAAAGTACGCTCTCTCACTTCAATCAATTAACATTCAACTCATCAAGTTCAAGTATCAAAGCTATATAGTAACACACAAGTGAGTGGTACACTCACCAAGCTTGCAAATGGTGTTTCATGCACTTCCGTCAAAAGAACGTCGTGAACCACTGTCACGCCCTAAAACATGCAAACAAGTACAATGAGACTCGATAACGAGTCATAAACCAATGCCAAATATTCCCAAAATAGGGTTCCATAAGCATATACAAGCATAGGGAAAAACCAGAAAATCCGGAAATGGAATTAGCTTTAGCCCTGAAAAAAACAGTTTTTGACCTCATTTTGCGGTAATGGTGCCAATGGCACTACGATTATCGGATGAAGGTGCAAGACCCACCGTTTCGAAGCTAAGAGATAGGGATACAATGTTCCAGAAGGTAACTCTGTCCAGTTTTGAGTGTAACAAGGTAAAAAATGCAAGATACTACACCAGAACCGGAAAAACAGATTCAGAAAACGTATTCTGGTGTAAACATCATAAATCAGCCTACCTAAGTCCAAATCCAGAAATTACAAAACCAGTCGAAAGCTAAGAAACAGGGCTATATTTCATCAGAAGGTCTCAACAACCAATTTGGAAGCATTCCTAACCAAAACAACCCATGACAGAAGCAATTCTCAAATTCGGGTAAAACCAGGACAGAAAGGGTAATTTCGACTTTTCTCAAGCTACGCTACTCCGATTGACCTGAACGTTTGAAGGCACCTCTAAAATATCATTACCTACAACTTTTATGTTTTAATCCAAGGCCAATTGGGCCTCTAACTATGAGTTACAAAACCGGACAGAATGTAATTTCATAAACCCTAACTTTCCAAAATTTCTTCCAAAACAGAAATTGCTTGCAATTATCCACTTTTTCCACCTCCTAGGTCCCTTACACACCATTTCCAATCATCATACATAGCCACACAATCATATTCATATTAAAACAGAAAAATCCCCAATAATTACAAAACTTCATCAATTCAACCAAAAATCACAATATAATCCATAAAGTTGCATCTTATACCACCACTAAGCATAAATTAAGCATCATTAGAGGGAGGAGAGTGGTTCTTCATAACTTACCTTAGAAACAAGAGAGAGAGAGCAACAAGTCCTCTTAGCTTTCCAAACAACTCCACCAAACCCCACACAAACACTCACTTAAGGTTTTCTATGGAGCAAAAGTAAGATTAAGTGGTTGTTTTGATGATTTGGAGCAAGATGGAATCAAGAACTTGAAGGGTTTCCTTCTTTCTTCTTGAGAGAGAGGGCCGGCCAAGATGAAGAGAAAAATGGTGAATTTTTGGTGATTTTTGTGATTTATTTGGTCAATTGGACAAAAGGTGAATAGTGGTCTTACTTAAGACCAAATCCCATGGTGACACTTGTCACCTTCATTAATGCTTGCCTAACTTTTGTCTCTCTTATACCAATCCACTTAGCATCATCTACTTATCTCTTAACACCCGGTAAATTAAATCCAGTATCCAAAACTTAACCTAGTTGGCCGAATTTTTGCGAACTTTTCGCACTAGTGGGTCCCACGTCCGGTATACGCTCTTAATTTCTCAAAACCTAGTCGATACTAGAAAAATCATCTAAAAGCTATATTTACTCATAAAAATTATCTAGAAAATTTTCCTAATAAAGAAAATGCAGAAAACAAGCCATTAACCCGAATAAAACCTAAAAATGGAAAAATTATGGGTTCTCACACTCTCTCCCCCTTAAAAGAATTTCGCCCTCGAAATTTCTCACCTCAACTCACGAAAAGTTCAGGGTACTTCTTTCGCATTTCTTCTTCCACTTCCCAGGTAGCTTCCTCTATCCCATGGTTTCTCCATAGTATCTTTGGCAAATGAGACATTTTTGCACGTATAGAGCAATTTCCTTCTTCATATTGTCCCACCAATAGGTTCCTTTCAGGTCTTGATACATCTTGCTACTACCCGGATGGATTGTATACTTGGATCGATGGGCTTCCTCTAGAATCTCCGTTTTCAATGATTCATCCTTCGGCACCACTATTCGGTTCTGGTATTTTAAAATACCCTCAGGACTGAAATTGAAGTCAGTCGTTTCTCCTTTTCCCACTTTCTCTCCCCATTTCTGCAACATCAAATCTTCCTTTTGAGCTTCTTTAATCCTTTCCAAGAGAGTGGAGGTTACCTTAATGTTACCAAAAATCAATTTATGATTCCCAAGGTAGGGTTTCCACTCACAAACCGACTCTAGCAAATTCCACTCTTTAATCATTAACCCGGCTACTTGTGCCTTGCGACTCAAAGCATCAGCTACTACGTTCGCCTTTCCTGGATGGTAGTTGATAGTACAATCGTAATCCTCCAGAAATTCCATCCATCGTCGCTGCCTCATGTTCAATTCCTTCTGGGAGAAGAGGTACCTCAAGCTTTTGTGATCGGAGTAAACCTCGAAGGTTACCCCATATAGGTAGTGTCTCCACTTTTTAAGAGCGAAAACAACGGCAGCTAGCTCCAGATCGTGGGTCTGGTAATTCTGCTCATGAGGTTTTAACTTCCTCGAGGCAAAAGATATCACATTTCGGTTTTGCATTAATACACAACCCAGGCCTTCTCGTGACGCGTCAGTATACACAACAAACCCGTCACCTCCGTTAGGTAAGACTAGAACTGGAGCCATGGTCAATCTCTTCTTTAATTCTTGAAAAACTGTCTCACTTCGGGCGTTCCATAAGAACCGACCATGTTTCTTCGTCAAATCAGTTAGAGGACCGGCTAGTTTGGAAAAGTCCTTGATGAAACGCCGGTAATATCCAGCCAGTCCTAGAAAGCTGCGGACCTCTGTGGGATTTTCTGGCCTCTTCCTATTAGTCACAGCCTCTACTTTCGCCGGGTCAACTGAAATACCCTCTTGAGAAATGACGTGTCCCAGAAAAGCAATTTTCTCCAGCCAAAATTCGCACTTTCTGAACTTGGCATACAGTTGATGATCTCTTAGGGTTTGTAAGACAATCCTCAAGTGTTGCTCATGCTCTTCACGCGTCTTGGAATAGACCAGAATGTCATCGATGAAGACCACGACAAAGCGATCCAGATAGGGCTTAAAAACCCTATGCATTAAATCCATGAAGGCGGCAGGAGCATTGGTTAATCCAAAGGGCATAACTGCGAACTCGTAATGCCCATATCTCGAGTTGAAGGCAGTTTTCAGAATATCCTCCTTCCTGATCAATAACTGGTAATACCCTTGGTGGAGGTCCAATTTTGAAAAGACCACTGCTCCTTGCAGCTGGTCGAACAACTCATCTATGTGGGGCAGTGGATACTTATTTTTCACCGTAATATTATTCAGGCCCCGATAATCGATACACATCCTTAACCCACCATCCTTTTTCTTCACAAAAAGTACAGGAGCTCCCCAAGGAGACCCACTCTCTTGAATAAATCCCCACTCCAGAAGGTCTTGCAATTGCAACTTTAGCTCCTTGAGCTCAGCAGGAGCCATTCGGTATGAGGTTTTTGAGATAGGTGAGGATCCCGGTAGCAGGTCTATTTTGAATTCAATCTCTCTTTCCAGAGGCAGAGCTACTAGCTCATCAGGAAACACGTCCGGAAATTCCTTCACTATGGGCACGTCCTCCACTTTCAACTTATCCGTGGGGGTATTAATCAGAAAGGCTAAAAATCCTTGCGCCCCTCTACTTAGCAATTTCCTAGCCCGAATGCCCGAAATCAAAGCAGATGAGGCTAACCTACCCCTTATGTCCAACCTAAAAGTTGCCTCACCAGGGATACGGAATTCTACCACTTTTGTTTTACAATATTGTTGGGCATTATACTTGGCGAGCCAATCCATACCCAAAATCACATCATACCCCTTAATGACCAAGCTTATCAAGTCCCCTTACAATCTCTTCTCTCCTACCCACACTTCACAATCCTTATAAACCATACTAGTAACCAAACGTTGATTCCCCGTAGGTGTACTAACTTCTAGGTCATATGGTAAACTAGCAGGTTTTATATAGATGCCACACATGAAATCAGGGTTAACGAAGTAATGAGTGGCACCAGGATCAATTAAAACTTTGGTAAAATGGTGGAAAATAGGGATCGTACCTTCTACGACCTCTGAAGAATCTGGGACCTGTTGAGGTTCTAATGAATATACGCGAGCTGGCACCTTAGGTTTCGTCCCATTCCCCTTATCCGGTCCTGTATTGGTCTTTGGCGCGGTCTGAGTTCCCTTTCCGTCTTGCTTTAAGAGTGGGCAGGTAGCAAGCTGGTGGTCTGCGCTTCCACATCGCAGACATTTGCCTCCCTTCTTCCAGCAATTATCTTCGGAATGATTCGACTTTCTGCAGTACCCACAAGGCCCGCGGGACGCCGAACCTGTACCCTTTTGGAAGTTTCCGCCTTGGCCTATCCCGGCTGGGCCACCCCTAGACTGAGCCCCTCTGCCGGAACCTGACTGTCGTCCATCTCCAGCTCCGCGTCCGAACTTGGAGGGGGACCTTTATCCCCTTGTCCCGAGCTGCTTCCAGGAAAACCCCGCTTTTTCGCCTGGAAGTTCCGTACTTGTACCCGGGCACTCTCTACCTGTTGGGCCTTCTCAACGGCCTCGCTAAAAGCATTGATTTGAGCCACTGCGAGGTCCTTCTGAATCTCCACATTTAGGCCCTGGATAAAACGCCTAATTCGCCGTTGCTCCGTCATAATCAACTCAGGCGTAAATTTGGACAGGCGGGTGAATTGATTCTCGTATTCCGCCACAGATTGAGCCCCTTGGCGGAGTCGAATAAACTCATCTTCCTTCCTCTCTTGAACTAGAGGAGGGAAGAATTTCGCGTTGAATTCCCTGATAAAATTCACCCAAGTCCTGGGCGTTTGTTCCCGTTCCCATTTTTGCCGTATTACGTTCCATCAGGAATGGGCCGCCCCTTCTAACTGGAAAACGACAAAAGTCACCTGCCGTTCATCGGTGTAGTGCAAGGCTGCAAAAATATCGACCATCTTTTCGAGCCACCTCTCGGCAACATCCGGATCGGGCCCCCCAATAAACTTGGGTGGAGCAAACTTTTGGAATCGTTCGAGAGCTCTGTCTTCGCTCTTGGGTGGAGCAAACTTTTGGAATCGTTCCAGTACCCCTATCCGGTGTGGGTTGTCTATTACCGCGCCCACGCCCCCGTCCACTACGTGTGCCTTCCATGAACTTTATTTGGTCTAGACAAATGTACTAAACCAATATAAGAACAATGCATGTAAGTAAAACCCAAAACTTTTCCAAGCAGATATAAACATTCCAAACAAGGCAAACAACACACATAGCAACAAGCAGTTAAGTCAAGTACAGTCAAGTCAAGTACAAACATGGACAATCCCCAAGGGAATGGCCCCATCAAAAGAAATATACACGTAGCTAATCCAGACGTACAAAACGATTAGCTAAGGCTCTTTCCCTATCCGCCCTATGTACAGAAACAAAACTATCCAAAACAAACCCTAGGAGTCGTGACCTAGTCCGACGACGAGCTAGTAGACCCACCGGACGGAGTGGATCCAACCCCAGCCTCAGGCCCAGCACAAGAGTCCTCGTCACTCACGCCCTCGACCACGTCCGCGCAAAGGTTCAAGATCGATGCGGCTCGAATCTTAACCTTTCGAGCTCTCTTGGACTCGCGCTCACGCGTCTCCCTAAGCTGAGTGCAGAGGTCATCAACCCTATCCTCTACCTCAAGCACATCATACTTTAGCCCCTTAACGCGCTCGGCCTGTCTCTCATTGGCCGCCCTCAGCTAGGTCACCTCGGCCTCAAGTCTAGCATTCTCTCCGGCCAACTCCTTACGCTCCTCGGCCACGGCAAACACTAGAGCGTTAGGGTAAGCATACTTATGGCTGCACTCACACCGTCGGAGATGATTAGACGGGCTCCAACGCACGACGGCCCCTCCTGGCCGTATCTGGTAAGGTATCACGGGGAGCGCTCCACGAGGTCTCTCGCCCAGAGGACTATCACTAGGCTCACCCTGTGCCGCCATCCTACACCAAAAGAGCAATTAACCATAAATAAACTTAAAGGCCATAAACAAAGAACCCTCAAATCAAGCATTTCTATTACTCCCAGGCTAATTCAAACCTAGGCTTTGATACCACCTGTGACAGCCCCACCTTCCCCTAAGGCGAACCAAAGGGGTTAGCGGACTGCCTGCCCAGCTCTCGCCAGGACTAACGGTGCAGTTTAGAGTGATCTATCGCGTTCCGGAACTTATAAACGTGCGTAAACAAGTCAAAATGGCAAAATAACCCAAAATAAAAAAAAATGAAATCCGGAGTCGACCATGAATAGTAATCGACCCGTCAGAACCCAACCAAATAACAAGCAAACATTCACATCTTGAAATTTAGCATTTACAAGCCAAAGTGGCATACAAAAGTATTCAAAAGTGGATATATACATGGTTTGCCAAATCAAAAGAGAAAACGCCCCAAAAGTACATTTAGGGTTTCAATCAATGAGCTATACAACAGATATGTCCAACTAGCTCAATTCGGCAATCAACTATCAATTGCAGTCCCAAAGTATTTATTTTCCTGTAAGGAAAACAAAAGGAATAGAGTGAGCTAATTGCCCAGTGAGATAATACTACTCAAGCAACCAAGTTCATATAAGCATCAAGCTTTTCATTTCAATACATCAAAAGTAGACAAAGGCACACACTAATGGTGGTGATAAAAGGATACAGGCGGCTCTCAAGAGCCCTTTTCCTCGTTTGCATTCTTGATCGGATCTCATTGACTCTCCGTCAATGTTTACAAGTAACCAACCGTAGACTTCACTTTACTTCCATTCCTTCCACCTAACATCCCCCTACCGGGCCCGAACTCCAAACACTTGCACTGTGGTATTACTCGAGTATACCGGAATCGAGAGTCTCTCATACTACAAGATTCCATATAACATTTCCCCAAGGATCATTAATTGGCACGACCAAGCCCTCGCCGGCTCGATTCAATGAACTACCAATGGGGTTGAGCTCAATGATAACAATTGTAGTCGTTGGATACTCGTCCAATCGACACCAAGTCAAGTACTTTCATTTCATGTAACATTTCATATAACATTCCAATAACATGATAAACAATAAGTGAGAGTGATAAAGTACGCTCTCACTTCAATCAATTAACATTCAACTCATCAAGTTCAAGTATCAAAGCTATATAGTAACACACAAGTGAGTGGTACACTCACCAAGCTTGCAAATGATGTTTCATGCACTTCCGTCAAAAGAACGTCGTGAACCACCGTCACGCCCTAAAACATGCAAACAAGTACAATGAGACTCGATAACGAGTCATAAACCAATGCCAAATATTCCCAAAATAGGGTTCCATAAGCATATACAAGCATTAGGGGAAAACCAGAAAATCCGGAAATGGAATTAGCTTTAGCCCTGAAAAAAATAGTTTTTGACCTCATTTTGTGGTAATGGTGCCAATGGCACTACGATTATCGGATGAAGGTACAAGACCCACCGTTTCTAAGCTAAGAGATAGGGCTACAATATTCCAGAAGGCAACTCTGTCCAGTTTCGAGTGTAACAAGGTCAAAAATGCAAGATACTACACCAGAACCGGAAAAACAGATTCACAAAACGCATTCTGGTGTAAACATCATAAATCAGCCTACCTAAGTCCAAATCCAGAAATTCAAAAACCAGATGAAAAGCTAAGAAACATGGCTACATTTCATCAGAAGGCCTCAACAACCAATTCGGAAGCATTCCTAACCAAAACAACCCATGACAGAAGCAATTCTCAAATTCGGGTAAAACCAGGACAGCAAGGGTAATTTCGACTTTTCTCAAGTTACGTTACTCCGATTGACCTGAAATTTTGCAGGAACCTCTAAAATATCATTACCTACAACTTTAATGTTTTAAGCCAAGGCCAATTCGGCCTCTAACTATGAGCTACAAAACCGGGCAGAATGTAATTTCATAAACCCTAACTTTCCAAAATTTCTTCCAAAACAGAAATTGCTTGCAATTATCCACTTTTTCCACCTCCTAGGTCCCTTACACACAATTTCCAATCATCATACATAGCCACACAATCATATTCATATTAAAACAGAAAAATTCCCAATAATTACAAAACTTCATCAATTCAACCAAAAATCACAATATAATCCATAAAGTTGCATCTTATACCACCACTAAGCATAAATTAAGCATCATTAGAGAGAGGAGAGTGGTTCTTCATAACTTACCTTAGAAACAAGAGAGAGAGAGCAACAAGTCCTCTTAGCTTTCTAAGCAACTCCACCAAACCCCACACAAACACTCACTTAAGGTTTTCTATGGAACAAAAGTAAGATTAAGTGGTTGTTTTGATGATTTGGAGCAAGATGGAATCAAGAACTTGAAGAGTTTCCTTCTTTCTTCTTGAGAGAGAGGGCCGGCCAAGATGAAGAGAAAAATGGTGAAATTTTGGTGATTTTTGTGATTTATTTGGTCAATTGGACAAAAGGTGAATAGTGGTCTTACTTAAGACCAAATCCCATGGTGACACTTGTCACCTTCATTAATGCTTGCCTAACTTTTGTCTCTCTTATACCAATCCACTTAGCATCCTCTACTTATCTCTTAACACCCGATAAATTAAATCCAGTATCCAAAACTTAACCTAGTTGGCCGAATTTTTGCGAACTTTTCGCACTAGTGGGTCCCACGTCCGGTATACGCTCTTAATTTCTCAAAACCTAGTCGATACTAGAAAAATCATCTAAAAACTATATTTACTCATAAAAATTATCTAGAAAACTTTCCTAATAAAGAAAATGCAGAAAACAAACCATTAACCCGAATAAAACCTAAAAATGGAAAAATTACGGGTTCTCACAGAGAAGATGTTGAAGAATAAAGTTGTCTGTCTGAAGGGAATTTAGCATGTATACCTTCGACTTCACCTGCGTAAATCCTTTCTCAAGCTCCATGGCCTAGTCAACATTAAGTGCCATCAACGAAGGAACCTCTGGACATCCAGGCAGCCTGCCCAACCTTGGAGACAAATTCCCAGCAACGCACGGCAACTCGCTATCCTCCTCCCCCTCTGAAAAGGAAGGACTCACCGCAGCAGGCATCAGCTTCGCTGGGGTATTCAACCCATGCCCCAAATCTCTCCCACCCTTGCGTTCACTAAATAGGGGTGTGTTGCCCGCACACGCGACCTTCTCTCCCCCAGCTGCATCAGGTATGTTCATCCCACCAGAGCATTGAGGCACTCCTTCCAGACCTGCAGCAGAAGACTCAGTGTCCATCCATCCCACTGCATCCTCGACAGGCCCCTCCCGCTCCATATCAGCTAGCTACCCCACTCCTTGCCTGAGGTCTGGTTCAGTGTCACTCGCAGGAAGCAGGGCATCCTCTTGACCAACACCGTCAAAAGGAGCATATTCGACAATCTCTCTCGATCTCCCACTCGTAACATCTTTATTGACAGGAACATACGCCTTGACGCCATCTGGGCTGCGGGTTAGTAGTCCCTCCCAGGTTGCGTGCATATTGAGAATGAGGCATAGCCGCCATGCTATCTTTTTTACACTCTTCATTGGAGTGGCCGAGTCGCCAACATGAAGAACAGTACGAAGGGAGATTCTCCACGACAATGTTTTGTCAGAATCCAACCTCTCCTTCGACAGCCACCCACACCCGCGAGCAAATTGGTTTTAACAAGTCCACTTCTACGCATGCTCTAGCCACGCTTGCACGTGTGCCTGATGCAGTGGCCGAATCCAGAAACAGAGACGTTCCTATGGGTGACAGAATAGAGAAGAGCGAGTGTTTGTCATAATAATGGATGGGTAGCGCCGGCAACGAGATCCAAACCGGAACTAGTGACAACTCCCTGTGGACGTGAAAATCTCTCATCCAGCGAAACACCCTCATAGGAAATTTCCCTAAGTGCCACATACCCCGCGTCCAAATACAGTTGAAGTCAGCCTCAGTCGAACACTTCAACAATACGTGCCTATAATCCAGCAAACCAATGGAGATGTGGTCTTTCAGATTTAGCGATGAAAAGAACTTCCGCACTGCCTCCAGTGAAGGGCAGCCCTGTGAAAATTTGCCCACAAGAAACTAGCGAAAGGGAGCAGCCAGCTTGTCACCCTTCTCCTTAGAGAAGACAACTACCTCCTCCCCTTTGTACGTTGTTGCTGGGCGCAGATTGATTGGAGAACCGGCCAGGTGGGAAAAGAGTTGAGAGAAGGATTTCTTGGTCGTTGGAGTGACCGCCTGTCTCGCAACTGCCGGCTGAAGGGCGGCCATAGTCCGGCTGGCCACCTGTGGAAACCCTAATCCTCAGATTATTCAATTTTAGTGATCTTTGAATGCTCTATTTATCAGATTAGTTTTAGTTTACAAATTCCAACATTTGAATAGATACTATCATAATTGTATCACTTAGACTTGAAAAGTTCTTACTTAGTGTTTAGGCATTCTTTTTTTGTCACTTGTCATCATCTACATCTACACCTACTCCTAGTCCTAATCTAGCCTATACTAGAGGGGGTGACCTAACAGGGTCACGAGAAACCGATGGAGACTAAACTACCATCGGACCATAAGAGTGCACAGTACCCACATGGATCTTAAGCAAAGCCACATTAAGTGGCAACTTTTTTTATGGGAAGCAAGGGTTGAACCCTTGATCTTTGATATATTTGAGGGACATTTTTTAATCCAAACAGCATAACTAACCGTTCATATTGTCCTTGAGGAGTACTAAATGTTGTGTATTTAATACTATCAAGATATATTTTTATTTGCCAAAAGCCACTTTTACAATCAAATTTAGAATATATTTTCTTTTTTTACTCATATTTATGAGAGTCTGTTATTCTTGGTTTTGATGATCACAAAGGACTTTGAAATGTTTATCTAACTCATTTCAAATATAAGTGTTTTTTGCCTATCAAAGAATCAGGTACGAATATGTCAAGAAATGAAAATCAACCAAAAGAAGAAGCAAAAACAGGACACTCATGTCGGACGTCCGAAAGGATGAAGAACATCAAGAAGGAAATTCTGTCGAACGATCGTGAGGAAGCATCGGACGTCCGGATGGATCGGACGTACTCTTTAGACGCACAGTGATCGTGTCGGACGTCCTAAAAATTCTACAAAGTGTTGATGACTCTCTGCCAAGACTCTGTCGGACGCTCGTAAGGAAGCATCGGACGTCCTGAAGGATCGGACGCATGCTTCGGACGTACATCAATCTCATCGGACGTCCTAAAAATTCCACGAAGATTTGATAACTCTCTGGACAACGTTCGAACACAGAAGCTCGGACGATAAAATCCCATCGGACGTCCGAACAACAACTTGACTGATTTTCGGACGATAGGATCGGACGATGACTAAGCCGTCGGACGTCCGACAGCCCCAACGGCTAGCTGACTCTTCATCTGCCTTCTATCCGTTGGAAGTATTAATGAAGCCCATTTTTAGTTCCCTTTAAATACAAACGATTCTGATTCAGATGACGACTTTTGCACACTTTGTTTACAAGATCTCAAGAGATATTTTAGCTTGAAAATAGTCTCCAAAGCTAGATTTGTTCACCAAGTGGTGTGAATTTCTTGTGAGCATTTCTTTTGTGATTGAAAGTTTCTTTAGTGTAGCTTTGTTGAGGGTTATCTGAGTGATTGTAAAACTTCTTAGCTTGACTAAGTGAGGCTTAGGGCAAGGAGGAAGTGCTCCCTCTATTGTACATCTAGTTGATCATCTTTCATCAAAGAGAAGTTGCTCAACCTAGTGATTGGTCTTCAAGTTTGAGGAAAGCTTGGTAGACAATCGGTTTGATATTCTATCTTATTCTTTTTGTTTAATAAAATTCTCATTGCTTATCTATACTTGTTTTTCGAATCAATATTGCTCTCTTCTTCTAATCTACTTGATTGATCATTACTAGAAAAGAAGGTAAATTTTTATTAAGCAAAAATTGCATAAATTTGATTAAGATTTTAATCAACCTAATTCACCCCCCTCTTAGGTTGTCTTTGGGCCTTACAATTGGTATCAGAGCTTGATCTCCTAGAGATTAAGCTCAAACGGCTTGGAGTAAAGATGACAACCTGTCATGCTATGTTTGTTGAGGGGCAATCTGTTACTAGGCCTCCCATGTTCAGTGGCTCCAATTATGTTAGCTGGAAAGAAAGGATGATTATCTTTTTGCAATCTATTGATATTGAGCTATGGTTTATTGTGAGTGAAGGACCGCATGAAGCTAACTTTCTTGATGCAGATACAGGGTTGCTTCGGCCAAAAATGAGAGCTGAAATGAATGCTCAAGATAGGACTAACCTCACATTGAATGCCAAGGCCATGAATGTTCTTTATAGTGCCTTAGATTCAAATGAATCAATTAGAGTAAAAGGCTGTAAATCGGCCAAAGAAATGTGGGATAAGCTAAGAGAAATCCATGAGGGTGGTGACAACGTGAGAGAACAGAAAAGGCTATCTTGGTCACAAAATATGAATCATTTAAAATTGAACCTCTTGAGGATATTGACAAAATGTATTGCAGGTTCAATGACTTGATCAAAGATCTCGAAGTGTTGGGCAAAGAGTACACATTGGGAGAGAAGAACAGGAAAATTCTCAATGCATTGGGCAAAGAATGGGAAAATAAAGTGACTGCAATAGAGGAGGCTAAGGATTTAAATTTTGTGCCTATTGAATCTCTCATTAACTCACTAACCTCTTATGAGTTGAAACTGAAATCTAAAGTGCAGGAGGAAGAGGATGCTAGAGCAAAGAGAAATATTGCTCTAAAGACTACTCAAAGTGAAGATGATCCAGCTCACTTGGATGATGAAGACTCGGATGGTGATGATAATGATCTTGCTCTCATCACAAGAGGCTTCAAGAGAATCTTGAATAAAATGAAGTTTAGAAAGGGAGGACCTAGCAATCAATTTCAAAATTATTCATCAAATGCAAGGAACAAAGGAAAGCAAGAATTCAACAAGAAGCTAGTGGACAAATGCTATGAATGTGGACAGCCTGGACACTATGCAAACGAATGCCCCATGAAGAAAATGAAAGATGGGAAAGCTGATCGAAAGCCAAGATTCAACAACTTCCAGATTACTTGGAATGAATGCAACTCCGAAGGGGAAGTTGAAGAAGAGGAAGAATCAGCTCAAATGGCCTTCATGGCTATTGGAGATAATGAGGAAAAAGGCTCAATCAAGTCCAAATGATTTATTGATAGCGGCTGCTCAAGGCATATGACCGGTGATCCCTCTTTGTTCATAAAGCTAAAATCAAAATCAAGTGGAAAGGTGACATTTGGTGATGATGTGAAAGCTAAGACAATTGGAATAGGTGATGTTGGTAAGGATGGTGAAACTTTTGTTCATAATGTGCTCTTAGTTGATAATTTCGGTTATAACTTGCTTAGTGTTAGTCAATTGTGTGATAAAGACATGAATGTGTTGTTTAAAAAGCATGAATGCATTGTGCTTGATTCCAAATATAATGTTGTGTTCAAAGGTAAGAGGTTTAACGACATATATATTGTGGTTCTTGATAAAATTGATTCTTCTAGCTTAAAATGTCTTAAAGCTTCAAATGAAGATCCTCGGTTGTGGCATAGGAGACTTTTTCATTTTAACATGGATTTACTAAAGGAAATTTCGAAAAAGGAGCTGGTTAGAGGCTTGCCAAAAATTTGTTTTGAAAAGGATAAAATTTGTGATGCATGTCAATTTGGAAAGCAAACAAAAGTTTCTTTTAAACCAAAGAAGTGTGTTTCAACTTCTAAACCTTTAGAACTCTTGCATCTTGACTTATTCGGTCCTACTCAAATCACTAGCTTGGGAGGTAAGAAATACTGCTTTGTGATTGTGGATGATTATTCTAGATATACTTGGGTGATATTTCTTGCTCATAAGGATGATGCCTTCAAGAATTTCACTTCATTGTTTGCTAAAGTGCAAAATCTGCTTGGCTTTAAAATTGTTAGGATTAGAAGTGACAATGGAACGGAATTCAAGTATTGTGGTTTTCCAGAATTTTGTGATCATAATGGCATAACCCATGAGTTTTCTATTGCAAGAACTCCACAACAAAATGGTGTTGTAGAAAGGAAAAATAGGACACTACAAGAGGCTGCTAGAACTATGTTAAGTGAATGTAGTTTGCCAAAATATCTTTGAGCTGAAGCTGTAAACACTGCATGTTATGTGATGAATAGAATCCTTTTGAGACCCATTTTGAATAAGACATCTTATGAACTGATTTTTGATAAAAAACCTACGGTTGGATATTTCAAAGTCTTTGGTTGTAAATGTTTTATTTTAAATATAAAGGAACATCTTGGTAAGTTTGAGAAAAAATATACCAAGGAATTGCTGAAAAAGTTTGGCATGAAGGACTCAAAGCAAGTTGGAACTCCTATGTGCACTTCTACAAAACTTGACAAAGATGAAGAAGGTAATCATGTGGATGAAAAGCACTATAGAGGTATGATCGGAAGCTTACTCTATTTAACCGCAAGCAGACCTGATATTATGTTTGTTGTTTGCTTGTGTGCTAGATTTCAATCTTGTCCAAAAGAATCACATTTAAATGCTGTTAAAAGAATTTTTAGGTATTTGAAAGGTACATTAGACTATGGTCTTTGGTATGCTAGATCTTGTGAATTTGCTTTATATGGATATTCGGATGCGGATTTTGGTGGTTGTCGTGTGGACAGAAAAAGTACTAGTGGAACTTGTCACTTTCTTGGTAATTGCTTAGTTTCTTGGTTTAGCAAAAAGCAAAATGCAATATCTCTGTCTACAACCGAAGCGGAATATATTGCCGCTATTGCATGTTGTGCTCAACTTTTATGGATGAAGCATACCTTGAATGATTTTGGATTGTTATATGACTGCATGCCTATATTCTGTGATAATACTAGTGCTATTAATTTGACCAAAAATCCAATTCAACATTCTAGGACAAAGCATATAGATATAAAGCACCACTTTATTCGAGATCTTGTTCAAAAAGGTGAAATTTGTGTAAATTATGTTTGTTCTAAAGATCAATTTGCTGATATTTTTACCAAAACTTTGCCATTAGATCAGTTCATTCATCTAAGATCAAAATTAGGAATAATCAAAAAATCATCTTAAAATTTCTCAAAGTCTTCGGACGTCCGAAAGAAGATGAACGGACGTCCGATAATGTTCTTTAGCTATTTTTTTCAGAAAACACCTTTTCGGACGAAGCTGTCGGACACACGACTTCGTTCGGCCGTCCGAAAGTGCAACGGTTCACTTTTTAAAATAACTTTCTCCCTCATTTGCTTCAAATTTTTTTTTCTATTTCCTCTCGGACAAAAACTCTCTCATTTCTCACTCTCAAATTCATACCATTCTGAAGCTCTCATTCCCAAATTGACTCAAACAAAACTTTTCCTGGTTGATTGCGATTCATTTCTCCTGATCATTTCACCGAATCGCATAACAATTCGTAAATTCCCAAATTTCCCTCAAAACCCTACTTTCTCATAACCGCTCTGTCAAATCTTGTTCAAGGCCTTTTTGTCCCAAAATTTCTGTGCGATTCACTTCCCTACTACTGTGTGCATCATTTGCATCCTTTATTCCACACATTTCGCACAATGGTGAATCTAAGAGGAGGAAAGGTTACTGCCGGACGCAAGCATCCACTCAGGGATGAGGATGAGGATCTTCCTACGGTCAAACGTTCATCCAAACGCTTCAAGAGAGGAGCCGTAAAGGGTCAAATGTCACGGCCTACTCCACAACCCACCTCTCAGCCTGAATCTGGACAGGGAACCTCTTCTCAACCGCCTCCAAAATCAGCCACACTCCCTACATTCTTTGATGATGCTGCAAAAGACAAACACTCCTGGATATCCCAGAAAGGTGTCATCCCTCAACGAACTGTAAACTCTTCTGAATTTCGCCACATAGGTTTAGAATCCATTCTGAGTCTATTTGCTTTCCAGAAATGGTCACATCTCATTTCTATGCCCAATGTCTATTATCCTGAAATGCTGCATCAATTTTTTGCCAATCTTAGGAAAGACACTGACCAAACTGAGATCATGTCCAGGGTTAATGGGGTAGACTTAGTCTTTGATTCTGAAACTGTGAATTCCATTTTAAATACTACCATTGAACGTGGATGCAAGGATAAAATTGCAAATTTCTTTTCCTATGAAGAGCACCCTACTGCTGATAATCATTTTGATGGGGCTAAAATGTTGACTTATTTTAAAAGAAGTTTTTCCTCCCCTGCTGATGCTAAACTGAATGATCTTGCTCCTGTGAATCTAATTGTCTTTTCAATCATTTCAAACCTGCTTGTACCCACTGATGGCCATAGAACTGATGCAAACAAAATGGAGTTGTATCTCTTTTACTGTTTTCGAGAAAAAATTCGTATTGATTTTGGTTTTGTCATGTGCAAGTTTTTACTTCGCTAACCACTGATTCTCGCAGAAAATTATCTTATGGAAAGTTTCTTCAAAAGATTTTTGAGTTTTACAAAGTTCCAATTCTAGGTGTTTGTCCCAAAGAAGCATCTTCTTATGCCTTTGCCAAAGGATATTTTGAAAGGAAAAATCTTGTTTTTAAAGATAATCTGTGGGCTTATAAGGGGGCATCATCTAGTGAACAGAGGTCTAAGACTGCACATGATCCTTCATCTGTTTCACTCACTCCCATTCATCCCAGGAAGTCTGCCACTAAAGCATCTTCCTCCTCCAATGATGAAGTGATTGAGCTCCTTCGTGAACTCAAACAGCATGTTCTTCTTCTAGAACATGGTCTAATGCTCACCATGTCCTCTGAGCAACAAACAGCCTTCCTAGACAAAAAGAACCTTCTTTTTCCCCCACCTGTGGTTGAGGAAGTTTCCCATGACAAAGAGCCACACCCCACTGATCCAAGCTCATCAATTCCAGACCCTGGTTCATCAACTCCTGTGACTCCTCATGGCCCTTCCACATCAGATAAAGGCAAGGCACCAGTTGAAGAGGCTGCTGAAGATGATGAAGAAACTGAAGAGGAGGACCTCTCCCAATATCAGCTCTCTCGAAGAACACCTGGATCCACATAGTTCACCATTTAGGACATTTGCATTTTGTTTGTCTATTTCATGTGTTTGTGGTGTTCAACAATGGATATGTAGATGAATTCAACATTTGGTTATGATTATGTTTATGTTTTTTTGGTTTGCATTGATGAATGTGTTTGTGGATGAGATGGATGTGATTGATTGCCCTTTTGTGATGACAAAAAGGGGGAGAGGACTGGATTGATTGATGATTGATGATGTTGGATTGATTGATTGATGATTTGATTAAATTTGGATTGGCTGATGGATTGAATTGGTAAAATGTTGGACGTTGGCTGCTTAATTGTCATATTTTGGATAATTGTTTAATTCGATTGGGCAGCCAAGTGAGGGGGAGTTTTTCAAAAATTTTTATGATTCACTAAGTAAGGGGGAGTTCTTGTCTATTGAGAAAGGGGGAGTTTTTATTACAATCATCAAATCTCATTTCAAACCTTTGTTTTGTCATCATCAAAAAGGGGGAGAATGTTATTCTTGGTTTTGATGATCACAAAGGACTTTGAAATGTTTATCTAACTCTCTTCAAATATAAGTGTTTTTTGCCTATCAAAGAATCAGGTACGAATATGTCAAGAAATGAAAATCAACCAAAAGAAGAAGCAAAAACAGGACACTCATGTCGGACGTCCGAAAGGATGAAGAACATCAAGAAGGAAATTCTGTCGGACGATCGTGAGGAAGCATCGGACGTCCGGATGGATCGGACGTACTCTTCGGACGCACAGTGATCGTGTCGGACGTCCTAAAAATTCCACAAAGTGTTGATGACTCTCTGCCAAGACTCTGTCGGACGCTCGTAAGGAAGCATCGGACGTCCTGAAGGATCGGACGCATGCTTCGGACGTACATCAATCTCATCGGACGTCCTAAAAATTCCACGAAGATTTGATAACTCTCTGGACAACGTTCGGACACAGAAGCTCGGACGATAAAATCCCATCGGACGTCCGAACAACAACTTGACTGATTTTCGGACGATAGGATCGGACGATGACTAAGCCGTCGGACGTCTGACAGCCCCAACGGCTAGCTGACTTTTCATCTGCCTTCTATCCGTTGGAAGTATTAATGAAGCCCATTTTTGGTTCCCTTTAAATACAAACGATTCTGATTCAGATGACGACTTTTGCACACTTTGTTTACAAGATCTCAAGAGATATTTTAGCTTGAAAATAGTCTCCAAAGCTAGATTTGTTCTCCAAGTGGTGTGAATTTCTTGTGAGCATTTCTTTTGTGATTGAAAGTTTCTTTAGTGTAGCTTTGTTGAGGGTTATCTGAGTGATTGTAAAATTTCTTAGCTTGACTAAGTGAGGCTTAGGGCAAGGAGGAAGTGCTCCCTCTATTGTACATCTAGTTGATCATCTTTCATCAAAGAGAAGTTGCTCAACCTAGTGATTGGTCTTCAAGTTTGAGGAAAGCTTGGTAGACAATCGGTTTGATATTCTATCTTATTCTTTTTTGTTTAATAAAATTCTCATTGCTTATCTATACTTGTTTTTCGAATCAATATTGCTCTCTTCTTCTAATCTACTTGATTGATCATTACTAGAAAAGAAGGTAAATTTTTATTAAGCAAAAATTGCATAAATTTGATTAAGATTTTAATCAACCTAATTCACCCCCCTCTTAGGTTGTCTTTGGGCCTTACAAAGTCTCTTTATGTGGTAAAAAGTATCCATCAAATATGGTTTAATTATTTAATTGTTTATAATTAACAACCATTCTAGGCTTATTTCTTATTATCTCAGCATGGTTTCCTACCATAAATGCTGGTGAAGAATGAGGACAATTACTTTCTATTATTAAAGGTATTTCTAGCAATTCTTTAATTTAATTTTTGAATTCATCTTGATCAATAGGATTATGCCTCATGGGTTTAACTCTAATTATTTTATTTTCATCTTTGAGTTTTATTTCAACATAATCTTGGTTTTTATCCCAAAACTTTAGAGGGATTTTCTATATAACTTAATCCTAATTTTTCTTTTATGTCTTCTAGGGTAATCGATATGGTTTTTATTTGTAGTTGTTTTAAATGTAATTATCTTTCAAATTTTAACATAGGACTTCTTTTTGGTATTTTTGATTTTTCTGAATATCCAATATCAGCATTACTACACCTCTATCTTGGAAGGTGAAGGATTTTAATGTATTTTAAAATTTGCTACCATTTTGATGTCTCATTTGCAACTCTTGATAATTGGATTTTTGAAATAAAACACAATGGTAGTAGAAGTGGTGAAAAATTAGGGTGATATCATTTTATTTGATCAATATATGAGTATAACATTATTATTGTTTTTAGATTTATTTTAACTCTTATTTTAAGTTGTGCAGACTAGCACTCTTTTTTTTATTTGGCCGACCTCGTACACGGGGAGGGATGCCACCCCCTTGTTTTATTAGAGACCAACAACATAAATACAAAGGAGTTTTGTGAGAACCCGAAAATTTTTTGAATTTCTAGGCCTTATTTTCTTTCTTTTCACCTGTTTTCTATATTTTTGTTATTATGTTAACTTTAGTGATATTTTTATAAGAAAATATAGTTTTTAAATTATTTTTCTAGTATAAGTTAGTTCATGAGATATTAGAAGTGTATATTGGACGTGGGACCCGCTAGTGGCGTTAAGTGCGCTAAATTCGACCAATTAGGTTACGTTTTGTATACCGGAATTAATTTATTAGGTGTTAAGAGATAATTAGAGGTTACTTAGATGGTTTAATCTTGGAGAGACAAAAGGATAAGCTTGAACCATTAAGAGTGCCATGTGTCGCGACCTGATTGGATGGTTGACTTGCCTAACTTTCTTACCTTTACTAAAAGAACAATTTTGACCCAAATCATCTTCATTTCTTATCCCTCTTGGCCGAACCTCTCTTGAGAGAAAAGAAAAGAAAGCTTCAACCTTTCATCTTCCATTCTTGCTTAAATCTCGAAATCCAACCGATTAGGCCTTAAATTAGTCCACAAAAAAGACTTGCTAAGGGAGTTTGAAGGTCTTGGTGGAGTTGTTTTGGAAAGAAAAACCCTAAGTTATCATCTTTCTTGAGGTGTCAAGGTACTTTGCTTACAAACTTCCTCTTTACTTCAATTAATTGATAAGTAGTGGCTTATAGTTGTTATATATGCTACTTTGTTGAAGATTTCATGGATTAAAGTGGAGTTAGCTAAATTTCTGATTTTTTGGGGGATTTTTCTGTTTTCATATGATGATTATGGTTGGCATTGGATTGATGGTTCTAACTTGTGTTAAATGGATCCCTTGTGCGTTAATTACGGTTGTTTGTGGAAAATTTCAGCTTGTGCGGAAAATTTCAGCTTTAGGGTTTCAATCTGCCCTGTTCTGGCCGGTTTTATTTGAGTATGTTAGAGGGCGAATCAGGCTTAGATTAAAACATAAAAGTTGTAGAAAATGGTGTTAACTAGATGCCTGTAAAATTGCAGCTCAATCAGAGTACTGTATACCATGAAATGATCGAAATACCCTTGACTGCCCATGAACCCTGTTTCGCGGGCAGATTTCTGTTTTCGTGGGGATTTCCATTTTGACCATGAAAATGCATGATTTGGCTTTGGAAGTCTTCATAAGAAATGTAGGTTTATGTTTTGGCTTCGAAATTCCATAAGATTCATTTCAATCCGATAAGTGTAGCTTCAGTTGTGCTTATTGTGCCGAAAGGTGTATTCTATAGTCTATAATGTGTATGTGGTTGATTTGAGATGAATTGGTGTTGTTTGCAGGATGGAAAAGTAAGGAAATGTAAGGGACATGCTGTCCAAATTTTGGGAATGTTGGACTCTTTCGAGTTTGGTTTGATTTGGGATATATATAAGATAGACTTTTGGGGTTGTTCGAGCCATAGGGTTTCATATTACCTTTTTGTTCCCGAAATCATGTTTTGTACACTTGCATGAGTAATTAGTTGGCGAGATCTACGACTTGTAGTCGAGCCTCATTTGTGCATTTTATTTACTGGAATTGTGGCTATGGGAATCATAATTGTTTACCTTGGTTATTCTAGGGTTTCTTGGTGATTAGAGCCCTACCTTGGTTGAACTCTGCTTTAACTGGTGAGTGTACCACACCCCTGAATTGTTGTTTAATTGGTTTATCTGTACTTGAAATGTGTGACATGGATAACTATGAACTCTGTAATTCTGAATGAGACGAAGGTGTACTTTATCACACTTATTCTCTTGCCTATACTGAATGAACTGGAATCTATTACTTGTACTTGTTATGAACTTGAACTTGTTACTTGCGCTTGTTATGAGATCGTTTGGAAGTGTGTCCAACGATCTTCCTGTTAACTTGAGCTCAACCTCATGGGGAGTTAATTAAGTCGAGCCAGGAAGGGTTTGGTTGAGGTAATTGACAATCCATGGGTGCCTGTTCCTGGGGAATCTTTGGGTATTGAGACTCTTGATTCCGGTATATTCGAGTATTAACATTACTGTTCCTGTTCGGCGTTTAAGCCCGGTAAGGGGTATGTTGGGTAAAAGGGATTTTGGCGTAAGAGGGGTCTACGGACATGAGTGTGTCATTAAACGTTGACGGAGAGTCAACGAGGCTGGATCAAGTATTGCAACGGGGATTTGGCTCCTGAGGGCCACCTGTATCCTTTAAATTGCGGTGTTCGTTCATTTCTCTTACTTGATGTGTATATGTGCCCTAAAAGTGTTTTCTCATGATTTCTACTGTTATACTTTTGGTACCTCATTGATCTTCTAGCTCACCCCATTCCATTATCATTGTTTTCCTTACAGGGAACCACTTTTTGGAACTGTGATTTTGAAGCATGAGTTGAGCTAGTTTAGATATTTTGTCTAGCTCCTCAATGGTTGGAAACCCTAATGGTACTTGAATTCAAATGTTCCCTTTTGATTTGTAAAAATACGAATGTGGTTTAGAAAAGCGTGTACTCATGTTCATGTGTTATATTCGGCTTGTATATGTCCATTTCAAGGATTATATGAAGTTACTTGTATTCGATTAGGTCCCAGTCGGATTGTGATGTGGCAGGCACTATTCACTTTCTGTTTCGATTTTCATTTTTCTGTTTCCTGATTTTTTCTTTGTTTATGCGCGCTACCGTATTCCGGCACGTTTTGAGTTGTGTATAACCATCTTAGTAGTCCTGCCGAGAGTTGGGCAGGCGGTCCGCCGAACCCTTTGGTTCACCTTAGGGTGAGGTGGAGCTGTCACAAGTTTATTTGCGAACAGCCCTAACACGAATGGTGGGAATTCCTGCTTTATCCAGTATCAATGCCCCTCTAACAGGTCTTGGTAACTTTGAATGTGAGGTATAAATAAGAGTACCCGAATCACTTGCCCCCACCTTAGCCAATGCATCTGCCACCTGGTTTGCCTCTCGATAACAATGTCCCACTGTCCAATCCAACTCACAAGTTGCCTGGATTGTGTCAATTTCCAATCTAATCACCCACAAACACTTCGACTTGCCTCGGAGGATGTTAGCTAACAGGAGTGAATCCACCTCCACCTGTACCCCGGAGAAGCCCCACAACACGCATTGCTTTACGCCATAGATTAACGACTTGGCCTCCGCTTGCAAACTTGTTAACTCCCCAAGGGGAATGGAGAACCCAAATACCATATCACCAGATGAATCCCTAAGTACACCACCCCCACCACTCTTCCCTGGATTGCCCAGTGAGTAGCACATCCGTGTTTAACTTGCATATCCCCTGACCTAGCAATTCCCAACATACCACCCTAAGGGAGTGTTGAGGGCGCCATCCAGAGAGACTAGCATAGAAAGCATGCCAGGACGAAAATCCATCTGGGACTCCCACGGCTTCCCCACCAACTAGTCCAATTGCATCTGCCAAGATATGATCATAAATAGTCTGCCTGCGCAGGGATTGTCCTTCAAAGAATGCTAGATTCTGTGCCAACCAAATATGCCAACAGATTAAGCTAGGCAACACAGTATGTAACGACTTCATTCGAGAGTGACGTGTTGGCAGAGACCACCACCCTGCTAGCCGAGACCGAACACCTGTACCTCTGTAGACGACCCCTACCGCATTCCGAAAGTATGCCCAAAGAAATTGGGCAATATCGCCATCCGAAAAAATGTGCTCCAGCGATTCAGACTCGGGAGCTGTACAACAAAAACACTTTGACGGGCCATGAACATTTAACCTCCCCAATGCTGACGCTAAAGGCAACTGATTCCTCAACAACCGCACCATAAAAAAGGATATCTTGACAAGCAGCAATGGGTACCAAACCCTATCAAACATGAACGAGGTAGGCTGCTGCCCACTAGACAAAAGGTAGGTCGAGGCAAGCGAGAAATCCCCAGACTCCGTTAAACACCAGATTGCCCTGTCTTGCCCGTCCCCAACAGGGATGGGCCTATTTATAATCTCAGTAACCACCGCATCCGGGACCCAGCGCCTCAACAAAAATTGGTTCCACCCTCCATTCGACACAAAGTCCACAACCGAATGATCCGAAACACTCTGCAACCGCTGACACAGTGGGCCAGAACCCAACCAATATCAAACCAAAAGTTACACCGTCCTGACCGTGCCAACCGGCAAAGATTTTGCTCCACCACGTCACGAACTTGGACCATTCGGTGCCAGACATAGGAGCTGCCCTGTTTCACTCCCACCATGCATGGGTGACTTTGACGGCAATACTTGGCATGCATAAACGAGGACCACAGACAGTCACTTGTACGAAACCTCCACCAAAGTTTGAAAGAGAACGCCGTATACACCTCTAGTAGGAACGGACACCTATTCCCCCTTGTAACGTGTTGGAACACAAATCCTACCACCTGATCCAGTGATGTCATACACCATCTTCCCTCTCCCCCCATAGAAAATTTGCCATGGCTCGTTCAGCCAAGGCAAGGGCTCCTTTAGGAGGGCTCGTGGCCATGAGCAGATGAATCGGTATCGCTGATAAGACATGCTTTATAAACGTAATTCGACCCCTAAAGGAGAGACATCTAGATCTCCAGGCTCCCATCCTGATGATGACCGATTGCATCAAGCCCATGCAGTATTCACTCTTCCGCCGTCCGATGAAGAGCGGGTAACCCAAGTATCGTACTGGGAATGACTTGGAGACAAACCCTGTAACTCGGCGCACCCTAGCCACACATCGACTTGATAATTTCTCATGCACCAGAAAGCCGCTCTTTTGTACATTAATCTGCTGTCCTGACACTTCCTCATACCAACCAATCGTCTGCATGACATGCCATAGTGAAGTGGGGCAGACACTTGAAAAAATAATGATATCATCGGCACTGAGGTGAGTAATCTTAGAAAAAGCCCTCGGTACTGAAAAGCACTTGAAGTCTCGATTTTCCAGCAACTTGTTTAACGAACAAGATAACACCTCCGCACCGATAATGAATAGTCCTGGCGACAACGGATCCCCTTGCCGAACCCCCCTCGTAGATTTAAAGAAGCCCACACTTGCCCCATTAACTAAGACTGAGAAACAGACATTTGAAACCAATCTCCAAATCATGTCAATCCACCGCTCACCAAATCCAAACCGTCGCAATGCTTGAGTCAAAAAAATCCAAGAGACCTGGTCATACGCCTTCGACATATCCAGCTTGAGAGCCACATTGGCCTTCCCAGACGGCTTACCTATACTGGACAGAAGCTCTTGGGCAAGCAAAAAGTTATTCGATATAAGACGCCCCCACACAAATCCACTCTGCTATGGAGAGATAATCCTCGGAAGCACAGGAGCCAGATAAACGGCCAAGATTCTTGAGATTACTTTATTAATGAAATTGCAGAGACTGATTGGCCTGAACTGCGAGAAATCCTGGGGATGGGCAATTTTGGGTATAAGAATAATGGATGTAGCTGTGACTGCCCTTGGTAACTCAGCTCCACAAAAGAAACTACCTACTGCCCTAACCACACCATCACCTATAATCGACCAAGCCGTAGTGAAGAATTTACCCGTATGGCCATCTGGGCCCGGGGCGCTTTCCCCATCCATCTCAAAGACAACACGACAAATCTCCTCACCAGAGGGGACTCATTCCAGGGCATCATTATCCTCGTCCGTCAATAGTTTCGGGATATGCTGAAGCAAACCCGAATATGAGGTCGAGTGCTGAGCCGTAAACAACTGCTCAAAAAATTGTACCGCCGCTACGCCTATCGCCTCCTCCGACGTAACCCACTCCCCTTGTTCATTTTTAATCTTATGAATAATTGACCGAACCCTCCGTTGTTTTACCACAGAGTGAAAAAATTTTATATTTCGGTCTCCCTCTTGTAACCACTTAATCTGAGCCTTCTGCTTCCAAAAGAGCTCCTTAACGCGCAAGGTAGTTCGTAACTGGGTTTGTGCATGATGTAAGTTCACCCGAGCTTCCTCTGAATCATCAGTCTCCATATGAACCTTAGCAAGCCGCATCTCCTCTTCTTTGTGTTTAACTGCCTGGAAGATATCCCCAACCACCTCCTTATTCCAAGCCCGGTTAGCCCCTTTTAAACGCTTCAACTTCAGACACAAGGTGTGCATGGGAGAGGATTCAAGACAAAGTTGCCCCCACGACTTGCGAACCACGTTCAGGAAATCATCACGCTCTGCCCAAACATTGAGAAATCTAAACGGCCGCGGCTTGTTATCCACTATCGTTGACACAGAGATAGGGAGTGGAGCATGGTCAGACGGTTCCGGGGCCAAGTGTGAGACCGACAATGAGATCCCCGCATCATAACATCCCTCATTCACCGAAACACGATCTAACCATTTCCAAATTTGAGCCTCACAGTGCCTATTATTACTGTGACGACCCCACCTCCCCCTAAGGCGTACCAAAGGGTTCGGCGGACCGCCTGCCCAGCTCTCGCCAGGACTCACTCACTAACTCAATCGAGTCATGTACACACATCCATGAACCATAATTAACATTCACAATTCAAGCTTATAATTTACATTGATAGAAAACGGGGTACAAAGTCTTAATACACCAAACTAGCTCAAAACGTATACAATCCAAGTACATCATGTTCCATTCGAGGAATAGCGCGAGTACAAGACCAAAAAGTCAAAAGTCAAAACAAAAGGCTACGCTAGCTTTTACAAGTCTCGCGCGTCACTCGTATCCCTGTAAGGAAAACAAATAGCGTGGTATGAGCTAAAAGCCCAGTGAGGTTCCAAATAGCAAATTGACCATTTTTTTTTTAGTACAAGTTTCGATATAGCAAAGTAACGAGCATGAAGAGTTCATAAATGTGAACAATAACACGTCAAGTAGCAATCTCAAAATGAGCGAGTGTAGAAGTTTTTCACAAGCAACAATAATCCAATAAGCAATAATCACTCCAAAGTATAAGGATACGGATGACTCTCAGGAGCCAAGTTCCCATTGCATTACCAGAAGCTTGATCACGTAGTAGTTGACACTCCGTCAACTTTCAAGTAAGTAACCAATCCAGTAGAACACCACTTACACGACTCTCCGTCCACCATTCACACCCCCTACTGGGCCCAAAATCCTCAATAAACATGGGTGGTAATACTCGAGTATACCGTTAGTCGAGGAGATAACACTCCACTCGACATTACAAGTGACCCAGGGTTTGTTATCTAATCGACCAGGCCCTTGCCGGCTCGACTCGAGTAACTCGCCACAGGGTTTCCGGAATTCCAGGAAGTGCGCACATCATGAACGAGTATATCAAGTCAATTGCAATCAATAAACAAGTATATCACGTAAGGGCAAGTGCGATAAAGTACACTCTTGCCCTATCAATTCACGTATATAACATGTACTCATATTGGTCATGTATCAAGTTCAAGTATCAAGTTCAATTCAGTATTTGAAAGCACTCACCAAAAGATATAGTGCCTTTATTGATCACTTTCAGGGTATACTCCGGGTTCGGAGTCCAAATCTGCGATAAAACTCAGTTTGAGAACTTTGAAATATGACTAAGATTCGAAACTTAGACGTTTTATTCAATCAAAATCAAGAAACTGGAATTCACTTGGAGAGTAGTCGTGAAATAGTTGCTCGCTCTTCAAACTGAAAAATTTGATAACATTTTTGCTTGAAGATGACTCTTGAGTCAAAAGTGCAAATAAAACGGTTTCGTAGTGATTCATATCATTTTCCTAAGGGTACAAGTTCGGCCAAGTCCTAACATATAACCCTTGATAAACAAATGACAAAGGTCCTCGATAGTTCAAGGAATAATCACTTAACCTTCACTCAAGTCACAAAGAGAGTTTTCTAGACCTCGAGTAAAAATTCGGGCAGCATGCCCTTTGTGTTTACCTAATTCCAGCCATTTAGGCTTCATTATTTTTCTTCAACAACATCCCAACATCATACAAATAAGCAATTTATGTCAAGAGCCGTTCCATAGGCTCACAATATCATAACAACACGAATCGCATCAAGTACAAGTGCAGAAACGCAATGTAGTTCAAGACAGATTTGACGTACAAATGCGGTAAAACCATACCTGAGGCTACGCTTATCGGATTAAAACGAAACCTATGCCGTTTCGAAGCTAAGACACAGAGCTACAACATTCATGAAGGTCACTTAGTCCATTTCCTAATGTAACGTAGTCAAAATCTCAGATTACTAAACCAGAAACCAATTCACCGGCAGTTTAAACGCATTATGCTGTAACGGACCTAACTCAGTGTACACAAGTCCGAATCAGGTTTTTCTTTGAGGCATTTTAAAGCTACTTCAGAAAACTACAACTTTTATGTTTTGGCCCAGAGCTAAATCAGAATGGATCCTGGTCAAAAATCGTGATAAACTGGACTGAACTGAAGAAACGGACTGCTGGGAAATTCTTAAAACAGTAGGGGTAGTTTTGGAGTTTTCACATCCTACGTTGCTCCGATTGAGCTGAAATTTTACAGGCACTTATAAAACACCATTCTCTACAACTTTCCTTCTTTGACCAAAGGCCCATTCGGCCTCTAACATATAGGTACAATTTCGGACAGAATGCTTGGGAAATTTTCCAGAAATCTGGAATTTTTAGCTCTAAGTGTAATTTCCTCAAATTTCTGGTTCTAATCACCACTAAACAACCTTATATAACTTTAATTGCAACATTCATGCATCATACTTCAACTTGAGCAGAAATTCAGAAACCCTAGTTCATCAAATAAATTGGGGAAAAACTCCTACACATGCTAGCATCCATGAATCTACCACCAATCAAGCTACCAAGCTTACTTTAACCATGATTGAAAGAGAAAGTTAGAGAGATATCATCCTCTTACCTTGATTAGAAGTCCCTAAGAGCAGCCCCAAGCTTTCTCTTCCCAAATTTCCACCACCAATCACTAGATAATCACTCAAGAGTAGGTTTAATCGGTTTACTTTGTGGATTTTCTCACTAAGTTGTTGGATTTGAAGGTGAAATGAAGAAATCTTCCTTGGTGTTTTCTCCAAGCTAAGTTCGGCCAGCACCAGCAGAAATGAGGATGAAATGGCTAAGTCTTGAGGTTATATGGATGGTAATGGTCTTGGGTAAGAAGCCATGAGGTGGTGACACTTGTCACCACCACCACCCTTTCTTTTTCTCTTTCTTTCTTGCCTTTCTTAGCCACCAATTTTCGGTCAACATGCTGCCAAGAGAGAAGATATTATGTGCAAAAGTCAACAACTTGTTGGGTAAGAAAAAATGGTGGTCAAGCGGTGCGTTCAATCGGTAATGCGCGGGACCCGCCGGTTCGCGCCGTTTTTCTTAAAACTCACGTACTAGGGTTTTTACCTCCCATTCACTAACCTTATATCATTGCTACTACTCACATTTTATTTCTCACTTAAGAGTCACTTGTAATCATCAAATTGATCCTTGGCCAGTACCGAAAATTCATCCGGCGGAAAAATCGCAAAAACCCTAATTTTGCTCAAAACTTGAAACCAAAGCGTAAAACCTTATTTTCTAGGTTTATTTACACTTAGTGTGATATAATGAGGTAGGGGGCCTTAATAAATAATAATTTTCAAATAAAAGGCATTTTTGAAGAAAAATGTAGGAAATTTGCGGGTCCTCACATCCTCTCCCCCTTAAAAGAATTTCGACCTCGAAATTCATACATGCACTTCGAATAACGTAGGGTATTTTCCCTATATATTCATTTCCGACTCCCAGGTCTTACTATAGCCAAAACTTAGGGAAACAATAGAAATCACGAATCGTACCTTCTACTATCTCTGTTGGTTCAGGTACTGCCTGTTGGTTCAAGGCATACGCTCTAGCTGGCACTCTTGGCTTAGTCCCTCCTACACTTGCTTGTTCAGGGTTTAGACGTGATCTACGGGGACAGGTTGCAAGCTGGTGTTCGGTGCTACCACACCATAAACATTTTCCCGCCTTTCGCCAACAATCACTCTCCACGTGATTGGCCTTCCCACAGTACCCGCAAGGTACTTGAGGGGTTGAGGTCTGACCTCCTTGTGAGGCACCTCTTGCTTGACCCCAGCCACGCGAAGCTCCTCTTGGAGTACTTTCCTTAGATATCCCTGAAATTTTCTCACTACTATCTCCTCGGCTTATCTTAGAAGGTGGCATATCAAAATCACTTTGTCCTTGCCTTTGACTTCCACCAGGCGCACCTCTCCTTTTTGCATGGAAAGCTCTCACTTGTGCCCTAGCAGTCTCTATCCTCAAGGCTTTCTCCAGAACCTCCGTGAAAGTATTAATTTGGACCGCTGCTAAGGCTTCTTGTAATTCCACATTCAGTCCTTGTATAAACCTCCGTACTTTTCTCGGCTCCGTAGCTATCAGTTCAGGAGCAAATTTGGACAACTTTGTAAACTGAGTCTCATACTCAGTTACACTCAACATCCCCTGACGGAGTTTAATGAATTCGTCCTCTCTCTTCTCCTGGACGATGGGTGGAAGGTATTTTTCGTTGAAGTCCCGTGCAAAATTTAGCCAAGTCCAGGCAGTTCCCTCTCTCTCCCACTTGGCCCTCACTACATTCCACCAAGCCCTAGCTGGCCCCTCAAACTGAAATACAGCAAATTGGACTTGTCTCTCCTCAGTATAGTTTAGGGCAGCAAAGATATTTATCATGGCCTCCAGCCATTTCTCAGCCTCATACGGGTCTGGCCCTCCTAAAAACTTGGGTGGGGAGAACTTTTGGAATCTCTCCAAAGCTCTATCCTGCCCCATATCAGGGTCTCTAGGTTGGTTTACAGAACCTTGACCCTGTTGCTCCACCAACCGAGTCAAAATATTAGTCATCTGTTGGATGGCAGTGGCCACCTGATCTCCCCCGACAGTCTGGGGTTCAGGTTGCTGCTCAACCGCTACCTCCCTCTCCTCTCTCGGTTCTGGCACCAGTCCCTGTGCTTGTTCACCTTCACGGCCTCGCCTAGAACCGCGTTCTCGATTAGTTTTCTTGGTCCGACTTCTTTTATCTTCCATGTTTCGCAGCTAATAAACTAGAACAATATAACCAACTAATCAATAATAGATCATAGCCACTAAGTAACTATATAAATACAAACAACATAAAACAGAATATTGCAAATCATAACCCCTCTAAATCATAAAACAAGGCAATACAATACATTCGAGCAAAACAAGTCACATAACTTATCGAGCATTAACCCTAGGTATCGCTCAGGCACTATACTTAATCAAGGCTCGAAACACATGAATAAGAAAGATCCCAAATCCTATGAATATCTTCAATATTTTTCAAGTCCAGACTACTCGCATTCCCTGTGCCTTTGCTTTCACCATCCAAACTTATCCAAATATTACACGAGATCTCAGCTAATCGTAAAGATGTCACTCTTTGGTATTCGGGGACAAGAATCCGAAAATATGATAATTCACCACTCAAGCTGGCCAGGCTCAAGAGCAAATCACCCTATTAGAGATTCCTACCCAACATACATATCTAAGATCCCCAACAATAGACAATTGTTCCATACTTAACAAGTCAATCCCCACAGTCCGAGAACCCTCTCCCGGCACGAGCTCAATAAGAGCTCTGATACCATCTGTGACGACCCCACCTCCCCCTAAGGCGTACCAAAGGGTTCGGCGGACCGCCTGCCCAGCTCTCGCCAGGACTCACTCACTAACTCAATCGAGTCATGTACACACATCCATGAACCATAATTAACATTCACAATTCAAGCTTATAATTTACATTGATAGAAAACGGGGTACAAAGTCTTAATACACCAAACTAGCTCAAAACGTATACAATCCAAGTACATCATGTTCCATTCGAGGAATAGCGCGAGTACAAGACCAAAAAGTCAAAAGTCAAAACAAAAGGCTACGCTAGCTTTTACAAGTCTCGCGCGTCACTCGTATCCCTGTAAGGAAAACAAATAGCGTGGTATGAGCTAAAAGCCCAGTGAGGTTCCAAATAGCAAATTGACCATTTTTTTTTTAGTACAAGTTTCGATATAGCAAAGTAACGAGCATGAAGAGTTCATAAATGTGAACAATAACACGTCAAGTAGCAATCTCAAAATGAGCGAGTGTAGAAGTTTTTCACAAGCAACAATAATCCAATAAGCAATAATCACTCCAAAGTATAAGGATACGGATGACTCTCAGGAGCCAAGTTCCCATTGCATTACCAGAAGCTTGATCACGTAGTAGTTGACACTCCGTCAACTTTCAAGTAAGTAACCAATCCAGTAGAACACCACTTACACGACTCTCCGTCCACCATTCACACCCCCTACTGGGCCCAAAATCCTCAATAAACATGGGTGGTAATACTCGAGTATACCGTTAGTCGAGGAGATAACACTCCACTCGACATTACAAGTGACCCAGGGTTTGTTATCTAATCGACCAGGCCCTTGCCGGCTCGACTCGAGTAACTCGCCACAGGGTTTCCGGAATTCCAGGAAGTGCGCACATCATGAACGAGTATATCAAGTCAATTGCAATCAATAAACAAGTATATCACGTAAGGGCAAGTGCGATAAAGTACACTCTTGCCCTATCAATTCACGTATATAACATGTACTCATATTGGTCATGTATCAAGTTCAAGTATCAAGTTCAATTCAGTATTTGAAAGCACTCACCAAAAGATATAGTGCCTTTATTGATCACTTTCAGGGTATACTCCGGGTTCGGAGTCCAAATCTGCGATAAAACTCAGTTTGAGAACTTTGAAATATGACTAAGATTCGAAACTTAGACGTTTTATTCAATCAAAATCAAGAAACTGGAATTCACTTGGAGAGTAGTCGTGAAATAGTTGCTCGCTCTTCAAACTGAAAAATTTGATAACATTTTTGCTTGAAGATGACTCTTGAGTCAAAAGTGCAAATAAAACGGTTTCGTAGTGATTCATATCATTTTCCTAAGGGTACAAGTTCGGCCAAGTCCTAACATATAACCCTTGATAAACAAATGACAAAGGTCCTCGATAGTTCAAGGAATAATCACTTAACCTTCACTCAAGTCACAAAGAGAGTTTTCTAGACCTCGAGTAAAAATTCGGGCAGCATGCCCTTTGTGTTTACCTAATTCCAGCCATTTAGGCTTCATTATTTTTCTTCAACAACATCCCAACATCATACAAATAAGCAATTTATGTCAAGAGCCGTTCCATAGGCTCACAATATCATAACAACACGAATCGCATCAAGTACAAGTGCAGAAACGCAATGTAGTTCAAGACAGATTTGACGTACAAATGCGGTAAAACCATACCTGAGGCTACGCTTATCGGATTAAAACGAAACCTATGCCGTTTCGAAGCTAAGACACAGAGCTACAACATTCATGAAGGTCACTTAGTCCATTTCCTAATGTAACGTAGTCAAAATCTCAGATTACTAAACCAGAAACCAATTCACCGGCAGTTTAAACGCATTATGCTGTAACGGACCTAACTCAGTGTACACAAGTCCGAATCAGGTTTTTCTTTGAGGCATTTTAAAGCTACTTCAGAAAACTACAACTTTTATGTTTTGGCCCAGAGCTAAATCAGAATGGATCCTGGTCAAAAATCGTGATAAACTGGACTGAACTGAAGAAACGGACTGCTGGGAAATTCTTAAAACAGTAGGGGTAGTTTTGGACTTTTCACATCCTACGTTGCTCCGATTGAGCTGAAATTTTACAGGCACTTATAAAACACCATTCTCTACAACTTTCCTTCTTTGACCAAAGGCCCATTCGGCCTCTAACATATAGGTACAATTTCGGACAGAATGCTTGGGAAATTTTCCAGAAATCTGGAATTTTTAGCTCTAAGTGTAATTTCCTCAAATTTCTGGTTCTAATCACCACTAAACAACCTTATATAACTTTAATTGCAACATTCATGCATCATACTTCAACTTGAGCAGAAATTCAGAAACCCTAGTTCATCAAATAAATTGGGGAAAAACTCCTACACATGCTAGCATCCATGAATCTACCACCAATCAAGCTACCAAGCTTACTTTAACCATGATTGAAAGAGAAAGTTAGAGAGATATCATCCTCTTACCTTGATTAGAAGTCCCTAAGAGCAGCCCCAAGCTTTCTCTTCCCAAATTTCCACCACCAATCACTAGATAATCACTCAAGAGTAGGTTTAATCGGTTTACTTTGTGGATTTTCTCACTAAGTTGTTGGATTTGAAGGTGAAATGAAGAAATCTTCCTTGGTGTTTTCTCCAAGCTAAGTTCGGCCAGCACCAGCAGAAATGAGGATGAAATGGCTAAGTCTTGAGGTTATATGGATGGTAATGGTCTTGGGTAAGAAGCCATGAGGTGGTGACACTTGTCACCACCACCACCCTTTCTTTTTCTCTTTCTTTCTTGCCTTTCTTAGCCACCAATTTTCGGTCAACATGCTGCCAAGAGAGAAGATATTATGTGCAAAAGTCAACAACTTGTTGGGTAAGAAAAAAAAATGGTGGTCAAGCGGTGCGTTCAATCGGTAATGCGCGGGACCCGCCGGTTCGCGCCGTTTTTCTTAAAACTCACGTACTAGGGTTTTTACCTCCCATTCACTAACCTTATATCATTGCTACTACTCACATTTTATTTCTCACTTAAGAGTCACTTGTAATCATCAAATTGATCCTTGGCCAGTACCGAAAATTCATCCGGCGGAAAAATCGCAAAAACCCTAATTTTGCTCAAAACTTGAAACCAAAGCGTAAAACCTTATTTTCTAGGTTTATTTACACTTAGTGTGATATAATGAGGTAGGGGGCCTTAATAAATAATAATTTTCAAATAAAAGGCATTTTTGAAGAAAAATGTAGGAAATTTGCGGGTCCTCACATCCTCTCCCCCTTAAAAGAATTTCGACCTCGAAATTCATACATGCACTTCGAATAACGTAGGGTATTTTCCCTATATATTCATTTCCGACTCCCAGGTCTTACTATAGCCAAAACTTAGGGAAACAATAGAAATCACGAATCGTACCTTCTACTATCTCTGTTGGTTCAGGTACTGCCTGTTGGTTCAAGGCATACGCTCTAGCTGGCACTCTTGGCTTAGTCCCTCCTACACTTGCTTGTTCAGGGTTTAGACGTGATCTACGGGGACAGGTTGCAAGCTGGTGTTCGGTGCTACCACACCATAAACATTTTCCCGCCTTTCGCCAACAATCACTCTCCACGTGATTGGCCTTCCCACAGTACCCGCAAGGTACTTGAGGGGTTGAGGTCTGACCTCCTTGTGAGGCACCTCTTGCTTGACCCCAGCCACGCGAAGCTCCTCTTGGAGTACTTTCCTTAGATATCCCTGAAATTTTCTCACTACTATCTCCTCGGCTTATCTTAGAAGGTGGCATATCAAAATCACTTTGTCCTTGCCTTTGACTTCCACCAGGCGCACCTCTCCTTTTTGCATGGAAAGCTCTCACTTGTGCCCTAGCAGTCTCTATCCTCAAGGCTTTCTCCAGAACCTCCGTGAAAGTATTAATTTGGACCGCTGCTAAGGCTTCTTGTAATTCCACATTCAGTCCTTGTATAAACCTCCGTACTTTTCTCGGCTCCGTAGCTATCAGTTCAGGAGCAAATTTGGACAACTTTGTAAACTGAGTCTCATACTCAGTTACACTCAACATCCCCTGACGGAGTTTAATGAATTCGTCCTCTCTCTTCTCCTGGACGATGGGTGGAAGGTATTTTTCGTTGAAGTCCCGTGCAAAATTTAGCCAAGTCCAGGCAGTTCCCTCTCTCTCCCACTTGGCCCTCACTACATTCCACCAAGCCCTAGCTGGCCCCTCAAACTGAAATACAGCAAATTGGACTTGTCTCTCCTCAGTATAGTTTAGGGCAGCAAAGATATTTATCATGGCCTCCAGCCATTTCTCAGCCTCATACGGGTCTGGCCCTCCTAAAAACTTGGGTGGGGAGAACTTTTGGAATCTCTCCAAAGCTCTATCCTGCCCCATATCAGGGTCTCTAGGTTGGTTTACAGAACCTTGACCCTGTTGCTCCACCAACCGAGTCAAAATATTAGTCATCTGTTGGATGGCAGTGGCCACCTGATCTCCCCCGACAGTCTGGGGTTCAGGTTGCTGCTCAACCGCTACCTCCCTCTCCTCTCTCGGTTCTGGCACCAGTCCCTGTGCTTGTTCACCTTCACGGCCTCGCCTAGAACCGCGTTCTCGATTAGTTTTCTTGGTCCGACTTCTTTTATCTTCCATGTTTCGCAGCTAATAAACTAGAACAATATAACCAACTAATCAATAATAGATCATAGCCACTAAGTAACTATATAAATACAAACAACATAAAACAGAATATTGCAAATCATAACCCCTCTAAATCATAAAACAAGGCAATACAATACATTCGAGCAAAACAAGTCACATAACTTATCGAGCATTAACCCTAGGTATCGCTCAGGCACTATACTTAATCAAGGCTCGAAACACATGAATAAGAAAGATCCCAAATCCTATGAATATCTTCAATATTTTTCAAGTCCAGACTACTCGCATTCCCTGTGCCTTTGCTTTCACCATCCAAACTTATCCAAATATTACACGAGATCTCAGCTAATCGTAAAGATGTCACTCTTTGGTATTCGGGGACAAGAATCCGAAAATATGATAATTCACCACTCAAGCTGGCCAGGCTCAAGAGCAAATCACCCTATTAGAGATTCCTACCCAACATACATATCTAAGATCCCCAACAATAGACAATTGTTCCATACTTAACAAGTCAATCCCCACAGTCCGAGAACCCTCTCCCGGCACGAGCTCAATAAGAGCTCTGATACCATCTGTGACGACCCCACCTCCCCCTAAGGCGTACCAAAGGGTTCGGCGGACCGCCTGCCCAGCTCTCGCCAGGACTCACTCACTAACTCAATCGAGTCATGTACACACATCCATGAACCATAATTAACATTCACAATTCAAGCTTATAATTTACATTGATAGAAAACGGGGTACAAAGTCTTAATACACCAAACTAGCTCAAAACGTATACAATCCAAGTACATCATGTTCCATTCGAGGAATAGCGCGAGTACAAGACCAAAAAGTCAAAAGTCAAAACAAAAGGCTACGCTAGCTTTTACAAGTCTCGCGCGTCACTCGTATCCCTGTAAGGAAAACAAATAGCGTGGTATGAGCTAAAAGCCCAGTGAGGTTCCAAATAGCAAATTGACCATTTTTTTTTTAGTACAAGTTTCGATATAGCAAAGTAACGAGCATGAAGAGTTCATAAATGTGAACAATAACACGTCAAGTAGCAATCTCAAAATGAGCGAGTGTAGAAGTTTTTCACAAGCAACAATAATCCAATAAGCAATAATCACTCCAAAGTATAAGGATACGGATGACTCTCAGGAGCCAAGTTCCCATTGCATTACCAGAAGCTTGATCACGTAGTAGTTGACACTCCGTCAACTTTCAAGTAAGTAACCAATCCAGTAGAACACCACTTACACGACTCTCCGTCCACCATTCACACCCCCTACTGGGCCCAAAATCCTCAATAAACATGGGTGGTAATACTCGAGTATACCGTTAGTCGAGGAGATAACACTCCACTCGACATTACAAGTGACCCAGGGTTTGTTATCTAATCGACCAGGCCCTTGCCGGCTCGACTCGAGTAACTCGCCACAGGGTTTCCGGAATTCCAGGAAGTGCGCACATCATGAACGAGTATATCAAGTCAATTGCAATCAATAAACAAGTATATCACGTAAGGGCAAGTGCGATAAAGTACACTCTTGCCCTATCAATTCACGTATATAACATGTACTCATATTGGTCATGTATCAAGTTCAAGTATCAAGTTCAATTCAGTATTTGAAAGCACTCACCAAAAGATATAGTGCCTTTATTGATCACTTTCAGGGTATACTCCGGGTTCGGAGTCCAAATCTGCGATAAAACTCAGTTTGAGAACTTTGAAATATGACTAAGATTCGAAACTTAGACGTTTTATTCAATCAAAATCAAGAAACTGGAATTCACTTGGAGAGTAGTCGTGAAATAGTTGCTCGCTCTTCAAACTGAAAAATTTGATAACATTTTTGCTTGAAGATGACTCTTGAGTCAAAAGTGCAAATAAAACGGTTTCGTAGTGATTCATATCATTTTCCTAAGGGTACAAGTTCGGCCAAGTCCTAACATATAACCCTTGATAAACAAATGACAAAGGTCCTCGATAGTTCAAGGAATAATCACTTAACCTTCACTCAAGTCACAAAGAGAGTTTTCTAGACCTCGAGTAAAAATTCGGGCAGCATGCCCTTTGTGTTTACCTAATTTCCAGCCATTTAGGCTTCATTATTTTTCTTCAACAACATCCCAAAATCATACAAATAAGCAATTTATGTCAAGAGCCGTTCCATAGGCTCACAATATCATAACAACACGAATCGCATCAAGTACAAGTGCAGAAACGCAATGTAGTTCAAGACAGATTTGACGTACAAATGCGGTAATACCATACCTGAGGCTACGCTTATCGGATTAAAACGAAACCTATGCCGTTTCGAAGCTAAGACACAGAGCTACAACATTCATGAAGGTCACTTAGTCCATTTCCTAATGTAACTTAGTCAAAATCTCAGATTACTAAACCAGAAACCAATTCACCGGAAGTTTAAACGCATTATGCTGTAACGGACCTAACTCAGTGTACACAAGTCCGAATCAGGTTTTTCTTTGAGGCATTTTAAAGCTACTTCAGAACACTACAACTTTTATGTTTTGGCCCAGAGCTAAATCAGAATGGATCCTGGTCAAAAATCGTGATAAACTGGACTGAACTGAAGAAACGGACTGCTGGGAAATTCTTAAAACAGTAGGGGTAGTTTTGGACTTTTCACATCCTACGTTGCTCCGATTGAGCTGAAATTTTACAGGCACTTATAAAACACCATTCTCTACAACTTTCCTTCTTTGACCAAAGGCCCATTCGGCCTCTAACATATAGGTACAATTTCGGACAGAATGCTTGGGAAATTTTCCAGAAATCTGGAATTTTTAGCTCTAAGTGTAATTTCCTCAAATTTCTGGTTCTAATCACCACTAAACAACCTTATATAACTTTAATTGCAACATTCATGCATCATACTTCAACTTGAGCAGAAATTCAGAAACCCTAGTTCATCAAATAAATTGGGGAAAAACTCCTACACATGCTAGCATCCATGAATCTACCACCAATCAAGCTACCAAGCTTACTTTAACCATGATTGAAAGAGAAAGTTAGAGAGATATCATCCTCTTACCTTGATTAGAAGTCCCTAAGAGCAGCCCCAAGCTTTCTCTTCCCAAATTTCCACCACCAATCACTAGATAATCACTCAAGAGTAGGTTTAATCGGTTTACTTTGTGGATTTTCTCACTAAGTTGTTGGATTTGAAGGTGAAATGAAGAAATCTTCCTTGGTGTTTTCTCCAAGCTAAGTTCGGCCAGCACCAGCAGAAATGAGGATGAAATGGCTAAGTCTTGAGGTTATATGGATGGTAATGGTCTTGGGTAAGAAGCCATGAGGTGGTGACACTTGTCACCACCACCACCCTTTCTTTTTCTCTTTCTTTCTTGCCTTTCTTAGCCACCAATTTTCGGTCAACATGCTGCCAAGAGAGAAGATATTATGTGCAAAAGTCAACAACTTGTTGGGTAAGAAAAAAAAATGGTGGTCAAGCGGTGCGTTCAATCGGTAATGCGCGGGACCCGCCGGTTCGCGCCGTTTTTCTTAAAACTCACGTACTAGGGTTTTTACCTCCCATTCACTAACCTTATATCATTGCTACTACTCACATTTTATTTCTCACTTAAGAGTCACTTGTAATCATCAAATTGATCCTTGGCCAGTACCGAAAATTCATCCGGCGGAAAAATCGCAAAAACCCTAATTTTGCTCAAAACTTGAAACCAAAGCGTAAAACCTTATTTTCTAGGTTTATTTACACTTAGTGTGATATAATGAGGTAGGGGGCCTTAATAAATAATAATTTTCAAATAAAAGGCATTTTTGAAGAAAAATGTAGGAAATTTGCGGGTCCTCACAATTACACCATGTAAACTGTGCACCAACAAAAGCTACATCTGTGAGATTCGCTTCGCCAATGAAGTGCCCAAAGTCCATCGCTTCAGCAGAAGTAAATGGCCATTCTCCCATTTTCTCATCTGCCTCTAAAATTACATTAAAATCCCCACCGACCAGCCAAGCATCGGGGCCTGGGTTATCCCTCAAGAGATCCGCCCATAGCTCGATCCTCTCATCGGCCGTACACCGTGCATGCACAAAAGGTACAACAACTCGAGACCCTGGTATATGATCATGGGAGAGTCGTATCGACACATGTTGGGGACTTTCCCCAATAATAGACCCAGAGAAATTTTCTTGGATGAAAAACCAAATCGTACCCATTGAATTGTGCAACAAGCTATGAAACTTTAAGCGACAGCGATAGCGCTCAGCTCTTCCAACCTCCAAGCAAGGTTCACATATAGCAAGAAATTGTATTTTATGTATCTGAATCAATTTCTTCAATCTTCTCACAGTTGGAGCTTTTGATACGCCCCGAACATTCCAAAACATGTCGTTAATCATTTAATAAACCATACGATGAAGTCTGCGAATTACTTAACTGAGACCGTAGCAACCTATCAGAGGGGAATTGGCGCGAATACCTTTTTGCCTAGTAACTAGGCCTGCCGCTGAGCTATCAAGCACTCCTGCCGCTGAAGAGAAATTTCTTGACCGATTGCGTGTCATCTCCCTAGCCTGTCGAGAAGAAACGATCAGTTGCTATCCTGCATCAAGGTGTTCATCTCCCGCCTGCAACTTCTCCTCACTGCTGGCCTCCGAGCTTTGGCCAGCCTCCTGCAGCTGTACCTCATCACCCATGCACTTAGCCGCTGCCAGCTGCACGTCGCAAGGCCGCGCTACTGAATTCTCAACTGGCGCATCCTATCCCCACGCACCAGTCTCTCCCATCTCCCCACTCAGCCCTCCGTCACCACCTGATACCTCACCGCCAACCTTGGAAGAAGAAACCTCCATCCCCCCTCCTTCACAATCTGCAATGCCGCAAGGCATCTCTGCTGCTGTGTTGGTGCGTCCCACGATTTGGGGCTCCAGCCCCTCTTTCAAAATTGCCTTATCTTCTTCCCCACCTCCCCCACAGCCCTCGCCATCCATCATTCCCCCTTGCTGGAAACCCCCTACACCAGATATCTCCACCTGCTCCCTTACCGCAATCTGCTGCAGCACCTGGTCGCCATCCATCTTTCCCCCTTACTGGAAACCACTCACCAGATTCCATACGTATCTCCACCTGCTCCCTTGCTGCAATCTGCCGCAACACCTGGTCCTCCACACCCCCTTGCCTATCTCCTCTCGCACCCACTCCACTCTCCCCGCCTATAATCCCAACGTCCACGCTACAAGATTTTGAAGCATCGCTGGGCTTCCTGGTCCTCTCCGCCCTTCTATCCTCCTTTATCTCGTCCGCGGCTGCACTTTGCATCTCCTTCCTCGAATGTTTCACCCTGAACAGTGGGTCATCAGCCTTACAGTCCTCCTTTGCATGACCCATATGCTAGCATTTGTTACAATATTGAGGAAGGTATTCGACCACAATATGCTACCAGAAGCCACCTGCCTCTCCAACCTTTCCAACCCAAACACGCTGTGGAAGAGGTTGTAGAAGATCAACCTCTACACAGACTCGAGCTACACTTGGATGAGATAGAGATGAAGTGGCTGCATCAACATAGAGCGGACGTCCCACCGCACTCACGATTGAAAGCAGGTTGTACTTATCAAAGAAATGGATTAGTAAGCAAGAAAATGCAATCCATACTGGAGCTAATGAAGACTCTCGATGGACATGGAAATCTGGTGACCAGCGAAACACCCGCATTGGAAACCTCCCAATCTGCCATATCCCTCGTGTCCAAACACGCAAAAAATCTGCTTCCTGAGTAAACCGTAACAAAACATGCTGAGTGTGATACCCCGTAATTTTCTCATTTTCTGGGTTTTATTCTATTTAATGGCATATTTTCTGCATTTTCTTTATTAGGAAAATTTCTAGATAATTTTTATGAGCAAATAGGGTTTTTAAGTTATTTTCTAGTACCGGTTAGTTTTTGAGAAATTAAGAGCGTATATCGGACGTGGGACCTGCTAGTGCGGAAAGTTCGGTAAAATTCGGCCAATTAGGTTAAGTTGTGTATACCGGATTTAATTTAGCAGGTACTAAGAGATAATTAGAGGTTACCTTAAGTGGATTATTGTTGGAGAGACAAAAGGATAACCATGAACAAAAAGGGTGCTAGGTGGCACTTTTCTATTGGTCATGGACTTTGACCATTTAACTTTACCTTTACCATATAACAAAATTGACCCAAAATCTCTTCTTATTTCTTTCTTGTTGGCTGACCTTCTCACAAGCAGAAAAGAAAAGAAACTCTCCACAATCTTACCTCTAATCTTGCTCAATCTCTCAATTAAACCGTTTAATCTTCAAATTACTCCATAAAACCTCTTAGTTTAGTGAAGTTAAGCTTGGTTGTGAAGTGGTTTGGAAGGCTAAGGTACCAAGTTTGTGACAGCCCCACTTTCCCCTAAGGCGAACCAAAGGTGTTAGCGGACTGCCTGCCCAACTCTCGCCAGGACTAACGGTTCAGTTTCGGGACTAATACGTTTCGGGACATACAAACGCGCGTAAACAAGTCAAAATGTCAAAATAAAAAAAATGAAACCGGAGTCGGCCATGAATAGTAACCGACACGTCAAAACCCAACCAAATATCAAGCAAACATTCGCATCTTGAAATTTAGCATTTACAAGCCAAAGTGGCATACAAAAGTATTCAAAAGTAGATACATGTCTGGTTTGCCAAATCAAAAGAGAAACGGTCCCAAAAGTACATTTAGGGTTTCAATAAATGAGCTATACAAAAGATATGTCCAACTAGCTCAATTCGGCAACCAATTATCAATTGCAGTCCAAAAGTATTTATTTTCCTGTAAGGAAAACAAAAGGAATAAAGTGAGCTAATTGCCCAGTGAGATAATACTACTCAAGCAACCAAGTTCATATAAGCATCAAGCTTTTCATTTCAATACATCAAAAGTAAACAAAGGCACCCATTAATAGTGGTGATAAAAGGATACGGGCGGCTCTCAAGAGCCCTTTTCCTCGTTTGCATTCTTGATCGAAGCTCATTGACCCTCCGTCAATGTTTAAGAGTATCCAACCGTAGACTCCACTTTACTTCCATTCCTTCCACCCAACATACCCCTACCGGGCCCGCACTCCAAACATTTGCACTGTGGTATTACTCGAGTATACCGGAATCGAGAGTCTCTCATACTACAAGATTCCATATAACATTTCCCCAAGGATCATTAATTGGCACGACCAAGCCCTCGCCGGCTCGATTCAATCAGCTACCAATGGGGTTGAGCTCAAGGATAACAATTGTAGTCGTTGGATACTCGTCCAATCGACATCAAGTCAAATACTTTCATTTCATGTAACATTTCATGTAACATTCCAATAACATGAGAAACAATAAGTGAGAGTGATAAAGTACGCTCTGACTTCAATCAATTAACATTCAACTCATCAAGTTCAAGTATCAAAGCTATATAGTAATACATAAGTGAGTAGTACACTCACCAAGTTTGCAAATGGTGTTTCATGCACTTCCGTCAAAAGAACGTCGTGAACCACCGTCACGCCCTAAAACATGCAAACAAGTACAATGAGACTCGATAACGAGTCATAAACCAATGCCAAATATTCCCAAAATAGGGTTCCATAAGCATATACAAGCATTAGGGGAAAACCAGAAAATCCGGAAATGGAATTAGCTTTAGCCCTGAAAAAAATAGTTTTTGACCTCATTTTGCGGTAATGGTGCCAATGGCACTACAATTATTGGATGAAGGTGCAAGACCCACCGTTTCGAAGCTAAGAGATAGGGTACAATGTTCCAGAAGGCAACTCTGTCCAGTTTCGAGTGTAACAAGGTTAAAAATGCAAGATACTACACCAGAACCGGAAAAACAGATTCACAAAATGCATTCTGGTGTAAACATCATAAATCAGCCTACCTAAGTCCAAATCCAGAAATTCTAAAACCAGCTGAAAGCTAAGAAATAGGGCTACATTTCATCAGAAGGCCTTAACAACCAATTCGGAAGCATTCCTAACCAAAACAACCCATGACAGAAGCAATTCTCAAATTCGGGTAAAACCAGGACAGCAAGGGTAATTTCGACTTTTCTCAAGCTACGCTACTCTGATTGACCTGAAATTTTGTAGGAACCTCTAAAATATCATTCTCCACAACTTTTATGTTTTAAGACAAGGTCAATTCGGCCTCTAACTATGAGCTACAAAACCGGGCAGAATGTAATTTCATAAACCCTAACTTTCCAAAATTTCTTCCAAAACAGAAATTGCTTGTAATTATCCACTTTTTCCACCTCCAAGGTCCCTTACACCCCATTTCCAATCATCATACATAGCCACACAATCATATTCTTATTAAAACAGAAAAATCCCCAATAATTACAAAACTTCATCAATTCAACCAAAAATCACAATATAATCCATAAAGTTGCATCTTATACCACCACTAAGCATAAATTAAGCATCATTAGAGGGAGGAGAGTGGTTCTTCATAACTCACCTTAGAAACAAGAGAGAGAGAGCAACTAGGCCTCTTAGCTTTCCAAATAACTCCACCCAACACCTCACTATCACTCACTTAATGTTTTCTATGGAGCAAAACCAAGATTGGATGGTTGAGTGAGTTGATTGAAGCAAGATTGAAGCCAAAAACTTGAAGAGTTTTCTTTCTTTTGTTGCTTGAAGAGCTCGGCCAAAAGGAAGAGAAAAATGGTGATTTTTTGGTATTTTTGTGATTTATTTGGTCAATGGTAAGAACATGAATAGTAGTCATAAAGCAACCTCCACTCATAAGGTGACACTTGTCACTTTCATTAATGCTTGCCTAACTTTTGTCTCTCTTATACCAATCCACTTAGCATCCTCTGCTTATCTCTTAACACCCGATAAATTAATTCCAGTATCCAAAACTTAACCTAGTTGGCCGAATTTTTCCGAACTTTTCGCACTAGTGGGTCCCACGTCCAGTATACGCTCTTAATTTCTTAAAAACTATTCGATACTAGACAAATCATCTAAAAACTATATCTGCTCATAAAAATTATCTAGAAAATTTTTCCGATACAGAAAGTGCAGAAAACAAGCCATTGAATATAATAAAACCCTAAAATGGAAAAATTACGGGCTCTCACAAAGTTGCTTCTTTTCTTGGGTTTGCAAGGTAAGTGACCAAGGAACCTTTCCTTTAATCTTGTTAATGTTCAATTGATGGCTTATGTGAGTTAAATAGATGGTTTTAGGTGTTATTTTGTGACTTTTGGTTGAATTGGTGAAGTTTTATAATTATTGGTGATTTTTCTGTTTTCATATGATTATTATTATGGGGTCATGTATGATGATTGGAAATGATATTTAAGGAAGCTAGAAGGTGGAAAAAGTGGTTAATTGCAGGAAATTTCTGTTTTGGAAGAAATTTGGAAAGTTAGGGTTTCATGTTCTTACATTCTGCCCCGCACTGTAGCTCATAGTTAGAGGCTGAATTGGCCTTGGGTTAAAACATGAAAGTTGTAGGGAATGATATTTTAGAGATTAATAAAAAAATTTCAGGTCAATCAGAGTAACGTAACTTGTGAAAAGACTGAAATACCCCTGCTACCCTGTTTCTACCCGAACTTGAGAATTGCTTCTGTGATTGGCTAATTTGATTGGGAATGCTTCTGATTTGGTTGTTGATGTCTTCTTAAGAATTGTAGCCTTGATCTTAGCTTTTGGATGGCTTTAGAATCACTTGATTTGGACTTAGGTAGCCTGACTTATGATGTTTGAACCAGAATGCGATTGGTGAACCTGTTTTTGCGGTTCTGGTTTAGTATATTGAATTTTTGACCTGATTGCACTAGAAACTGGACTGAGTAGCCTTCTTCAACATTGTATCCCTATCTCTTAGCTTCGAAACGGTGTATCTTTCACCTCCATCCGATAATCGTAGTGCCAATGGTGCCAAAACCGTAAAATTATGTCAAAAACTGTTTTTATGGTTTAGAGCTTAACTTTCATTTCCGGACTTTTCCCTAGCTTGAATTGTACTTGTACTACTTGGAGCTTACTGAACGGCTATTGAATGAACTTATTTGTGTGACTTTGGGACTGGCTGAGGAAAATAATGAAGCCATAAATGGCTGGAAATAGGAAAATACAAAGGGCGTGCTGCCCAAATTTTCGCTCGAGGGCTAAGTGTCTATTTGAATTTGTATATTTTCATTTGGCAAATACTATGACCGTTTTCCATCTTAAAACATGATACCTTTTCCATTTGAACCTTCAAATGTATATTTACTACTTCATACCAAAATATAGAGGTATGACCTAAGGTTTTCTCAGTCAAGACATGTAGGTCATAATACATACTTGAATGTATATTGATTTTGAACCACATAAATGATTCCGAAAATTAATATTTCTGAGCCTATCTGGTTGGATTCCGACTTGCCTTTGATTCAAGTGTTTTTCATTGGAACTGTTATAACCCTTTGAGTTTGGTTTATGACACCCTAGTTGTTTCCGTCCACAGATCCAAATGGCTTTATTTTCACTTTATCCGTTTTACTCGTAACTAGTCGAGTTCCTTGATTCCACTTACTTGTTTTACTAGATGAATTGTAATATTCTTTCCCGTTGAATCATAGGTTTTCTCGGTGACCGAGGGTAAGATACGATAGGACATTTTGGACGTTATTTTGCATAATTCGGTGAGTGTTCCTTGTTTGTTATATTTCCTTGACTTATTGGCTTGTTATTATTGATTGATAATGTGTTAAGTGCTTTCAATGATTGGCCAAAACGAGTTTTCTAGGCGAGTGTGTACTTTATCGCACTCAGCCTAAATGATTGTGAAATTTTCAATGATTGAACGATTGAAATGTTACTTGTGCATGAATGTAAGCCTTTTGGCTGAACTGGCCACTGCCCCTTGTTACCGATCGACTCGAGCCAGAAGCGGACTCGGTCGGGCGATTTGGTGACCTGGGTGAACGTTTGGTATACTCGAGTATTACCTTGTAGGTTGGTAGAGGTTGGTGGAGCCTGGCCAATGCCCAGGAAGGGTTGAATGAAATGAATGAACGAACGAACGAACGAGGATTTTATTGATAAATGAACAATGCATTTTCAAATGAATGAAGGAAAGGGGAATGACAGGAGAACTAACGAATGAACGAACGAACGTATCCTTTTCATGTGTGGTTTATTGTAACTGTTGTAACTATTTCTTGACTTATCGTTTGATTTATGGCTTGATTCTATGTTCGGAACCTCACTGAGCTTTTAGCTCATCCCTTTAGTTTTGTTTTCCTTAACAGGGAGAGGCAAGCAAGGGCGAGAGCTCTGTATCGACTGGCTGGGTCTAGTTTTGGTTTTGTTTTGGTTCTCGCCCTAGTGCTTGGCACGGGCTGGTTGTATGGTGACTTGAGAACTTTTGTATTCTCGACGGTTGTACTTCTTTCTGAGATAGCAATGTATATAAGCTTTGTTTTAAGTTTTGGATCCTCGTTTTGCTCTTTCTTGTGGTTCTATTTCTGATTTGTGTGAGTGAACGACTGAGTCCCGGCGAGAGTTGGGCAGGCGGCCCGCCGAATCCTTTGGTTCGCCTTAGGGGGAGGTGGGGCTGTCACACTGAGCATCTAAATGCCCAATGGTAACAGAATTTTTCAAGTTCAAGGTGGAGAAGAAACGTCGAATCTCATCTAGTTTCGAGCGCCCATGATAAAACTTACCAACCACCGCAAATTTATATGGGGCAGCAAGCTTAACAATGTCCTCCCTGGAAAAGAAAACTGCAGGTTCTCCCTTATGCGTCGTCGGCTTCTTGAGGTCAATCGGAATGGGGATTCGATGGCGAAGAGATAGGCAAACGACTTTGTTGATGGTGAGAGGGGTTGCCCTCCAACCCTAGGCTGAAGGGCGTCCATGGCAATGCTCCTACCAGCCGTGCACGCCAAGATACGGCAGCCTTAGAAAGAAAACCCCAGCCGTCACACCCTATTAAGGTGTATGTGCAGACTAGCACTCACTGAAAAGTATGATCTGATGTGAAAGTACTTGAAATATATTTTTTTGGTATTGTTGAAAAAGCAAAAATAATCATGGAGTTTTTCAAGAATGACTTCTAGTGCGCCACTAGACTACTGGACATTGACAAAAAAAATTGAAAAAATTGAATATGAGCAAATATATGCCTATAGTATTTGGCAAATATAAATGGATGAGAAATTTTCTTACCAAATATTGGTTCAATATATTTGGACCCCCAAGAGAGATTATTTGAGAAAAAAAAACTGAGAACATCATATCTTTGCTTGTGTAAAAAATAAATCTCAATCTTGAGTCATGGATATAATATACATCGAGGGGGATAAGACAAAAGCCTAATATATGTTAAAATCACCTATGACGATACAACCTGTCACGACCCCACCTCCCCCTAAGGCGAACCAGAGGGTTTGGCGGGCCGCCTGCCCAACTCTCACCGGGACTCAGTCGTTCACTAAAGTCCTCAATTGAATTTCAAGATATATATATCAAATATACATCAAAGGTTCCCAAACTTTACATATCAAAAGCGAAGCGTCCACGCTTCCACTGCGCCACTCTGATCCTTGATCACAATTATTATACAGGAGGAAGTCCAAATCTTGACTATTACACATCCAAACAATTCTAAACGTTCAATACAATCCCAATATGAATGATTACACAAAAGGAAATCCAAGTTCAATCCATACATGAGATAATCCATGAATAAACACTACAAGCCACTCCTTTGCCTTGAGCCCTGTGGAGGGGAATAAAATATTTTGGGGTGAGCTAGAAGCTCAGCGAGTAACCAGTAAAATCAGTTATCAAATCAGTTTCACAATCGTTCATTTCAATGATGTCATTTCAATATGGAGTATCAATAATTCACGAAACATTTACAATGGAAAGCGATAGTAACATTCATGAAAAGGATACGTTCGTTCTCCGGTCATTTCATTGCATTTGGTTTCATTCGTGCATTCATTCACCCCGTCCCTGGCTTTTGGCCAGGCTCCACCAACCTACAAGGTAATACTCGAGTATACCGAAACGTTCACCCAAGTTCCTAGTCGCCCGACCGAGTCCGCTTCTGGCTCGAGACGACCGGTAACAAGGGGCAATGGCCAGTTCAGCCCAAAAGGCTTACATTCATGCGCAAGTAGCATTCAATCATTAATCATTGAAAATTTCATATTTATTTAGGTCGAGTGCGATAAAGTACACACTCGCCTAGAAAACTCATTTTAACAATCATTGAAAGCAAAATCAATAATAACAAGACACTGATATGCAAGCACGCATGCTATGTAAGAAAACAGTTCCAAAAGTAACTTTGAAAACAGTTCAAAAGTAAATAATGCAAGAAACGGTTCATAAATAATTTTAGAAATAGTTTGAGGTCACTCACCTCAATGGTTCAGCAATCATCCATCATACACTCAATGCAATCAAGTCCTTTCAAAGTTCGGACAGCACTTCCCCTGAATTTGCTTACTTTTCCAGCCATCATGGCTTCATTATTTCCTCATTCCATCCCAAAGGTACACACACAACAACAAGTTCATCCAACAGCCATTCCGCAAGCTCCAAGTAGTACCAGTCAAGCTAGGGAAAAGTCCGAAAATGAAAGTTAAACGCAAAACCAGAAAAACAGTTTTGACGTCATTTTGCGGTAATGGCACAAAATGCTCTACGCTTATCGGATGAGGGTGTAAAACCCACCATCTCGAAGCTAAAATACAGGGCTACAACAATGTAGAAGGCCACTCAGTCCAAATCCTAGCACAACTAGGTCAAACATGCAGAATACCAAACCAGAACCGAGATTGCAGGTTTACAAATCACACAATGCTGTAATTAGTCCAACTCAGTCTATACAGGTCCAAATGCATTGATTCCAAAGGAATATGATAGCTAAGACATCAAGCTACATTTCATCAGAAGACACCAACATCCAAATCCAAACCAATTCCAGGCAAAACAGACGATTACAAGCGCAGTTCGCACATTCTTGATCAACCAGAAAACCAAGCAACAGCTAAAATCGACATATCTCATTCTACACTACTCCAATATTCCCTGAAACTTTTACAGGCATTCTCAAAACACATCAATACCCTACAACTTTTATTTTTAAGCAAAGGTCCATTCGGCATCTAACCATTATGATCCAACCGGACAGAAAAGGGGGTTATGAAACCCTAACTTTTCACATTGTCAATCCAAACCCAAAATTGGTCTGCCAATTTCCTTCGTTAACCACACCTACTAGAGTCATAACCACTCATTACCAACCATCATAAATAACCACAACACCATGATCACATTAAACCAGAAAATTCCTCAAAAAAATAAAAACTTCACCAATTCATTCCAAACCAAGAAATAAACCACAATTCTCAACACTATAGCCACCATTAGGCACAAATTAAACATCATTAGGTGTAAGAGGAAGTGTAATCATCACTTACCCAGTAAACAAGAGAGAGGGAGTTGTAGAACACATTAGCTTCCTTAAAAAACTTCACCAAACAACTTACTAGCACCTAATGGAAGACTTTTATGGAGTAGAAACTAGTTGATGCAATTGGTTTGGAAGATTGAGCTAAATGGAAGCTTGAAAATTGGAGAAATCTTCTTCCTTCTTGAGCTTATGAGAGTCGGCCACCAAGGAGTGAAAAATGGTGATTTTTAGTCAATTTTTGAGATATTTAACTTAAGGGCAAAAAGTCAAAAAGTCCAACCAATGAGAAAGTGCCACTTGGCACTCTATTAAATGCATTTCTATCCTTTAAGTCTCTCTCACATCAATCAAATCACCTCCTCTTCTTCTCTCTTAACACCCGATAAATTTCACTCAGTATCCGGAACTTAATCTTATTGGCCGAATTTTTCCGAACTTTCGCACTAGTGGGTCCCACGTCCGATATATATATCCTTAATTTCTCAAAAACTAACCGATACTAGAAAATCATTTTAAAACTATTTTTGCTCATAAACTTTATCTGGGGAATTTTTCTAATAAAGAAAATATAGAAAAGGCGGGCGTTTAAAAAAAAATAAACCCTAGAAAATTAGAAAATTTCCGGGTTCTCAAACTCATTTTTTTTTCGGGGCGTCACAATCTCCCTTCCTTAAAAGAATGTCGTCCTCGACATTCCCTCTTGTACCAATCAAGTCAAGACATCCCGCAAAAATCACTAAAAACCAAACCCACAGTCCGGCATCCTAAACTTCAAGCCTAGGATACACTACAGAGATCTGAAGCCTAAGCTCTGATACCAATTGTCACGACCCCACCTCCCCCTAAGGCGAACCAGAGGGTTCGGCGGGCCGCCTGCCCAGCTCTCGCCGGGACTCAGTCGTTCACTAAAGTCCTCAATTGAATTTCAAGATATATATATCAAATATACATCAAAGGTTCCCAAACTTTACATATCAAAAGCGAAGCGTCCACGCTTCCACTGCGCCACTCTGATCCTTGATCACAATTATTATACAGGAGGAAGTCCAAATCTTGACTATTACACATCCAAACAATTCTAAACGTTCAATACAATTCCAATATGAATGATTACACAAAAGGAAATCCAAGTTCAATCCATACATGAGATAATCCATGAATAAACACTACAAGCCTACTCCTTCGCCTTGAGCCCTGTGGAGGGCGAAATAAACATTTTGGCGGTGAGCTAGAAGCTCAGCGATTGGGTTAACCAGGTAAAAATCAGTTATCAAATCAGTTTCACAATCGTTCATTCAATGATGTCCATTTCAATATGAGTATCAATAATTCACGAAAACATTTACAATGGAAAGCGATAGTAACATTTCATGAAAAGGGATACGTGATCGTTCTCCTGTCATTTCATTTGCATTTGCTGTTTTCATTCGTGCATTTCATTCACCCCGGTCCCTTGGCTTTTGGCCAGGCTCTCCACCAACCCTTACAAGGTAATACTCGAGATTACCGAAACGTTCACCCAAGTTCCTAGTCCCGACGAGTCCGTTTCTGGCTCGAGACACCGGTAACAAGGGGCAATGGCCAGTTCAGCCCAAAAGGCTTACATTCATGCGCAAGTAGCATTCAATCATTAATCATTGAAAATTTCATATTTATTTAGGTCGAGTGCGATAAAGTACACACTCGCCTAGAAAACTCATTTTAACAATCATTGAAAGCAAAATCAATAATAACAAGACACTGATATGCAAGCACGCATGCTATGTAAGAAAACAGTTCCAAAAGTAACTTTGAAAACAGTTCAAAAGTAAATAATGCAAGAAACGGTTCATAAATAATTTTAGAAATAGTTTGAGGTCACTCACCTCAATGGTTCAGCAATCATCCATCATACACTCAATGCAATCAAGTCCTTTCAAAGTTCGGACAGCACTTCCCCTGAATTTGCTTACTTTTCCAGCCATCATGGCTTCATTATTTCCTCATTCCATCCCAAAGGTACACACACAACAACAAGTTCATCCAACAGCCATTCCGCAAGCTCCAAGTAGTACCAGTCAAGCTAGGGAAAAGTCCGGAAATGAAAGTTAAACGCAAAACCAGAAAAACAGTTTTGACGTCATTTTGCGGTAATAGCACAAAATTCTCTACGCTTATCGGATGAGGGTGTAAAACCCACCATCTCGAAGCTAAAATACAGGGCTACAACAATGTAGAAGGCCACTCAGTCCAAATCCTAGCACAACTAGGTCAAACATGCAGAATACCAAACCAGAACCGAGATTGCAGGTTTACAAATCACACAATGCTATAATTAGTCCAACTCAGTCTATACAGGTCCAAATGCATTGATTCCAAAGGAATATGATAGCTAAGACATCAAGCTACATTTCATCAGAAGACACCAACATCCAAATCCAAACCAATTCCAGGCAAAACAGACGATTACAAGCGCAGTTCGCACATTCTGATCAACCAGAACAGCAACAGTAAAATCGACATATCTCATTCTACACTACTCCAATTTCCCTGAAATTTTACAGGTATCTCAAACACATCAATACCTACAACTTTTATGTTTTAAGCAAAGGCCAATTCGGCATCTAACCATATGATCCAAAACCGGACAGAAAAGGGGGTTATGAAACCCTAACTTTTCACATTTCAATCCAAACCCAAAATTGGTTGCAATTTCCTATCGTACACACCTACTAGAGTCATAACCCCTCATTACCAACCATCATAAATAACCACAACACCATGATCACATTAAACCAGAAAATTCCTCAAAAAAATAAAAACTTCACCAATTCATTCCAAACCAAGAAATAAACCACAATTCTCAACACTATAGCCACCATTAGGCACAAATTAAACATCATTAGGTGTAAGAGGAAGTGTAATCATCACTTACCCAGTAAACAAGAGAGAGGGAGTTGTAGAACACATTAGCTTCCTTAAAAAACTTCACCAAACAACTTACTAGCACCTAATGGAAGACTTTTATGGAGTAGAAACTAGTTGATGCAATTGGTTTGGAAGATTGAGCTAAATGGAAGCTTGAAAATTGGAGAAATCTTCTTCCTTCTTGAGCTTATGAGAGTCGGCCACCAAGGAGTGAAAAATGGTGATTTTTAGTCAATTTTTGAGATATTTAACTTAAGGGCAAAAAGTCAAAAAGTCCAACCAATGAGAAAGTGCCACTTGGCACTCTATTAAATGCATTTCTATCCTTTAAGTCTCTCTCACATCAATCAAATCACCTCCTCTTCTTCTCTCTTAACACCCGATAAATTTCACTCAGTATCCGGAACTTAATCTTATTGGCCGAATTTTTCCGAACTTTCGCACTAGTGGGTCCCACGTCCGATATATATATCCTTAATTTCTCAAAAACTAACCGATACTAGAAAATCATTTTAAAACTATTTTTGCTCATAAACTTTATCTGGGGAATTTTTCTAATAAAGAAAATATAGAAAAGGCGGGCGTTTAAAAAAAAATAAACCCTAGAAAATTAGAAAATTTCCGGGTTCTCAAACTCATTTTTTTTTCGGGGCGTCACAATCTCCCTTCCTTAAAAGAATGTCGTCCTCGACATTCCCTCTTGTACCAATCAAGTCAAGACATCCCGCAAAAATCACTAAAAACCAAACCCACAGTCCGGCATCCTAAACTTCAAGCCTAGGATACACTACAGAGATCTGAAGCCTAAGCTCTGATACCAATTGTCACGACCCCACCTCCCCCTAAGGCGAACCAGAGGGTTCGGCGGGCCGCCTGCCCAGCTCTCGCCGGGACTCAGTCGTTCACTAAAGTCCTCAATTGAATTTCAAGATATATATATCAAATATACATCAAAGGTTCCCAAACTTTACATATCAAAAGCGAAGCGTCCACGCTTCCACTGCGCCACTCTGATCCTTGATCACAATTATTATACAGGAGGAAGTCCAAATCTTGACTATTACACATCCAAACAATTCTAAACGTTCAATACAATCCAATATGAATGATTACACAAAAGGAAATCCAAGTTCAATCCATACATGAGATAATCCATGAATAAACACTACAAGCCACTCCTTCGCCTTGAGCCCTGTGGAGGGGAATAAAAATTTTGGGGTGAGCTAGAAGCTCAGCGAGTAACCAGTAAAATCAGTTATCAAATTCAGTTTCACAATCGTTCATTTCAATGATGTCATTTCAATATGGAGTATCAATAATTCACGAACATTTACAATGGAAAGCGATAGTAACATTCATGAAAAGGATACGTTCGTTCTCCTGTCATTTCATTGCATTTGGTTTCATTCGTGCATTCATTCACCCGTCCCTGGCTTTTGGCCAGGCTCCACCAACCTACAAGGTAATACTCGAGTATACCGAAACGTTCACCCAAGTTCCTAGTCGCCCGACCGAGTCCGTTTCTGGCTCGAGACGACCGGTAACAAGGGGCAATGGCCAGTTCAGCCCAAAAGGCTTACATTCATGCGCAAGTAGCATTCAATCATTAATCATTGAAAATTTCATATTTATTTAGGTCGAGTGCGATAAAGTACACACTCGCCTAGAAAACTCGTTTTAACAATCATTGAAAGCAAAATCAATAATAACAAGACACTGATATGCAAGCACGCATGCTATGTAAGAAAACAGTTCCAAAAGTAACTTTGAAAACAGTTCAAAAGTAAATAATGCAAGAAACGGTTCATAAATAATTTTAGAAATAGTTTGAGGTCACTCACCTCAATGGTTCAGCAATCATCCATCATACACTCAATGCAATCAAGTCCTTTCAAAGTTCGGACAGCACTTCCCCTGAATTTGCTTACTTTTCCAGCCATCATGGCTTCATTATTTCCTCATTCCATCCCAAAGGTACACACACAACAACAAGTTCATCCAACAGCCATTCCGCAAGCTCCAAGTAGTACCAGTCAAGCTAGGGAAAAGTCCGGAAATGAAAGTTAAACGCAAAACCAGAAAAACAGTTTTGACGTCATTTTGCGGTAATGGCACAAAATTCTCTACGCTTATCGGATGAGGGTGTAAAACCCACCATCTCGAAGCTAAAATACAGGGCTACAACAATGTAGAAGGCCACTCAGTCCAAATCCTAGCACAACTAGGTCAAACATGCAGAATACCAAACCAGAACCGAGATTGCAGGTTTACAAATCACACAATGCTATAATTAGTCCAACTCAGTCTATACAGGTCCAAATGCATTGATTCCAAAGGAATATGATAGCTAAGACATCAAGCTACATTTCATCAGAAGACACCAACATCCAAATCCAAACCAATTCCAGGCAAAACAGACGATTACAAGCGCAGTTCGCACATTCTGATCAACCAGAACAGTAACAGTAAAATCGACATATCTCATTCTACACTACTCCAATTTCCCTGAACTTTTACAGGCATCTCAAACACATCAATACCTACAACTTTTATGTTTTAAGCAAAGGCCAATTCGGCATCTAACCATATGATCCAAAACCGGACAGAAAAGGGGGTTATGAAACCCTAACTTTTCACATTTCAATCCAAACCCAAAATTGGTTGCAATTTCCTATCGTACACACCTACTAGAGTCATAACCCCTCATTACCAACCATCATAAATAACCACAACACCATGATCACATTAAACCAGAAAATTCCTCAAAAAAATAAAAACTTCACCAATTCATTCCAAACCAAGAAATAAACCACAATTCTCAACACTATAGCCACCATTAGGCACAAATTAAACATCATTAGGTGTAAGAGGAAGTGTAATCATCACTTACCCAGTAAACAAGAGAGAGGGAGTTGTAGAACACATTAGCTTCCTTAAAAAACTTCACCAAACAACTTACTAGCACCTAATGGAAGACTTTTATGGAGTAGAAACTAGTTGATGCAATTGGTTTGGAAGATTGAGCTAAATGGAAGCTTGAAAATTGGAGAAATCTTCTTCCTTCTTGAGCTTATGAGAGTCGGCCACCAAGGAGTGAAAAATGGTGATTTTTAGTCAATTTTTGAGATATTTAACTTAAGGGCAAAAAGTCAAAAAGTCCAACCAATGAGAAAGTGCCACTTGGCACTCTATTAAATGCATTTCTATCCTTTAAGTCTCTCTCACATCAATCAAATCACCTCCTCTTCTTCTCTCTTAACACCCGATAAATTTCACTCAGTATCCGGAACTTAATCTTATTGGCCGAATTTTTCCGAACTTTCGCACTAGTGGGTCCCACGTCCGATATATATATCCTTAATTTCTCAAAAACTAACCGATACTAGAAAATCATTTTAAAACTATTTTTGCTCATAAACTTTATCTGGGGAATTTTTCTAATAAAGAAAATATAGAAAAGGCGGGCGTTTAAAACAAATAAACCCTAGAAAATTAGAAAATTTCCGGGTTCTCAAACTCATTTTTTTTTCGGGGCGTCACAATCTCCCTTCCTTAAAAGAATATCGTCCTCGACATTCCCTCTTGTACCAATCAAGTCAAGACATCCCGCAAAAATCACTAAAAACCAAACCCACAGTCCGGCATCCTAAACTTCAAGCCTAGGATACACTACAGAGATCTGAAGCCTAAGCTCTGATACCAATTGTCACGACCCCACCTCCCCCTAAGGCGAACCAGAGGGTTCGGCGGGCCGCCTGCCCAGCTCTCGCCGGGACTCAGTCGTTCACTAAAGTCCTCAATTGAATTTCAAGATATATATATCAAATATACATCAAAGGTTCCCAAACTTTACATATCAAAAGCGAAGCGTCCACGCTTCCACTGCGCCACTCTGATCCTTGATCACAATTATTATACAGGAGGAAGTCCAAATCTTGACTATTACACATCCAAACAATTCTAAACGTTCAATACAATTCCAATATGAATGATTACACAAAAGGAAATCCAAGTTCAATCCATACATGAGATAATCCATGAATAAACACTACAAGCCACTCCTTCGCCTTGAGCCCTGTGGAGGGGAATAAAACATTTTGGGGTGAGCTAGAAGCTCAGCGAGTAACCAGTAAAATCAGTTATCAAATCAGTTTCACAATCGTTCATTTCAATGATGTCATTTCAATATGGAGTATCAATAATTCACGAAACATTTACAATGGAAAGCGATGTAACATTCATGAAAAGGATACGTTCGTTCTCCTGTCATTTCATTGCATTTGGTTTCATTCGTGCATTCATTCACCCCGTCCCTGGCTTTTGGCCAGGCTCCACCAACCTACAAGGTAATACTCGAGTATACCGAAACGTTCACCCAAGTTCCTAGTCGCCCGACCGAGTCCGCTTCTGGCTCGAGACGACCGGTAACAAGGGGCAATGGCCAGTTCAGCCCAAAAGGCTTACATTCATGCGCAAGTAGCATTCAATCATTAATCATTGAAAATTTCATATTTATTTAGGTCGAGTGCGATAAAGTACACACTCGCCTAGAAAACTCATTTTAACAATCATTGAAAGCAAAATCAATAATAACAAGACACTGATATGCAAGCACGCATGCTATGTAAGAAAACAGTTCCAAAAGTAACTTTGAAAACAGTTCAAAAGTAAATAATGCAAGAAACGGTTCATAAATAATTTTAGAAATAGTTTGAGGTCACTCACCTCAATGGTTCAGCAATCATCCATCATACACTCAATGCAATCAAGTCCTTTCAAAGTTCGGACAGCACTTCCCCTGAATTTGCTTACTTTTCCAGCCATCATGGCTTCATTATTTCCTCATTCCATCCCAAAGGTACACACACAACAACAAGTTCATCCAACAGCCATTCCGTAAGCTCCAAGTAGTACCAGTCAAGCTAGGGAAAAGTCCGGAAATGAAAGTTAAACGCAAAACCAGAAAAATAGTTTTGACGTCATTTTGCGGTAATGGCACAAAATGCTCTACGCTTATCGGATGAGGGTGTAAGACCCACCATCTCAAAGCTAAAAGCCAGGGCTACAACAATTTAGAAGGTCACTCAGTCCAAATCCTAGCACAACTAGGTCAAACATGCAGAATACCAAACCAGAACCGAGATTGCAGGTTTACAAATCACACAATGCTGTAATTAGTCCAACTCAGTCTATACAGGTCCAAATGCATTGATTCCAAAGGCATATGATATCTAAGACATCAAGCTACATTTCATCAGAAGACACCAATATCCAAATCCAAACCAATTCCAGTCAAAACAGACGATTACAAGCACAGTTCGCACATTCTGATCAACCAGAACAGCAACAGTAAAATCGATATATCTCATTCTACACTACTCCAATTGCCCTGAAATTTTACAGGCATCTCAAACACATCAATACCTACAACTTTCATGTTTTAAGTAAAGGACAATTCGGCCTCTAACCATATAATCCAAAACCGGACAGAAAAGGGGGTTATGAAACCCTGACTTTTCACATTTCAATCCAAACCCAAAATTGGTTGCAATTTCCTATCATACACACCTACTAGAGTCATAACCCCTCATTACCAACCATCATAAATAACCACAACACCATGATCACATTAAACCAGAAAATTCCTCAAAAAAATAAAAACTTCACCAATTCATTCCAAACCAAGAAATAAACCACAATTCTCAACACTATAGCCACCATTAGGCACAAATTAAACATCATTAGGTGTAAGAGGAAGTGTAATCATCACTTACCCAGTAAACAAGAGAGAGGGAGTTGTAGAACACCTTAGCTTCCTTAAAAAACTTCACCAAACAACTTACTAGCACCTAATGGAAGACTTTTATGGAGTAGAAACTAGTTGATGCAATTGGTTTGGAAGATTGAGCTAAATGGAAGCTTGAAAATTGGAGAAATCTTCTTCCTTCTTGAGCTTATGAGAGTCGGCCACCAAGGAGTGAAAAATGGTGATTTTTAGTCAATTTTTGAGATATTTAACTTAAGGGTAAAAAGTCAAAAAGTCCAACCAATGAGAAAGCGCCACTTGGCACTCTATTAAATGCATTTCTATCCTTTAAGTCTCTCTCACATCAATCAAATCACCTCCTCTTCTTCTCTCTTAACACCCGATAAATTTCACTCAGTATCCGAAACTTAATCTTATTGGCCGAATTTTTCCGAGCTTTCGCACTATTGGGTCCCACGTCCGATATATATATCCTTAATTTCTCAAAAACTAACTGATACTAGAAAATCATTTTAAAACTATTTTTGCTCATAAACTTTATCTGGGGAATTTTTCTAATAAAAAAAATATAGAAAAGGCGGGCGTTTAAAAAAAATAAACCCTAGAAAATTAGAAAATTTCCGGGTTCTCAAACTCATTTTTTTTTCGGGGCGTCACACAACCACCTAAGGACTGGAGATCCCAAGTACTAGATTGGAGACAAACGAATCATGGGCACCCTCAACCTGCTACTGCAAAGCACCTCCAAACGAATGATGACACGCCAATACCAGCGCCTCCTCAGCGCCACCTCCCATTCGCTTCGTCTCTTGTGTCCACTGGCTGCACCTCATCCTCAAAGTTCTGGGCACCCTCAACCTGCTACTGCAAAGCACCAGCCCGTGGTTTCCAACGGACAGCCGGGCCTGGCGGGATAAGCGGGAAACCCACCCCCGTTCCCTAGCTACCGTACCCTTTCCCACTGTCGACGCGTTGCGGAGCTCTGGGTGTTTCACTCTGCATTCTGTTTCATCGTGACCCTACCGGAAGCAAAACCTACAATACTGGGGCAGTTTCTCAGGGTCAAGGACCTGCCAAAAACCCTCATCATCTCCAGACCAATAACCCACCCACACTCTTTTTGGCAGCGGCTTCACTAAATCTATCTCTACATACACTCTTGCGACACTCGGGCGTGCCAATGAGCTTGTTGCCGCATCCACGAATAATGGGCGCCCCAGCGGTGAGACAATATGAAAGAGACATTCTTTATTCAAAAATGTATCGGGAGTTTTAGCATGGAAAACCAAACAGGAACGAGGGACGCTTCTTTATCAACGTGAAATGAGGGAGACCATTTGAAGATGCGCATCGGATACCCCTGCACGTACCAAATCTGGCGAGCCCAAATTCTGTGGAAATCATGCTCTACATTAAGACGAAGGAGGACATCACGATGATCCAAGAGGCCCACTGTGAATGAAGCTTTTAGATCCAAAGTGTTGAAGAATTTCCTAATCTCCTCCATGGCCGGCCGCCCTCTTGAAAACTTACCTACTAGCGCCAAGTGGAAAGGGGCCGCAGCCCTGGCCAGGTCTGATGAAGAAAAAACAACAGCAGGCTCTCCCTTCTTTGCTGTCTTGTCGACCTGAACGTTCAGAGTGGGTTGCGACCCGGTGAAAAACAGCGAAGAGAAGGATTTTGCATAGAACGTGGGGAAGGAGGTTAAGGCTGCCCTTCCACCAATGACGGCTGAAGGCCACCCCTGGCCGCCATAGCGGCCCAAGGAAGACGGACGGCACGAAGACCACCCTAGGCAGCTGCAAAAACCCTAAAACGGCAAAAATTTCTCAATTAACTTTTCTTAGTCTACTATTAATCATCCTTAGTTCTCCAAGATTAATGAACTCTCGGACCGATTTTACCTCAAAAAACGTGCATTCACTATTTCTAGCTAAACGAGCTGCAGAAAAATTAAATTTGCTAACAAAACGTTTTAAAAATATAAATGAGACATTATTCCATGCAAATAGATTTAAAATGAATGAAATAAATTATTCGGAGTAAAGGGGTGAATAAATAATTAAACAAGCTAGTAAAATGAAATAAAAGTAAGAAAAATTGAAAATTCGGGTCATCACATCCTTCCCCCCTTAAAAGAATTTCGTCCTCGAAATTCATACCTTGATTCAGAAACAACTCCGGATATTTCTTCTGGATCTCCTCTTCTACTTCTCAAGTCGCTTCCTCCATTCCATGATTTCCCAATAAAATCTTCACTAGAGAGATTTGCTTGCGTCTTAACTCGTTCACTTTTCGATCTAAAATCTTTACCGACCTTTCTTCATAGGACAAATTCTCATCAATCTCTACTTCTTCCGGTCGTAACACGGGACGGGTCTGGTGTGAGGCCCCAGTCAGGTCGTAAGTTGATATTAGGGTGATTTATTATTCGGTGTGGTGAAAGTAGGGTTTTAGGGCTAAGGAGAAAACCCTAATCTTGGTTAAGATTGAAAACCCTAGTTTATGTATTATTATTCGTAGGTTCGAGCTATAATTTATATTCGGTGTTCTAGTGTGTGTTTTGGTATACGTAAGTTTAGGATTCGTTTTAGTTTACAAAGGTTTAGCAAGTTTGAAATGGTTAGCAAATTCTAGATTAGCAAACCTCTAGTGTTCCAATTTATTAGAAAGCTTAAGTGGGGTTTAAAAACCCCAATTTTGCCAAAGATATAAAAGTTGTTGTTTGATTGTTTTATTATGGAAAAAGTATGTTTAAGTATAGGTGATTAAGATAGGAAAGTGATTAGTGAAGTAATTAAGCGTGATTGTTTTAGATTAGATTAAGTTATGACCTATGGAGTTAATTGAAAGATTATCAAATGTTTGAGGGCAAGAGTAGGATAAAAGCTAGGTTGAGGTGCAAGGGTTTAAAAGGCAAATAAAGCATTTTTATGTGATTGGTTAGCCTAAAAATATCTCCTATGGTCTTTGACTATTTATTACCTTAAGAATTGTAGGCTAATCACAAGACAAAACAAAACAAAACTTGGAGAGAAAGGGAGAGGGAGAAGCCGAGAGTGAGACCAAGAGAGGGGAAAAGACTTCCTTCAAAATTCTTCCATTTCTAGCTTCCATCTTGCCTTTGGAGCTTGAGGGAACAACTTAGGAACTTGATTGTTGAAGTTTGATCATCCACCAAACCTATTTGAAGGTAAATCATCTTCTTTGAAAGTTAAATTTTGGGGTTTTTAATCTTTGAGCTATGGAAGTGATGTATTTTGTTGTGATTATGGATTTGTATGGTGGATGTGATGTGTATATTGAAGTTTCATGGTTTAATTATGTTGATGATGTTGCTGAAATTTTGATTAAGGCTAGGAATGCTTTCCTTAGTTGTTGTGATTGAGAAATTGGCTTGTAAATGGAATTTGTGATGTATTAATTGTTCTTGTATGGATAGATTTTGGTAAAATCAGATTTTGATTATGAAACCCTAGGCTTTCTTAGGTTAGTTTAGCTTGGCTAATGTTTAGTTGGTTAGGGTTTGGTTAGTTGGATGTTAGATCAAGTTCCTTAGTGCAAATGAAGTTAGGATAGGGATTATGGTTAGTGTTTGGTAATTTTGTGGTAAAATAAGGAGAGAATTTCGGACCATTAATAGACTTTTTAGACACTGGTATATGTGTGTTTCATTGGTAGGATTTTGGGTTGGAAAACTGGTATAAGAACCATAGAAACGGACCGTGCGGTTGCGGCGCGCAAAACCGGCAAAACTGGAAAATCAGGGCAATGCAGCATCTGAACTTTGGCTTCATTTTTATTGATGTTACGTATGGATTCAGAAGTTCCTCAAAACATGAAAGTTGTAGCCTCTTATGTTCTGAATATTCCTGCAAAATTTCAGGCCAAAACGATTAGTGTATCCTGAGTTATAGACAAAACACTCATGCCTGTTTTGAACATTGGGTTATGCTGCGTTTTGCATTTAGCCTCTGACCGTATTTTTTCTGTTTTGATACCGTACGATCTGGGTGTCAACTCCTTCATAAGAAACGTACATATTTTTTTTAGCTTCGAAACGGTATAAAGTACGTCAAAATCCGAGTTCCGTAGATCCCGTTATGACCAAAACAAGGTCGATCGTCAGAACTGCCTTTGAATCTGGACAGTTCTGACGGGTACTTTGGCACTCAATTTTCGTTCTGTTCTGAGTGGATTCAGGTTTTGGTCCAAACATCAAAGTTTTAGCCTTATGTCCCAGATTTCTAATGCCTTTGGAATTTCCTGATTTAGATTTGTGAGCTAGGAGTTATGGTCCAGGAAACATACCTTGTCCGTCACTCTACAGTGCGAATTTCTGGAACGATTTTCCATACTTTCGACCTATTTCTGTTCAGATCCGGACTTAGGTGTCTTCATGAAAATTGTATCCTTCCTTGTAGCTTCGAAACGGTGTCTCACCCACCTTCATCCGATATTCCTAGCCTAACTTTTGATCAAAACGGTTTGAGATGGCAGATTTGGCCGTTTCCGTTTGCCGTTTCCGCACTTGCGTGTGTCCAACTTGCCTTTTCCGCACTTCCATGTGCCAATTTTGCCGTTTTGCTTGTTTTAAGTATGTTAGTAGCCGTTTGTGATATATTGTGACACAATCTTCAATTTCAGACGTTGGTGAGCTAGGTGGAGCCGGTGGGGTCTACTAGCTACTCCTCGCGGCACGAATTTCGTACTTTTGCTCTTTTGTTCGTTGGGTAAGTATTCAGGCCGCTCTTGTGTGTTAGTTGCTTATGTGTTTCGATATGTATGAAGAGGGTACCTAGGCGAGGGTGTACTTTATCGCACTCGACCTAAACCCTAACTTGCGCACATATTTGTACATGGCTTGTGTATATGAGCAATTTTGGAACTAAAACCCTTGAGCTTGTGGCTCGGGGTGACTTTTGAATAATTTGTGAAGTTTGTGAGTTTGGGGCCCGATCTCAATACCTAGATGGACTATTCGAGCCGGTTAGGGCTTGGTCGAAGTCAGTCCAACCCGGATTGAGGTCACCAAGTTTGTGAATCCGGTTCACCGAGTATGTGGACCAAGTTTGTGACCCGAGCTTGTGAACCAAGCTCAATTTCGTTCGCTCGAGCAAGTTTGTGAGGTGTCTGGCCAGAGAGGGTGATAAGGTGTACGGTGGGAGAACAAGTGGAGTTCTACGGACCATTATTTGTGGTCGATGGAGTGTCGGCAGGAGATCATACATGGCATATGAATTGGCTTTGGAGCCACCCGTATCCTTATTATGTGATGTTATTTTTCTGCTTTTGCTTTACTCTTTCTGTGTAATTGTTAATATGTGAGATTTACGCTTTTGCCCCTGTTTACTTGCTAAGCATATAGCTTACCCCTTTTCTTTTGTTTTCCTTAGCAGGGGCCGACGCGGGGACTTTTGTCACACACACTAGTATAGTTAGATTTGCATGTAATAGTTGGACAATTAGGATGTTTGTTTTAGTTTTGGTGGTTTGTATAAGGACCCTCCGTAGGGTCTACTCTTTGGTTTTGGTTATATTCATAAGGATGTAATGGGATGATTAGAACACTTTTATATATTGTGTATATAGTGCTCTTTCGGTTTATCTCGTGTTATTGCTTTAAGTTTCGAGTCCTGGCGCGAGCTAGGCAGGCGGCCCGCCGATACCCTCGGGTTCGCCCTTGGGAGAAGTGGGGTCGTCACATCGGGATGATGTTTTTTAAGCTTTGGAGACATGGAAAACATCATGAATTCTAGACAAACTCAAAGGCAACTCCAACTTGTAAGCTACACTTCCTACGTGTTGAATAACCTTATAGGGTCCGACAAATCTCGGTTGTAACTTCTTCCCTTTTCCCACCATTAGACTTGCTTTCAAGAGAGTAATAATTTTAAGAAATACTTTATCTCCAACCTCAAACTCCAAATCTTTTCTCCGATTATCTGCATAGCTCTTTTGCCGATTTTGAGCCGTTCGGATTCTCTGACATATTAATTTCACCTTCTCATAAGCCTCTTCAACCCAAGGTACAGCAGTCGGTTCCAAAATCTTCTTTTCTCCAATTTCGTCCCAATGAATCGGAGATCGACACTTTCGACCATAAAGAGCTTCGTAAGGAGCCATTTGTATAGAAGAATGAAAACTATTGTTATAAGCAAATTCCACCAACGTAAAATACTGACTCCAATTCTCTCCAAAATCCACAATACATGACCTCAACATATCCTCTAGGGTTTGGATTGTCCTTTCCGACTGTCCATCAGTTTGCGGGTGCTAAGTGGTACTAAAATTCAGCTTAATCCCTAGACTCTCTTGCATATTTTGCCAAAATCGAGACACAAACCAAGGGTCTCGATCTGAGACTATATTCACTGGTATCCCATACAATCTTATAATCTCGTCCAAATACAACTTAGCCAACTTTTCCAAGGAGTATTTCATGCTAATCGGCAAAAAGTGAGCAGATTTGATCAATCGATCCACTATTACCCAAATAGCATCATGTCCTCTCTAAGTCCTTCGTAGCCCTGATACAAAATCCATTGTGATATTTTTCCACTTCCACTCAAGTATCTCCAACGGCTGTAATAAGCCAGACAGTTTCTGATGTTGGGTCTTAACCTGCTGGCAAGTGAGACAAGCTCGAACAAATTGAGCAATTTCTCTTTTCATATTCTCCCACCAATAAAGGTTATTCAAATCTTGATACATCTTATTACCTCCAAGGTGCACCGTATACTTAGAACAATGAGTTTTGTTCAAAATTTCCTTCTTCAAACCTTCATTCTTGGGTACCACTAGGGGATTTCTAAATTTTAACACTCCATCGGTCCCCAAATTGAAATCAAACTTTTTCCCTTTTTGAACTTTTTCAACCCATTTTTGCATTTCAGGGTCTCCTTTTTGAACTTCTTTGATTCGATCTAACAGAGTTGATTTCATAGTAATATTCCCGAAGATTACTCTCTTTTGCTCAAGGCGCGGATTCCAAACACTAACTTCTTCTAGCATGTGTCATTCTCTCACCATTAAACTGGTCACTTGCACTTTACGACTTAGGGCATCCGCTACTACATTAGCTTTTCCGGGGTGGTAGTTTAGCGAACAGTTATAATCCTCCAAAAATTTCACCTATCTACGTTGCCTCAAATTCAACTCTTTCTGGGAGAACAAATACTTAAGACTCTTATGATCCGTGAAAACGTCGAAAGTCACTCCATATAAATAATGTCTCCACTTTTTCAAGACAAACACTACTGCCACTAACTCCAAGTCATGGGTCGGATAATTCTGCTCATGAGATTTCAACTTACGAGAGGCATACGCAATTACCTTTCCATTTTGCATCAATACACATCTCAAACCATCATTTGAAGCATTTGTATAAACCACAAAACCATCTCCTCCGCTCGGTAATGCTAACACAGGTGCCTCGGTTAAGCATTTTTTCAACTCTTGAAATCCTTTCTCACATTTAGAATCCCATATGTACTTGCCATACTTCTTAGTCAATTCGGTTAAGGGTTTGGCAGTCTTAGAAAAGATCTTGATAAACCGACGGTAATATCTGGCTAACCCTAAGAAACTATGAATTTTGCTAGGATTTTCTGGTCGTTTCCACTTAGAAACAGCTTCTATCATAGTCGGGTCCACAGTAATCCTTTCCTTGGAGATTATATGACCTAAAAAGGCTACTTCTTCCAACCAAAACTCACATTTATTGAACTTAGCAAAAAGCTTGTGCTCTCTTAGGGTTTGCAAAACTGTTCTCAAGTGCCGTTCATGATCTTCTCGGGACTTAGAGCACACTAATATGTCATCGATGAATACCACCACAAATTGATCCAAGTACGGCTTAAAAACCCGATGCATCAAGTCCATGAATGCTACGGGCGCATTAGTTAATCCAAATGGCATAACTGCAAATTCAAAGTGCTCATATCTTGAATTGAAAGCGGTCTTAGGTACATCAGCTTCTAGAATCCTCAATTGATAATATCCTTGCCTCAAATCTAACTTGAAAATACCGCTGCCCCTTGCAACTGATCAAATAGTTCATCTATGTGAGGCAGAGGGTATTTGTTCTTAATGGTCACATCATTCAAATCTCGATAGTCTATGCATAGTTTCAAACTCCCATCTTTCTTCTTAACGAAGAATACTGGAACTCCCCATGGTGAATCACTTTCTCTGATAAAGTCTCTTCCTAATATGTAATCGCAATTTCAATTCTTTTAATTCAGTTGCAGCCATCCTGTAAGGTGTCTTAGAGATAGGGGCCATCCCTGGAGCCACATCAATCTTAAACACTATTTCCCTCTCCGGAGGTAACGTCTCTAATTCCTTCGAAAAGACGTCGGGAAACTCCTTTACTACTGTCACATTTTCCAATTTCACCTTATCCCCAGGTGTATTGATAAGAAAGCCTAGATATCCTTTGGCTCCACTACTCAATAATTTCCTAACTCGAATCCCTGAGAATAAAGCAGACGATGCTAGTCTACCTCTCACATCTAATTTCAAAGTTGTTTCATCAGGAATGTGCAACTCTACTAGCTTCATCTTCCAATCCAACTGAGCATGGTACCGAGCTAACCAATCCATCCCAAGTATCACATCATACCCCTTAATTGCTAAACTCATTAAATCCGCCAATAGTTTCTCTCACCTACCCAAATTTCACAATTCCTATAAATTTTATTAACAATCAGGCATTGGTTCCTCGTAGGAGTCTTAACTTCCAAATCAAAAGGCAATAAATCACACTTTACATCTATACCCTTCATAAAGTTAGGATCTACGAAAGAATGGGTTGCCCCGACATCAATTACAACTCTAGCTAAGCGATGAAAAATAGGGATCGTACCTTCCACCACTTGTTTATCGCACTTGCCCTGATATGATATCTACTTGTTTATTGTTGCAATTAACTTGATATACTTGTACTTGATTTGTAAGTGTGGAGCGGCAGCATGTACCACACTCTATTCGAGTGGGAGGTGCCTCTCATTCCTGTCTCCATACTTTTATTTTAATTCAGTCGATTGGAGTGTTACCTCGTCGACTTTTTGGGGACCCCAAACCCCATTGGCTAGTTAATCGAGTCGAGCCGGCAAGGGCTTGGTCGATTGGGTAACGAGCCATGGGTCTTTCATTTTGTCGAGTGGAGTGATATCTCCTCGACTAATAGGTATACTCAAGTATTACCACCCGTGTTTATTGAGGATTTTGGGCCCAGTAGGGGGTGTGAATGGTGGACGGAGAGTAGTGTAAGTGGTGCTCTATTGGATTGGTTACATACTTGAAGGTTGACGGAGTGTCAACTATTACTTGATCAAGCTCTGGTGATGCAATGGGAATTTGGCTCCTGAGAGCCATCCGTATCCTTATACTTTGGAGTGATTATTGTTTATTGGATTATTGTTTCTTTTGAAAACTTTTACACTCGCTCACTTTGAGATTCGCTACTTGAAGTATTATCGCTCACTTTTATGAACTATTCATGCTCATTACTTTGCCACGTGATACTTGCACTTTTAAATAAGGGTTAACTTGCTATTTGGAACCTCACTGGGCTTTTAGCTCATTCCACTCCATTTATTTTCCTTACAGGGGGTACGAGCGAGGCGTGAGATATGTAAAGACTAGCGTAGCCTAGTTGTTTTGACTTTTGACTTGTACTCGCTATCACTCGATTAGGATGATTGTACTTGGATTTTTGTGGTATATTTACACCTTAATCATGCCTAAGAAACTGGGTTAGAGATTGGTTAAGCTCATGTGTGAATTGGAATGAAATTTGAGCAAGTAAAGTAGTGGTTTAGTCTATATAGTGGACTGGTTTGGTTTTCTTGATGGCTAGGCTGCTATGGTCATTCTTATTCATGTTGATGTATTATTTTGAACTCCAATGGTCCTAGGTGATGTGACCCCTGTATATGAACATTTGAGGACTGATTTGGCTGAATTTGGACCAAAACAAATGAAGATAGCACCAAGAACTAATGTAGTTTTGCTTGAGGTTAGGGCTGATCCAGGGTTGGAAAAACAGCCGAATTGTCCGAGCTACTGGTACTGCTAGGAGATGAAATAGAGTGTATAATTGATACCATTGGAAAACCCTTTGAGTCTAGTTTCCAACGCCACTGACGGAACCTAATTCCGACCTTCCTACAGTTAGATATAGCCGTTTTACCGAGACTGCACGGGCGCGACTGTTTTACCCGCGAAGAACATTTTAAGTTTGAATGAAACTTTTCTTTTGCCCAACTTTCATGCACTTATTGAACTTGTTTTCTCATGAACCTTTACTGCATTTTGGGCCTAATTTGCATGATGAATTGAGTGACTTTAACCACTCATTTGGTCACTTAATGAGCCTACAATTGAGTGGGAAATGAACCTAATTTGTTAACGATTTCACTCGTTGCCCTAGGATTGGGAAACGAAGGTGGTCGTAATTGAGATACTTGACGTTTGACTACTGCATTGCTTGACAGGTGAGTGTTCCACTACCTGCTACCTGTTATGTGGAATATCTGAATACTTGAAATACTTGATTTGCGACTGTTTGCGCCAAACACTATTTTGATAAAAATGGAGGCGAGGGTGTACTTTATCACACTCGTTCTCTGGCCTGTGTAATTGGTTTACTGTATGAACTTGAATTAGTTGATCCTGTATGCGGACTTGCATATTTATGTGCATGTGAATTGAGGTCCTCTGGTGAGATATAGCCGTTGTGCTAGCCTGTTGTGTTGTCCAGCACCGCCGGGACGAAATCTTGAAATGAGGCCCTCTGGTGAGGTATAGCCGTTGTGCTAGCCTGTTGTGTTGTCCAGCACCGCTAGAGATGAAATCTTGAAATGAGGCCTCTGGTAAGGTATAGCCACTGTGCTAGCCTGTTGTGTTGTCCAGCGCCGCCAGAGACGAAATTCCCGACTTGGGGCTCAGTTATATCCTAAAATTCTGGTATACTCGAGTATTACCATTCCTGTTCCTGTTTGATTTTCGGGCCTGGTAGGGGGTTGACTGGTGGACAGAGATCGGTGAAAGTGGTGTTCTACGGATTTTATATTCTGTGTACCCGAGTGTTGACGGAGAGTCAACGAAGGCATTTATGATCAAACTCAAGTGGATCTTTGGCTTTTGAAAGCCACCCGTATCCTTGAATTGAACTGTGTTTAAACTATTATTCACCTGTATGATGTTTATTTGATCATTTTGTGCCCTTATTTGGCAATGTTATTACTTGTTTTACTTGGAACCTCACTGGGGTTTAGCTCACCCCACTCCCTTTGTTTTCCTTAACAGATCGGGGATGGACTAACGGTCAAGAGCTTTCTTAGCTTTATTTTGCTTGGACTTGTAACCCTTTTGTTAAGATGACTTTACTTTTGACTCTTGTAAGTTTGGATTCATAAGTTCGTTTTATGTTATGTAATTGTAGTATGGAGTGGTAAGTGTGACTTTTAGTTTGACATTTTAAGTTTGGAAAGTTGGTTTGACGATTTTGTGCCATTTTGGTTTGTACGCTTAAATTTGAAGTTATTTCACTAGTTATTTTTTGGTTATTAGTTCTTTGATTGACCGAACCTCGGCGAGAGCTGGGCAGGCAGTCCGCTGATACCCTATGGTTCCCCCTAGGGAGAGGTGGGGCTGTCACAGTTGACCATTATTGAAAAGTACAAATATCACGTAGCAAAATAGCGAGCATAACAAGTTCATGAAAGTGAGCAATAACACTTCAAATAGCAAATGTCAAAATGAGCGAGTGAAAACTCTTTTTGTTTTCCAAACAATAACACTTCGAATTACAATCAATGTATAAGGATACAGATGGCACTCAGGATCCAAATTTCCATTTCTTCACCAGAGTTTGATCAAGTATTAGTTGACACTCCGTCAACTTTCAAGTAAAGTAACCAGTCCAGTAGTACACCACTTAACTCCAATCTCTATCCACCAACCAAACTCCTTACCGGGCCCGAACTCCACGATAAACACTGGTGGTAATACTCGAGTATACCCATTAGTCGAGGAGATAACACTCCACTCGATAACACTAGATACCCATGGTTCGTTATCTAATCGACCAAGCCCTTGCTGTGGCGGCCCTACTTCTCCCTAAGGCGAACCAGAGGGTTGGCGGGTCGCCTGCCTAGCTCTCGCCAGGACTCACGCAAGAAAACCGACTAAACCCTTGCCACATATAACTTAAACCAAAACAAAATTGTCATCATCCGAACATGCCAAACCTTTAAACGACCGGAATACTAAAGACACATTAACTTTAGAGATAACATTGCCATTGGACATCTGAACGTTCACTCTTAGTACATCTCCAACTAGCTTAACACATAACTACACATATACAATACAAACTCCAAAGTAAACTCGTAAAGGTCAAATAAATTCATACAAGCCAAAACTTAGGGTTTGCACTTTTCCAGCTTCAAGTGGCATCCCAAAACAAAAGATACATAGACCGATTCGAAACAATATTTACAAAGGCTAAAAGCAGATTTCAAATCTCTCGCAAGCCAAAGCCTGTTAAGGAAAAACAAATATCGTGTGGTGAGCTAAAGCTCAGTGGTGCCCCAAAACATGCAATCATATAACACAAATAGTAAGTAATCTTCAAGCTTAAATTCAGCAAGTAGAAAAGCATATAACAGCACAGGGTAGGATACAGGGGCTCTCAGGAGCCATTTTCCACGCACTTGATCCAAATTAATCGCAGTTGACCCTCCGTCAACTCTCACTATCTAAAGTCTATGTAGATTCATTATTTTTTCTTAACACGCTCCAACCAACTTACTCCCACCGGGCCCGCACGCCTCACTGAGCAGTTTGAAGCCTTTCCCTAATTACTTTCACTTTCTCATGAGCTTCTTCCATCCAAGGTATAACCGTTGGATCTAAAATTTTCTTTTCTCCTACTTCATCCCAATGAATCGGAGATCGGCACCTTCTCTCATACAATGCTTCATAAGGTGCCATTTGAATTGATGCATGACAGCTATTATTATAGGCAAATTCTACTAAGGCCATATACTGGCTCCATTTTCCTCCAAAATCCAATATACACGACCTCAGCATATCCTCCAAAGTCTGAATTGTCCTTTCCGACTGCCCGTCTGTTTGGGGATGATAAGCTGTACTAAACTTCAACTTGGTCCCCAATGACTCTTGAAATTTCTGCCAGAAACGTGAAACAAACCTTGGATCTCGGTCCGACACAATGCTTATAGGAATACCATGCAATCTCATGATCTCTTCTGTGTACAACTTGGCCATGTTTTCCAAAGAAAAGCTCATACTCACCGGTAGAAAATGTGCGGACTTGGTAAGCCTGTCAACTATCACCCAAACCGCATCAAATCCCTTTTGACTTCGAGGCAACCCCGCTACAAAATCCAGGGTTATGTGTTCCCACTTCCATTCGGGAATTTCTAGTGGCTGCAATAAACCAGAAGGTTTCTGATGTTCAGCTTTTACTTGCTGGCATATCAGACATTTTCGTACAAACTTTGCCACGTCCTTTTTCAAACTGTTCCACCAATATAATTCCTTTACATCGTGATACATTTTGTTCACTCCTGGGTGTATAGTACACCTTGATCGATGTGATTCTTTTAGAATCTCTCTCCTTAACCCTTCATCAACTGGAACCACAATCCGATCTCGAAACCTTAACACTCCTTCAGACCCTAGTTTAAAATCCAGGTTTTCTCCGTTTTGCACTTTCTCCAACCTTTTCTGGATCGTGGGGTCCATTTTCTGTGCCTCTTTAATACAATCCATCAATGGTGATTTCAACGTCAGGTTCCCAAATAAAATCTTCAATCTCTCCAAGCGAGGGTTCCAACTACTAACCTCTTCTAACATGTCCCATTCTTTTACCATTAACCCCGCTACTTGAGCCTTTCTACTTAAAGCGTCTGCTACCACGTTGGCTTTTCCTGGGTGGTAGTTTATTGAACAATCATAATCCTCCAAAAATTCCACCTATCGCCTTTGTCTCAAATTTAATTCCTTTTGAGAAAACAAGTATTTGAGGCTCTTGTGGTCCGTATAAACCTCAAAGGTCACACCGTATAAGTAATGTCTCCATTTCTTTAGGGCAAAGACCACTGTGGCCAGTTCTAGATCATGCGTTGGGTAATTTTGCTCGTGGGACTTCAATTTTCTAGAGGCATAGGCAACTACCTTACCCTTTTGCATTAGTACGCATCCTAGTCCTTCTCTAGAGGCATCAGAGTATACGACATAACCTTCTACTCCGTCAGGCAATGCCAACACAGGAGTTGATGTTAAGCGTCTCTTTAACTCCTGAAAACTTGATTGGCACTTTAGAGTCCAAATGAACTTATTATTTTTCTTTGTCAGCTCTGTCATAGGTCCAGCAATCCTTGAAAAGTCCTTGATAAATCGCCTATAGTAACCTGCCAAACCCAAGAAACTTCTAACCTCTGTTGGAGTTTCTGGCTGCTTTCACATCATAACGGCCTCAACTTTTGCCGGATCCACGGCAATTCCCTCTTTAGAAACTTTATGCCCTAGAAAAGAAATTTCATCCAACCAAAACTCATACTTGCTAAATTTAGCATACAATTTATGCTCTCTTAAGGTCTGCAGAACTATCTCCAATTGTTTAGCATGTTCCGCTTGTGTCCTAGAATATACTAGGATATCATCAATAAAGACTACTACGAACTGATCCAAGTACTTTTTAAAAACTCTCTGCATTAAGTCCATGAAGACAGCTGGTGCATTGGTTAACCCAAATGGCATGACTGCGAACTCAAAATGTCCATATCTTGTATTAAAAGCAGTCTTAGGTATGTCTTCCTCCTTAATTTTCAACTGATAATATCCTTGCCTCAAGTCCAGTTTGGAGAAAACTACTGATCCTTGCAGCTGATCAAATAAGCTGTCAATCAATGGTAGAGGGTATTTATTTTTAATTATACCCTCATTTAATCCTCGATAATCAATACACAACCTCAAACTTCCATCCTTTTTCTTAACAAATAGAACAGGTGCTCCCCATGGTGAATCACTTTCTCTAACAAAACCTCTCTCCAATAAATCCTGTAATTGAATTTTCAATTCTTTTAGCTCTGCAGGAGCCATTCGGTATGGAGTCTTAGAAATCGGGGCCATTCCCGGCACTAGTTCAATCTTAAACTCCACTTCTCTCTCCGGAGGTAATGTTTTTAATTCTTCGGGAAACACATCTGGAAATTCCCTTACCACTGGTACATCCTCCAACCTTACTTGATCACTGGGAGCATTAATCAGGAAAGCTAAGAAACCTTGCGCTCCTCTAAACAACATTTTTCTTGCCCGAACTCCCGAAATCATCGCAGATGATGCTAACCTACCTTTCACATCCAATTTCAGGGTTGCTTCCCCAGGAATCCAAAATTCTACCACTTTTGCTCTACAATCAAGCTTAGCGTGGTAATGAGCTAGGAAATCCATTCCTATGATAACATCATATCCTTTTATGTCCAAACTGACTAGATCTACTAGCATCTTACGCTCTCCAACCCAGAACTCGCAGTTCTTATAGGCCAGGCTAGTAATTATACCCCTATTACCCGTAGGTGTCCTAACTTCAAGATCGAAGGGTAATTTAATAGGTTGTACATCAATTCCGGAGATAAAAATTGGATTCACAAATGGATGGGTTGTGCCAGGGTCAATTAGTACTCTAGCTAATCGGTGAAAGATTGGAAGAGTACCTTCCACAACCTCCGAGGAATCAGGTACAGGTTGATCATCTATAGCGTACACCCTGGCAGGAACTTTCGGCCTATTTCCTCCAGAAGTGGCTTGTCCAGCACTTGGGGTACCACCTTCTTGTATTTTCGGACAACCGGCAATCTGGTGTTCACTGCTTCCGCACCTCAAGCACTTCCCTTCTTTCCTCCAGCATCCGTCCTCAGTATGGCCAGCCCTCCTGCAATATCCACAAGTTACCTGAGGGGTGGTCACACGACCTCCTTGCGGGGCGTTCCTAGTTTGATTCCTTCCACTTGGTCCTCCTCTAGTACCGATATCTGTTCTTCCGGCACCTCTAGCCCCAGCTCCTCTTGCTAGAGCGCCTCGTGGTGCTCCAGGACTATTTACTCCACCCGTTCCTCGACCCACTTTGGCCGGTGGAGCATTTGCATAAGTCGGCTCCCGACTGCTGCTAGGGCCAAATCTTTTTTTGGCCTGGAAGGATTTTACTTGAGCTCTAGCAACTTTCACCCTCTGAGCTCTCTCAACAACATCAGCAAACGTGTCTATTCGAACAGCAGCTAATCCCTCCTGGATCTCCACATTTAGTCCCTGCACAAACCTCCTTACACGCCTTTGCTCCGTGGCTACCAATTCAGGAGCAAAACGGGACAATTTTGTGAATTGGATCTCATATTCGGCGACACTCACCGCCCCCTGCCTACACTTGATAAAATCATCCTCTCTTTTCTCTTGGATGAGAGGGGGTAGGAACTTGGCGTTGAACTCCCTTGTGAAGTTCGCCCAGGTCTTAGGAATATGATTCCTGTCCCAATTGACCCTAATTATGTTCCACCAGGAACGAGCAGCTCCCTCAAACTGGAATGCTGCGAAAGTCACTTGCCTCTCTTCCGTATAATTTAGTGCGGCAAAAATATCAGAGATCCTCTCCCACCAACCTTCAGCTACCTCAGGTTCTGGACCTCCGTAGAACTTAGGTGGTCCAAACTTCAGGAATCTCTCTAATGCCCGATCCTCAGTATCGATTGGGCCTCCTTGGTGATGCGCCACTCCGTGGGCTTGGTGCTCAGTCATGCGCTCTAACACATCAGTTATTCTATTGATTGCGGTGGCCACTGGATCTCCGGCCACGTTTCCCTGACCATGGTCTTGGTTGACCTCAGGTTCCCTATCACCACTACCCTCGGGGTGTTGTCTAGTTGATCTCCCACGTTCTCTACCTCTAACTCGCCGATCCATAGCCTAGTTATGCCTATATGTAAATAGAGCAATTAATCGAAGCTATTGTTATTTATTTACTTATTATCACTATTATTATTATATATATTTTTCTTTTGTAAGTAAAATCAACACGAATATTAAGGAGAGGAAAATAAAACACTTAACACATATATTCACACACCAAAGTTCATACAAATAGCAGGTTAGGGTGCCTTCCAAAAGTATGGCACACAAGATTAGCAAATATATACAAACAATCCCTTAAACCAAAAATAGGGATATAGTGCCTCTAAAGTAGGCCATCTTGTGACGACCCCACTTCTCCCAAGGGCGAAACCAAGGGTATCGGCGGGCCGCCTGCCTAGCTTGCGCCAAGACTCAAAACCTAAAGTAATAAAACTAGGTAAATCGAAAGAGCACTATATACAATATATACAAACTCCAAAAGTGTTCTAATTACATTCTTCAAAAGTACCTGCTCATACTATTACATGCTTATAATTATAACCAAAACCAAAGAGTAGACCCTAAGGAGGGTCCTTATACAAACCACCACAACAAAAACAAACATACTAATTGTCCAACTATTACAAGCAAACCCAACTATACTAGTGTATGTGTCAAAAGTCCCCGCGTCGGCCCCTGCTAAGGAAAACAAAAGGAAAGGGGTAAGCTATATGCTTAGTAAGTAAACAGGGGCAAAAGCGTAAATTTCACGTAACAACAGTTACACAGTAAGAGTAAAGCAAAAGCAGAAAAATAACATCACACAATAAGGATACGGGTGGCTCCAAAGCCAATTCATGTGCCATGTATGATCTCCTGCCGACACTCCGTCGACCACAAATAATGGTCCGTAGAACTCCACTTGTTTTCCCACCGTACACCTTATCACCCTCTCTGGCCAGACACCTCACAAACTTGCTCGAGCGAACGAAATTGAGCTTGGTTCACAAGCTCGGGTCACAAACTTGGTCCACATACCCGGTGAACCGGATTCACAAACTTGGTGACCTCAAACCAGGTTGGACTGACTTCGACCAAGTCCTAACCGGCTCGAATAGTCCATCTAGGTCATGAGATCGGGCCCCAAACTCACAAACTTCACAAAATTTACTCAAAAGTCACCCCGAGCCACAAGCTCAAGGGGTTTAGTTCCAAAATGATTCATAGACATATGCCATGTACAACTATGTGCGTAAATTAGGGTTTAGGTCGAGTGCGATAAAGTACACCCTCGCCTAGGTACCCTTTTCATATATATCGAAACACATAAGCAACTAACACATAAGAGCGGCCTGAATACTTACTCAACGAACAAAAGAACAAAAGTTCGAAATTCGTGCCGCGAGGAGTAGCTAGTAGGCCCCACCGGCTCCACCTAGCTCACCACCGTCTGAAAAAGAAGATTGCGTCACATAATATCATAAACGGCTACTAATATGCCTAAAACAAGCAAAACGGCAAAATCGGCACATACGAGTGCGGAAACGGCATACGGAAACGGGAATGGCGGCCTAGCCATTTTGCCGTCAAAACTGTTTTGAGCCTAAGCGAAGGTACGAGTGTCGGATCAACGTACATGAGGTACCATTACGAAGCTAAGAGGAAGGGTTACAGTTTTAATGAAGACACCTCAATCCGGATCTAAACGGAAATAGGTCGAAAGTACAGAAAATGGTTCCAGGAATTCGCACTCTAGAGTAACGAACAGGGTATGTTTGCTGGATCATAACTCCCAGTTCACAAATCCAAATCAGGAAATTCCAAAGGCATTAGAAAGCTGAGACATAAGGCTAAAACTTAGATGTTTTGGCCAAGACCTGAATCCACTCAGAATAGAACGAAATTTGAGTGTCAAAGTACCCGTCAGAACTGTCCAGATTCAAGGCAGTTCTGACGATCGATCTTGTTTTGGTCATAACAGGAGCTACGGAACTCGGATTTTGACGCACTTTATACCGTTTCGAAGCTAAAACCAAGATATACATTTATTATGAAGGAGTTGACACCCAGATCGTACGGGATCTAAACAGAAAAAAGCACGGTCAGAGGCTGACTTCAAAACGCAGCACAAACTAATGTCTAAGACAGGCCTGAGTGTTCTGTCTATAACTCAGGATACACTAATCCGTTTGACCTGAAATTTTACAGAAATATTCAGGACTTAAGGGGTTACAATGTTGAAGAAGGACACTCAGTCTAGTTTCGAGTGTAACTAGGTCCAAAATGCAAGATACTACACCAGAATCGCAAAAACAGGTTCACAAACCGTATTCTGGGTCAAACATCATTAGTCAGGCTACCTAAGTCCAAATCAAGTGGTTCCAAAGCCATAAGAAAGCTAAGATTCAGGGTTACATTTCATGAGAAGACCTCAACAACCAATTCTGAAGCATTCCAAACCAAAATAACCAATTACAATCGCAGTTCTCAGGTTCGGGTAGAAACTGGACAGCAAGGGTAATTCCATCTTTTCACGAGATACGCTACTCCGATTGACCTGAAATTTTGTAGGCACCTCTAAAATGTCATTCCCTACAACTTTCATGTTTTAAGACAAGGCCAATTCAGCCTCTAACTAGGAGCTATAAATTCGGGCAGAATGTATTCATCATAACCCTAACTTTCCAAAATTTCTTCCAAAACAGAAATTGGTTGCAATTAACCACTTTTCCCACCTCCTAGAGTCATTATATACCATTTCCAATCATCATATATGGACACACAATCATGCTCATATTAAAACAGAAAAATCCCCAAAAATAATAAAACTTCATCACTTCAACCACAAATCAAGAAATAATCCATAAACTTGCATCTCATACTACCACTAATCATGATTTAAGCATCAATTAAGGGAGGAGGGTGGTTCTTCACAACTTACCTTAGAAACAAGAGAGAGGGAGCAACAAGTCCTCTTAGCTTTCCAAACAAATCCACCAAACAACTCACAAACACTAATTGAAGAGGTTTTATGGAGTAATTGCAAGATTAAATGGTTGGATTGTTGAACTTGAGCAAGATGAGAGCAAGAATCTTGGAGAGTTTTTCTTCCTTTCCTCCTTAGAGAGAGTCGGCCACTCAAGCTTGGAGATGAAGTGTTTTTGGTGAATTTTTTTGTTTATTTAGTAACATGGTAAAAGAATGACTAGTAGTCAAAAAATAAAATCAATCCTATGGTGACACTTGTCACCTCATTTAATCCATGCCTAACTTTCTTTTGTCTTTCTCACACCTAAGCACTTGGTACCTCTAAATATCTCATAACACCCGGTAAATTAAACCCAGTATCCAAAATTTAACCTAACTGGACGAATTTTTCCGAACTTTCCACACTAGCGGGTCCCACGTCCGATATTTATTCTTAATTTTTCAAAAACTAACTAATACTAGAAAAATCATCTAAAAACTATATTTACGCATAAAAATTATCTGGGGAAATTTCTAATAAAGAAAATGTGGAAAAGGCGGGCGATTAATAAAAATAAACCCTAGAAACGTAGAAAATTCGCGGGTTCTCGAACTCCTTCTTTCGGGGCGTCACACATCTAGCTAGCCAAAATGCTATGACCTAAACTAGTGTCACCCTAACTAACCCTAGATATGTAGATACAAACAGATCAAATCTAGTCTAACCCTCGGCAGGCTACCAGGAGCAACGTCCTCCTCAGGGTCCTCCTCCGGATCCTCCTCTGGGTCCTCCTCCGGATCCTCCTAAGCAGTATCCTGAATAATCCCCAAGACCTCGTCTATCATCATAGTAGCGTCGGCCCTAATACCCGCACTCCTATCACGTACCTCCTCAGCTACTCGAGTCAATCGAGACATCTGTCTCCCTAACTCCTCACGAGCGGCCTCTGACCTAGCCCTCTCGGCTGCTAACCTCTGCTCGAGCTCAGCTATACGATCCATCTGAGTATCAACCATGATGCTCAATTCCTCGACATCCTGGGTCAAAATATGATTAGCGTCCCTCAGCTGGCGACGCTCGTCGTCCAAAGACAGCACTAACTCATTGGGGTAAGCATACGTGACCCTACACCGGCATCGGGGAAACCTATCAGCTGGTGTATAACGTATACGAGGTCCTCCGCCTTGTGGCCTATAGGAGATAGACCTAAGAGGCTCTACATGTCCATTATCCACTCCATTACCATTAGCATGTCCGTTTCCATTTTCCATACCTGCAAAATAACCAAAATCCAAAGGTTAATACTTAAATAGCTAACTTGCTCAAGTGCCACTTAAGGTATATCTAACCAACTCACTTCTTAGCTCTTAAAAGGTTCAGGGTTTCTAACCTATCTAACATTTCTTCCAAATAATTTTTCTAACCTAGGCTATGATACCACCTGTGGCGGCCCCACTTCTCCCTAAGGCGAACCAGAGGGTTGGCGGGTCGCCTGCCTAGCTCTCGCCAGGACTCACGCAAGAAAACCGACTAAACCCTTGCCACGTATAACTTAAACCAAAACAAAATTGTCATCATCCGAACATGCCAAACCTTTAAACGACCGGAATACTAAAGACACATTAACTTCAGAGATAACATTGCCATTGGACATCTGAACGTTCACCCTTAATACATCTCCAACTAGCTTAACACATAACTACACATATACAATACAAACTCCAAAGTAAACTCGTAAAGGTCAAATAAATTCATACAAGCCAAAACTTAGGGTTTGCACTTTTCCAGCTTCAAGTGGCATCCCAAAACAAAAGATACATAGACCGATTCGAAACAATATTTACAAAGGCTAAAAGCAGATTTCAAATCTCTCGCACGCCAAAACCTGTTAAGGAAAAACAAATATCGTGTGGTGAGCTAAAGCTCAGTGGTGCCCCAAAACATGCAATCATATAACACAAATAGTAAGTAATCTTCAAGCTTAAATTCAGCAAGTAGAAAAGCATATAACAGCACAGGGTAGGATACAGGGGCTCTCAGGAGCCATTTTCCACGCACTTGATCCAAATTAATCGCAGTTGACCCTCCGTGAACTCTCACTATCTAAAGTCCATGTAGATTCATTATTTTTTCTTAACACGCTCCAACCAACTTACTCCCACCGGGTCCGCACGCCTCACGAGAGAGTTTGGTATTACTCGAGTATACCTTTTTATAAACTAGTCGAGGGATTCACCCAACGACGTCACAACAAGTGGTTACCAGGTCAGGATAAGAGGCCCTCCCACCCTAAGGTGTGGTACGTTCCCCTGCCTAGTAGATTAGTTGACGAGTCCACGCTCCAGTCAACAAATTCAAGGTTTTAGTACTTGAGATAGGATAAGAGGCCCTCCCACCCTCAGGTGTGGTACATTCCCCCTCTCAGTACTTAAATAGTGCAAGCAAGACATTCGAGAAAACATTTCAAGCAAGTCACCACTCGAAAGGACTAGTGCGATAAAGTACACACTGCCCACTTCGATGGATCAGGAAAAAAAAAACCACTTTCCAAATACCACATAACAAATCAAGAAAGCACTTTAACAAGTTAATCATAGAACAAGGACGGACACTCACCAAAAGTGAAGCTCAAAAGTCAAGCTGGGAATCGAAGTCCACGCCCTCGCTAAACCCTAGAAATCCAAGTTTTAAACTATAAGTTTTACTAAACAACCCTTGGTTTAAATACAAAAGATTATCTGGTATAAAACTAATTTATATACTCGGAATAAATCAATAAAACTCTTGCAAAGCTAGTAAAGTAATAAAATATTTCGTATGATTTCTTTAAAGATACTTTTCTTTCTAGAGGGTAACTAAAATCAATTTAATTCAAACAAGTTTTCTTGCCGAACAAGTTTTCTAAGCCTTTCTTTTCAAAATTATTAAAATCTCATGTTTTTAACAATTTTCCTCAAAACAACTAGCCAGTAATAATTTTACGAAAATTAAAGTTTAGAAGTTAATACAATTATTTCTTAAAGTTAATAAAACTAGTTCAAGCGAAGAAAAGAATTAACTAGTTAGCAAGGTTTTAAAAGTCCTGTCATTTAAATTTTAATATTAACGTGCTATTCTCAATCTCTATAACTTGATAGTAAGATAAAATAATTCCACAAAGCTTGATTTAAAAGTACTCAAATTCAACAGACCAAAATGGATTTCACGATTCCAACTCATTTGCACTTTGAATACCAAGTCACCAATATAGAAAAATCACAAACCAAACATCGATTTCACTAGGGCTTCATCAATCATTAGCCCTAGGTCTCAACGAATTCAGTTCCAAACAAATTCAACAAAGGAAGTCCAAGGTATCACAACAATTCCAAATTGCAAACCATGGACCTTCCAAGTACATTTCAGCCAACCACTTGAACAAATTCACCAAAAATTAAATTCTTGTAAAAACTATTCAAATGGCCAAGAGCTTCATCAATCATTAGCTCTTGGCATCAAACAAATATTTCTTGCAACCAATCAACTAGAAATTTAACTCAAACATGAAGAAAATCACGGTTAGCTTACTCACAAATAACTCTAGAATTTCAGATTCTTTTTCTTGTTTCGATAGTCAAGAAAAATCCAGCAATATAACAGTTTAATTATAGTGCTTTGCCCCTAATTTCCTTCAATTTTTACTTCAACTCAGCGTGCAAAAAGTGATTAACAAGCTAAGTAAATCTTAAGCATCCAATATGAAAATCTCAGCTACAAATTCGAAGAAAAACTAATCAAATGTTCAACCCTTTCTCTCGGCCGCAAATTTCAGATTCCTTTTCTTTCCCCCTTTTTTTTTCTATCCACGACTCACATCAGCTTCATGCATGATTAAAATAATTAGCTATCTAGCATTTTTGATCCAAACCAAGTGCGGACAACATCAACAACTTATCATTCAACCAGAAATTTATTCAATCCCACTCGGTTAGCTTGCATGCAAGCAGATTCAGTTTTCCTTCAATTTTCTGATTTACTCACAGCCAAATAATCTCATGCAAGGCTTAATCATCCAGTGTTTGGTTAGCTAAACACACAACCAAGTGAGAATCAAGCACTTTCCAGCAAATTTCATACCAAAATATGCATACAACTCCCAAAAAAACTCCTTCGGCTAAGCTGGAAAATTGGTTCAGCAGTCAACCAACTTCCAATAAAAATTTCCAGCCATACAACTAAATTTCCGGCCATACAATTCGCATGCAACACCAAATAATTAACTATCTATCAGTTTTTAACTAGCTAAACCCACAATTAAACTCAGATCATCACAAATTCACAGATTAAAGCTGAAATTTCTAGCTCAAGCTCTCGGCAATTCCAATTCCTTCACAACCAGATTTCTTGTAACTTAATTTTGTCATCCAACCGCACAAACCCCACATGCATGCTTACAAACAGCTTCATCAACCCATAATCAACTAGTTTAAATCCAGAAATTACCTTAGCTTAAGGCTTAGCTCACACGACAAGCAGCTGCGAAATTTTTTTTTTCTCGGCTTGCTATGGAACTCAGGTATGGCTGGGCTGAGCTCGGTTTGTGTAAGCTGTGGAGTTGGTGGTTGTGGTTGAGCTCAGCTGATGGAAGACGAAGAAGGAAATGGCAGCTCGGCAGTGGTGGAGGAGGTGAAGACAGACGGTTCGCACCCTTCCTCTTGCTCACTCTCTCTCGGTTGGTCTTAAGGTGAAGCTAGGAATTAAGCTAAGTCCTCACTTTATTTTTCTCTCGGTCGTTAATTCCAAAGAAGCTGGTCACTCACGGCTCATGGCAGAAAAGCAAATGGAATCAAGATATTGTGGTGAGTGGTAGTTGTTATAGTGGAGAAGGGAACCGGCTGGAATGGAAATGTTTGTATGTGGAGCTTGTTCTAGGACGTGCCATGGTTGCATGATGAATTTGAAATGGAGGAAGGCTATTTCGGTCTTTTAACAACTTGTTCGAACTTCCATTTAAGCTCTCATTAATAAACTAACTTCAAGATTTCACCCTAAATGAAATTTGATAGCTTACTAGTATACTAGTCTCGAAAGAAAATTAAACTATCGAGATTCACGTCCTAAGCGTAATTATAAAAAGTTTTGACTCAAAACGACTTCGTCTTAATTCTAGTTTCCCCTTAACACCTAACGCTAATAACACTTAAAATTAGCTATTGAAATTCAAAGAATTAATATTACAGAAATAACATAACCTACATCAAGAAATATTAATTTAACTTGGCAAAATTCAAATAATCCAATATTTTGCACAATTAACTTATTTGCAACTCTAAACTTATTTTTTTTTTCTTTATATACTTATCTAAGAACCAAGAATAATCAAATTTATTCAAAGTCTAAAATGTACAAGCCACAAGTATAAAGATATATAAGTATATATTTATTTACTATTATTATTTTTTTTTCAAGGTTCTCACACTTGCTGGTTCGACTCGATTAACTAGTCAGTGGGGTTTGGGTTCCCAAGAATTCGATGAGATAACATCTCCAATCGACTGAATCAAGATAAAAGTACGGAGACGGGAATGAGAGGTACCTCCCACTCGGATCGAGTGTGGTACATACTGCCGCTCAATACTTACAAGTGACGCACAAGTATATTAAGTCACTTGCAATAAAAACGAGTACACATCACATTAGGACAAGTGCGATAAAGTATACCCTTGCCCGATCATACTAATCACATATCATTCGATCACATTGGTCAAGTATTGAAAACAAGTGTTCAGTTCAATCAAGTATTTGGAAGCACTCACCAAAGGTCTAGTGCCTCTCAAAAGTCACGTTCAGGTCCAACTCCTTGGTTGGAGTCCAAATCTGTGATAAAATATCATTTACGAATGTAAAACTCTCTAGAGTTCGAAACATAGGAGTTTCCCTTCAAGAAAATCAAGTAAATGCAACTCGTTTAAGTAGTATTCAAGATACTTAACAAATTTTAAAAAATTCATGCTCGCTCGTTTAGTTATGATCAAGAAGTGGTTTCGACTTTCGAAGTTACACTTGGTATCAAAGATCGAAAAATTTGTATTTTGAAAGGGTCGCTACTTTCACTTTTCAAGGGTACGAGTTCCAGCAAATTTTAGCTTATATACCCTGACTAAAGAAAACTCGAATATCATAGGCGATCCAAGTCCAACTTGACCTCAAATCATCGCTCAAGTCGCAGGTACATATGCCTAACTCTCGAGTGAAAATTTGGGCAGCACGCCCTTTGTGTTTACCTATTTTCCAGCCATTTATGGCTTCATTATTTTTCTCAATTCAGCCCCACAATCACATACAAGTAATTCTACTAACATAGCCCTTCAATGGGCTCCAACATCATTCAATTACAACACAAGTCGAATAAGATAATTGGAAATCAGTTTGGAAGACAAAAGCTAAACAGCAGATTTGACATCTTATAACATTTTGGTCACAACTGGAGCTACGTTTATCAGATTGGGATAAACTTTATACCGTTTCGAAGCTAAGACAAAGGGTTACAAATTTTATGAAGACAACTCAACCCAGTTCATAGTTTATCTAGGCTGAATTTGCAGATTACATAACCAGAAGTTCATGACTAGTCTGGTTGTCAGCACTGGATTCAAATGGCAATAGCTCAAGCTACACAATTCCAATTGAGGCGTTTTCAGATGCGTTGGAAAGCTGAAACATAGGGTTAAAACTTTCTTGTTTTGGCCAAAGGCTGATTTGATACGGATTTAAGTGAAAAATGAAGCCAGAATTGTGTAATCTCAAAACTGTCCGAAAAACTATACATTTGGCAGTCAAGGGTATTTTTGTCATTTCCCATATTACAATACTCGGATTGAGCTGAAATTTTACAGGAATCTATATAACATCATTTCCTACAATGTTCATGTTTTAATCTAAAGCCCAATTCGTTCTCTAACATGGTCTAATATGTAGGTCAGTAACAGGGCAGAGTCATCACTATCAATGCTGGGAATTTGAAGCTAAAGCTGGAAATTTCTTTAGGTAAGTCAAACTAGCATATAATTCCACAATATTACACATGGCTAAGTTATCAAACCATGGCCAATCACTAAGTATCATATAAGAGTAGAGAATTCATCATAAAACTGAAATTTACCATAATACTACTTCAACCCATGAAATTTCCTCACAAAGGTACCAAAACTACAACTTTAAGCTACTAGTTTACACATATATGAAGTGGAGGGAAGTTTCTTACCAAAGTACCTTATAACCTCGAGAAATATGGTAGCTTAGAGCTTTCCTCTCCAAAATCACTCCACCAAAGCCTTTAAATCTCCTTAGTGAGCAAGTTTTATGGAGTAGTTTGCACAAACTTTGATTAGAACTCAAGATTCAAGCACAAGTTGAAGTTGGAGTTGAAGGTTTCTCTCTTGTTTTTTCCTCCCCTAAAATTTCAGCCAAGCTCAAGAAAAATGGAAGAAAATGGAGCCAAGAAGAAGATAAAAAGGAAAGACAAATGCTTGGTCAAAATTTCCTATGCATCCGACAAGTGTCACCACAAGAATAATTCTCATTTTTGCTTTCTTTTCTCTCTTTTCTTGGTCCAATATTTCGGCTACCTTGAGGATATTTTGGGATTGATCTTAATCAATTAAGAGTAAGGAGATTAAGGTAATAAAGTAGTGTTCAAGTGGTGCACTCAATCGGTAACGAACGGCATACATCGGTTCGGGCCGTTTTTCGTTATTTCGCACGTACTAGGATTTTTCACATATAATTCACCAACTTATTATTATTACTTCTAATCACACACTTTTTCTTATCTAAAACTCACTCTTAATCACCAAATTTAGTACACACACCTCACCAAGTGATCACACCACCAAAATGCACCAAAGACATACCAAAAACCCTAATATGCACAAAAACCCTAACTAATACCCTTCATTTGGAAAAATCATAACTTGAGTTATAATTATCAAAAATTCATAAAACTTGGCCTATTAAAAACTAGATTTCAAATACTAATAATCTTTAGAAGACACCTCAAAGAGTTTCAGTTCATAAGTTGGTCCAAATTGAGCCATAAGCTACTACAACATTTCTATTTTAACTTGTGCAGGACAGAATTTTCAGCCAACTTTTCTGGAATTTCTAGGGATTGAATCAAACTAACTTGATACAGTAGAAAGCCCTATGAGTCTAGTTTTAAATACAACAAACGGAACTCAATTCCGACTTTCCTGTACGAAGTTATAGCCAATTTCCCAAAGCTACGCAGAGCCTCCTGCAAAAATTTCAAGATTTTCTAACAACTTGAGAATATGAAACTTTTCTTAACAAAATTCACTCTCTTGGCTCAAATTTGTGAGGACTTGCAAATTCCTTATATTTTTCTTCAAAATTCCCTTTTATTTGAAAATTATTTGGAAATTATTACTTTATAATAGCCCTACTATTCAATCACCCCACAATAAGTGCAAATGAATATAGAATTAAGGGTTCACCCTTTTCATTTTCAAGTTAGCGCGAATTAGGGTTTTTACGTCTATCCGTAGGGTGACTATCCGGTACCGAGGGTGAATCAAATTTGGTGATGAAGAGTGAGTTTTAGATGATATTAAGTGTGGGATTAGAAGTAGTAATAATGAGGTAGTAAATTATAAGTTAAAACCCTAGTATACGCGATTTAAGGAAAAACGGTTCCGACCGACCGGTGTCGCGCGCTACCGATTGAACACACCTGTAACAGCCCCACCTTCCCCTAAGGCGAACCAAAGGGGTTAGCGGACTGCCTGCCCAGTTCTCGCCAGGACTACGGGCAGATACACGCGATCTAGAACGTTTCGGAAACGTAAAAGCGCGCTCGTACAAGCCACAAGTATCAAAATAACAACTAAAAAAAAATGAAAACGATGAATAGCGGCCTGGACAGCAGAATCCGAGATCCCACCAAACATTAATACATAGAAATTCAACACTTACAACCAAATCGGCATGTCAAAAACTATTCATCATGGATACACATATTCGGTTTGCCATTCAAAAGATGAACCCAATACACATTAGGGTTTCATGCAAAGAGCTAATCAAAATAGACATATACATGGCTCAATTTGGCAACCAACAAGTATGATCTTCCCAAAATGATCATTTTCCTGTAAGGAAAACAAATGGAACGGAGTGAGCTAAAGCTCAGTGAGCAACTATCACATAATCAACAAGGATCACTTCAGCATAACCGTTCATTTCAAGTATTCAAATGAGAAACAAAACAAATCGGTAAAAGGATACGGACGGCTCTCAAGAGCCCATTTCCACGCTTATATTCTTGATCCAATCTTATTGACTCTCCGTCAACGTTTTTGAGTACCAAACGTAGAACCCACTTCACTCCCATTCCTTCCATCAAACATACCCCAACCGGGCCCGCACTCCAATCAGTAGCTTTTGGTAATACTCGAGTATACCGGAACCAAGAGTCTCATTACTACAAGATTCCCCAGTACAGTCCCCGTGGCATGTCAATTTTCACGACCAAGCCCTCGCCGGCTCGATTCAATTGACTACCTACGGGGTTGAGCTCAGTAATACAGTAAGGCCGTTGGATATTCGTCCAAACGACACCAAATCAGTTTTCCATGAATGGAATTCAATATCTCATATAGCAAGAGCAGTATTTCAGTAAAACGGTAATCAGTCATTATCGGTATCACAAGGGGTGAGGGCGGTCAAGTACACCCTCACCTCAATCAATTCCAATAGCCAGATAAGCCTTCAAGGCAACAAAATCACATATAGCAAAGCCACATTGTAACATTCAAGTGAGTAGTATACTCACCAATCACGTAGGTGATATTTCATGCACCAACGTCAAAAAGGTCGCCGTGAACCCTCGTCACGTCCTAAAACACGTAAACAAATGCAATGAGACTCGATAACGAGTCCTAAAGCCAAGCCAATCACAACCCCAATGGGTTTCATATGCATATAGAGGCATAATAGCAAACCAGAAATTTCAGCAATGCACCACTTGACCTTAACAAAAAAACAGTTTTCGTCCTCCTTTTGCGGTAATGACACAAAATGCGCTACGCTTATCGGATGAGATTGTAAGACCCACCATCGCGAAGCTAAGAGACAGGGATACAACAATGTAGAAGGCCACTCAGTCCAAATCCTAGCACAACTAGGTCAAAAATGCAGAAAACCAACCCAGAACCGTAATTGCAGGTTCCCAAATCACACAAAACTGTAATCAGTCCACTTCAGTCTATACAGGTCCAAATGCATTGATTCCAAAGGCATATGATAGCTAAGGCATCAAGCTACATTTCATCAGAAGATACCAACATCCAAATCCAAAGCAATTCCAGTCAAAACAGACGATTACAAGCGCAGTTCGCACATTCTGATCAACCCAGAACAGCAACAGTAAAATCGACATATCTCACTCTACACTACTCCAAATGACCTGAAATTTTGTAGGAACCTCTAAAATGTCATTCCCTACAACTTTCATGTTTTGAGGTAAGGCCAATTCGGCCTCTATCTATGACCTAAAATTTCGGACAGATTAGGGGTTCATGAACCCTAACTTTTCACATTTCATTCCAAACCCAAAATTGATTGCATTTATCAACAATTCACACCCACTAGAGTCAAAGCCCCTTATTACCAACCATCAAAAACAACCACACCATCAAGATCATATGAAACCAGAAAATTCCTCAAAAAATAAAAAACTCAACCAAATCACTTCAAACCAAGAAATAAATCACATATACCATCACTCAAGCTACTTCTAAGCATAACATAAACATCATTAGGTGTAGTAGGGTGTTCAAGCATCACTTACCAAGAAATTAAGAGAGAGAGAGATGTTGGACACCTTAGCTCTTCAAACAAACTCCACCAAACTACTTACTAGCACTAGAAGAAAGGTTTTTATGGAGTAGAATCTATTCTAGGTGATTAGTTGTGGAAGATTGAGTGAAATGGAAGCTAGAAAGTTGAAGAATTTCCTTCCTTCTTGCAAGAGAGAGAGCCGGCCAACACAAGGTAAGAAAATGGTAATTTTTTTGTGAATTTTTGAGATATTTACTTCCTTGGGTCAAAAGTCAAAATAGTGAATAGTCTTTCTTAAGTCAAATCCAATAACTATGTGACACTTGTCACTCTCATAAATGCAATCTTATCTTTCTTTTTTCCTCTCACATCAATCAATGTCACTCTCTACTTATCTCTTAACACCCGATAAATTTTACACAGTATCCGAAACTTAACCTTATTGGCCGAATTTTTCCGAACTTTTCGCACTAGTGGGTCCCACGTCCAATATATATTCTTAATTGTTCAAAAACTCTCCAATACTTGAAAAACCATCTAAAACTATAACTGCTCATAAAATCCACCAAGAAAGTATTTCTAAGCCAGAAAATGCAGAAAACATGCCATTAAAGGGGAAAAACCCTAGGGAAAAATATTAGGGAAATACGGGCTCTCACACTCTCTCCCCCTTAAAAGAATTTCGTCCTCGAAATTCCTTATCATATATACAGCCAGTTAAGTCAAGTACAAACATAAACGATCCACCGAGGAATGGCCTTTCCAGTTCACCAAATCCTTTCTAACCTAGGCCCTCATATCTTTCGTATCCGGGCGCAAGAATCCCATCTAAGATAATTCACAACTCGAGCCGGGCGGTCCCAAGAGTAAACCAGCCTTATTAAAGATTCCTACCCGACATACATACCTAGCTTCCTCGAGTCCCATGATAATGATTCGTACACTTATCACATGCCCCGTTCATAACTTATGCTCAAACGAACACTTAGACATATTCATGAAATCAGGACCATACACCACTTGGCCCAAGCTCACTCCGCGCAGAGACCACGCGAAGTGGCTCTGATACCACTTGTAACAGCCCCACCTTCCCCTAAGGCGAACCAAAGGGGTTAGCGGACTGCCTGCCCAGCTCTCGCCAGGACTACGGGCAGATACACGCGATCTAGAACGGTTAGGAAACGTAAAAGCGCGCTCGTACAAGCCACAAGTATCAAAATAACAAATTAAAAAAAAATGAAAACGATGAATAGCGGCCTGGACAGCAGAATCCGAGATCCCACCAAACATTAATACATAGCAATTCAACACTTACAACCAAATCGGCATGTCAAAAACTATTCATCATGGATACACATATTCGGTTTACCATTCAAAAGATGAACCCAATACACATTAGGGTTTCATGCAAAGAGCTAATCAAAATAGACATATACATGGCTCAATTTGGCAACCAACAAGTATGATCTTCCCAAAATGATCATTTTCCTGTAAGGAAAACAAAGGGAACGGAGTGAGCTAAAGCTCAGTGAGCAACTATCACATAATCAACAAGGATCACTTCAGCATAACCGTTCATTTCAAGTATTCAAATGAGAAACAAAACAAATCGGTAAAAGGATACGGACGGCTCTCAAGAGCCCATTTCCACGCTTATATTCTTGATCCAATCTTATTGACTCTCCGTCAACGTTTTTGAGTACCAACCGTAGAACCCACTTCACTCCTATTCCTTCCACCAAACATACCCCAACCGGGCCCGCACTCCAATCAGTAGCTTTTGGTAATACTCGAGTATACCGGAACCAAAAGTCTCATTACTACAAGATTCCCCAGTACAGTCCCCGTGGCATGTCAATTTTCACGACCAAGCCCTCGCCGGCTCGATTCAATTGACTACCTATGGGGTTGAGCTCAGTAATACAGTAAGGCCATTGGATATTCGTCCAAACGACACCAAATCAGTTTTCCATGAATGGAATTCAATATCTCATATAGCAAGAGCAGTATTTCAGTAAAACGGTAATCAGTCATTATCGGTATCACAAGGGGTGAGGGCGGTCAAGTACACCCTCACCTCAATCAATTCCAATAGCCAGATAAGCCTTCAAGGCAACAAAATCACATATAGTAAAGCCACATTGTAACATTCAAGTGAGTAGTATACTCACCAATCACGTAGGTGATATTTCATGCACCAACGTCAAAAAGGTCGCCGTGAACCCTCGTCACGTCCTAAAACACGTAAACAAATGCAATGAGACTCGATAACGAGTCCTAAAGCCAAGCCAATCACAACCCCAATGGGTTTCATATGCATATAGAGGCATAATAGCAAACCAGAAATTTCAGCAATGCACCACTTGACCTTAACAAAAAAACAGTTTTCGTCCTCCTTTTGCGGTAATGACACAAAATGCGCTACGCTTATCGGATGAGATTGTAAGACCCACCATCGCGAAGCTAAGAGACAGGGATACAACAATGTAGAAGGCCACTCAGTCCAAATCCTAGCACAACTAGGTCAAAAATGCAGAAAACCAACCCAGAACCGTAATTGCAGGTTCCCAAATCACACAAAACTGTAATCAGTCCACTTCAGTCTATACAGGTCCAAATGCATTGATTCCAAAGGCATATGATAGCTAAGGCATCAAGCTACATTTCATCAGAGATACCAACATCCAAATCCAAAGCAATTCCAGTCAAAACAGACGATTACAAGCGCAGTTCGTACATTCTGATCAACCCAGAACAGCAACAGTAAAATCAACATATCTCACTCTACACTACTCCAAATGACCTGAAATTTTGTAGGAACCTATAAAATGTCATTCCCTACAACTTTCATGTTTTTAGGTAAGGCCAATTCGGCCTCTATCTATGACCTAAAATTTCGGACAGATTAGGGGTTCATGAACCCTAACTTTTCACATTTCATTCCAAACCCAAAATTGATTGCATTTATCAACAATTCACACCCACTAGAGTCAAAGCCCCTTATTACCAACCATCAAAAACAACCACACCATCAAGATCATATGAAACCAGAAAATTCCTCAAAAAATAAAAAACTCAACCAAATCACTTCAAACCAAGAAATAAATCACATATACCATCACTCAAGCTACTTCTAAGCATAACATAAACATCATTAGGTGTAGTAGGGTGTTCAAGCATCACTTACCAAGAAATTAAGAGAGAGAGAGATGTTGGACACCTTAGCTCTTCAAACAAACTCCACCAAACTACTTACTAGCACTAGAAGAAAGGTTTTTATGGAGTAGAATCTATTCTAGGTGATTAGTTGTGGAAGATTGAGTGAAATGGAAGCTAGAAAGTTGAAGAATTTCCTTCCTTCTTGCAAGAGAGAGAGCCGGCCAACACAAGGTAAGAAAATGGTAATTTTTTTGTGAATTTTTGAGATATTTACTTCCTTGGGTCAAAAGTCAAAATAGTGAATAGTCTTTCTTAAGTCAAATCCAATAACTATGTGACACTTGTCACTCTCATACATGCAATCTTATCTTTCTTTTTTCCTCTCACATCAATCAATCTCACTCTCTACTTATCTCTTAACACCCGATAAATTTTACACAGTATCCGAAACTTAACCTTATTGGCCGAATTTTTCCGAACTTTTCGCACTAGTGGGTCCCACGTCCAATATATATTCTTAATTGTTCAAAAACTCTCCAATACTTGAAAAACCATCTAAAACTATAACTGCTCATAAAATCCACCAAGAAAGTATTTCTAAGCCAGAAAATGCAGAAAACATGCCATTAAAGGGGAAAAACCCTAGGGAAAAATATTAGGGAAATACGGGCTCTCACACTCTCTCCCCCTTAAAAGAATTTCATCCTCGAAATTCCTTATCATATATACAGCCAGTTAAGTCAAGTACAAACATAAACGATCCACCGAGGAATGGCCTTTCCAGTTCACCAAATCCTTTCTAACCTAGGCCCTCATATCTTTCGTATCCGGGCACAAGAATCCCATCTAAGATAATTCACAACTCGAGCCGGCCGGTCCCAAGAGTAAACCATCCTTATTAAAGATTCCTACCCGACATACATACCTAGCTTCCTCGAGTCCCATGATAATGATTCGTACACTTATCACATGCCCGGTTCATAACTTATGCTCAAACGAACACTTAGACATATTCATGAAATCAGGACCATACACCACTTGGCCCAAGCTCACTCCGCGCAGAGACCACGCGAAGTGGCTCTGATACCACTTGTAACAGCCCCACCTTCCCCTAAGGCGAACCAAAGGGGTTAGCGGACTGCCTGCCCAGCTCTCGCCAGGACTACGGGCAGATACACGCGATCTAGAACGGTTCGGAAACGTAAAAGCGCGCTCGTACAAGCCACAAGTATCAAAATAACAAATAAAAAAAAAATGAAAACGATGAATAGCGGCCTGGACAGCAGAATCCGAGATCCCACCAAACATTAATACATAGCAATTCAACACTTACAACCAAATCGGCATGTCAAAAACTATTCATCATGGATACACATATTCAGTTTACCATTCAAAAGATGAACCCAATACACATTAGGGTTTCATGCAAAGAGCTAATCAAAATTGATTGCATTTATCAACAATTCACACCCACTAGAGTCAAAGCCCCTTATTACCAACCATCAAAAACAACCACACCATCAAGATCATATGAAACCAGAAAATTCCTCAAAAAATAAAAAACTCAACCAAATCACTTCAAACCAAGAAATAAATCACATATACCATCACCCAAGCTACTTCTAAGCATAACATAAACATCATTAGGTGTAGTAGGGTGTTCAAGCATCACTTACCAAGAAATTAAGAGAGAGAGAGATGTTGGACACCTTAGCTCTTCAAACAAACTCCACCAAACTACTTACTAGCACTAGAAGAAAGGTTTTTATGGAGTAGAATCTATTCTAGGTGATTAGTTGTGGAAGATTGAGTGAAATGGAAGCTAGAAAGTTGAAGAATTTCCTTCCTTCTTGCAAGAGAGAGAGCCGGCCAACACAAGGTAAGAAAATGGTAATTTTTTTGTGAATTTTTGAGATATTTACTTCCTTGGGTCAAAAGTCAAAATAGTGAATAGTCTTTCTTAAGTCAAATCCAATAACTATGTGACACTTGTCACTCTCATACATGCAATCTTATCTTTCTTTTTTCCTCTCACATCAATCAATCTCACTCTCTACTTATCTCTTAACACCCGATAAATTTTACACAGTATCCGAAACTTAACCTTATTGGCCGAATTTTTCCGAACTTTTCGCACTAGTGGGTCCCACGTCCAATATATATTCTTAATTGTTCAAAAACTCTCCAATACTTGAAAAACCATCTAAAACTATAACTGCTCATAAAATCCACCAAGAAAGTATTTCTAAGCCAGAAAATGCAGAAAACATGCCATTAAAGGGGAAAAACCCTAGGGAAAAATATTAGGGAAATACGGGCTCTCACACTCTCTCCCCCTTAAAAGAATTTCATCCTCGAAATTCCTTATCATATATACAGCCAGTTAAGTCAAGTACAAACATAAACGATCCACCGAGGAATGGCCTTTCCAGTTCACCAAATCCTTTCTAACCTAGGCCCTCATATCTTTCGTATCCGGGCACAAGAATCCCATCTAAGATAATTCACAACTCGAGCCGGCCGGTCCCAAGAGTAAACCATCCTTATTAAAGATTCCTACCCGACATACATACCTAGCTTCCTCGAGTCCCATGATAATGATTCGTACACTTATCACATGCCCGGTTCATAACTTATGCTCAAACGAACACTTAGACATATTCATGAAATCAGGACCATACACCACTTGGCCCAAGCTCACTCCGCGCAGAGACCACGCGAAGTGGCTCTGATACCACTTGTAACAGCCCCACCTTCCCCTAAGGCGAACCAAAGGGGTTAGCGGACTGCCTGCCCAGCTCTCGCCAGGACTACGGGCAGATACACGCGATCTAGAACGGTTCGGAAACGTAAAAGCGCGCTCGTACAAGCCACAAGTATCAAAATAACAAATAAAAAAAAAATGAAAACGATGAATAGCGGCCTGGACAGCAGAATCCGAGATCCCACCAAACATTAATACATAGCAATTCAACACTTACAACCAAATCGGCATGTCAAAAACTATTCATCATGGATACACATATTCAGTTTACCATTCAAAAGATGAACCCAATACACATTAGGGTTTCATGCAAAGAGCTAATCAAAATTGATTGCATTTATCAACAATTCACACCCACTAGAGTCAAAGCCCCTTATTACCAACCATCAAAAACAACCACACCATCAAGATCATATGAAACCAGAAAATTCCTCAAAAAATAAAAAACTCAACCAAATCACTTCAAACCAAGAAATAAATCACATATACCATCACTCAAGCTACTTCTAAGCATAACATAAACATCATTAGGTGTAGTAGGGTGTTCAAGCATCACTTACCAAGAAATTAAGAGAGAGAGAGATGTTGGACACCTTAGCTCTTCAAACAAACTCCACCAAACTACTTACTAGCACTAGAAGAAAGGTTTTTATGGAGTAGAATCTATTCTAGGTGATTAGTTGTGGAAGATTGAGTGAAATGGAAGCTAGAAAGTTGAAGAATTTCCTTCCTTCTTGCAAGAGAGAGAGCCGGCCAACACAAGGTAAGAAAATGGTAATTTTTTTGTGAATTTTTGAGATATTTACTTCCTTGGGTCAAAAGTCAAAATAGTGAATAGTCTTTCTTAAGTCAAATCCAATAACTATGTGACACTTGTCACTCTCATACATGCAATCTTATCTTTCTTTTTTCCTCTCACATCAATCAATCTCACTCTCTACTTATCTCTTAACACCCGATAAATTTTACACAGTATCCGAAACTTAACCTTATTGGCCGAATTTTTCCGAACTTTTCGCACTAGTGGGTCCCACGTCCAATATATATTCTTAATTGTTCAAAAACTCTCCAATACTTGAAAAACCATCTAAAACTATAACTGCTCATAAAATCCACCAAGAAAGTATTTCTAAGCCAGAAAATGCAGAAAACATGCCATTAAAGGGGAAAAACCCTAGGGAAAAATATTAGGGAAATACGGGCTCTCACACTCTCTCCCCCTTAAAAGAATTTCATCCTCGAAATTCCTTATCATATATACAGCCAGTTAAGTCAAGTACAAACATAAACGATCCACCGAGGAATGGCCTTTCCAGTTCACCAAATCCTTTCTAACCTAGGCCCTCATATCTTTCGTATCCGGGCACAAGAATCCCATCTAAGATAATTCACAACTCGAGCCGGCCGGTCCCAAGAGTAAACCATCCTTATTAAAGATTCCTACCCGACATACATACCTAGCTTCCTCGAGTCCCATGATAATGATTCGTACACTTATCACATGCCCGGTTCATAACTTATGCTCAAACGAACACTTAGACATATTCATGAAATCAGGACCATACACCACTTGGCCCAAGCTCACTCCGCGCAGAGACCACGCGAAGTGGCTCTGATACCACTTGTAACAGCCCCACCTTCCCCTAAGGCGAACCAAAGGGGTTAGCGGACTGCCTGCCCAGCTCTCGCCAGGACTACGGGCAGATACACGCGATCTAGAACGGTTCGGAAACGTAAAAGCGCGCTCGTACAAGCCACAAGTATCAAAATAACAAATAAAAAAAAAATGAAAACGATGAATAGCGGCCTGGACAGCAGAATCCGAGATCCCACCAAACATTAATACATAGCAATTCAACACTTACAACCAAATCGGCATGTCAAAAACTATTCATCATGGATACACATATTCAGTTTACCATTCAAAAGATGAACCCAATACACATTAGGGTTTCATGCAAAGAGCTAATCAAAATTGATTGCATTTATCAACAATTCACACCCACTAGAGTCAAAGCCCCTTATTACCAACCATCAAAAACAACCACACCATCAAGATCATATGAAACCAGAAAATTCCTCAAAAAATAAAAAACTCAACCAAATCACTTCAAACCAAGAAATAAATCACATATACCACCACTCAAGCTACTTCTAAGCATAACATAAACATCATTAGGTGTAGTAGGGTGTTCAAGCATCACTTACCAAGAAATTAAGAGAGAGAGAGATGTTGGACACCTTAGCTCTTCAAACAAACTCCACCAAACTACTTACTAGCACTAGAAGAAAGGTTTTTATGGAGTAGAATCTATTCTAGGTGATTAGTTGTGGAAGATTGAGTGAAATGGAAGCTAGAAAGTTGAAGAATTTCCTTCCTTCTTGCAAGAGAGAGAGCCGGCCAACACAAGGTAAGAAAATGGTAATTTTTTTGTGAATTTTTGAGATATTTACTTCCTTGGGTCAAAAGTCAAAATAGTGAATAGTCTTTCTTAAGTCAAATCCAATAACTATGTGACACTTGTCACTCTCATACATGCAATCTTATCTTTCTTTTTTCCTCTCACATCAATCAATCTCACTCTCTACTTATCTCTTAACACCCGATAAATTTTACACAGTATCCGAAACTTAACCTTATTGGCCGAATTTTTCCGAACTTTTCGCACTAGTGGGTCCCACGTCCAATATATATTCTTAATTGTTCAAAAACTCTCCAATACTTGAAAAACCATCTAAAACTATAACTGCTCATAAAATCCACCAAGAAAGTATTTCTAAGCCAGAAAATGCAGAAAACATGCCATTAAAGGGGAAAAACCCTAGGGAAAAATATTAGGGAAATACGGGCTCTCACAACACCACTTGAACACTACTCTATTACCTCAATCTCCTTACTTTTATTTCAGCAAAAATCATCCCAAAATACCCTTCAAGGAAGCCGAAATTCTTGACCCCAAGAGAGAGAGAAAAGAAAAAAAATTGTGAGAACCTAAGTGTGACAAGTGTTGGCCATTTATGGCCCTTTGACCAAGCCATCTTTCTTACCTTCTTATCTTCATTTTAGCTCATTTCTTCACCATTTTTTTTCTTGTTTGGCTGAGAGCAAGGAGAGGGAGAATGAGTGAAGAGAGTTTCTATTTCCAACCTCAAATCAAGAGTTGTGAGTGAAACCAAGAAAAACTAAACCGATTAACTTGTAGGTTGAGAGCTTGGGAAGCTTAAGGAACCAAAAATTTCAAGGAGAAGTGGAGGATAACTCTAGCAAGCTTTGTTTTTGAGGTAATATGGCTGACCACTCTTTTCTTTTTCCTTAATCATGTTGAAGTTGCTTAGTAGCTTGTATTTGTGGTTGTAATGCTTATATCAAGTGATTTTGGATGGTTGGGGTGATGAATTTGAGTTAGGGTTTGAATGATTCACTTATCATACTTGTTGTATGGGTGGCATATGATGTATATAAGTTGGTATAAGAGGTGGTAGTGATGGTTTCAAGCTAAAAATGAGATTGATATCTTGATTGTAGCAAATTTCCAGAATTGAAGTTAAGGTATACCCTGTTCTGCCCGGTTCTAGTTCACCATGTTAGACGCCGAATTAGGCTTAGCCTAAAACATGAAAATTGTAGAGAATGATGTTTTATAGTTTTCTGCAAAATTTCTGCTCAATCGGAGCATCGTATCTTATGAAAAGACAAAAATACCCTTGAGACTACCCTAGGTAGAGTCCAGCAGACAGTTTTGACATTTCCTCATGTTGGCTGCGTTTTTCACCTTGATCCGTACCAAACCTGTGAGAACCCGAAATTTTCTTATTTTCTAGGCTTTATTTAATTTAATTGCATGCCTTTTCTATATTTTCCTTATTAGGAAAATTTTTTAGATAATTTTTATGAGTAAATATAGTTTTTAGATCATTTTTCTAGTATAAGTTAGTTCATGAGAAATTAGGAGTGTATACCGGGCGTGGGACCCGCTAGTGCGATAAGTGTGATAAATTCGGCCAATTGGGTTAAGTTTTGTATACAGGGATTAATTTACTAGGTGTTAAGAGATAATTAGAGGTTACCTAGATGGATTAGTATTAGAGAGACAAAAGGATAGCTTTGAACTAAAACGGTGACAAGTGTCACTTTGTGATTAAAGGTTAGACTTTGACCATATTACTTGCCTTTACCAATTAACCAAAAATTGACCCAAAAATCATCTTCATTTCAAGCATCTTGGCCGAAACTCTTAGAGAAAAAAGAGAGGTGAAGCCTTCAACTTTCTTCATCCCAAGCTTGCTCAATCTTCAAATCTAACCGATAAAACTCCAACTTTCTCCATAAAAATCATTTGTAAGGTAGGATTAAGGTAGTTGGTGGAGTGGTTTGGAAGGGGGAGGTGCTAAGTGGCTTCTTTTCTTGAGGTTGCAAGGTGAGTAGCTAAGGAATTCTTTCTTTGTTCTTGATAATGTTAAATTAGTGACTTGTGATAGTTAAAGAAGTGATTTTGTGAAAGATTTCATGACTTTTGGTAGAGATTGATGAATTTTTATTTTTATTCATGATTTTTCTGATTTTATATGATTGGAGTTGGTTGGCCATGGATGATGGCTTGGCATGGTCTAAAATGGTACTTTGGTGTGTTAATTGTAGTTATTTGCGGAAAATTTCCGCTTTGTATGGAAAATTTCAGATTTAGGGTTTTAAATTGGGGCTTTTCTAGGGTTATTGTGGAACTCTTGAATTGGCTTTGTTTAAAGGGCATTGCAACCCTAATAAGGTGTATTGAATGGTCTAGAACTTGTACTTGTAGTTGTGGTTGTATTGGTTGAAAATGAATGATGGTTTCTCCTTAAGTGTTGACGGAGGGTCAACGGGGCAAGATCAAGTACGGCAAGCGAGGAAAAGGGCTCTGGAGAGCCGACCATATCCTTTTACATATCTTTATTGAAATGGGGTGCTCGTTGACTCACTTATTGAATGTATTTAGATTGAGTACCTTTGTGCTTATATGAACTTTGTTACTTGAGTGATGGTACCTCATTGGGCGAAAGCTCACTCCATTGCCTTTGTTTTCCTTACAGGGATATGAATATCTTTTGGGGAACTGTGATTTGGAAGCCGAGTTGAGTTAGTTGAATATTCTTTTGTCTAGCTCCTCGATGGTTGAAAAATCTTAAGTGTATTTTGACTTAACCTTTCCTTCTGGGTTGTAAATTTGAAACCATATGTGTATAAACGTGGTTGGCAATGTTCATGTGTTATTTTGGTTTGTAAATGTCAAATTCCAAGGCTTATATGATTTGATGGTGATTGATTGGGTTTCGGGCACTGTTCCTGTATGGTTTTGCATTCTTGTATTCTTGTATTAATCTTAATCTTAATCTTGTATTCTTGTATGGTTTTGCATTTATTGTTGAAGCAAGAATATTGTCATGGAGCAACTTTCACTTTAGTTAAGATTTTAGCCATGGGTATCTATTGTTTTTTAGATTTCTTGAAGTTGTGATGATTGTTTCCCCAAATCCAAACTATATCCGAATAATTTTCTAGGATTTAGTTATGCATCTCTATTATTTCCTTTACTTGATGTAGAAGCTTTTGGACATTGTTACTAGGGAGTATATGCATATCAGTGAATTATTTCCTTTGGCTGCTGAAATTTTCATCCTTGGATTGCCATTTAATTTTTCCCTTTAAGTTTTCTTTTGTGTTTATTCTTGCATTGGCAAAAAGGTTTCTGAAGTTTGTTTACGAATTGTTCTGATCAATATATCTGTTTAATTGTTGACGAAAATGTCTTTGAAGTTTGTTTGCGTTAGTGTTCTAATCAATCTATCCATTTCATTGTGAGCTTGTATGTGTATTTGAAATGTCAAGGTTTGCATTGTGAATATCAATGTGGCTATCTTTTAAGTTTGGTCTTTTAGTCAAATGTCTTAGATGCCAAATTTGTAGCTTTTGTTTCTTTCTTTTGTTTTGATGACTATGATTCATTTAATTGTTAGTATACTATACTACATGATTGTAAGTTAAAGTTGGATGGTTCATTGAACACTTAGAATAAAACTCCAGCTGTTACAAAGGCTAAGAGATGGTGCACACATAGTATGTCTATGTTTGAATCCTTGGCTTGGAAAAGGATCCTAGATATCAATAAGTGATGTGCATGGACATGTAATCTCCAGGCATTTGTTGAACAATTTGAAATTTTCTACAATGGGTGTCAATGTACATGGTGTATGTATAGTTGTATATTACTTGTTACTTATAGCTATTGGTTGTAATGATGCCGCGGTATATCTGGAGATTGCAAGTATCTCAAGTATCTTGAATCTAGTTGTTTGCTATGAGTATGGCATTATTGATTGGTAATTATAAGTGCAAGTGAAGTAGTTACAATTCTTTGTATAGTTCATGAAATGACTGCTATCTTACCTAGGATTGCAGTTGATTTTCCTTTATGATCTGAAATCAATGTTTGGTGTCAGTAGTATCACATTGTTTTCGGCAATTCTGTGCACTTCTATTTCGAGGCTATAGTATTAAATGGTGTATTATAGTCGATAAGTGTGTATTTTGAGTGATTTAAATGTGTTTTATTTACTTTTATAGCTAATTTACTAAGTTTCTAGTGAAATTATGCATTTTATGGTTTAAATATCAAAAATTGCATTTCTATGTGTTTAAATTCATAAAAACTTCATGTTTTGTAGGTTTAATGATTCAATCATCAATTGGAGTGAGTTGAGAAGATATTTGGATGATTATTGATGATTTGAAATGATTTAAAGAAGACATGAAATGCAATATGTTCAAAGGATGAAATGCAAGTTAAGACAGCTTTGACACCTTCTAGTATTTCAGCTATATCTTAAGTTACAAGCATTGGATTGAGATGACTTATGTTATTTCGAAGCTAACACATAACTCTACATTTCTTATAAAGGCATCTAAATGTAGTTCATGAGTTTTCCTTATCAACAAGTCAAAGTACAGTTAGTCATGTTTGTTGTCAAACGTTGAAACAAGGGATTGATCGGTTGAGGATATTTTGATTATTTCTCAGTTTACAGAGCTCCAAATTGGATGATTCTTAAGGCATTGGAAAGCTAACTGAAAAGGCTACAACTTTTATGCTTTACACAAGGGCTAGTTCAGCCTCCATCATCGAGAAAATATCAGTGGAAATTGGTGCAAAAAAAAAACAAGGATGAAGATTGACTAGAATTGAGCAAACCTGCAAAAAAGGCAAAACGTGGGGTTAATACGTGACCCTAGGTCATGTTTTCGAGCCTGTGTATTCTTCAATTGTGGCTGCAACTTACTCTGCAATTTGTGCTCTGTTCACACAAACTTTTTAACCAATTTATTTGCAAGAATTTTGGCTGGATATGAGCTAACAAGTATAAAGACTTCAAGAAACAACTTTTGGTGATTTCAAGATGCATTTCACATCAACTTTAACATTTTATTTGTACTTGGGATTCCTCTATAAACAGAGGTCTTAGAGAACATTTTCATAGCTTTGAAGGCTAGAGACATTATCAAAATGTAGTCTTCACTAGTTTTTCTTAGTTCATTAGTATAGTATAGTTAGTATAGTTTTTCCATCTTCTACTTGTAGCTAAATTTGGATGAAGATTTGAGGAGCAAAGATGGAGATGCTTGGAACTCATGTGACAAGAGTGACTTCTCTCCTATCACTTTCTATTTTGTATTTGAGTTCATGTTAGTTATAATACAAGTTTGGATCTTGTTTTCATTCTTTTCATGTTTTGCTAAAGTTTATACCTAGAGTTATGGATGAACTTTCTCTATTTTGCTTGTGATATTTTGTGAGAACCCGTAAAACCCTAATTATTTTCCTAGGGTTTATTACCCCTTAATTGCTTCTATTTTTGCATTTTCGGGCTTAGAAATATTTTCTGGTAGATTTTATGCGTAATTATAGTTTTAAGATGATTTTTCTAGTATTGGAGAGTTTTTAGAAAATTAAGAGTAAATAGTGGACGTGGGACCCACTAGTGCGAATAGTTCGGAAAAATTCGGCCAATAAGGTTAAGTTTCGGATACTGTGAAAATTTTATCGGGTGTTAAGAGATAAGTAGTGTGTGTGAAGTGATTGATGTGAGAGAGAAAAGAAAGATAAGAATGCCTTTAATGAGGTGACAAGTGTCATCTTCTCATTTGTTGGACTTTAAGAAATACTATTCACTTTCTTGACTTTTTTGACCAAAGGATTAAATATCAAAAAAATTGCACAAAATTCACCATTTTTCTCTCCTTGTGGCCGGTTCTCCTTGAGCTAAGAAGAAAGGAATTTCCACCAACTTTCAAGCTTCCATATGCTTCAATCTTCTACAAACAAAAGCCTAGATTAGATTCTACTCCATAAAAACCTTTCTTCTAGTGATAGTAAGTGTATTAGTGAAGTGTGTTTGAAGCTCTAAGGTGGCCAACATCTCTCTCTCTCTTGTTACTTGGTAAGTGATGCTTGAACCCCCCTACTACACCTAATGATGGTTATAGTATGCTTAGAAGTGGCTTGAGTGTTGGAAAATGTGATTTATTTCTTGATTTGAAGAGTTTTGGTGAAGTTTTCCATTTTATGATGAATTTTCTGGTTTCATATGATTTTGATGTTTTGGACTAGTATGATGGTTGGTAATAAGGGGCTTTGGCTCTAGTAGGTGTGAATTGTGGTTAAATGCAACCAATTTTGGATTTGGAATGAAATGTGAAAAGGTAGGGTTCATGAACCCCTAATCTGTCCGAAATTTTAGGTCATAGATAGAGGCTGAATTGGACTTTGCTCAAAACATGAAAGTTGTAGGTATTGATGAGTATGAAGTGCCTACAAAATTTCAGGGCATTTGGAGTAGTATAGAGTGAGTTATGCCGTTTTTACTGTTGCTGTTTTTGGTGAACAGAATGTCCGAACTGCGATAGTAATTGCCTGTTTTGACTGGAATTGGTTTGGATTTTGTTGTTGGTGTCTTCTGATGAAATGTAGCTGGATATATTAGCTATCATATGCCTTTGGAATTTTGGCATTTGGACCTGTATAGACTGAGTTGTGTTCATTACAGTTTTGTGTGTTTTGCAAACCTGGTTTGGTAATGCTGGCTTAGTTTTTGTCACATTTGACCTAGTTGTACTAGGAACTGGACTGAGTGGCCTTGTACATTGTTGTAGCCCTGTTTCATAGCTTCGAAACGGTGGGTCTTATACCCCCATCCGATAACCGTAGTGAATTTGACGCCATTACCGCATAATAAGGGCAAAACAGTTTTTCTATTTGGGGCCAAGACTAATGCTACTTCTAATTTCTGGTTTGCTTATGATGCTTGTTTATGTATATGAAACCCTATTGGGTTGTGATTAGTGTTTATTCATGACTCGTTATCGAGTCTTATGGGAATTGTTTACTTGTTCTAGGAGGAAACGGTGGTGCACGACGTTCGTTTAACGACGGTGCATGAAACATCATTTTATCGATTGGTGAGTATACTACTCACTTAATTGTTACTATGTGGCTTTGCTAAATGTATATGTGATGCCTTGAAGGCTTACTTGGATATTGGAATTGATTAAGGTGAGGGTGTACTTGACCGCCCTCACCCCTTTTGATAGTATCACTGATTGGCTACCGTTTTACTGCATTACTGAACTTGATATATTGGTTGGTGAATTCCATTTCATGGAAACTGAATTGGTGTCGTTTGGACGATTGTCCAACGACCTTACTGTATTACTGAGCTCAACCCCGTTTGGTAGTCAATTGGATCGAGCCGGCGAGGGCTTGGTCGTGAAAATTGTCATGCCACGGGGACTGTACTGAGGAACCTTGTAGTAATGAGACTCTCGGTTCCGGTAAACTCGAGTATTACCAAAATGACTGAATGGAGTGCGGGCCCGATTGGGGAATGTTGGGTGGAAGGAATGGGAGTAAAGAGTTGTCTACGGTTGGTTATTCTTTTAAAATTGACGGAGGATCAATGAGGTTGGATCAAGATTGCAAGCGTGGAAATGGGCTCTTGAGAGCCGACCGTATCCTTTCACTGATTTACTTTATTTCGGAATTGCATACTTAAATTGAATAGTTATGCTTATGTGATCTTAACTGCTATTATGATAGTTGCTCACTGAGCTTTAGCTCACTCTGTTCCATTTATTTTCCTTACAGGAAAATGAACCCTTTTGGAAGTTGGTTGCCAAATTGAGCCATGTATATGCCATTTTGAATCGCTCTTGCATGAAACCCTAATGTATAGTGGGTTTATCTGTTGAATGGCAAACCAAACATGTATATCCATGATACATAGCTTTTGACATGCCAAGGTGGTTGTAAATATTGAATTTCAATGTATATATGCTTGGTTGATGTTTGGTTGACTTTCGGAATGATTTGGCTATCAAACGGCAAAAGAAAATTTTGAACGAAAAGGCTCTGGACTGAATCCGGATTTCTGACGTGTCCTGCACTATTCATCTTCGGCGCAAAGTTTCGTTTTTTTTTTATTTTTATGATTTTGACTTGTTTGCGTGTAATGGTATGTTCCGGAACGTTATAGAACGACGTAAACTGTACCGTAGTCCTGGCGAGAGCTGGGCAGGCAGTCCGCTAACCCCTTTGGTTCGCCTTAGGGAAGGTGGGGCTGTCACAGGTGGTATCAGAGCCATATGCCGACAGTTGGGACCTTAAGTCCTTCGTCTGGAAAAGCCCCGAGCCTCTCGTTCGTGAAGAGTCACGAAGCGAAACTCTCCGTAGGGGATGCCCGCGTGCGGGTGGCAAGCTGATAGGTACCCCGTGATGTGACCCTGAGAACTGTCACAGGTGGTATCAGAGCCTAGTTTTGAATTAGCCTGGGTGTTATAGGACTGTTTGACTTGAGGATTGTTGGTTTTGGCCTTTAAGTTTATATTGACGATTATATGTTCTTGTGATGTAGGATGGCCGGACAGGGTGACTCTAGTGCTAGTCCTTCGGGGGCTAGACCTCGCAAAGTACTTCCCGTGATTCCATATCAGATACGGCCGGGAGGGGCCGTCATTCGTTGGAGCCCGTCTAACCGTCTTCGACGGTGCCCGTGTAAGGAAAGATATGCCTACCCGAACACCCTCGTGTTTGCGCTAGATAAGGAGCGCAAGGCGTTGGCTAGAGAGAATGCTCGACTTGAGGTCGATGCGATCCAGGATAGGGCGACCAATGATAAGCAAGCCGCGCGAATTAAAGAGTTAGAATACGACGTACTTGATGCCGAAGATAGGGTTGACGATCTTTGCGCGCAATTAAGGGAAGCACGAGAGCGAGAGCTTAAGCGAGCTCGCAAGGTTAGGGGTCGCGCTGAGGCGATCCTTAATTTGTGTGACGATGGCCTGGAAGAGTGTAGCGACGAGGCGTCGTGTGCAGAGGCCGACCCTGGGGAGGAGTCTACCCCGTCGCCTGGGTCCCAGACCCCGGCAACTGACTAGGCCTTGACTTTTAGGCTTCTTTTGGGATGGTTGGTGGTTTTTGTATGTATAGAGGGATAGGGATAGAGCCTTAGCTAATCGTTTAGGGTCGTTAGATTAGCTACGTGTAAATCTCTTTTGATAAGGCCAATCCTCGGGGGATTTTCTATGTTTGTTTCTGACTTGCCTGTACATGACTTGACTGCTTGTATATATGTGTGTGGCTTTTGGCTTGTATATATGTTGTTTGCAATATATCCATATGTGTTACTGTACAAGTTTTGCATGTTACTTCCGATGCCGTATTATGACTTTGGTTTAGTACTCTTGCCTAGACCAAGTAAATTATGGAAGGTACTCGGAGTGGTCGGGGACGTGGGCGCGGTGCTAGACAACCCACACCGGTTAGGGGTGCGGGGGAAACCTCGACTGGACCTGATCCTGAACCCCAAGCCGACCCTAATGCCCAGATAGCTGCTGCTATGCAGCAAATGACAAACCTGCTTGCACAAGTAGTGCAGCAACAAGCTCAGAACCCAAACCCTAACCCTGGAAACCCCGGAAACCCTGGCCACCATGTCGAGAGCGAGGATAGAGCTCTCGAACGTTTCCAAAAGTTCGCTCCGCCAAAGTTTGTTGGGGGACCCGACCCTGACGTTGCTGAGAAATGGCTAGAGAAAATGGTTGATATATTTGCGCTCTACACTACCCAGACGAACGGCAGGTAACTTTTGCCGTGTTTCAACTTGAAGGGGCTGCCCGTTCCTGGTGGAACGTAATTAGGCAGAAATGGGAACGGGAGAAGACACCTAGGACTTGGGTGAACTTCATCCGCGAATTTAATGCAAAGTTTTTCCCTCCTCTAGTCCAGGAGAGGAAGGAGGACGAGTTTATCCGGCTCCGGCAAGGGGCTCAGACTGTGGCAGAGTACGAGAGTCAGTTCACCCGCCTGTCTAAATTCGCGCCTGAGCTAATCATAACTGAGCAACGACGGGTTAGGCGCTTCATTCAGGGTTTGAACGTTGAGATCCAGAAAGACCTCGCGGCGGCTCAAATAACCACGTTTAGCGAGGCAATGGAAAAAGCCCAACGGGTTGAAAGTGCACGGCTGCAGGTCCGAAACTTCCAGGCTAAGAAGCGTGGTTTTCCTGGGAGTACGTCTGGACAAGGTGAGAAGAGCACTCCTTCTAAGTTTGGACGAGGCACGGGTGGTGGCCGGCAATCTGGTTCAGGCAGAGGGACTCCATTCAGGGGTGGTCAAGCTGGGCGAGGACAAAGGGGCAATGTTCAGAGTGGCTCGGCTTCGGCACCTCGTGGTCCCTGCGGGCATTGTGGAAAAGCAAACCACACCGAGGATAACTGCTGGAGAAAGCAGGGTAAATGTTTATGATGTGGAAGCGCGGACCACCAACTGGCTACTGGCCCGGTCCTGAAACTGGATGGAAAGGGAAGCCAACCCCCGCCGAGGACCAATACTGGACCAACGAAGGGAGATGGGTCCAAACCGAAAGTTCCAGCTAGGGTTTACTCCTTAGAGCCCCATCAGGTCCCAGAGTCTTCGGAGGTCGTAGAAGGTACGATCCCTATTTTCCACCGCTTTGCCAAAGTTTTAATTGATCCTGGTGCCACTCATTCGTTTGTTAACCCTGATTTCATGTATGGCATCGATATAAAACCTGCTAGTTTACCATATGACCTAGAAGTTAGTACACCTACGGGGAATCAACGTTTGGTGACTAGTATGGTTTATAGGGATTGTGATGTATGGGTCGGTGAAAAGAAAATTTTAGGCGACCTGATAAGCTTGTCCATTAAGGGGTATGACGTGATTTTGGGTATGGACTGGCTAGCCAAATATAACGCCCAACTGGATTGTAAAACAAAGGTGGTAGAATTTCGCATTCCTGGCGAGGCAACCTTAAGGTTGGATATAAGGGGTAGGTTAGCCTCATCTGCTTTGATTTCGGGCATTCGAGCTAGGAAACTGATAAGTAGAGGGGCGCAAGGATTTTTGGCCTTTTTAATTAATACCCCTATGGATAAGTTAAACGTGGAAGATGTGGCCGTAGTGAGGGAATTTCCGGATGTATTTCCTGATGAGTTAGTAGCTTTACCTCCGGAAAGAGAGATAGAATTCCGAATAGATCTTTTACCTGGAACTGCACCTATCTCAAAAACCCCTTACCGAATGGCGCCTGCAGAACTTAAGGAGCTTAAGTTGCAATTGCAAGATCTTTTGGAGCGGGGTTTCATTCACGAGAGTGAGTCTCCTTGGGGAGCTCCTGTTTTATCTGTGAAGAAAAAGGATGGAACTTTGAGGATGTGTATTGATTATAGGGGGCTGAACAATGTTACGATCAAGAATAAATATCCACTGCCCCACATTGATGAGTTGTTCGACCAGCTGCAAGGAGCAGTGGTCTTCTCCAAGTTAGACCTCCGACAAGGATACTACCAGTTGTTGATTAGGAAGGAGGATATTCCGAAAACTGCTTTCAATTCAAGATACGGGCATTACGAGTTCGCCGTTATGCCCTTTGGACTGACCAATGCTCCCGCCGCCTTCATGGACCTAATGCATAGGGTTTTCAAACCCTATCTAGACCGATTTGTCATTGTGTTTATTGACGACATTTTGGTCTATTCTAAGACACGTGAGGAGCATGAGGAGCATTTGAGAGTGGTATTGCAGACATTGAGGGAACATCAGCTGTACGCCAAGTTTAGTAAATGCGAGTTCTGGTTGGAGAACGTAGCATTTTTGGGTCATGTGATCTCCCACGAAGGTATTTCGGTGGACCCGGCGAAGGTTGAGGCCGTGACAAATTGGAAGAGGCCAGAAACCCCCATGGAAATTCGTAGCTTTCTAGGGCTAGCTGGGTACTACCGAAGGTTTATTAAGGATTTTTCTAGACTGGCAGGACCTCTAACTGACCTGACAAAGAAGCATGACCAGTTTATCTGGAATGGCCGTTGTGAAACAAGTTTTCAGGAATTAAAGAAATGAGTGACCATGGCTCCGGTACTGGTCTTGCCAAATGGAGTGGACGGGTTTGCAGTGTATGCGGACGCGTCCCGAGAGGGATTGGGATGCGTTTTGATGCAGAACCGGAATGTGATTGCTTTCGCCTCTAGGAAATTGAAGCTTCATGAGCAGAACTACCCGACTCACGATCTAGAGTTAGCCGCAGTTGTCTTTGCACTGAAAAAGTGGAGGGGTGACTTTCGAAGTGTATTCGGATCACAAAAGTCTTAGATACCTTTTCTCTCAGAAGGAACTGAACATGAGACAACGAAGGTGGATGGAATTCCTGGAAGATTACGACTGTACGATCAATTATCATCCGGGGAAGGCGAATGTGGTAGTAGATGCCTTGAGTCGTAAGGTGCAAGTAGCAGGGCTAATGATTAAGGAGTGGGATTTGCTAGAATCCGTGTGCGAGTGGAAACCCTATCTAGGGAGCCATAAAGTGATATTTGGCAATGTTAGGGTTACCTCCACTCTACTGGAACGTATTAAAGAGGCACAAAAAGAAGATTTGATGGTACAGAAATGGAAAGAGAAAGTGGATAAGGGAGAAACTACGGACTTTAATTTGAGTTCTGAGGGTATTTTGAAGTATCGAAACAGAATAGTGGTACCAAAAGAAGAGTCGATGAAAACGGAGATTTTGGAGGAAGCTCATCGGTCCAAATATACAATCCATCCGGGCAGCAGCAAAATGTATCAAGACCTAAAAGGAACCTATTGGTGGGACAACATGAAGAGGGAAATTGCTCAGTACGTACAAAAATGTCTCATTTGTCAACAAGTGAAAGCGGAACATCAGAAACCATCGGGACTGTTACAACCCTTGGAGATACCCGAATGGAAGTGGGAAAACATCACGATGGACTTCGTTTCAGGTTTACCGAGGACGCAAAGAGGACACGATGCCGTTTGGGTGATCGTTGATCGGTTAACCAAGTCGGCCCATTTCTTGCCGGTGAACATGAAGTATTCAATGGACAAGTTGACCCGACTGTACATGGACGAGATAGTAAGACTACACGGTGTTCCTGTAAGCATTGTCTCCGATCGGGATCCACGGTTTGTATCTCGATTTTGGCAGAAGTTTCAAGAAACCTTGGGGACTAAACTCAATTTGAGCACGACCTATCACCCTCAGACGGATGGACAGTCAGAGCGGACGATTCAAACTCTCGAGGACATGTTACGAACGTGCATTTTGGACTTTGGAGGTAACTGGGGTCAGCACATGACCTTGGTAGAGTTTGCGTACAACAATAGCTTCCATTCGTCGATTCAAATGGCTCCGTACGAGGCTCTTTACGGACGCAAGTGTCGCTCACCGATTTACTGGGATGAAGTAGGTGAAAAGAAAGCACTGGACCCGGCAACCATTCCATGGATGGAAGAGGCTCAGGAAAAGGTCAAGTTGATTCGGCAACGACTTCAAACAGCCCAAAGTCGACAAAAGAGCTACGCAGATAATCGAAGAAAAGACTTGGAGTTTGAAGTTGGAGACCATGTATTTCTCAAAATCACACCTTTACGAAGTCTTACAGCGGGGAAAGGAAAGAAGCTTCAACCGCGGTACGTCGGACCCTACAAGATCCTTCAGAGGGTTGGAGCGGTTGCGTATCGATTGGAACTACCGTCCAGTCTTTCTCGAATCCATGATGTATTCCACGTCTCGATGCTAAAGAAGTACCATCCTGACCCATCCCATGTATTGCAACCGGAGGAGATCAAAGTAGATGAATCACTGGCCTATGAAGAGAAACCGGTCCAGGTACTTGATCGGAAGGTCAAAGAGCTTCGCAACAAGAAGATTCCATTAGTAAAGGTGTTGTGGAGAAACCACGGAGTTGAGGAAGCTACTTGGGAAATGGAAGATGAAATGCGAAAGAAATACCCAAACCTTTTCGGGAATTAAGGTGAGAAATTTCGAGGACGAAATTCTTTTAAGGGGGAGAGAGTGTGAGAACCCGTAAAACCCTAATTATTTTCCTAGGGTTTATTACCCCTTAATTGCTTCTATTTTTGCATTTTCGGGCTTAGAAATATTTTCTGGTAGATTTTATGCGTAATTATAGTTTTAAGATGATTTTTCTAGTATTGGAGAGTTTTAAGAAAATTAAGAGTAAATAGTGGACGTGGGACCCACTAGTGCGAATAGTTCGGAAAAATTCGGCCAATAAGGTTAAGTTTCGGATACTGTGAAAATTTTATCGGGTGTTAAGAGATAAGTAGTGTGTGTGAAGTGATTGATGTGAGAGAGAAAAGAAAGATAAGAATGCCTTTAATGAGGTGACAAGTGTCATCTTCTCATTTGTTGGACTTTAAGAAACACTATTCACTTTCTTGACTTTTTTGACCAAAGGATTAAATATCAAAAAAATTGCACAAAATTCACCATTTTTCTCTCCTTGTGGCCGGTTCTCCTTGAGCTAAGAAGAAAGGAATTTCCACCAACTTTCAAGCTTCCATATGCTTCAATCTTCTACAAACAAAAGCCTAGATTAGATTCTACTCCATAAAAACCTTTCTTCTAGTGATAGTAAGTGTATTAGTGAAGTGTGTTTGAAGCTCTAAGGTGGCCAACATCTCTCTCTCTCTTGTTACTTGGTAAGTGATGCTTGAACCCCCCTACTACACCTAATGATGGTTATAGTATGCTTAGAAGTGGCTTGAGTGTTGGAAAATGTGATTTATTTCTTGATTTGAAGAGTTTTGGTGAAGTTTTCCATTTTATGATGAATTTTCTGGTTTCATATGATTTTGATGTTTTGGACTAGTATGATGGTTGGTAATAAGGGGCTTTGGCTCTAGTAGGTGTGAATTGTGGTTAAATGCAACCAATTTTGGATTTGGAATGAAATGTGAAAAGGTAGGGTTCATGAACCCCTAATCTGTCCGAAATTTTAGGTCATAGATAGAGGCTGAATTGGACTTTGCTCAAAACATGAAAGTTGTAGGTATTGATGAGTATGAAGTGCCTACAAAATTTCAGGGCATTTGGAGTAGTATAGAGTGAGTTATGCCGTTTTTACTGTTGCTGTTTTTGGTGAACAGAATGTCCGAACTGCGATAGTAATTGCCTGTTTTGACTGGAATTGGTTTGGATTTTGTTGTTGGTGTCTTCTGATGAAATGTAGCTGGATATATTAGCTATCATATGCCTTTGGAATTTTGGCATTTGGACCTGTATAGACTGAGTTGTGTTCATTACAGTTTTGTGTGTTTTGCAAACCTGGTTTGGTAATGCTGGCTTAGTTTTTGTCACATTTGACCTAGTTGTACTAGGAACTGGACTGAGTGGCCTTGTACATTGTTGTAGCCCTGTTTCATAGCTTCGAAACGGTGGGTCTTATACCCCCATCCGATAACCGTAGTGAATTTGACGCCATTACCGCATAATAAGGGCAAAACAGTTTTTCTATTTGGGGCCAAGACTAATGCTACTTCTAATTTCTGGTTTGCTTATGATGCTTGTTTATGTATATGAAACCCTATTGGGTTGTGATTAGTGTTTATTCATGACTCGTTATCGAGTCTTATGGGAATTGTTTACTTGTTCTAGGAGGAAACGGTGGTGCACGACGTTCGTTTAACGACGGTGCATGAAACATCATTTTATCGATTGGTGAGTATACTACTCACTTAATTGTTACTATGTGGCTTTGCTAAATGTATATGTGATGCCTTGAAGGCTTACTTGGATATTGGAATTGATTAAGGTGAGGGTGTACTTGACCGCCCTCACCCCTTTTGATAGTATCACTGATTGGCTACCGTTTTACTGCATTACTGAACTTGATATATTGGTTGGTGAATTCCATTTCATGGAAACTGAATTGGTGTCGTTTGGACGATTGTCCAACGACCTTACTGTATTACTGAGCTCAACCCCGTTTGGTAGTCAATTGGATCGAGCCGGCGAGGGCTTGGTCGTGAAAATTGTCATGCCACGGGGACTGTACTGAGGAACCTTGTAGTAATGAGACTCTCGGTTCCGGTAAACTCGAGTATTACCAAAATGACTGAATGAAGTGCGGGCCCGGTTGGGGAATGTTGGGTGGAAGGAATGGGAGTAAAGAGTTGTCTACGGTTGGTTATTCTTTTAAAATTGACGGAGGATCAATGAGGTTGGATCAAGATTGCAAGCGTGGAAATGGGCTCTTGAGAGCCGACCGTATCCTTTCACTGATTTACTTTATTTCGGAATTGCATACTTAAATTGAATAGTTATGCTTATGTGATCTTAACTGCTATTATGATAGTTGCTCACTGAGCTTTAGCTCACTCTGTTCCATTTGTTTTCCTTACAGGAAAATGAACCCTTTTGGAAGTTGGTTGCCAAATTGAGCCATGTATATGCCATTTTGAATCGCTCTTGCATGAAACCCTAATGTATAGTGGGTTTATCTGTTGAATGGCAAACCAAACATGTATATCCATGATACATAGCTTTTGACATGCCAAGGTGGTTGTAAATATTGAATTTCAATGTATATATGCTTGGTTGATGTTTGGTTGACTTTCGGAATGATTTGGCTATCAAACGGCAAAAGAAAATTTTGAACGAAAAGGCTCTGGACTGAATCCGGATTTCTGACGTGTCCTGCACTATTCATCTTCGGCGCAAAGTTTCGTTTTTTTTTTATTTTTATGATTTTGACTTGTTTGCGTGTAATGGTATGTTCCGGAACGTTATAGAACGACGTAAACTGTACCGTAGTCCTGGCGAGAGCTGGGCAGGCAGTCCGCTAACCCCTTTGGTTCGCCTTAGGGAAGGTGGGGCTGTCACAGGTGGTATCAGAGCCATATGCCGACAGTTGGGACCTTAAGTCCTTCGTCTGGAAAAGCCCCGAGCCTCTCGTTCGTGAAGAGTCACGAAGCGAAACTCTCCGTAGGGGATGCCCGCGTGCGGGTGGCAAGCTGATAGGTACCCCGTGATGTGACCCTGAGAACTGTCACAGGTGGTATCAGAGCCTAGTTTTGAATTAGCCTGGGTGTTATAGGACTGTTTGACTTGAGGATTGTTGGTTTTGGCCTTTAAGTTTATATTGACGATTATATGTTCTTGTGATGTAGGATGGCCGGACAGGGTGACTCTAGTGCTAGTCCTTCGGGGGCTAGACCTCGCAAAGTACTTCCCGTGATTCCATATCAGATACGGCTGGGAGGGGCCGTCATTCGTTGGAGCCCGTCTAACCGTCTTCGACGGTGCCCGTGTGTAGACACCAAATTTTAGCTCAAGTTCATTTACTCTTTATTTCTTAGTTTTTGTTTTTGTCATGTTTGTTTTATTCATTTTTAGTTTTAGTCTTTTCTAGTTTTCATGTTATTATTTTATTTTTAAGCTTTTAGCATGGAATTTCTCAAAAGAAAAAGAAAACAATGGAAAATGTAGGAAAAGATTGAAAAATGGCCATTTTTGTTGTTTAGATTTTTTTTAAATTGTTTTCATTTGTTATTATTATTATTATTACTTGGTTTTTGTCAATTCTGTTAATTAGTTATTATTATTTAGTTTTACTTTTGTTTTTGTTAAAATTATTAAAAAAAAAAAAAAAAGTCACGCATACCAAAAGCTGCGTGTTGCCGCAGCTTGCAAGAGAAAATTGCAGGGAGTCCTTGGGGGGTAAAATTTAGCTACAAAGGCCAGGTTCCTAGGACACCTGGAAAGGGAGGAATCTAAAAGAAGAGGGGCCGTAGGATGAAGGGTTTGGAGAAGGTGTTTTGCATTTGAGGGTAGCCGCAAGGGAAAAAAGAGGGGGAGTTCCAGCAGGAAGCGACGGCAGTGAAAGGAGAGGCTCTCGGATGAGGTGAAAGAAAAACAGCGTAGGAAAGAGGGAGATTCTGTGACGGCAAAAAGGAAAAACCAGCAAAGGGAAGTAGAATCAGGAGAGAGTGGGAGAATAGGGACTAAACGGAAAGGGAAACCGAGAGTGAAAGAGTAGAATCCAAGTTGACGGCTAGAATCTGGGAATGAGCTGGGAAGCTAAGTTAACGGCTGTGAAGAGAGAAAAACTAGAAGGAAAGGGCTGACGGAGGGAAAGAAGGAGCGGCGTGAGATTTCTGAAAAAGCCCAGAAAGCTAGGTTTGAAGGGCAGCCGCAAACCACCACTTCGGCCATCTCCACCGTCTCAAGCCGTCGTTTGAGAAAAAGCAAGCAGGTCGAGCTTTCTTCCACCCATCAGCAACGACCCATGGCGAGATCTGAAAAATTCGAGCCAGGTTCTTGGAGTTTTCTGCAGCAAGATTGATGGCTAGATTCCAGCATTGGAACATGTTTTTTGTGAGTTTTCCCACGCTTCTTTGAGGACCAAAGCAGTTGAAAGGTATCCCATGTTGTTCTTTTTTTTCGTCTATTCCAGAAAATGTAGTAAGCATGCCAAATTACTGCTTCATTTGCACTTGCTGCTTGCATCTTTCTTGTTGTTTTTCATACAGAAATTTCCTCCATGTCTCCTTGTGATTATATGTAACCTTTGAACTTAGATGACTCTGTCAAACCCAAACTAAGGTCTTTTTTTTTACTGCAACGATTCTGCTCATAGCAGAACGCCCAAGTTAAAGCTGGACCTGGTATTGAATGACGGAAATCTGGCTCCTAGCCTCTTATTTTTCTGCTATCTAATGGTGCATGATCCGATCCAATTAGTTTAGTGATCGTATGGGTCCTTGGTATAGGTTTTGTGGTCTTGGAACGCTGGGGTCCCGAAGTTTTAGCTGACTGTCGACAATTCCTTCTTGTTGCAGAAAATGTTTTTGCAGAAAATGTTTTAGTTGCTTGAACTATTCGAATTCTGCATGTTTGTTGGCCGACTTTTTGATGCTTAAATCTACAAGTTTCATGATGCAAAGTGAGAGGTTTGTGCGGTAGTTGTGTGTGGATTTGATCATGTTCAGTGCCGAATGACCGAAAGGATGCTTGCTGAAAAATGAAAATCTGGTTACCGAATGCTGGCTGGAATTTTCTCCAGCATTGGTGTGATTTTCCTTCTATTGTTTTGGTTTGTTGAGATGTTGAATTTGCATCATGAAGCTGCGTTTTCTTTTCCTTCTCATTATCCCAAATCCTCTCAGTTTTTTGAGTTGAGTCGCTAACCTCATAATCCCTTCCCCATTGCATGATTGTGTCAAGGCTGATTAAAAATGCAGCAAGTTGTTGCAGCAGTCATCCGTAGGCTTGCACAGAAATTTTAAGAGTTTGCATGGTTTCTTTTTATGCTTGTTGTTTGATTGAGTTCTGGCAATGTTGTGGCTTTATCTTAATTCAAAGTTTTGATGTTTGATTGAATAATATCTAATTCTTTCTTGGCTGCCGAAAGCTTCATAACCTACTGAAAATATTGCTGCAGCATGTTTTCTCACGTTCTTGCATGGAGATTGCATGAGATAACTTTCTAAAATTGTACTTTGACCCTTTGGCTTCTAACTAATGCTACTATGACCCAATCAATTGAATAATTTCTACAATTTGGTCCTTGGCAGCTTCAATTTTTCAACTCAATTCCTTGTTGCTTCAATTAATTATGTTTTGTTTCAATTGCATTTAAATCACGACTTTAGGGGCTTTATGATCAAGTGAGCTTGTGTTTGCCTATTTCCTTTAATTTTCCCAAATAAATTGGTACCTTGACCATTTCTTTTATTTTGGAGGATAAATAAGTGATTTCACTTCATTGGGGCCCAATTGCAAGGGAGGTAACCTCTATCTCCTTGATTTTCATTTCTCCTATGTGATCCAACGTGCTAAGTGTGAATTGCATGTCTACGTTGCTTTCCTTGCCTTTCTTTAATTCCTTTCATTTATTTCATTTACTTTTGCCTTTTATTTAAGTCATTCATTATGGGGTATGTGTACACCTCTTGGCTTGTAATAGATAGGGCTTGGCGAGCTTTCTTGTCCATTTTCCCTTTCCCCCCCTTTGTTTAAGGTATTCATTATGGGGTATGTGTACACCTCTTGGCTTGTAATAGATAGGGCTTGGAGGAGCATTCAATGAAGACCTATCGAAGACGTGTGCCTAGCTAGCAAATGTAATAGTTAGGGCTTTAATTGCCTTATGTGTCTTGCATGCTTAGTTGCTACGTGTTAATTTGCTTTGTTAGGGCCTTGCATTTAGTCGAGCATGCTAATTGTTATGTGCTATGTGTTTATGGGTGTTTGGCATGTCTAATCGCTTTCCATAGCCATGAATGAATGTGATAGATGAATGTACGTCACCACACTAGTCCAATGCTAGTTGTGGCTCATTATTTCATTAGGAATTCATAGAAAGGGCTAGTCCAACGCTAGACCCAATAGGCCATCCCCTTTTGTTAGTGCATATTTGCATGTTCACTACATGTCATGCATTTTTCTTAGTTTTATCATTGGCATGCTCCTCGAACCCCTTTTTCTCCTCATTTTTAGGTTTTGCATCTCATACTAGTTATAGGGCTCATTTGCTTGAGAGTCCCCTTTCGATAAGGGAAACGAGCGAGTGTGGCTACTCGATAGCCTTAGCACGCTAGTTTTGCCTTCTAATCAAAGGGAAGATTAAGTCACAAAGTTAGGACTCCCCGTTCCCGTCTTGCTGCATTCCTATAGGATTCATGCATTCTATTCATTCACTATCACATACACTTACTTTATATTCTAACCCTTTTTCCACATTCTCACTTCACACTACTTTTGGACGTTTTCACTTAACTACTCACACTTTACACTTTTATTTGCACACGTGCACCTTTATATCCCTTCACTTGCACATGAACACTTTTTATCTTCATTTGCACACCTCCACTTACATCCTATTATTTTTATCATTTTTCTCATTTCACACAAACTCACATTTTCACATGGCATGCATTCCACTCATTTGTACGTCATTTAGATTTATGTGTGACCTCTCCAAAGGATCATTACTGGGCTTCACAATTAATGTGATTGGCACCACTCAACCTTTGAAGAGAAATTTCCCCCATGTCCCCTAGGTCTAGGTTTTTGCATTCACGTAGTCATATCCAACATGCGATACATACCTTGGGTAGAAAAATAAGGAAAGGTAGGGCTAAATCACGCAACTAGCCTTGGCTAGGTCGAAGGGGTGCCTTGGATTTTTATCCTTGCCTTCCCCTTCGTCAAATGTGACTCCCGAACCTTTTTCGTTGGTTTACGTGGACTAGGAGTCGTTTAAAAGGGGTTTCTTTCTATCTTTCCTTTAAAAAATTTCTTTTTGGGTGACTTGGTACACCCTAACCCTATACCAAGTGGCGACTCCATTTTTTGATACACAAAAACCCTTTTGAACTTTATATGGCCAAATCGTCGCATTCTCAAGTCCCATGGCCTGTTACTTTTCATTTCGCACACGTTCACATTCCACTACTCACACATCACCACAACCATCATTCAAAAAGTGGGGCGCGACAGTTGGCGACTCCACTGGGGATTTCCTAAGTGGGTCCAAGCATTTGATTTAGCCATTTTTTTCCTTTTTCTACCTTTTTTATGCATGGCATGTGGATATTAGGGTTGCATTTTTCCTTTTTAGGACTTTTTGCCTCGCGCGCGTATCCAACTACTCTCTCGCTCACGAATGTATGATTGGTTGATTGGATGTATGTTTACTTGTTTATCTCACGCTTGCATTGCATTTGGGGGGGGGTGTGTGTCACCTTTAGAGCCTCGCGTTGGTTCTCAACCCCTTCCCTCAAAATAGGGGAACACTTCATACGTGCACGTTTACTTGCTTTTATCCCATTTTATTTTGTTTTTCGTGGGCGCCATCCCACACCGCCTTGTAGGACTAGGATCGATTGCCTTGGGTAGGCGGATGGTGTGCTCTGTGCCCATAGCGCTACCTAAGGGATCACTTGAGCCACCGACCAAAGGCCCTGGGAGTGATGACCCTTCGCCTTTAGGTCTGAAGGCTTGGGAGCCGAAACCTTATCGAGTCTAGTTGCATTAGTGAGCCCCAGCCTCATGCATCCATGTTAGGGTTTGCCTAGGGTAGAGTCAGCCTCACCCTTTTTAAGCACAATTAGGCACGAGGGAAGGGGTTCCACCCCTTTTATTGGCTTTTATCGTCTTTCTTTTCTTAATTGCTCCCAATGTGTTATGTGTACTATCAACTGCACTAACCATTTCATTGTTTCCTTGGTTTGCATTCATGTGCCCTAGCAATAAGAGGCCTCTTTGGCTCTCTTTTAGTGACTCACCCACTAGATAGCTCACATGTTTAAATTTCGTCTTTGCACTTACTTTTCAGTAAATACATTTCATGTTTAGACCTTTTCCCCCCGTTGCATTATTTATATCCTTTAGGCCATGTTTGTCACATGTTTATATCGCTTTAATAAATGGCATCATGCATAAACCATAGAAAGGGAAGGCCACATAGGGAATCCCGTGTTTAGGAATAAACCACCTTATGTCTCGGATACTTAATCCAGTGAGACTTGCACGTTTACATTTTTGTACCATCCAAAGGGGGAGTGCACAAGGTAAGGTAGGATCCGATCGTCTTCATAGAGTAATCTTTGGAATATGAGCATCTAATAATTACTTTTTGGCCATTTTATCAAATTGGTAAAAATCCCTTGCGTGAAGGACGTTAATTTGAAGAAATTCACAAATGATTCCTCCTATTGAGACGATAAATAAATTGAGGCCAAAATTTGATTTTTAGAAGGTCATAGACTAATGCACCTCAATAATTTTGAAATAACCAATGGCCGGACAATTCAACCAATCCATTTTGCCAATTCATTCAATAAATCATCAATTTGACCAATTTACCCTTTTTTAGGGTCACCTGGTCGATTCATTCAATAAATCATCAATTCATTTGACCAGTTTACCCTTTTTAGGGTCACTTGGTCGATTTTTCAATAGATCATCAATTCATTTGACCAACTTACCCTTTTTAGGGTCACCTGGTCGATTTTGAATAAATCGTCAATTCATTTGACCAATTTACCCTTTTTAGGGTCATTCGGCCGATTTTTGAATAAATCACTAATTCAATTTCATTCATTTGGCCAATTTACCCACTTTTAGGGCAACCGAGCCGATTTTGAATAAATCAAGTTTCGTTCAATCTATTTGATCAATTCACCCTTTTTAGGGTGACCTGATGGATCCATTTTGGATAAATTAAATTTCATTCAATTCATTTGACCTGTTTCCCTTTTTAGGGTAATCCGGTCGATTTTTAAATTGTCAATTTCATTTGACCAATTAGGATTTCAATATCGAATTTCAAAACAGGAAACCTGGTCGATTTTGAGAAGAACATCCATTGCATTCAGCCATTTGATCAGTTGGAGTTTTGACCCGTGCTTCACTGAGAAAAGTTGTCAAAACGAATTCCAATCTCTTCGATAGGAAGTTCGTCAAGGTCAAACCCGTGCGTTTTTGCAAGTTCTTGTATCAATCAAAAGTGATCAATCCCTTCGGACAAGGTCCTCATTTTGACAAACGTCTCTTCTCATTCCAATGGGCCAAATATTTTCAAATTATTTTTCACTCCATAAGCTGATTGGATCCATAAGGTATTGTATAGTGCCTGCTCTGGAGGATTGCATTTTCATGCTAGGCCTACCCTTGGCACAAAAAGGGTTCCCCCATAGGGCATGCATACCGATTTTATAGTCTTGATTACTAACTCTGGGTATTTTTCTTTTGTTTTCCCCCTCCCCTGCATTCATAAAAATTTCATAAAGTGTGAAAACGTGACATAAAGTGTGAAAACAATCCTGATCTGATAAAGTTTGAAAATTACATGATTCTTGGGCAGGCCCTGCAACATGAATTTGAAAATTCATCTGAAAACGCTTGTGTAAAACATTTAAGAGATTTCTTTGCTCAAAGGGAGAAGGGGGCTATTAAGAGGGAAAGTGTGTATACATGTGTAAAGGAGTTCCTTAGAATGTTTTTCATATGTATTGCTCTTTAAGTTTTCAAACATTGGCAATGATGAAGCTTTTGTTTTGCTCAGACAATTATTTGTTTTGTGTATATTTATGTACATTTCATTCTTTATTCTTACTCATTGGAGATTTCATGATGAATTTTGAGAAATAAGACCAAATTGAGATTTTTTTCAACCTATAGCCTGAATTTCGCAAGTGTATACTCTCTAAAATCCTCATATACACTAGATTGGTGATCCGAGCTATACAATAAGAGTGCTCAGAAAAAAAGGTGAATGGTCACTCCAAAGGCCTCATGAGATACATTTTCTCCTTCACTGTACAATTCACTGTACAATTCATATTTTGCCCATTTCATTCAACCCCAAAATAAAATCAGCCACATTGATTAATAGTTGCAAGTTGGGGCAATCTTTGTTTGAGAAATGTCCACTGTGTATAATTATATTCAATTCACATCTAAGTGAAAGCAAAAATGTGCATTATTCTTGTTTGTTTTGAAAATTTGGAATGATACTTTGAGCATTCATTTCTCTACCTATACACATTTTATCATTTGCTCTCCCATTTGAGCCTTGAAAGAGTAATTTCGTTTCAAATAAGAGCCCTAATGATCACTACCCTATATTGGAAAATTTTCAACTATCAAAAAGGGGAATGGATTTTTAATGACCATTTCGTTACTTTGGTTGTCATGAGGTGTAAGAATGATACTTTGGCCGTCGTTTCTACAACCTAAACACTGATCATCCCTTGCATTCTCATTTGAGCTAAAATTGGTGGTTCTTTTCGAATGCACTTATGATCGTACCCCGCATTGGGGAAGGAGATTGGGAAATTTTGAAAAGGAAAAGAAAAGGGGAAAAGCAAAAATGCTCGAATAAGGAGGGAACCGCAAATTGGGGAAATTTGATTCCACTTGGGTTCCGAATTTTGAAAAAAGAGAAAAGGAAGAGTTTTTTCCGCGTGGATCGCCTATGTTTCACAAATATGGATGAACAAGGTTCTTCCTCAATCAGTTGATTCAGATACATGCCAAAAATTTTCAATTAATGAAAGTTTCCTTTCAGGGTTATTGTAAGGAATGGAATACAAGTCAGGCCATCTTCTTTTCCAATCAAACATTCTATCCCTAGTTATCCTTTTTGAGCCTTCAGAATAAAATACTTCGTTTGGCAACCCCTGAGAATCGCAAACCCCACACTGGGGCAAGTTTGAGTTGAAAAGAAAATTTCAAGAAGTGAAAAAGTGAAAAGCAACAAAATCAAAAACAAAAGAAGAAAAGAGAACCTCAGTTCAAAAATAAACTGGGGCAAATTTCAAAAGAATGGCAGAAAGCCGAAAAATCAAAAGAAGAAAGAAAATGAAAGAAAAAGCCTCAAGTAAGCATAAATTGGGGCAAATCCTGATTTAACCCTAAAATAGGGTTGACACGACAATGCGATCTCAGATTACTTAAACCACTCTTGAAATCTGCCTTCAAGCCTTAACTTTTCTAAGCACCCCACCTGGCCCCATTACAAAAAGCCAAAAGTCCTGACTTCTGTTCTTTGCCATGGTCTTGTCAAGGAAATTTCTGATGCCGGAAGTTTTAGCTGTATTTCTGAATTGCTTGGGTATGAGGTTGACACTGCTCTTCATGTGAAAACCCGCGGAGGCATTTTTGAGAAAAGAAAAAGAGAGCGAATGCAAAAGAAAAATGCAAAAAGATTTGATGCTGAAAGACCCTGTTGGGTGATGATAAAAAGTCAAACGAACTCCAAAATCTTGGAGTCCAGATGAGGGCAATATTGAAAAATGCGATTTTCGGTGCAATGTCCTTGAAAATTATTTCTTTAACTATCGTCTTCAAGCCACATTACAAGCTAATAAAGTCCATCGTTGACTTATTCCTTCATGACAACCCAAAGTGAGGATTATGCTCTTAAAAATCCATCGATCACTCATGATCATAAGGGTATAACCAGATTTCACATGTTTAGCTATCATTTCTACCCAAAATTTTGCAAGCCCATGAAGCTCATATGTGGACTACGTTTTCCTAAGAAATAAGGATGATAAACTCTTTGCTTTCACTAAGATGTGGTATTGAAGGGATTACATACCGTTTGGGCACAAAGAATAAGACAAATCTTGACCTCCCATTTCCAAATCAGACATAACACCCGTTACCCAAAGCATCAATGCTAAAGTGACGAAGGAATCACTTGTAATTTGGCATTATTTTGAGAAATTCATCATGAAATTTTCTGTGTGATTTTAAGCAAGACGTTCAGATTTCTTCACATTATATAGGAAACACAGTTTCTTGCTTTGTTCAAATAAATGGAGGGGCATCCAAACCAATTTTTGCATTCAAATGGGCCCATGCTGGGGCAAAATTTTTATTGGCAAGATTTCGTAAAATAAGCCCACACTGGGGCAAAATTTTTTATAGTTCATTTGAGGATTTCGTCAAAGAGCCAAGTAATATACTTTCAAATCAATCACACTGCTCTTTCTATGAATAGTAGGTGCAATATTTTGAAATTCAAGTGCATTCCATGTTTTGTTAAGCCCCATGTGCAGGTATTCATGGTTCAAAATGACGAAAAACATCCAGTGAGGCGGAAGGCCGATACTGCAAAGAGAAGCAAGAAGAAAGAAGAGAAAAGTGCCCTACACTGGGGCAAATTATTTTTGAAAAAAGATTCTCTCGAAAAATCAGAAAAGTTCAAAAGTCAAAAATCAAAAATCAAGTTCAAATTCTTGTTTCTTGGAAAATCAAATTCAATTTCTTGTATCTTGACAAATCAAATCCAATTTCTTGACCAATTGAATGGCAAGACTGGGTCTATCCCAATTTTAAATTTCTGTTCGGGTCTATCCTGTGGGTCTATCCCAATTTTACATTTCAGTTCGGGTCTATCCCGTGGGTCTATCCCATTTACGTTTCAGTCCGGGTCTATCCCGTGGGTCTATCCCATTTACATTTCAGTTCGGGTCTATCCCGTGGGTCTATCCCATTTACATTTCTGTCCGGGTCTATCCCGTGGGTCTATCCCATTTACATTTCAGTTCGGGTCTATCCCGTGGGTCTATCCCATTTACATTTCTGTTCGGGTCTATCCCGTGGGTCTATCCCAATTTCACATTTCTGTCCGGGTCTATCCCGTGGGTCTATCCCAAATTTAAATTTCTGTTCGGGTCTATCCTGTGGGTCTATCCCAATTTTACATTTCTGTTCGGGTCTATCCCGTGGGTCTATCCCAATTTTACATTTCTGTCCGGGTCTATCCCGTGGGTCTATCCCAATTTTAAAATTTCCTGTCTGGGGTCAATCCCCATCGTTTGAGTAATTCGCAGCCGAAGAATGCAGGTAGGTATTTGGTGTCTACTTCTTTGTCTCAAGTTTTTTCAAAACTCAGACAAAGAGGGGCAAACTGTAGACACCAAATTTTAGCTCAAGTTCATTTACTCTTTATTTCTTAGTTTTTGTTTTTGTCATGTTTGTTTTATTCATTTTTAGTTTTAGTCTTCTTTTAGTTTTCATGTTATTATTTTATTTTTAAGCTTTTAGCATGGAATTTCTCAAAAGAAAAAGAAAACAATGGAAAATGTAGGAAAAGATTGAAAAATGGCCATTTTTGTTGTTTTTAGTTGTTTAGATTTTTTAAATTGTTTTCATTTGTTATTATTATTATTATTACTTGGTTTTTGTCAATTCTGTTAATTAGTTATTATTATTTAGTTTTACTTTTGTTTTTGTTAAAATTATTTTAAAAAAAAAAAAAAAAAGTCACGCATACCAAAAGCTGCGTGTTGCCGCAGCTTGCAAGAGAAAATTGCAGGGAGTCCTTGGGGGGTAAAATTTAGCTACAAAGGCCAGGTTCCTAGGACACCTGGAAAGGGAGGAATCTAAAAGAAGAGGGGCCGTAGGATGAAGGGTTTGGAGAAGGTGTTTTGCATTTGAGGGTAGCCGCAAGGGAAAAAAGAGGGGGAGTTCCAGCAGGAAGCGACGGCAGTGAAAGGAGAGGCTCTCGGATGAGGTGAAAGAAAAACAGCGTAGGAAAGAGGGAGATTCTGTGACGGCAAAAAGGAAAAACCAGCAAAGGGAAGTAGAATCAGGAGAGAGTGGGAGAATAGGGACTAAACGGAAAGGGAAACCGAGAGTGAAAGAGTAGAATCCAAGTTGACGGCTAGAATCTGGGAATGAGCTGGGAAGCTAAGTTAACGGCTGTGAAGAGAGAAAAACTAGAAGGAAAGGGCTGACGGAGGGAAAGAAGGAGCGGCGTGAGATTTCTGAAAAAGCCCAGAAAGCTAGGTTTGAAGGGCAGCCGCAAACCACCACTTCGGCCATCTCCACCGTCTCAAGCCGTCGTTTGAGAAAAAGCAAGCAGGTCGAGCTTTCTTCCACCCATCAGCAACGACCCATGGCGAGATCTGAAAAATTCGAGCCAGGTTCTTGGAGTTTTCTGCAGCAAGATTGATGGCTAGATTCCAGCATTGGAACATGTTTTTTGTGAGTTTTCCCACGCTTCTTTGAGGACCAAAGCAGTTGAAAGGTATCCCATGTTGTTCTTTTTTTTCGTCTATTCCAGAAAATGTAGTAAGCATGCCAAATTACTGCTTCATTTGCACTTGCTGCTTGCATCTTTCTTGTTGTTTTTCATACAGAAATTTCCTCCATGTCTCCTTGTGATTATATGTAACCTTTGAACTTAGATGACTCTGTCAAACCCAAACTAAGGTCTTTTTTTTTACTGCAACGATTCTGCTCATAGCAGAACGCCCAAGTTAAAGCTGGACCTGGTATTGAATGACGGAAATCTGGCTCCTAGCCTCTTATTTTTCTGCTATCTAATGGTGCATGATCCGATCCAATTAGTTTAGTGATCGTATGGGTCCTTGGTATAGGTTTTGTGGTCTTGGAACGCTGGGGTCCCGAAGTTTTAGCTGACTGTCGACAATTCCTTCTTGTTGCAGAAAATGTTTTTGCAGAAAATGTTTTAGTTGCTTGAACTATTCGAATTCTGCATGTTTGTTGGCCGACTTTTTGATGCTTAAATCTACAAGTTTCATGATGCAAAGTGAGAGGTTTGTGCGGTAGTTGTGTGTGGATTTGATCATGTTCAGTGCCGAATGACCGAAAGGATGCTTGCTGAAAAATGAAAATCTGGTTACCGAATGCTGGCTGGAATTTTCTCCAGCATTGGTGTGATTTTCCTTCTATTGTTTTGGTTTGTTGAGATGTTGAATTTGCATCATGAAGCTGCGTTTTCTTTTCCTTCTCATTATCCCAAATCCTCTCAGTTTTTTGAGTTGAGTCGCTAACCTCATAATCCCTTCCCCATTGCATGATTGTGTCAAGGCTGATTAAAAATGCAGCAAGTTGTTGCAGCAGTCATCCGTAGGCTTGCACAGAAATTTTAAGAGTTTGCATGGTTTCTTTTTATGCTTGTTGTTTGATTGAGTTCTGGCAATGTTGTGGCTTTATCTTAATTCAAAGTTTTGATGTTTGATTGAATAATATCTAATTCTTTCTTGGCTGCCGAAAGCTTCATAACCTACTGAAAATATTGCTGCAGCATGTTTTCTCACGTTCTTGCATGGAGATTGCATGAGATAACTTTCTAAAATTGTACTTTGACCCTTTGGCTTCTAACTAATGCTACTATGACCCAATCAATTGAATAATTTCTACAATTTGGTCCTTGGCAGCTTCAATTTTTCAACTCAATTCCTTGTTGCTTCAATTAATTATGTTTTGTTTCAATTGCATTTAAATCACGACTTTAGGGGCTTTATGATCAAGTGAGCTTGTGTTTGCCTATTTCCTTTAATTTTCCCAAATAAATTGGTACCTTGACCATTTCTTTTATTTTGGAGGATAAATAAGTGATTTCACTTCATTGGGGCCCAATTGCAAGGGAGGTAACCTCTATCTCCTTGATTTTCATTTCTCCTATGTGATCCAACGTGCTAAGTGTGAATTGCATGTCTACGTTGCTTTCCTTGCCTTTCTTTAATTCCTTTCATTTATTTCATTTACTTTTGCCTTTTATTTAAGTCATTCATTATGGGGTATGTGTACACCTCTTGGCTTGTAATAGATAGGGCTTGGCGAGCTTTCTTGTCCATTTTCCCTTTCCCCCCCTTTGTTTAAGGTATTCATTATGGGGTATGTGTACACCTCTTGGCTTGTAATAGATAGGGCTTGGAGGAGCATTCAATGAAGACCTATCGAAGACGTGTGCCTAGCTAGCAAATGTAATAGTTAGGGCTTTAATTGCCTTATGTGTCTTGCATGCTTAGTTGCTACGTGTTAATTTGCTTTGTTAGGGCCTTGCATTTAGTCGAGCATGCTAATTGTTATGTGCTATGTGTTTATGGGTGTTTGGCATGTCTAATCGCTTTCCATAGCCATGAATGAATGTGATGGATGAATGTACGTCACCACACTAGTCTAATGCTAGTTGTGGCTCATTATTTCATTAGGAATTCATAGAAAGGGCTAGTCCAACGCTAGACCCAATAGGCCATCCCCTTTTGTTAGTGCATATTTGCATGTTCACTACATGTCATGCATTTTTCTTAGTTTTATCATTGGCATGCTCCTCGAACCCCTTTTTCCCCTCATTTTTAGGTTTTGCATCTCATACTAGTTATAGGGCTCATTTGCTTGAGAGTCCTCTTTCGATAAGGGAAACGAGCGAGTGTGGCTACTCGATAGCCTTAGCACGCTAGTTTTGCCTTCTAATCAAAGGGAAGATTAAGTCACAAAGTTAGGACTCCCCGTTCCCGTCTTGCTGCATTCCTATAGGATTCATGCATTCTATTCATTCACTATCACATACACTTACTTTATATTCTAACCCTTTTTCCACATTCTCACTTCACACTACTTTTGGACGTTTTCACTTAACTACTCACACTTTACACTTTTATTTGCACACGTGCACCTTTATATCCCTTCACTTGCACACGAACACTTTTTATCTTCATTTGCACACCTCCACTTACATCCTATTATTTTTATCATTTTTCTCATTTCACACAAACTCACATTTTCACATGGCATGCATTCCACTCATTTGTACGTCATTTAGATTTATGTGTGACCTCTCCAAAGGATCATTACTGGGCTTCACAATTAATGTGATTGGCACCACTCAACCTTTGAAGAGAAATTTCCCCCATGTCCCCTAGGTCTAGGTTTTTGCATTCACGTAGTCATATCCAACATGCGATACATACCTTGGGTAGAAAAATAAGGAAAGGTAGGGCTAAATCACGCAACTAGCCTTGGCTAGGTCGAAGGGGTGCCTTGGATTTTTATCCTTGCCTTCCCCTTCGTCAAATGTGACTCCCGAACCTTTTTCGTTGGTTTACGTGGACTAGGAGTCGTTTAAAAGGGGTTTCTTTCTATCTTTCCTTTAAAAAATTTCTTTTTGGGTGACTTGGTACACCCTAACCCTATACCAAGTGGCGACTCCATTTTTTGATACACAAAAACCCTTTTGAACTTTATATGGCCAAATCGTCGCATTCTCAAGTCACATGGCCTGTTACTTTTCATTTCGCACACGTTCACATTCCACTACTCACACATCACCACAACCATCATTCAAAAAGTGGGGCGCGACACCGTGTAAGGAAAGATATGCCTACCCGAACACCCTCGTGTTTGCGCTAGATAAGGAGCGCAAGGCGTTGGCTAGAGAGAATGCTCGACTTGAGGTCGATGCGATCCAGGATAGGGCGACCAATGATAAGCAAGCCGCGCGAATTAAAGAGTTAGAATACGACGTACTTGAGGCCGAAGATAGGGTTGACGATCTTTGCGCGCAATTAAGGGAAGCACGAGAGCGAGAGCTTAAGCGAGCTCGCAAGGTTAGGGGTCGCGCTGAGGCGATCCTTAATTTGTGTGACGATGGCCTGGAAGAGTGTAGCGACGAGGCGTCGTGTGCAGAGGCCGACCCTGGGGAGGAGTCTACCCCATCGCCTGGGTCCCAGACCCCGGCGACCGACTAGGCCTTGATCTTTAGGCATCTTTTGGATAGTGGTGGTTTTGTATTTACATAGGGATAGGGATAGAGCCTTAGCTAACCGTTTTGGATGTAGGGTTAGCTACGTGTAAATTTCTTTTGATAGGCCTATCCTCAGGGGGATCGTTTATGTACGTACGTGCCTTGGCCGTACTTGACTGACTGATTGTATATATGTGTTTGACTTGTATATATGTGTGTTTGTGCTTATGCTTGGCCTGTGTAAATGTGTTATTGTGCAAAGTTTATGTGTTACTTATATGTCTTGTTATTACTGTGGTTTAGTACTTTTGCCTAGACCGAGTGAAACCCATGGAAAGTACACGAAGTGGCCGGGGACACGGGCGCGGTATTAGACAACCCACACCGGTTAGGGGTGCGGGGGAAACCTCGACTGGACCTGATCCTGAACCCCAAGCCGACCCTAATGCCCAGATAGCTGCTGCTATGCAGCAAATGACAAACCTGCTTGCACAAGTAGTGCAGCAACAAGCTCAGAACCCAAACCCTAACCCTGGAAACCCCGGAAACCCTGGCCACCATGTCGAGAGCGAGGATAGAGCTCTCGAACGTTTCCAAAAGTTCGCTCCGCCAAAGTTTGTTGGGGGACCCGACCCTGACGTTGCTGAGAAATGGCTAGAGAAAATGGTTGATATATTCGCGGCTCTACACTACCCAGACGAACGGCAGGTAACTTTTGCCGTGTTTCAACTTGAAGGGGCTGCCCGTTCCTGGTGGAACGTAATTAGGCATAAATGGGAACGGGAGCAGACACAGTGGACTTGGGTGAACTTCATCCGAGAATTTAATGCCAAGTTTTTCCCTCCTCTAGTCCAGGAGAGGAAGGAGGACGAGTTTATCCGGCTCCGGCAAGGGGCTCAGACTGTGGCGGAGTACGAGAGTCAATTTACCCGCTTGTCCAAATTCGCGCCTGAGCTAATCATGACTGAGCAAAGACGAATTAGGCGCTTTATTCAGGGTTTGAACGTTGAGATCCAGAAAGACCTCGCGGCGGCTCAAATCACTACGTTTAGCGAGGCAATGGAAAAAGCCCAACGAGTAGAAAGTGCACGGCTGCAGGTCCGAAACTTCCAGGCTAAGAAGCGTGGTTTTCCTGGGAGTACATCTGGACAAGATGAAAAGAGTACTCCCTCTAAGTTTGGACGAGGCACGGGTGGTGGCCGGCAATCTGGTTCAGGCAGAGGGACTCCATTCAGGGGTGGTCAAGCTGGGCGAGGACAAAGGGGCAATGTTCAGAGTGGCTCGGCTTCGGCACCTCGTGGTCCCTGCGGGCATTGTGGAAAAGCAAACCACACCGAGGATAACTGCTGGAGAAAGCAGGGTAAATGTCTACGATGTGGAAGCGCGGACCACCAACTGGCTACTGGCCCGGTCCTGAAACAGGATGGAAAGGGAAGCCAACCCCCGCCGAGGACCAATACTGGACCAACGAAGGGAGATGGGTCCAAACCGAAAGTTCCAGCTAGGGTTTACTCCTTAGAGCCCCATCAGGTCCCAGAGTCTTCGGAGGTCGTAGAAGGTACGATCCCTATTTTCCACCGCTTTGCCAAAGTTTTAATTGATCCTGGTGCCACTCATTCGTTTGTTAACCCTGATTTCATGTATGGCATCGATACAAAACCTGCTAGTTTACCATATGACCTAGAAGTTAGTACACCTACGGGGAATCAACGTTTGGTGACTAGTATGGTTTATAGGGATTGTGATGTATGGGTCGGTGAAAAGAAATTTTTAGGCGACCTGATAAGCTTGTCCATTAAGGGGTATGACGTGATTTTGGGTATGGACTGGCTAGCCAAATATAACGCCCAACTGGATTGTAAAACAAAGGTGGTAGAATTTCGCATTCCTGGCGAGGCAACCTTAAGGTTGGATATAAGGGGTAGGTTAGCCTCATCTGCTTTGATTTCGGGCATTCGAGCTAGGAAACTGATAAGTAGAGGGGCGCAAGGATTTTTGGCCTTTTTAATTAATACCCCTATGGATAAGTTAAACGTGGAAGATGTGGCCGTAGTGAGGGAATTTCCGGATGTATTTCCTGATGAGTTAGTAGCTTTACCTCCGGAAAGAGAGATAGAATTCCGAATAGATCTTTTACCTGGAACTGCACCTATCTCAAAAACCCCTTACCGAATGGCGCCTGCAGAACTTAAGGAGCTTAAGTTGCAATTGCAAGATCTTTTGGAGCGGGGTTTCATTCACGAGAGTGAGTCTCCTTGGGGAGCTCCTGTTTTATCTGTGAAGAAAAAGGATGGAACTTTGAGGATGTGTATTGATTATAGGGGGCTGAACAATGTTACGATCAAGAATAAATATCCACTGCCCCACATTGATGAGTTGTTCGACCAGCTGCAAGGAGCAGTGGTCTTCTCCAAGTTAGACCTCCGACAAGGATACTACCAGTTGTTGATTAGGAAGGAGGATATTCCGAAAACTGCTTTCAATTCAAGATACGGGCATTACGAGTTCGCCGTTATGCCCTTTGGACTGACCAATGCTCCCGCCGCCTTCATGGACCTAATGCATAGGGTTTTCAAACCCTATCTAGACCGATTTGTCATTGTGTTTATTGACGACATTTTGGTCTATTCTAAGACACGTGAGGAGCATGAGGAGCATTTGAGAGTGGTATTGCAGACATTGAGGGAACATCAGCTGTACGCCAAGTTTAGTAAATGCGAGTTCTGGTTGGAGAACGTAGCATTTTTGGGTCATGTGATCTCCCACGAAGGTATTTCGGTGGACCCGGCGAAGGTTGAGGCCGTGACAAATTGGAAGAGGCCAGAAACCCCCATGGAAATTCGTAGCTTTCTAGGGCTAGCTGGGTACTACCGAAGGTTTATTAAGGATTTTTCTAGACTGGCAGGACCTCTAACTGACCTGACAAAGAAGCATGACCAGTTTATCTGGAATGGCCGTTGTGAAACAAGTTTTCAGGAATTAAAGAAATGAGTGACCATGGCTCCGGTACTGGTCTTGCCAAATGGAGTGGACGGGTTTGCAGTGTATGCGGACGCGTCCCGAGAGGGATTGGGATGCGTTTTGATGCAGAACCGGAATGTGATTGCTTTCGCCTCTAGGAAATTGAAGCTTCATGAGCAGAACTACCCGACTCACGATCTAGAGTTAGCCGCAGTTGTCTTTGCACTGAAAAAGTGGAGGGGTGACTTTCGAAGTGTATTCGGATCACAAAAGTCTTAGATACCTTTTCTCTCAGAAGGAACTGAACATGAGACAACGAAGGTGGATGGAATTCCTGGAAGATTACGACTGTACGATCAATTATCATCCGGGGAAGGCGAATGTGGTAGCAGATGCCTTGAGTCGTAAGGTGCAAGTAGCAGGGCTAATGATTAAGGAGTGGGATTTGCTAGAATCCGTGTGCGAGTGGAAACCCTATCTAGGGAGCCATAAAGTGATATTTGCCAATGTTAGGGTTACCTCCACTCTACTGGAACGTATTAAAGAGGCACAAAAAGAAGATTTGATGGTACAGAAATGGAAAGAGAAAGTGGATAAGGGAGAAACTACGGACTTTAATTTGAGTTCTGAGGGTATTTTGAAGTATCGAAACAGAATAGTGGTACCAAAAGAAGAGTCGATGAAAACGGAGATTTTGGAGGAAGCTCATCGGTCCAAATATACAATCCATCCGGGCAGCAGCAAAATGTATCAAGACCTAAAAGGAACCTATTGGTGGGACAACATGAAGAGGGAAATTGCTCAATACGTACAAAAATGTCTCATTTGTCAACAAGTGAAAGCGGAACATCAGAAACCATCGGGACTGTTACAACCCTTGGAGATACCCGAATGGAAGTGGGAAAACATCACGATGGACTTCGTTTCAGGTTTACCGAGGACGCAAAGAGGACACGATGCCGTTTGGGTGATCGTTGATCGGTTAACCAAGTCGGCCCATTTCTTGCCGGTGAACATGAAGTATTCAATGGACAAGTTGACCCGACTGTACATGGACGAGATAGTAAGACTACACGGTGTTCCTGTAAGCATTGTCTCCGATCGGGATCCACGGTTTGTATCTCGATTTTGGCAGAAGTTTCAAGAAACCTTGGGGACTAAACTCAATTTGAGCACGACCTATCACCCTCAGACGGATGGACAGTCAGAGCGGACGATTCAAACTCTCGAGGACATGTTACGAACGTGCATTTTGGACTTTGGAGGTAACTGGGGTCAGCACATGACCTTGGTAGAGTTTGCGTACAACAATAGCTTCCATTCGTCGATTCAAATGGCTCCGTACGAGGCTCTTTACGGACGCAAGTGTCGCTCACCGATTTACTGGGATGAAGTAGGTGAAAAGAAAGCACTGGACCCGGCAACCATTCCATGGATGGAAGAGGCTCAGGAAAAGGTCAAGTTGATTCGGCAACGACTTCAAACAGCCCAAAGTCGACAAAAGAGCTACGCAGATAATCGAAGAAAAGACTTGGAGTTTGAAGTTGGAGACCATGTATTTCTCAAAATCACACCTTTACGAAGTCTTACAGCGGGGAAAGGAAAGAAGCTTCAACCGCGGTACGTCGGACCCTACAAGATCCTTCAGAGGGTTGGAGCGGTTGCGTATCGATTGGAACTACCGTCCAGTCTTTCTCGAATCCATGATGTATTCCACGTCTCGATGCTAAAGAAGTACCATCCTGACCCATCCCATGTATTGCAACCGGAGGAGATCAAAGTAGATGAATCACTGGCCTATGAAGAGAAACCGGTCCAGGTACTTGATCGGAAGGTCAAAGAGCTTCGCAACAAGAAGATTCCATTAGTAAAGGTGTTGTGGAGAAACCACGGAGTTGAGGAAGCTACTTGGGAAATGGAAGATGAAATGCGAAAGAAATACCCAAACCTTTTCGGGAATTAAGGTGAGAAATTTCGAGGACGAAATTCTTTTAAGGGGGAGAGAGTGTGAGAACCCGTAAAACCCTAATTATTTTCCTAGGGTTTATTACCCCTTAATTGCTTCTATTTTTGCATTTTCGGGCTTAGAAATATTTTCTGGTAGATTTTATGCGTAATTATAGTTTTAAGATGATTTTTCTAGTATTGGAGAGTTTTAAGAAAATTAAGAGTAAATAGTGGACGTGGGACCCACTAGTGCGAATAGTTCGGAAAAATTCGGCCAATAAGGTTAAGTTTCGGATACTGTGAAAATTTTATCGGGTGTTAAGAGATAAGTAGTGTGTGTGAAGTGATTGATGTGAGAGAGAAAAGAAAGATAAGAATGCCTTTAATGAGGTGACAAGTGTCATCTTCTCATTTGTTGGACTTTAAGAAACACTATTCACTTTCTTGACTTTTTTGACCAAAGGATTAAATATCAAAAAAATTGCACAAAATTCACCATTTTTCTCTCCTTGTGGCCGGTTCTCCTTGAGCTAAGAAGAAAGGAATTTCCACCAACTTTCAAGCTTCCATATGCTTCAATCTTCTACAAACAAAAGCCTAGATTAGATTCTACTCCATAAAAACCTTTCTTCTAGTGATAGTAAGTGTATTAGTGAAGTGTGTTTGAAGCTCTAAGGTGGCCAACATCTCTCTCTCTCTTGTTACTTGGTAAGTGATGCTTGAACCCCCCTACTACACCTAATGATGGTTATAGTATGCTTAGAAGTGGCTTGAGTGTTGGAAAATGTGATTTATTTCTTGATTTGAAGAGTTTTGGTGAAGTTTTCCATTTTATGATGAATTTTCTGGTTTCATATGATTTTGATGTTTTGGACTAGTATGATGGTTGGTAATAAGGGGCTTTGGCTCTAGTAGGTGTGAATTGTGGTTAAATGCAACCAATTTTGGATTTGGAATGAAATGTGAAAAGGTAGGGTTCATGAACCCCTAATCTGTCCGAAATTTTAGGTCATAGATAGAGGCTGAATTGGACTTTGCTCAAAACATGAAAGTTGTAGGTATTGATGAGTATGAAGTGCCTACAAAATTTCAGGGCATTTGGAGTAGTATAGAGTGAGTTATGCCGTTTTTACTGTTGCTGTTTTTGGTGAACAGAATGTCCGAACTGCGATAGTAATTGCCTGTTTTGACTGGAATTGGTTTGGATTTTGTTGTTGGTGTCTTCTGATGAAATGTAGCTGGATATATTAGCTATCATATGCCTTTGGAATTTTGGCATTTGGACCTGTATAGACTGAGTTGTGTTCATTACAGTTTTGTGTGTTTTGCAAACCTGGTTTGGTAATGCTGGCTTAGTTTTTGTCACATTTGACCTAGTTGTACTAGGAACTGGACTGAGTGGCCTTGTACATTGTTGTAGCCCTGTTTCATAGCTTCGAAACGGTGGGTCTTATACCCCCATCCGATAACCGTAGTGAATTTGACGCCATTACCGCATAATAAGGGCAAAACAGTTTTTCTATTTGGGGCCAAGACTAATGCTACTTCTAATTTCTGGTTTGCTTATGATGCTTGTTTATGTATATGAAACCCTATTGGGTTGTGATTAGTGTTTATTCATGACTCGTTATCGAGTCTTATGGGAATTGTTTACTTGTTCTAGGAGGAAACGGTGGTGCACGACGTTCGTTTAACGACGGTGCATGAAACATCATTTTATCGATTGGTGAGTATACTACTCACTTAATTGTTACTATGTGGCTTTGCTAAATGTATATGTGATGCCTTGAAGGCTTACTTGGATATTGGAATTGATTAAGGTGAGGGTGTACTTGACCGCCCTCACCCCTTTTGATAGTATCACTGATTGGCTACCGTTTTACTGCATTACTGAACTTGATATATTGGTTGGTGAATTCCATTTCATGGAAACTGAATTGGTGTCGTTTGGACGATTGTCCAACGACCTTACTGTATTACTGAGCTCAACCCCGTTTGGTAGTCAATTGGATCGAGCCGGCGAGGGCTTGGTCGTGAAAATTGTCATGCCACGGGGACTGTACTGAGGAACCTTGTAGTAATGAGACTCTCGGTTCCGGTAAACTCGAGTATTACCAAAATGACTGAATGGAGTGCGGGCCCGGTTGGGGAATGTTGGGTGGAAGGAATGGGAGTAAAGAGTTGTCTACGGTTGGTTTTTCTTTTAAAATTGACGGAGGGTCAATGAGGTTGGATCAAGACTGCAAGCGTGGAAATGGGCTCTTGAGAGCCGACCGTATCCTTTCACTGATTTACTTTATTTCGGAATTGCATACTTAAATTGAATAGTTATGCTTATGTGATCTTAACTGCTATTGTGATAGTTGCTCACTGAGCTTTAGCTCACTCTGTTCCATTTGTTTTCCTTACAGGAAAATGAACCCTTTTGGAAGTTGGTTGCCAAATTGAGCCATGTATATGCCATTTTGAATCGCTCTTGCATGAAACCTTAATGTATAGTGGGTTTATCTGTTGAATGGCAAACCAAACATGTATATCCATGATACATAGCTTTTGACATGCCAAGGTGGTTGTAAATATTGAATTTCAATGTATATATGCTTGGTTGATGTTTGGTTGACTTTCGGAATGATTTGGCTATCAAACGGCAAAAGAAAATTTTGAACGAAAAGGCTCTGGACTGAATCCGGATTTCTGACGTGTCCTGCACTATTCATCTTCGGCGCAAAGTTTCATTTTTTTTTATTTTTATGATTTTGACTTGTTTGCGTGTAATGGTATGTTCCGGAACGTTATAGAACGACGTAAACTGTACCGTAGTCCTGGCGAGAGCTGGGCAGGCAGTCCGCTAACCCCTTTGGTTCGCCTTAGGGGAAGGTGGGGCTGTCACATATTTGCTTCGTTAATTGATGATATTATTTTGAGTAAGTTATTTAGCACTTTTGCTTAGTTAATCATGATTAACTAGACATTAATTGTGATAATCTTACGGTGTTAAGTTTGCAATGAGAATTGGGATTTAACACTAGTTCAAAGAAGTGCTAAATTTAGGGAGTTCACTCATAAGAGTATAGGTGCACTTTCGTGGCTTTAGTGACTTGTTTCATGTAATTTCATAGAAGAAATTAGCTTGTAGTTGATTTCATAACCACGAAAGTAGGTATGCTTTAGTTACAAGTATAGTTGATTCACTACGAGAGTAGGTTTCACGTACATGAGGAAATTACGCCATAACTATCCAAGATAATACCATTCAATTAATCGGTAATTTCATTTACAAGAGTAGTGAGGAATTCTGTGAAAACCCTAGAAAATTTTGTGTAAGCTTTGCATGTATTACCTTCATTTTTCCATTAGAAGTATTATATATAACAACTAATAGATTAATTAAATGTCTAAATTTAAATTTTACAACAAAATTGAGAATTTATAAATACCTTGGAATGGTGTAAAAATATATATAACAAAAGTTAGGAGTTAATGTGTAAACTAATAAAACCATAGCTCCTTAGTAAGCAATTAAATTGGTACCAAATGACCTAACTCACCTTTCAATTTTGCTAATCTACCATGCGGCCAGCTAGTATCAGAACCTTAGAAACAAAACTGAGTGGAGAGGCCTTGGAATTGCTATCACCGACTGAGGAAGCGGTGAGTGATCACCGAGAGAAAAGGAGAACTTAGTTCATTCTCTTGCACACTTCAAGACCGACCGAGAGAGTGAGAGAGAGAGCTCTGCATTTTTCCTTAGGCAGCAACAACTGAGAGAGGAAAAAAAAACAGAGCAACCGAACAGCTTTTCCATTTCTGCACTTTTTAACCAACCAAAGCAGAGAGCTAAGAGGAGAAACCAGTCTGCAACTTCGAGTATCAGCTACATCAGTGAGGGGAAAAGGGATAGCTGGTGCAAGAATTGAAGGAGCTGAAGCAAAGAGAGATAGAGCCGTTTGCTATTATCAAATTCTAAGGGAAAAGAGGTAAGAATCTACCATAATTTTCTGCTTAGTTAGCACAAATGAGTATATATACAAGCTGCATGTTAGTTTTTAGTAAGGAACAATAGGTTAACCGAGGAGAAATCTGTTAAAGGAGGAAAAAAATGGGAACTGGACAGAAATGGAGCTAACTGAGAGTTGTTGAGTTGCAGCTCATGAATGAAATAAATTTTCTGTATTAACCTCTTAGTTATTCAGTACCCTTGAATATTAAGGTTGCATGTTGGATTTTAACTAAGAAAAAAACCAAGTTTGGTTGAAGGAAATGGTTGGAAGTTTCTGCTAAGCTGTCCGTGGGAGGAGAGATGGAAATTTCCAGGTTTCTTTATAGATTTTGGGTTTAAACTCCTACGCTGAGGTTTAACCCACTGCCTAATATGTTAGTCTTGGCATGCATGTTAGATTTGGGTATGAAATGAAGTAGTTAATGGAGAAATCCTCACTTAAAATCTGATTGCTGTCCGAAACTTTACCTATCATGGCCGAAAGAGAGAAACAAGTTCTCATCAGCTTTTTCTTCAAAGTTTTAACTGTAAACTTCATGTGTGTTGTTTAAGGCTACTCTGTAGTTTAATATTTGTATTTGGTATGATGAGCTGGAGTTAAAACTGAAGGAGTTATGGTGAAAATGTTGCATATTAAACTGGTACACTGCTGGAAGCTTTAGTTGTTCAATGCCATAGCTGATGTCAGATTGTTGTGCGTGGGTTTTGGGTTGAATAATTTGTTGCAACTAGATGCTATTTGTCTTGGTTTATGCTGGACTGACTTTAAGTATTTAGAGCTTTAAGCAAGTGAAAGAATAGAGTTTTTGCCGAAAGCTTGAAGTAACGTTACTAGTTCTGGTTGCTGTCCGAGAGAATGAAGCAGATTGTGCTTCTGACCGTCCCCTTTTGGCCTTGAAAACATGAGAACTGGATGTCGATGTCTTCATAGGAAATGTAGGTCTAGGTTTTATCTTCGAAACGCTATAAAATTTGTCTTAATCCGATAATCGTAACTCCAGTTACGATCAAAACATCAGAGGGTAGCAAAGCTGCCTTTCTTATTGCTTTCCTCTTGTTTTCCGAATGTAACTTGCTTTGATGCTGGCCTTGAGGAAACCATATTTTGAGCAGCAATTGTGAGGACTCGCAAATTTCTTGTATTTTTCTCAAAAATACCCTTTTATTTGAAAATTATTATTTATCAAAGGCCACTACCCAAATATTTCACATTAAGTGTAGATAAACCTAGAAAATAGGGTTTTACGCTTCGGTTTCAAGTTTGGAGCGAAATTAGGGTTTTCGCGATTTTTCGCCGGATGAATTTTCGGTACAGAGTAAGAATTAATTTGGGGATTAAAAGTGACTTTTAAGTGAGAAATAATATGTGACTAGTGGCAATGATATAAGGTTAGTGAATGGGAAGAAAAAACCCTAGTACGTGAGTTTTTAAGAAAAACGGCGCGATCCGGCGGGTCCCGCGCACTACCGGTTGAACGCACCACTTGACCACCACTTTCTTACCATGCAAGCTTATTGATATTTGAGCAAAATATCTCCTAAATTCCAGCTAAGCTTGACCGAAATTAGAGGCTGAAAATACAAGAAAAGAAAAGGAAATTTTGCTTGGTAAGGGTTGTGACAAGTGTCACACCATTAGAGGCCATTGACCAAGACATTGTCCAACCTTCTTATCCCCAAAATTGCACCATTCTTCCTCATTATTTTTGCTGAAGAGCCGTGAGAGAGAGAGAGCAAAAACAAGAGAAAAGCTTCTCCATTTCTTCTTGAATCAAGTCACAAAGTGAGGAAACAAAGGAACTAAACCGATTAAAGGCACCCTTGAGTGTTTATTGAGTGAGTTGTGGTGAGTTTTTTGAAGGAGAAAGCTTGGGCTACTTGTAGTGACCTTTATTCAAGGTAAGAGAGTTTATCTCTCTAAGTTTTGCTTTCAATTTTGTTAAATTAAGCTTAGTAGTTTGATTTTGTGGTGGAATCATGGATGATTAGCATGTTTTAGAAGTTTTCCCCAATTTATTTGATGAACTAGGGCTTGTGGAAATTCTGCCCAAATTGTTGTAAGATGCTTATATGTTGTAATTGAAGTTTTATAAGGTGTTGTGGTAGTGATTAGACCAAGAAATTAAGGAAAGTTGCACTAGAAACTCAAAATTCCAAAATCTGGAAAATTTTCCCAACATTCTGTCCGAATTTGTATCTGTGTGTTATAGGCCGAATTGGCCTTAGCTCAAAGCAGAAAAGTTGTAGAGAATGGAATTTTATAGGTGCCTACAAAATTTCAGCTCAATCGGAGCAACGTAGGACGTGAAAAGTCCAAAATACCCTTACTGTTCTAAGTATTTCCCAGCAGTCCGTTTCACCAGTTAAGTCCAGTTTATCGCATTTTTTGACCAGGATCCATTCTGATTTAGCTCTGGGCCAAAACATTAAAGTTGTAGTGTTCTGAATTAGATTTAAAATACCTCTAAGAACACCTGATTCGGACTTGTGTACACTGAGTTATGACCATTACAGTGTTCTGTGTTTAAACAGCCGACGAATTGGTTTCTGGTTTAGTAATCTGAGATTTTGACTAAGTTACATTAGGAAATGGACTAAGTGACCTTCATGAATGTTGTAGCTCTGTGTCTTAGCTTCGAAACGGCGTAGGTTTTGTTTTAATCCGATAAGCGTAGCCTCAGGTATGGTATTACCGCATTTGTACGTCAAATCTGTCTTGAACTACATTGCGTTTCTGCACTTGTACTTGATGCGATTCTTGTTGTTATGATATTGTGAGCCTATGGAACGGCTCTTGACATAAATTGCTGATATGTATGTTGTTGGGCTGTTGTTGAAGAAAAATAATGAAGCCTAAATGGCTGGAAAATTAGGTAAACACAAAGGGCATGCTGCCCAAATTTACGCTCGAGGACTATATAAATACACTTGCGACTTGGGTCGAATTGATATGAATAGTACTTGAACCATCTAGGGTACTTGAGTCTTCTTGTTTCGAGGTATGTAAGTAAGGACTTGGCCGAACTTGTACCCTTGAGAAATGAAATAATGATTGCTCAAAATACGTTTTCCCTTGTACTTTCGACTCGCATGACCATTTCAAGTATAAATGTTACAAAGTTTTATCATTTAAAAAGTGAGCGAGTATCTCACGAGTATTCTCCAAGTGAATTTCAATTTCTTGATTCTTATTGAACGAAACGTCTAAGTTTCGAACTCTAGTCATGTTTCAAAGTTCTCAAATTGAGTTTTATCGCAGATTTGGACTCCGAACTCGGAGTATAACCTGAAAGTGACCAGTAGCACTATATCTTTTGGGTGAGTGCTTTCAAATACCGAATTGAACTTGATACTTGAACTTGATACGTGACCAATCTGATTACATGTTATATACGTGAATTGTAAGGGCAAGAGTGTACTTTATCGCACTTGCCCTTACGTGATATACTTGTTTATTGTTGCAATTGACTTGATATACTTGTTTATGATGCGCGCACTTCCTGGAATTCCAGAAACCCTGTGGCGAGTTACTCTAGTCGAGCCGGCAAGGGCTTGGTCGATTGGATAACGAACCCTGGGTCTCTTGTATTGTCGAGTGGAGTGATATCTCCTCGACTAATCGGTATACTCGAGTATTACCACCCGTGTTTATTGAGGATTTTGGGCCCAGTAGGGGGTGTGAATGGTGGACGGAGAGTCGTGTAAGTGGTGTTCTACTGGATTAGTTACTCACTTGAAAGTTGACGGAGTGTCAACTACTACGTGATCAAGCTTCTGGTAATGCAAAGGGGAATTTGGCTCCTGAGAGCCATCCGTATCCTTATGCTTTGGAATACTTATTGTTTATTGGATTATTGTTTCTTTTGAAAAACTTCTACATTTGCTCATTTTAAGATTGCTACTTGACGTGTTACTGTTCACATTTATGAACACTTTATGAACTTTATGCTCGTTACTTTGCTATATCGAAAACTCGTACTTATAAATAATGGTCAATTTGCTATTTGGAACCTCACTGGGCTTTTAGCTCATTCCACTCCATTTGTTTTCCTTTCAGGGGTACGAGCGAGGTGCGAGATATGTAAAGTCTAGCATAGACTAGTTGTTTGATTTTTGACTTGTACTCGTGCTATTCCTCGAATAGAATGTTTTGTATTTGGATTGTATACGCCTTGAACCAGTTTGAGTATATTGAGACTTTGTACCTCGATTTCTATCAATGTAAATTATAAGCTGGAATTGGGATTGTTATTTATGGTTCATGGTTGTGTGTACATTACTCGATAGAGATAGTGAGTGAGTCCTGGCGAGAGCTGGGCAGGCGGTCCGCCGAACCCTTTGGTACGCCTTAGGGGGAGGTGGGGTCGTCACAGCAATGCTTCTAATTTCCAACTTTGTAAGCTTACATAAATGATAGTTACGGTTGCCCTGAGATTTAACGACTATATCTAGTTCTACGAGTAGAGTTAAACTAAGGCAATTGAGAGGAAAACTCATGATAATTATATACATAAATTGCCTTCTAATCACTTAATCTTGTCTTCATGAATATTTTAGAGACTATAAAACTTGAGAGGTTAGGGTTGTGGAATAAAATTTAATTTACAAACAACCTAGAGTTTAGTTAGTTTAAAAAGGGAAAATGGAATATCTATAAGCCATAATTAATATTGGATTGAGAAAGTATATCGGTTTGAACGATTATACAAGTTTAAAAACTTGAAGATAGGTATGTTTCATGGTTTAAAAATAATAAAGTCAATAAGTTTCGAAAATAAAAGGATGAATAAATATTAAGAATGTTAAATTTGTATTTTACGGTCAAACTTGATTTTAATAAGTTAAATAAAGAATAATAAGTGAACATCTACAAATTATATATTCACTTTAGAATTATGAACTTGTCTCAGGAAGTAGCTGTGAGCCAGAAAACGAACCCGTGGCTCGAGAATAATTTATTTGGGTATTTGGTGAGTGTTTTTCCGAATTTATGTGTTTAACTGTTTATGTGTATCTAAGTGAAATTATGTGACAAATGTGTTTATCATGAATTATTACTAAATGATTCCTTGTGAAGTGTATCTCAATTGTCACTTGCCTTCTAAGTCGAGGGTGTACTTTATCGCACTCAACTTAGTTGAGGTTGAAGGTCGATAATTGACTGAATGTTACTGTAAGTGTGCATGAATGTAAGCCGTATATGTGCCTCGCCGCATCGACTGAACTGGGTCCCAAAACCCTCTGTTCAACGGACTATTCGAGACAGCAAAGGGCTTGGTCGGGTAGGACGGTAGTTTTGGATAAATGTTTCGGTATACTCGAGTATTACCATGAGGTTGGGAGATTATTGAACTGATTATTGAATGTAGGGGATTGTTTATTGTTTTGGAGGACATAAGGAGGTGAATCGGTGGAATGTGCAATGATATTGAAATGAATGTACAATGACAGTGAAATGAGTGTCTTGTTTATTGTTTTGGAGGACATAAGGAGGTGAATCGGTGGAATGTGCAATGATATTGAAATGAATGTACAATGACAGTGAAATGAGTGTCTCTTGACATTGAAATGAATGCTCAATGACATTGAAGTGGCTCTAATGCGAGCACCGTATCCTTTTAAAAGTGATTGTTTGGTGAAGTGTTTCCTCAATTGCTTAATGAAAGTGATTGTATAGTGAAATGTGCACTACTCGTTTAATTGTACTGATTTAAGCGTTTATTAACTGTTACTTGCTCGGCAAGCCTCACTGAGTTTTAACTCAACTTTTTAGCTTTGTTTTCCTTACAGGAGCTAGAGATTGAAGAGTGATTGGAGTGAATTAGAAAGTTAATTTTGGGATGATCCGTTACCGTCTATATATTGTAGTCATGATTTCTTTTATATTTTGAGATGGTTGAATCTTTTGTTTTGAAATTGGTGTGATATTAAGAATGGATATTTAGAACATGTATTTTGTTTCTTTTATTGGACAAATTTATGTTTCAAGCTGAATGGAGTTGTACCTAAGAGTGAATGTTCAGTTGTTCAATGGTAATGTTATCTCTGAAGTTAATGTAAGTGAGTGAGCCCTGGTGAGAGTCAGGCAGGCGGTCCGCTAACTTCTAGGGTATGCCCTAAGAGAAGATGGGTCGTCACAAATTCCATAGCCCTAGGAGCTTTCTATTGTTACTTTTATTACTTTTATTTCATGTTTATAGTGTAGATTTAATTGCTTGCACTCGTGATAGTCTAAATAATAAAGGAGTTCAAAAACTATTGCTAATTGACAATTTTCCCTGTGGGTTCGACTCTTAATACCCTATACTCAATCTCGACCTGTATACTTGCAGAAAATCGCATGTGGGGTACTAAAAATTTTATAAATATAAAACTTAACTGTGAAATAAGTTTAATTGTTATATACATACCTCACACTGGTCAATTGTATCGATATTTGTTTGTTTTTCCTATATCTTTTGAACTGCTACCTATCTCATTTTTGTTGACATTTGATGTTTGATTACCAATCAATCTTCTCAACAAAATGCTGGCGAAAGTTTTTTCCCTTGATATCTTGAAGGTAATAACACTTTATATAGGTTACCTTGATGCAAAAACCAAGGAGCAAGATTTGAAGGATCAATCAAAACAAATGACTGTAATAGAGGAGTTTGGATACTTGTATATGATTTTATTACTCTTGTATTGATAAAACATAGGTATGCCATTTGTAATGGGCATGTAATTGTTGCATATTTCTTCCATATTATTTGGTTGTCTTACTTCTAACTCATTTGATCACTATTGAAGGTTACATATGAATTAGTAATTTTGTAATTTGGGCAAGCATTTATTCATTTTTTTCATTTTCCTTCTTTCTATATTTGAAAATTTATAAGAAGCATATGAAGGTGATGTTATATAGATAACATGTTTTAGTAATTATAGAGGTTTTAAGAATTAATTAATAGTCTTGGTCATTTCCTTCCTTTTTCTGCACATACTTAGTACTGAGCATATTAATTAATTTTATTGTTGGTAACATATTCTAGCAAAATTACAAATTAATATAAAAGTTAAAAGAAGGCAATATGTACCATGGGGATAAAGATTTTTTCTTCTAATAATTAAATTAGGGTTCTTCTAATAATTCCATTCCAATTCTATAAAACCAAATGTAGCATAAATGCAATTAGGGTTTTGTATGGTTTGATCTGATTGTTGTATTTTTTACATCATATGGAATACAATTACATTATATTGTTGTATTTGGAGTAAAAGTGATGTACATGCATAAAATACTAGACATATGTATATTACAATATTATAATATATTTGTACGCTAAAAATTTGAATACATATAAAAAACAATAATTAGATGAAACCGTACAAAACACAATAGCACCGAATCGTTGTCCCTATACACACACACACACTAGGGAATTGCTTCCCACGCAATATGTGGGAGCGTTAGACCAATTAAGAGGGGAAATTCAATTTCTTTGTCAATTGATTGTCTAGTGAATATTTTTTACACATTACACAAAACCCGGAACTTACTCAACATACAACACTTGGTTTATTGATGTAGAAAAAAAAGAAAATAAACTTGTTTTGTGGTTAACAATTAAGCAGTTGCTAGGAGATCCAAAACTAGAGCAATTAATCAATTTCTGCAAGATCAAGGTAAGGTAGTCATGGTGCTTATCTCAAAGAAAGAAGTTGGAATCTTGGGAAGGCCACTCATCAGTCTCTTTTACAACAGCCTTGCAAATTAGAAATTATTTTACCCTCATTACTAAACATCTTAAAGTAGAGAAAACATATCAACAACAAAGGCCACTAGAGGAAGATTTCCTTCATTAAGTACCAAGTACAACTTGTGTAGGCATAAGAGAATAAATGCCAGGCTTTCATGTTTCTCTAACACAAAACAATGAAAATAAAAAAGAGAAAAGAAAAACAAAACAAAACAAAACAATAGGGATAAACTCGGGATGTAATTGAGAAATTGGAGCATTTACCTTTCTAGTATCAGTTTCATTTCTGCCTTCTGATTGAGGAATCACTGGAACGCATGATAACAAAAGAATAGTGGACTGATCATTACACAACTAAATGGTTTGAGTTAATGTAAATAGGAAGGTAAAATCGATCAGTAGGCTAAATTAATTTCCTTTCTTGTTACACAACTTTCCTAATCACTAAAGACCTTGGTTATTGGCCTTCTTCTTTTGACAAACTTGAGCTGAACTCAAAGTTTTAGAAGTTGAATAAACTAACTTAACCAATTCTTTAACAACAAAAAGACACAAACTTTTGAAGTAATTTGGAAATGGAGTATTTACCTTTGCTAGCATCAGCTTCATTTCCATTCAAATTGAATTCTACACAATTATCTTCTCGTGGATTCAGAGAATGAGTTGCTTCAGCCTCATTTTTTGCTTTCCTTTTTTCATAAGGAACAAAAAGAACAAGGGAACAAAAGAACAAAACCATTGAGGAAAATTATGTAGCTTCTGCAAATAAGAGAAAGTAGATCCAAATTGACTGGAAATATACTTAAAAGATTTCAAAAATCTTCAATGACAAAAAATGATATGTGAGTTTTAGCTATTTAAATATAAGGAAAAATATTCGTGGTAGAGAGAATATAATAAAAGAAAACATAAAGAAATTGTAGAAACAAACTTTTATCATCAGGAGCTTGAAATAAAGAAACACTTGAAATTAAGAAAAAATTGAAAGCAAGCATCTACCTTAATCTTTGACAGATACAATTAAGATGATTGTAATTGAGAACCCAAAAAATTAGGAACTATCTCAACAAAATATCATGATTTCATAAATAACAAAAAGACATATTCTAACTATTGATAGAATAACCTTTAAATTTGAGCAACAATTGTATGAGCCTTGGAACCAAAATCTCATAAAGAAATTGGAAGAACTGATAGTAAAACTGTGAAAGTACCAAACCAATACTTTGGAACAATAAGCTATTAAAGAAAAAACAATCCGTCATAAATGCTTGCCAATTTACCTAACTCAGATACAAGAACCCTCTCATCTTTCTTCTCTGCCAACAATGTAGCCCTTCCAATATTTGAAAAAGAAAATATAGGGAAAAAATCTAGAACTTAACAAAAACTGAGGCAAGTAAAGAAATCCAAGAAAATAAAAAAAAAGAAAAATGAATTAACCTAGTATAACATACCCCTCTGTCAAAGAGCCAAAATTCCATCAACCAAGAAAATAGGACGAACGACATCAGCATTAGCAGTTTCAGTTTATCCCTCTTTTCACAAAACAACATGAAAATTACTCTGGAAAAGTAAATCACTGATAAACAAAACCAAATAAGATGAGCTTACTAATTGGAAATGTAAAATTTAACTACTGAAGCACGTTAGCTAGCAATGGTTATCCATCTTTGTCAAAACTAAAAAAAAATACAAAATCGTCATTCTTCAACTTTCCTTTTTCCAAATAGAGCTCGAAACAAAGACAATGTACATAGATATCCAACATATCTTGAATATTCATTTCCTTTTTTTGTCTATATTTGGTTCATGCATGACATGAAGACTTGTGCTTTCTGTTGTCGAGCAGAACATTATTAACAGACATCAGACTTTTGATTTCATCATAAGGTGTATAAAAAAATAAACTGATTGAATAATTTATATCTCAAACAAAAAAGTAATTAAAACTTGTCATCCTAAACAATCAATACCTTGTCGAAAATTGGACTGTAATTGTAAAGCCCCAAGCTTTAACAATTCTTCAACGAGATCACACAGAGGATGGTTAGCAAAAAAATTTTCCCTTTTCATTTTTGACATTACTCTTTTATCAATGAACATAAGCCCTTTTCTCTAGAATTAGTATAAGCATATTTTATATTAATTTTTTTCAATGTAATCCACTAGTATTGTAATTTATCAGGTTTAGCACAACAGTCACTTAAACACTAAAGAAAGGAAATTAATTTTAAAAAAACCATAGAAAAAAGAAAAGTAGGAAAAAATTAAATTTGATCCATTAATTTCAGATAACAGATAATAAGCCAAACAGTACCTTTAGAAAAAAATAAAGCTACTTAGACAAAAATATACATTTAGACAAAAATAACTTTAAGCAACGATGATAAACAAAATAGAAGCAAAAACAATGCTTACATGATACGGACCAAATCCAAAAACTCAGGAACCAAATGGCAGAGCCTGCAAAAACAAGTAAAGACAGTTAAAAGATTCAATTATGACCAAGTATATTGATGAGGTATTCATAACTGAATTAAAAAAAATTGTAGAAAAAAGTAGAGCGATCATATCAAATATAATATAGCAAAAAAAAGGCTCCTAATAAACAAATCAAACACAAAACATCAAAATCTCTTAACAAACAAATAATCAGGAGAAAAAGGAAAATAGCAACAAAAAATTTTAGACAGTGACAGATGCATAAACATGCATAGTAAAAGTAAAGGAAAAATTATCCGAGAAAAACAGATGCAAAGGAGTAAAATAGAAGTAAGAGGTAAAAGCACAAATTTAGGTACCAGTAGCTATAGACAAATATATATATATTTATATATATATTGATAAGAAAATTTAGCACAAAAAAAGTTATACAAATGCTATATAAATGAAAAACTACGTAAGCAACTAAAAACACTACAACCACGTAACGATATAAAAGACAAACAAATGTAATTAAATCTGAGGGAAAAAAAGGACAAACCTGGTGGTGAAGTTGCAGAAGAAAGACACGACATAGAGAAAATGGAAAAATGAAAAGTTGATGAAGAGGAAATTAGAAAGAAAATATGGCTACACATGCACGTTCTCTTCTGGTACCGTGATCATAACTTCCAAAGGCAATCTTCTACTATCGAGATCACAACTTCCGAAACCACAAGTGGCGGACCTAATTTGAAATGTCATTCTTACCCAGTAGCTAAACACTAGGACTCCATGCAAATAGCATCTTGATGGGTATATCTGTACGTAAATTTTGAAAATCACCACTATTTCTTGATTAAACTCCACTATGACATAGCTAAGAAAGGATAAGCTCACATGCAAGCATGTGAGACTTGAAGCGTGTGCTTCTTTGTTGGTGGGAAGCATATGAAGGGTAAAATTATAATCTTGTCCAATACATAAGCATAAGGCTGATGTACAAACCCCAAGAAAAGCACCCGTCGGCAGGGTAGAATGACGAAAATGGCCCTGGCAAGAGCAGATGAAAAAGGCGTGAACAATACCCGAAAACATCTTCTTAAAATGTATACAGACATATATGGGATACAAAATTCTTTCAAAGCTGTTAAGAAATGGATATTGTCACTTCCTACATTTTTTGAAGAATAATATTGTTACAATTAGTCTTATTTTGGAGGAGAGGAGAAGGGTGAATTTATCTAATCTAGTAAGAGGGTCGAAGGGATCTAAATAATCTTCGGCCATTTTCTAGGAAAGTCTGGAGAGGAAACACATTCAAGAGGTTGAACCCTAACTTGGGCTCGAAGAGGGTCTTAGTCCCTCCTCTGATGGCCAGTTGAGCTAGCTCAGTTGGTTCTCTTTCTAAATTTACTTTACTTCATCTTACATTATTTTATAGGGATAATTTCAGAAACCTCCCCTGCAGTTTATATCAGTTGCACTTGCCTTCCCTCAACTTCTGTAAATATCACTTACCTCCCATGACTATGAACTAGGAACTATTAGTGACATAAGCAGTGGCAAAATGACTCTTATACCCTTAATATTTGCACTAAATAATAGACGTAATTCAAATAAAATATTTTTGGAAGTAAAATTGGAAAATAAAAGAAGAAAACATGAGTCTTGAATGAGAAGAGGGGAACTGGTGTAAAAGCAATGCTTCCAATCGCGCCATAGTCTAACAATTATGTATGATTGCAGATTAGTCTTATCATATATCTCCTTTATATTACACACATGTTTACTATTGTGTTGAGAGTTGAGAGAAAGAAAGCTTTCAAGATAGAAGGTTTGAGACTAAAAGTTGTGAGACAATCAATTCTTCCTTGAATCACTGCTAATCTTCAATGCAGCACAGGTTAGAAATTTCGATTACTATGCTTTCACAAGGCATTTTGCACAAACTATTTTTGTGATCACACTTAGTTCATGTTGTTTAGGTTAGTTGAACATGAAAACTTTAAATTTTATATCTAGATGATGATAACATTATGCTTGTTTAGATTAGTTATACATGAAAATTTTGAGTTTAAGGTCTTGATGATGAAATATTATGTTTATTATGTCAATAAATATCATCTACATCAAATAAGTTATACTTTAACAAAATAAACTACAGAGTATCTGATTTATGTGTTGATTATAATAGATTTTCTATGGTAGGTAGTAAAAGCAAAATAATGTTGTGACTTTATAGAACTAATCAGTCAAGTTTTATAGTTTTCATGTGAATAAATGGCCCTTTAAGTGATATAAGTAGTTTTGCAACAATAAAGTGATAAGGATGAAAGTACTATAGCTTGGAAGAGGCATGTTGTATAACTAATATCTTGTTCTACACTATGTATAGTAGTTACATGATTGCTAAGATTGCTAGGCTTATGTGTTGCTTGGATAATGCTTATCTAGTGATATTTCTTTGTGTATTTCATGTATAGTCGGATGCTCTTCATGTGTGTAATATTTGTTCAAGTTACCAAGTATAGTACTAGGTGCACACTAGTTTAAGAATGAAACCTTATTAAGTAATTCATTTGATATTGATAAGATCTGAGTTTTTGGGAATGGTCTTTCTAAAATCTCACATTTACTGAAATCTCTTAGTAAGTGTGTTCATGCTGTATTAGTCTTTGATTACCAATATCTGAATGTTGAAATTACAGGATAGGAACTCTTGCTGCTCATGATATTGTTGTCCACTTCATGGGGAAGAAAAACTAGAATTCCTAATGTTGATCCTCAAAGGTATTCTTACATGCAACTATTGAATGATGTTGCTAAGCGGGTATTGAGTGATATGCCTGGGAATGTGAATCTATTGCTGCACATGAGATGTGGAATTCCAAAAACTATAGGCAACATGGATATCATTGATAATCAATTTGTGTAGGAAATGTTGAAAATTCATAAGAGTGAACTTGTAATCAATTTGTTTGTCCTTGACATGGATATTATACCTGATAAGGTTGGTAACAATTTAAATGGTCAATCTTTCCAAGAGAACTTGGTAATTGATAATAATACTGGAAGACAGGTTGATTACTTTCAAAATTATGGGGAAAATTTTGGGGATGATGATGCGTATTATGATTCTAACTCTGATGAGTCATGGAAACATCATTTGGGCAGTGATAAAGAAGATGGTTCAGATGATGATCGAGGGTCCCTTGCATCCAGTGACAGCAACGACTTAAACTTTGCTGATTTTAAGGAAAATGAAGATGGTGATGTTGTTCCAGCTTCTGATTCTGAATGTGAGAAAGTCCTTGATCCTATGAAAGAAGTCATGAAGTCCAAGATGTGGACTTATAATCCAAGGGATAAGATAGAGTTTGATAAAGGCCGGCTGTTCACAAATATAGATGCTTTTAGAGCAGCATTGAAAGATTATGTGATTCAGAAAGGCTTTCCAATTGTGAGGCTTAAGAATCAAAAAATTCGTTTCACTGCAAAGTGTGGTGCTCAGGGATGTAATTGGAGAATTCATGCATCTCCTATTGCTAATTCTGTGACTTTCATGATTAAGTCATACAATTCCGAGTACACATCAAATTGGATTGCAAAGGACTGTGGAAGCTACATGTGAGAACCCGTTTTGCCCTAATATTTTCCTAGGGTTTATTTTCCCCTTAATTGCATGTTTTCTGCATTTTCTGGCTTAGAAATATTTTCTTAGTGGATTTTATGAGTAATTATAGTTTTTAGATGAATTTTCTAGTATTGGAGAGTTTTTAGAAAATTAAGAATATATATTGGACGTGGGACCCACTAGTGCGAAAAGTTCGGGAAAATTCGGCCAATACGGTTAAGTTTCGGATACTGTGAAAAATTTATCGGGTGTTAAGAGATGAAGTGATTGATGTGAGAGAGAAAAGAAAGATAGGAAGGCATTTAATGAGATGCCACATGTCACTTTCTCATTGGTTATGACTTAAGAAACACTATTCACCTTTTGACAAATTTTTGACTTTTGACCCAACTAGTAAATATCTTCAAAAAAATTCACTAAAATTCCCTCATTTTCTCTCCACCATAGCCGGCTCTCTCAAGCTCCAAGGAAGACAAAACTCTTCAACATTCAAGCTTCTAACAAGTCCAAATCCACCAAATCAAGTGCTTAAGTTAGTTCTACTCCATAAAAACTTTCTTTCTAGTGCTAGTTAGTGTGTTGGTGAACTTTGTTTGAAGGATTAAGGTGTTCAACATCCTCCTCTCTCTTGTTTCTTGGTAAGTGAAGCTTGAAACACCCTACTACACCTAATGATGCTTATGTTGTGCTTACTAGTGATAAGAGTGCTGAAATTTCTGGTTTTTATCTTGGTTGGAATTGATTTGGTGAAGTTTTCCATTTTATGATGATTTTTCTGGTTTAATTGGATTATGATGGTGTGGTTGTTTGTGATGATTGGCAATGGACTATAATGGCTCTAGTGGATGTGAAATGTGGTTAAATGCAATCACTTTTGGATTTGGTGTGAAATTGAAAGTTAGGGTTCTTAATTTCCCAATTCTGTCCGGTTTTTGATCATAGGGTTAGAGGCCGAATTTGACTTTGCTTAAAACATGAAAGTTGTAGGTATTGATGTGATGGAGATGCCTGTAAAATTTCAGGGCATTTGGATTAGTGTGGAGTGAGTTATGACGAAATTACTGTAGCTGTTCTGCTTTGGACAGAATGCGAAAACTGCGATAGTAATTGGCTATTTTGACTGGAATTGGTTTGGATTTTGGAGTTGGTGTCTTCTGATGAAATGTAGCTGGATGACTTAGCTAACATATGCCTTTGGAATTTCGGCAATTGGACTTGTATGGACTGAGATATACTGATTACAGTTTTTGGTGATTTGCAAACCTGTTTTGGTAATTCTGGTTTAGTATTTTGCACTTTTGACCTAGTTAAGCTAGGAACTGGATTGAGTGCCCTTCTACATTGTTGTAGCCCTGTTTCATAGCTTCGAAATGGTGGGTCTTACACCCCCAACCGATAACCGTAGTGAAATTGACGCCATTACCGCATTCTAAGCTCAAACACGGTTTTTCTATCGAGGCTTAAGTTAAGGCCATATATTAATTTCTGGTTTGCTATCATGCCTACTTATGCATGTGAAACCCTATTGGGGTTGTGTTTAGCATTGTTTGATGACTCGTTCTCGAGTCTCATTGCATTTGTTGTGTGATTCTAGGGCGTGACGGTAGCTCACGGCGTCTTGGTGATCACGGTGTATGAAACACCATATTCTCACTTGGTGAGTATACCACTCACTTGATGGATTACTATGTGGCTTTGTTAAATGTTATGTGATGCCTTAATGGCCTACTTGGATATTGAAATTGATCAAGGTGAGGGTGTACTTGACCGCCCTCACCTCTTTTGTTATTGTCACTGATTGGTTACCATTTTAATGCATTACTGGACTTGATATATTGGTTGGTAAATTCCATTTCATGGAAACCGAATTGATGTCGTTTGGACGATGTCCAACGGCCATACTGCATTACTGAGCTCAACTCCGTTTGGTAGTCAATTGGATCGAGCCGGCGAGGGCTTGGTCGTGAAGATTGAATTGCCACGGGGACTGTACTGGGGAACCTTGTGGTAATGAGACCCTTGGTTCCGGTAAACTCGAGTATTACCAAAAGCTACCGAAATGGAGTGCGGGCCCGGTTGGGGTATGTTGGGTGGAAGGAATGGAAGTAAAGAGTTGTCTACGGTTTGGTATTTTAACAATTGACGGAGAGTCAATGAGATTGGTTCAAGATTGCAAGCGTGGAAATGGGCTCTTGAGAGCCGACCGTATCCTTTTACCATTTTGCTTCATTGCTTATTTGTGCACTTTAAATGAAGGTTCATTCTTATATGACTTTGATTGCTTATTGGGTGGTATACCACTGGGCCTTGGCTCATTCCGTGTTATTTGTTTTCCTTACAGGAATATAAATGCTTTTGAAAATGGACTGGATAGTCAATTGCCATACTGAGCTTGTACATGTCTTTTGTATCGCTCTCGAAGTGAAACCCTAATGTAACGGGTTCATTTCCTTTTGATAGGCAAATCGAATGTGTACTCCTTAATGAATGGTTGGCATGCCATTATGGTTGTAACTGTTGATTTCCATTGTATATATATGTTTATATGTTGAATTCATGTTTGGATGAACTTCGGAGCGATTCGGCTTTCAAACGGCAAAAGAGAAAAAATTTGGCAAAAGCTCACTGGCCTGAATCCGGCCAGGAATCCGGCCAGAAACTGGCCGGATTGAAGGCCGGATTGCCTGAGAAATTGGAAACCCGGCCAGTTGCTCACTGGCCGGTATCCGGCCAGACAATCCGGCCGGAATATTGGCCGGATTGCCGGCCGGATTGGGTGGAACTTTTGAAAAAATCGAGTTGCTCACTGGACAGTATCCGGCCAAGAATCCGGCCGCTAATCCGGCCAGATTCCGGCCGGATTCTGGCGTGTCCAGCACTATTCATTTCGGTTTTCAATTTTCATTTTTTTTTATTTTGTGTTTTCTGACTTGTTTGCGCGCAATGGTATGTTCCGGAACGTTATAGAACGACGTTAACTGTACCGTAGTCCTGGCGAGAGCTGGGCAGGCAGTCCGCTAACCCCTTTGGTTCGCCTTAGGGGAAGGTGGGGCTGTCACAGGTGGTATCAGAGCCACTTCGCGTGGTCTCTGCGTGGAGTGAGACTGGGCCAAGTGGTGGTGTGGTCCTAATTTCATGAATATGTCTAAGTGCTCGTTTGAGCATAAGTTATGAACCGGGCATGTGATAAGTGTACGAATCATTATCATGGGACTCGAGGAAGCTAGGTATGTATGTCGGGTAGGAATCTTTAATAAGGATGGTTTACTCTTGGGACCGGCCGGCTCGAGATGTGAATTATCTTAGACGAGATTCTCGCGCCCGGATACGAAAGATATGAAGGCCTAGGGTAGAAAGGATTAGGTGAACTAGAAAGGCGATTCTATGGAACTTCGTGTGGTTTGTTCGGGTGGTTAAGCGTGATCGACCGTGATTAAGATATAAATATTTGGACGAAACCCTAGAAGGGGAAAAGCGTTTCGTGAGTCCTTTTGTACTTGTGACCTAGGTGTCTATAGTACTTTTGGAAGACCCTATTGTTTCATGCAATGACTTCATATGTACTTGACTGACTGTTCCGTATGATTGCTTAACTTGGTTATGTGATCTATGTATACGTGGTATATGTTTAAATGCTCTTCGCGGTAATTGTTTGAGTTACTTATTCTTGTTTCCTTGTTCCTGTCTGGTGCTACGGAAAGGAGGGTTAGGTGCCCTTTAACAGTATATCTATTTGGTGACTTAGATTGACTTAGATTGATGGAAGGCACTCGGAGTGGTCGAGGCCGTGGACGCAGAACTAGACAACCTACACCGGTTAGGGGTGCGGGGGAAACCTCGACTGGACCTGATCCTGAACCCCAAATAGACCCCAATGCTCAAATAGCTGCCGCTATGCAGCAAATGACAAACCTACTCGCACAAGTAGTGCAACAACAGGGCCAAAACCCAAACCCTAACCCTGGAAACCCCGGAAACCCTGGCCATCATATTGAGAGCGAAGATAGAGCTCTAGAACGTTTTCAAAAGTTTTCCCCTCCAAAGTTTATTGGGGGACCCGACCCTGATGTGGCTGAGAAATGGCTGGAGAAAATGGTTGATATATTCGCGGCCCTACACTACTCGGACGAACGGCAGGTCACTTTTGCCGTGTTTCAACTTGAAGGGGCTGCCCGTTCCTGGTGGAACATCATCAGGCAGAAATGGGAACGGGAGCAGACACCGAGGACTTGGGTGAACTTCATCCGAGAATTTAATGCAAAATTTTTCCCTCCTCTAGTCCAGGAGAGGAAGGAGGACGAGTTCATTAGGCTCCGCCAAGGGGCTCAAACTGTGGCGGAATATGAGAGTCAATTTACCCGTTTATCCAAGTTTGCGCCTGAGTTGATCTTGACCGAGCAACGAAGAATACGGCGATTTGTCCAGGGCCTGAACGTAGAAATCCAGAAGGACCTCGCGGCAGCCCAAATTAACGCCTTCAGTGAAGCAGTGGAAAAGAGACAACGGGTAGAGAATGCTAGGCTCCAGGTGAAAAACTTTCAGGCGAAAAAGAGAGGATTTCCTGGAAACAATTCGGGACTGGAGGATGGAAGTATCCCTCCCAAATTTGGGCGGGGAATGGGAGGAGTGAGGATGCCGGAAATGTCACCAGAGAGGCCGTCAAGAGGAGGCTCAGCTTCTGTAGCACGCGGACCCTGCGGGTATTGCGGAAAATTAAACCACTCGGAGGACAATTGCTGGAGGAAAGGAGGAAAATGCTTGCTCTGTGGGAATGCCGAACATCAAATTGCTAACTGTCCAGCTCGCCTGCGCGAGAGGCAAGGGACTCTGCCACCAACCACGACCCACCCTGACCAGTCGAAGGGGGACAAGGATGGATCGAACGTGTCTTCTCGGGTGTACTCCTTAGATGTTGACTCATCAGAGGACGTGGAAGGTAAGAATTTAATGAACCTGGCCAGTGAAGGGGTACAGATCAGTATACTGCTCAATTTAATCCCGGAGTAGTCAATGATAAGGAATTTCGGGGACGAAATTCTTTTAAGGGGGAGAGAGTGTGAGAACCCGTTTTGCCCTAATATTTTCCTAGGGTTTATTTTCCCCTTAATTGCATGTTTTCTGCATTTTCTGGCTTAGAAATATTTTCTTAGTGGATTTTATGAGTAATTATAGTTTTTAGATGAATTTTCTAGTATTGGAGAGTTTTTAGAAAATTAAGAATATATATTGGACGTGGGACCCACTAGTGCGAAAAGTTCGGGAAAATTCGGCCAATACGGTTAAGTTTCGGATACTGTGAAAAATTTATCGGGTGTTAAGAGATAAGTAGTGTGTGTGAAGTGATTGATGTGAGAGAGAAAAGAAAGATAGGAAGGCATTTAATGAGATGCCACATGTCACTTTCTCATTGGTTATGACTTAAGAAACACTATTCACCTTTTGACAAATTTTTGACTTTTGACCCAACTAGTAAATATCTTCAAAAAAATTCACTAAAATTCCCTCATTTTCTCTCCACCATAGCCGGCTCTCTCAAGCTCCAAGGAAGACAAAACTCTTCAACATTCAAGCTTCTAACAAGTCCAAATCCACCAAATCAAGTGCTTAAGTTAGTTCTACTCCATAAAAACTTTCTTTCTAGTGCTAGTTAGTGTGTTGGTGAACTTTGTTTGAAGGATTAAGGTGTTCAACATCCTCCTCTCTCTTGTTTCTTGGTAAGTGAAGCTTGAAACACCCTACTACACCTAATGATGCTTATGTTGTGCTTACTAGTGATAAGAGTGCTGAAATTTCTGGTTTTTATCTTGGTTGGAATTGATTTGGTGAAGTTTTCCATTTTATGATGATTTTTCTGGTTTAATTGGATTATGATGGTGTGGTTGTTTGTGATGATTGGCAATGGACTATAATGGCTCTAGTGGATGTGAAATGTGGTTAAATGCAATCACTTTTGGATTTGGTGTGAAATTGAAAGTTAGGGTTCTTAATTTCCCAATTCTGTCCGGTTTTTGATCATAGGGTTAGAGGCCGAATTTGACTTTGCTTAAAACATGAAAGTTGTAGGTATTGATGTGATGGAGATGCCTGTAAAATTTCAGGGCATTTGGATTAGTGTGGAGTGAGTTATGACGAAATTACTGTAGCTGTTCTGCTTTGGACAGAATGCGAAAACTGCGATAGTAATTGGCTATTTTGACTGGAATTGGTTTGGATTTTGGAGTTGGTGTCTTCTGATGAAATGTAGCTGGATGACGTAGCTAACATATGCCTTTGGAATTTCGGCAATTGGACTTGTATGGACTGAGATATACTGATTACAGTTTTTGGTGATTTGCAAACCTGTTTTGGTAATTCTGGTTTAGTATTTTGCACTTTTGACCTAGTTAAGCTAGGAACTGGATTGAGTGACCTTCTACATTGTTGTAGCCCTGTTTCATAGCTTCGAAATGGTGGGTCTTACACCCCCAACCGATAACCGTAGTGAAATTGACGCCATTACCGCATTCTAAGCTCAAACACGGTTTTTCTATCGAGGCTTAAGTTAAGGCCATGTGAATGCCCACCCTATTGGGGTTGTGTTTAGCATTGTTTGATGACTCGTTCTCGAGTCTCATTGCATTTGTTGTGTGATTCTAGGGCGTGACGGTAGCTCACGGCGTCTTGGTGATCACGGTGTATGAAACACCATATTCTCACTTGGTGAGTATACCACTCACTTGATGGATTACTATGTGGCTTTGTTAAATGTTATGTGATGCCTTAATGGCCTACTTGGATATTGAAATTGATCAAGGTGAGGGTGTACTTGACCGCCCTCACCTCTTTTGTTATTGTCACTGATTGGTTACCGTTTTAATGCATTACTGGACTTGATATATTGGTTGGTAAATTCCATTTCATGGAAACCGAATTGATGTCGTTTGGACGATGTCCAACGGCCATACTGCATTACTGAGCTCAACTCCGTTTGGTAGTCAATTGGATCGAGCCGGCGAGGGCTTGGTCGTGAAGATTGAATTGCCACGGGGACTGTACTGGGGAACCTTGTGGTAATGAGACCCTTGGTTCCGGTAAACTCGAGTATTACCAAAAGCTAACCGAAATGGAGTGCGGGCCCGGTTGGGGTATGTTGGGTGGAAGGAATGGAAGTAAAGAGTTGTCTACGTTTGGTATTTTAACAATTGACGGAGAGTCAATGAGATTGGTTCAAGATTGCAAGCGTGGAAATGGGCTCTTGAGAGCCGACCGTATCCTTTTACCATTTTGCTTCATTGCTTATTTGTGCACTTTAAATGAAGGTTCAATTCTTATATGACTTTGATTGCTTATTGGGTGGTATACCACTGGGCCTTGGCTCATTCCGTGTTATTTGTTTTCCTTACAGGAATATAAATGCTTTTGAAAATGGACTGGATAGTCAATTGCCATACTGAGCTTGTACATGTCTTTTGTATCGCTCTCGAAGTGAAACCCTAATGTAACGGGTTCATTTCCTTTTGATAGGCAAATCGAATGTGTACTCCTTAATGAATGGTTGGCATGCCATTATGGTTGTAACTGTTGATTTCCATTGTATATATATGTTTATATGTTGAATTCATGTTTGGATGAACTTCGGAGCGATTCGGCTTTCAAACGGCAAAAGAGAAAAAATTTGGCAAAAGCTCACTGGCCTGAATCCGGCCAGGAATCCGGCCAGAAACTGGCCGGATTGAAGGCCGGATTGCCTGAGAAATTGGAAACCCGGCCAGTTGCTCACTGGCCGGTATCCGGCCAGACAATCCGGCCGGAATATTGGCCGGATTGCCGGCCGGATTGGGTGGAACTTTTGAAAAAATCGAGTTGCTCACTGGACAGTATCCGGCCAAGAATCCGGCCGCTAATCCGGCCAGATTCCGGCCGGATTCTGGCGTGTCCAGCACTATTCATTTCGGTTTTCAATTTTCATTTTTTTTTATTTTGTGTTTTCTGACTTGTTTGCGCGCAATGGTATGTTCCGGAACGTTATAGAACGACGTTAACTGTACCGTAGTCCTGGCGAGAGCTGGGCAGGCAGTCCGCTAACCCCTTTGGTTCGCCTTAGGGGAAGGTGGGGCTGTCACAGGTGGTATCAGAGCCACTTCGCGTGGTCTCTGCGTGGAGTGAGACTGGGCCAAGTGGTGGTGTGGTCCTAATTTCATGAATATGTCTAAGTGCTCGTTTGAGCATAAGTTATGAACCGGGCATGTGATAAGTGTACGAATCATTATCATGGGACTCGAGGAAGCTAGGTATGTATGTCGGGTAGGAATCTTTAATAAGGATGGTTTACTCTTGGGACCGGCCGGCTCGAGATGTGAATTATCTTAGACGAGATTCTCGCGCCCGGATACGAAAGATATGAAGGCCTAGGGTAGAAAGGATTAGGTGAACTAGAAAGGCGATTCTATGGAACTTCGTGTGGTTTGTTCGGGTGGTTAAGCGTGATCGACCGTGATTAAGATATAAATATTTGGACGAAACCCTAGAAGGGGAAAAGCGTTTCGTGAGTCCTTTTGTACTTGTGACCTAGGTGTCTATAGTACTTTTGGAAGACCCTATTGTTTCATGCAATGACTTCATATGTACTTGACTGACTGTTCCGTATGATTGCTTAACTTGGTTATGTGATCTATGTATACGTGGTATATGTTTAAATGCTCTTCGCGGTAATTGTTTGAGTTACTTATTCTTGTTTCCTTGTTCCTGTCTGGTGCTACGGAAAGGAGGGTTAGGTGCCCTTTAACAGTATATTTATTTGGTGACCTAGATTGACTTAGATTGATGGAAGGCACTCGGAGTGGTCGAGGCCGTGGACGCAGAACTAGACAACCTACACCGGTTAGGGGTGCGGGGGAAACCTCGACTGGACCTGATCCTGAACCCCAAATAGACCCCAATGCTCAAATAGCTGCCGCTATGCAGCAAATGACAAACCTACTCGCACAAGTAGTGCAACAACAGGGCCAAAACCCAAACCCTAACCCTGGAAACCCCGGAAACCCTGGCCATCATATTGAGAGCGAAGATAGAGCTCTAGAACGTTTTCAAAAGTTTTCCCCTCCAAAGTTTATTGGGGGACCCGACCCTGATGTGGCTGAGAAATGGCTGGAGAAAATGGTTGATATATTCGCGGCCCTACACTACTCGGACGAACGGCAGGTCACTTTTGCCGTGTTTCAACTTGAAGGGGCTGCCCGTTCCTGGTGGAACATCATCAGGCAGAAATGGGAACGGGAGCAGACACCGAGGACTTGGGTGAACTTCATCCGAGAATTTAATGCAAAATTTTTCCCTCCTCTAGTCCAGGAGAGGAAGGAGGACGAGTTCATTAGGCTCCGCCAAGGGGCTCAAACTGTGGCGGAATATGAGAGTCAATTTACCCGTTTATCCAAGTTTGCGCCTGAGTTGATCTTGACCGAGCAACGAAGAATACGGCGATTTGTCCAGGGCCTGAACGTAGAAATCCAGAAGGACCTCGCGGCAGCCCAAATTAACGCCTTCAGTGAAGCAGTGGAAAAGAGACAACGGGTAGAGAATGCTAGGCTCCAGGTGAAAAACTTTCAGGCGAAAAAGAGAGGATTTCCTGGAAACAATTCGGGACTGGAGGATGGAAGTATCCCTCCCAAATTTGGGCGGGGAATGGGAGGAGTGAGGATGCCGGAAATGTCACCAGAGAGGCCGTCAAGAGGAGGCTCAGCTTCTTAGGGTCTACCTTTTGCTGGTTGTTGTTATAGTATATTAGAGCGGTTTGGCTTGATGCTTTTGAAGATGTAAATAGACTTTTGGTGGTTGTATATATTATGAATCGTGTTCTTGTGGCTTAGAAGAGTTTTATTAGCTTTAAGTTTTGAGTCCTGGCGCGAGCTAGACAGGCGGCCCGCCGATACCCTTGGGTTCGCCCTTGGGAGAAGTGGGGTCGTCACAGTTGGTATCAGAGCGCCTAGGTTAGAGGACTTGGGCAAGTGGGACATACGCGATAGGCACTAGGCATATTTGACCATTTTAAGTTGAATGATATCTTTTAAGCTGAAATGCCGGTTGACTGACGACTTAATGTTTTGTAGGTATGTATCCGGGCGGTTCGAGTGGTGCGGGACCCAGTGGCGTGGGACCGAGATTTCCGAGCACGAGAGGCATAGAGGATCGAGTGCTGCGTAAGCGGGCGATCCGTTATAGGCAGAGGCTGGGAGAGCCTTACACTTTGTACTCCCCTTTCGGCCAGGTGTCGTGCCGACCCTGTGCGTGCTGGTATACTTTTGGCTATCTTGACGAGGTCGTCTTGTCATTGGATGACGAGCGTTATCACCTAGACAGGACAGTCGACTCTTTGAGAGCGCAGCTGGAGGAGTCCAGAGAGGTTGGCCAGGGGCGGGCGTCACGCATTAGGCACTTGGAGCGGAGTCTCCGAGAGGAGAGGGAGAGGACGGATGCTTTGCACCGTCAGCTCCAGGACACACACCAGCACCTCTTCGCTATGAAGAGGCAGCTGAGGGACAGGGCTCGGAGTATGTCTGTTGACTGCGAGCTCTTACTAGATTTAGCCGCAGAGGCTCCGCCACGAGCCACCGGTCTGGAGATGATGGATGAGGTGGATACGTTAGGTTCCGTTGGGAACCTGGGTCCTAGGGGAGACGCATAGGGCCGCTTTTGTACTTTTGACTGTTAGGCGGGTTACTTTTGTTAGAACTAATTCGGCTAATTCCTTTTGTTATTTGGCCGACTAACTAGATTTTTGGAGCCGGAGTGCTCGTGTATATTGGGTTTTGTACCGACTGGAGGTCGGTAATATGTAAATCTTTTGGTGTGACTTTGTAAATACGTGTATATATGTGAATGGAATTTTGAACTTATCTTTTGTGTGCCTTTTGTGCGTAAGTTTTGTGTCTCTTCTTTTGCTCATAGTCTGGATGATAAGTATACGGATTGTTTCGAATTATAGACTTGTACACTAGATGGCCTCCGGTACTCGAGGTGGAGGTAGAGGGCGAGGACGAGGCCCTGAAATGGAACCTGAACAAGAGCCAGACCAAGTAGCTACAGCCATCCAACGAATGGCTGACTTGATGGAGCGTATGATTGACCAACAGGCTCAGGGCCACGGGAATGCTGCTGGAAACCATGGACATAATCCGGGACATAATCATGAGGGCGAGGACCGTGCCTTAGAACGGTTCCAAAAGTTTGCACCTCCTAAGTTCATAGGAGGACCTAATCCTGATTTAGCAGAAACCTGGATGGACCGAATGCTCGATATATTTGCCGCGCTTAGGTATTCGGAAGAGCGGCAGATATCTTTTGCTGTTTTCCAGTTTGAGGGGGCCGCTCAAGCCTGGTGGAATGTGATCAGAGCTAAGTGGGAGCGGGAACAAACCCCTTGGACCTGGATCAATTTTACCCGAGAATTTAATGAGAAGTATTTGCCGCCCATCATGCAAGAGAAACGGGAAGATGATTTTATTCGCCTGCGTCAAGGTGCATCTAGCGTGGCAGAGTACGAAACCCAGTTCACTAAACTTTCCCGCTTTGCCCCAGAGCTGGTGTTAACGGAGCAGAAACGAATCTGTCGCTTCGTTCAAGGTTTAAATGTGGAAATCCAGGAGTCGCTAGCAGCTGCTCAGTTGAACACGTTTAGCCAAGCGCTAGAAAAAGCACAGCGGATTGAGACTGCCAGAGGACAGGTTAAAGCCTTCCACGATCGGAAAAGGAGGCAACCTAGCTCAAATGATTCCATGGTCGGACAAAACTCGCGAAACGAGCCACCTGCCAAGATAACGAAAGGTACGGATGGTCCACGACCTGCAGGGACCCCGAAAAACTTTGTGCGGGGTCAGGTCGTGCAAGAGGGGCCGAGGAGTGTGCAGCGTGGAGGGGCAAGTACAGCCGCCAAGTCAACCTGTGGTTTCTGTGGGGGCAATCACACCGATGAAAATTGCTGGAAGAATAGTTCGGTACGCAAATGTTTCAAATGTGGTAGCACCGAACACCTGATTGCCCGGTGCCCTAAGATGAAAAAGGAAGAATTTAAGTCACCGACTGAAGGGACCACAACTAAGCCGTCCAATGCAGGGGACAATCGACCTAAAGGGCCAGCAAGAGTGTATGCAATGGGTCAACAGGAGGCGATTGACCCTTCGGCAGGTTTTGAAGGTACGCTTTGACCAACGAATTAATTTCGAGGACGAAATTGTCCTAAGTGGGGGAGATTGTGAGGCCCCAGTTCGTTCTACGTCGAGATATTCATTAATTGGGCGGTAACGTTTGGTTTTGGGAGTATTTCGAAAACCCTAAGTAGGGATTAAGATTTAAACCCTAAGTTCCGGTTAAGATTGAAAACCCGTTTTTCTACATTTTCTTTATTAGAAAATTCCCCAGATAATTTTTTTTGAGTAAATAGAGTTTTTTGATGATTTTTCTAGTATTAGTTAGTTTTTGAGAATTAAGAACGTATATCGGATGTGGGACCCATTAGTGCGAAAAGTTCGAAAAAATTCGGCCAATAAGGTTAAGTTTCGGATACTGTGTAAAATTTATCGGGTGTTAAGAGATAAGTAGAGTGTGTGAAATGATTGATGTGAGAGAGAAAAGAAAGGATAGGATTGCATTTATGAGGGTGACAAGTGTCACTTCCTTGTTGGATTAAACTTAAGAAACACTATTCACATTTTTGACTTCTTTGACCAAAGGATTAAATATCTCAAAAATCATTCAAAATTCACCATTTTTCTTTCTCCATAGCCGGCTCTCTCTCTCCCTTGCAAGAAGGAGAAAAAAACCTCTTCAATCTTCAAGCTTTCCACTAGCAAATCATCTCAATCAAGCACATAAATTAGTTTCCTTTCCATACAACTTTTCTAGTTGGTGATAGTGGTTGGTTTAGTGAAGCTTTTTGGAAGAGCTAAGGTGTCCATCATCTTCCTCTCTCTTGTTATTAGGTGAGTGATGCTTAAACTTCCCTTCTATACTTAATGATGGTTATTTTGTGCCTAATGGTGGCTTGAGTAGTGGAATATGTGATTTATTTCTTGATTTGAAGCGTTTTGGTGAAGTTTTCCATTTTATGATGAATTTGCTGGTTTAATATGAATGGGATGTTGTGGTCTTGTATGATGAATGGTAATGGTTTAAAATGACTCTTGTAGGTGTGAATTGTTGATAAATGCAATCAATTTTGAATTTGGAAGAATTTCTGGAAAATTAGGGTTCTTGGTTGAACATTCTGTCTGAAATTTTAGGTCATAGCTAGAGGCCGAATTGGACTTTTCTCAAAACATGAAAGTTGTAGGTATTGATGAGGTTGAAGTTCCTGCAAAATGTCAGGGCATTTGGAGTAGTATAGAGTGAGTTATGCCGTTTTTACTGTTGCTGTTTTTGGTGAACAGAATGTCCGAACTGCGATAGTAATTGTCTATTTTGACTGGAATTGGTTTGGATTTTGTTATTGGTGTCTTCTGATTAAATGTAGCTTGATGTCTTAGCTTTCATATGCCTTTGGAATCAATGCTTTTGGACCTGTATAGACTGACTTGGACTGATTACAGTTTTGTGTGATTTGGGAACCTGCAATTACGGTTCTGGGTTGGTTTTCTGCATTTTGACTTAGTTGTGCTAGGATTTGGATTGAGGCCTTCTACATTGTTGTAGCCCCTTAAGTCCTGGATATCCCTGTAAATTTTCAGGATTAACGGAGTGGTATAACCTGAGTTCTAAACGAAATACTCAGACCTGTTTTGACCGTCAAATTCTGTTCTGTTCTTATAACCGGACAGTTTACGACTGGAACTTTGGCTTCACGTTTGACTAGGTTACAAGCTGTTTGGGCTTGCGACCAAAACATCAAACTTATAGCTCTATATCATAGCTTTCTAACGCCCTTGGAATTTCATGAATCGGATTTATAGAACCTGAGATATAGCCGAGCAAATAAGGCCTGCCCGTGAAAATGACCATTTTCTGGTCAGATCTGTTTTGGTCCTGACGACCAACTTCCGTTCCGAATTTGGATTACCAACCTTCATGAAAGTTGTTCCATTTGGAATGAACTATCTAACTGCCAATTTTCAGCTCTTCTGCACATGTGTAGCATAGAAAACAGTTTGCACTCAAAACTGACCATTTGTGCATTGGCCAGATTTCGTAAGTGATTGTGTTTGGTTCATTTGGGGCTGAAGCCTCCAGTTTCAGTTCTGGATGTCTTCATAACAATTGTTGTTCATCCTTTAAGCTTCGATATGGTGTCTCATACGCCTTAATCCGATATTCGTAGCTCAACTTATGATTACAATAGAAACGAGTGTCAAATCTGCTGTTTCCGCTAACGGCCGTTTCCGTTTCCGTCCGTCATATTTACGTGCGCGCGTGTCGTTTTTGCCGTTTTGCTTGTTTTAGGCACAATAGTAGCCGTTTGCGATATTATGTGACACAATCTTCTATGTCAGACGGTGGTGAGCTGGGCGGAACTGGTGGGGCCCACTACTAGCTGTTCGTTTCGATCCGACTTCGTACTTTTGCTATTTCCGTTTTGAGTAAGTATTCAGGCCAGTTTGATGTGTTTTCTTTGCTATGTGTTTGAGATATGTGAAAAGGGTACTTAGGCGAGGGTGTACTTTATCGCACTCGACCTAAACCCTAATTTGAATGTATAATTGTACTTGGCATATGTATATGACCCTTTTGGAACCAAAACCCTTGAGCTTGTGGCTCGGGGCGACTTTCGAGTAAAGTTTGTGAAGTTTGCAAAGTTTGTGAGTTCGTGGGCCCGATCTAAGACCTGTTTGGACTATTCGAGCCGGTTAGGGCTTGGTCGAAGTCAGTCCAACTTAGTCTGAGGTCACCAAGTTTGTAGGTTCATGTTATGAACCAATTTTGTGAATCCGGTTCACCGAGAAGGTGACCAAGTTTGTGACCCGAGCTTGTGACTCAAGCTCAAGTTTGTGATTTCGTTCGCCCGGGCAAGTTTGTGAGGTGACTGGCCAGTGAGGGTGATAAGGTGTCGGTGGGTGTACAAGTGAAGTTCTACGGACCATTGAGTGTGGTCGACGGAGTGTCGGCAAGAGATCACGCATGGCATATGAATTGGCTTTGGAGCCACCTGTATCCTTATTATGTGATGTTACTTTTGTGCTTTTGCTTTACTCTTACTGTGTAACTGTTGCTACGTGAATTTATGCTTTCGCTCCTGTTTACTTACTAAGCATATAGCTTACCCCTTTTCTTTTGTTTTCCTTAGCAGGGGCCGACGCAGGGACTTTTGGCTCGTATACTAGTATAGGTAGATTAGCTTGTAATAGTTGAACAGTTAGGATGTTTGTTTTTGTTTTGGTGGTTTGTATAAGGACCCTTCTTAGGGTCTACCTTTTGCTGGTTGTTGTTATAGTATATTAGAGCGGTTTGGCTTGATGCTTTTGAAGATGTAAATAGACTTTTGGTGGTTGTATATATTATGAATCGTGTTCTTGTGGCTTAGAAGAGTTTTATTAGCTTTAAGTTTTGAGTCCTGGCGCGAGCTAGGCAGGCGGCCCGCCGATACCCTTGGGTTCGCCCTTGGGAGAAGTGGGGTCGTCACACAAATCTTAGAAGCATATGTAAAATTCATTTTATGAGACCAAATTTACTGGTTGAACCTACATTCTTAAGGCTCTTTATCGGCTTTAAAGTACAAAAAGATGGCTTCCTATCAGGCTGTCGACCATTTGTTGGCTTCGATGGATGTTTTCTCAAAGGGCCATATGGTGGCGTGCTTCTAATTGTTGTAGACTTAGATGGAAATAATAGTTTGTTCCTCTTGCTTTTGCAATTGCAGAATGTGAGAACAAAGAAACATGGAGCTAGTTTTTACACTATTTTGAGGAGTTTTATGGACCATTTGACAACAACATACCTTGGACATTCATCAGTGATAGGCAAAATGTATATTTTTTTCATTCATCATTACTCGTTTATCTGTCTCTATTTTGTACTTCTTATTGTACATAACTCAATCCATTAAATTTTTTTTCCAGGGATTGAACCTTGTCTATGAAGAAAAAATCCCTATTGTTGATGCTAGGTATTGCTATAAACACATCTGCACCAGTTTCAAAGCTCAATTCCTTGGATTGCTACTAAGGAACTACTTTTTTTGACAGCCCCACCTCCCTCTAGGGCGTACCCAAGGGTTTGGCGGACCGTCTGCCCACCTCTCGCCAAGACCCAGTCATGTATCAAGAAAATTTACAAATAAAACCTCAATAAAAAAATAAACGATATTAATTACAACCTTTAACATATGCACTTATGGATCTCCCCTGTCCACCCAATCTATAATACAACCTGTGACAGTCCTACCTTCCCCTAAGGCGAACCAAAGGGTTCGGCGGACCACCTGCCCAACTCTCACCGGGACTCACTCATACACCCCAAGTAAAAATGAAAATAAGACCACCAGAACAAGTGGAACAATAATTCCAAACTTAAAACAAAAGGGATACAACTCAAATATACAAAGGTTCTCAATATTTCATACATCCAACCCTTACTAAGCGCTAAGGCGAGAACCATTACAAAAATTTAAAAGAACTAAACTAAGCTAGTCTGCACAGATCTCTCGTCCTTGCTCGCATCCCCTGTTAAGGAAAACAAAACTAACGGAATGAGCTAAAAGTTCAGTGAGGTTCCAGACACATAATCAACTTAAACAAGGACATTAATCATGTAATAACAAGTAATCCAGGAAACATTTACAATATGAAGCAATGATAACACATTCATTAAAAGGATACATGCTCACGTGGAGCCTTTCGTTCTTTCCTTCTCCTTTCATTTCCTTATTCCTCCAATATTTAAAATTTTATTTGTAATTGAAAACCTCCTTTCGTTCATTCATTTCATTTCTCCTCCTTCTGGACATTGGCCAGACTCCACCCGACAACGTGGTAATACTCGAGTATACCAAACTTTCACCCAGGGTCACCAAATCGCCCGACCGAGTCTGCTTCTGGCTCGAGTAGACCGGCAACGAAAGGCGAGGGCCCAGTTCAGCCAAAAGGCTTGCATTCAAGCACAACTACCATTTAATCACTTAAACATTGAAAATTTCACATTTCATTTAGGTCGAGTGCGATAAAGTACACACTCTAGCAAAATTCATTTTTAATAAACATTTATCATTTAATCAAATATCCGCAACAAATCATATAGTTAATGGAAACATAACGAACAAAGAACACTCACCTATTTAAACAAAAGAACGTCCAAAGTATTCTTCCGGGTAATACTCTCAATCACCAAGGAACCCTAATATAATCAAAAGAACACATTATGCTTCAACCATCAAAGATTTAAGTGATTCAAAGAAAATTCGAATACGTACTAGTACAATATATAACTATGAGTTTTAAAGTGAAAGGAGTACATTTAAACCAAAGAACATGAGTAACTAAGAGTTTCCCCAAACCAACCACAAAACTATACCCAAAAAAGCTTTTAGAAAATTCCCGCGGAAAACAAATGAACAGTGTCACGTCACAATCCGACCGGATTCAAGGCAGTGAACAATCCCAATTTTTTTTCTTCATCCCCTGTCAATCCGGCCAGCAATCCGGCCAAGACTTGGTCGGATACACGGCCGGATATGAAAAAGCATTTGTTTTAAATTTTTGCAAAGCTTTTTCTTTGGCTCGAAACTAACACATATGAAAAGAAATAACGTATAACAAGTGTTTTGGGAAAAATCATATGAAAAGGAAGATAACCAAACCCTAAATTCACACCTAAAGCCTCGCTTGATAAAATTAGGTTTTGCGGCCGAGAAATCCTATACAACTCTTCTTTGTTTCGGAAAGAAAATGAGTAAACATTTGAAGTTCAAAACTTGACATTTGTATCTAAGTATTATGTTTAAAACGGTTGTCACATTCACCATGCGAAAATGTACAAGTTCAAATGAAATCTAGCTCAAATAATACCATTAAAGTGGACCTAAGTATGTCCAAGCAAAGTAAGTCCAAAACATCACAAAATCACATTTCCAATTTCACTTCTACTCACTCAAACTTCAAGAAAATATACGGACAGCATTTCCCCTTAATTTCTTCACTTTCCTTCCTACAATCAAACACCAAATCTCATCCCAATTCAACCACAATTTCACATACAAATCATAGGTGATAAAACACCTTTCGGCATAACAACCACAACTGAAACTACACTTATCGAATTGAAACGAATCTTATGGCGTTTCGAAGCCAAGACATATACCTACATTTCTTATGAAGGTCTCCAAAGCTAAAACATGCATTTTTAGGGTTAAAAAAGGAAATCTCGACGAAAACAGAAAACTGTCCGCGAAATAGAGCTTATGGGCAGTCAAGGGTATTTCGGTCATTTCATATGCTACAGTACTCCGACTGAGCTAAAATTTTACAGGTAGCTAGCTAACTCAATTACCTACAACTTTTATGTTTGAGAAAGGGCTAATTCGGTCTCTCTCAAGGACGAACATGCAGTGCAAAATCAGGGCAGATTACTAACCCTAAGCTGGAATTTGTGCACATAAGCTGAAATTTCTTTAGGTAACCAAAACTAGCATACCAAAGCTTCTTTTCACCCAATATAAAGCTATCATTTCATGGCCAACCTTTACTCATCTCATGAGGGCAGAAAAATCACAATAAAAACTGAAATTTCCATAATACTACTTCAAACTATGAAATATGCTTATAAAACTACCAAAACTACAACTTTAAACCACTAATTGGCAACTATTAGAAACAAAGAGGGATTTTGCAAGCAAAGTACCTTGGATTCTCAAGAAAGATGGTGGCTTAGAGTTCTTCTTCCCAAATTAGCTCCACAAAGACCTTGGAAACTACCCTAACTAGCACTTTTATGGAGTAGTTTGCGATTTAATCGGTTGGAACTTAAGATTTGGACAAGAATTTGAAGTAGAAGATGATGGTTTCTCTCCCTTTCTCTCCCTCAAAGTTTCAGCCAAGCAAGCTCAAAAAAATGAAGAGAAATGTTGGTCAAAATTGATTTTAAGAAAGGTAAGAAAGGTTGGTCAAAGTCCAAGTTCCAATAGTTTTGTGACAAATGGTCCTTTAAGGTTACAATCCTATCCTTTTGTCTACCAATGGTAATTTATCTAGCTAACTTTTAATTGTCTCCAAGCACCTTGTAAAATAATAACACTTAGCACAAAAATCACTTAATCACCAAAATTTTATCGCATGAATGGGTCCCACGTCTATAAAGCGTTTCAAATTTAACGTACACTAACTTATACTAGGAAAATGATTTAAAACTGTACTTGCTTATAAAAATGCAAAGAAACTTTACTATTTTAAAGGCAAGTATAAAAATGTAGGCAAAAATAAAATAATGCCTAGAAAATGTGAAAATTTTCGGGTTCTCACACTTTCTCCCCCTTAAGAAATTTCGTCCTCGAAATTTTTACCTTCAAATGACTCAGGAGCTTGTTGGTCGTCTAAGGCATATACCTTTGCCGGTACTTTTGCTCGATTCCCTCTTTCATTCACTTGTTTCGGTTTGATTCCATCCAGTGGTGGAGCACTATTCCCCCTTGGCTGCATCATCGGGCAACTACTAATTTGGTGATCGCTATTTCCACAAATCAAACATTTTTGCCATTTCCTCCAACACTCATTCTCAGTATGATTTGCCTTTCCACAATATCCGCAGACCAGGTGTGAAGCCACTTTTTGGCTTTCTTGAGAAATTTTCCCATGACCTATTTGACTTTCTTTGGTAGATCTTTCATCTAGCGCTCCTAATGTCCATGGTGGGTGTGACAGCCCCACCTTCCCCTAAGGCGAACCAAAGGGGTTAGCGGACTGCCTACCCAGCTCTCGCCAGGACTAACGGTGCAGTTTAGAGTGATCTATTGCGTTTCGGAACTTATAACACGCGTAAACAAGGAAAAAGGGCAAAATAACCCAAAATAAAAAAATGAAATTCGGAGTCGGCCATGAATAGTAACCGACCCGTCAGAACGCAACCAAATATCAAACAAACATTCACATCTTGAACTTTAGCAATTACAATCCAAAGTGACATACAAAAGTTTTCAAAAGTTAATATATACACGGTTTACCAAATTGAAAGTGAAAACGGCCCTAAAGATACATTTAGGGTTTCACTTCATATACAATACAAAAGAGATATACATCTAGTTCATTCGGCAACCATCTATCAAGATTCATTCCAAAAAGAGTCATATTCCTGTAAGGAAAACAAAAGGAACGGTGTGAGCTAATTGCCCAGTGAGATACTATCACTTACGCACCCAAGTGCATATAAGCATCAAGCTTTCATTCAATATAGTAAAAATAAGCAAAGGCACACGTCAAATATGGTGATAAAAGGATACAGATGGCTCTCAAGAGCCCTTTCCTCGTTTGCATTTCTTGATCGGACGTCATTGACTCTCCGTCAATGTTCAAAAGTAACCAACCGTAGACTCCACTTTACTTCCACTCCTTCCACCTAACATCCCCCTACCGGGCCCGAAATCCAAACACTTGCACTTTGGTATTACTTGAGTAAACCGGAATCGAGAGTCTCGCATACTACAAGATTCCATATAACACTTCCCCAAGGCATATCAATTTGCACGACCAAGCCCTCGCCGGCTCGATTCAATCAACTACCAATGGGGTTGAGCTCATTGATAATAATTGTAGTCGTTGGATACTCGTCCAAACGACACCAAGTCATGTATTGTCATTTCAAGTAACACTTCGTGTAACATTCCAATCACATGATAACAAGAATATAAGGCACACAGTGAGAGTGATAAAGTACACTTTCACTTCAAGCAATTAACATTCAAAGCACCAAGTTCAAGTATCAACGCCATATATTAACACACAAGTGAGTAGTACACTCACCAAGCTCGCAAATGTGGTTTCATGCACTTCCGTCAAAAGAACGTTGTGCACCACCGTCACGCCCTAAAACATGCAAACAAGTACAATGAGACTCGATAACGAGTCATAAACCAAGGCCAAACATGACCCCAACAGGGTTCCATGAGCATATACAAACATTAGAGGAAACCAGAAAATTCGGAAATGCAATTAGCTTTGGCCCTGAAAAAAACAGTTTTTGACCTCGTTTTGCGGTAATGACACCAATTTCACTACGATTATCGGATGAAGGTGTACGATACACCGATTTGAAGCTAAAAGACAGGGTTACAACATCACAGAAGGTTACGCAACCCAGTTTTGAGTGAAACCATGTCAAAAATGCAAGATACTACACTAAAAACCGTAAAACAGATTCACAGAATGCATTCTAGCGGAAACATCATAACTCAGGCTCTCCATGTCCAAATCCAGAAATTCCAAAACCAGATGAAAGCTACAAAACAGGGTTACATTTCATAAGAAGGCCTAAACAACCAATTCGGAAGTAATTTCAGCCAAAACAACCAATTACAGGCGCAATTCTTACATTCGGGTAAAACCAGAACAGCAATAGTAATTTCTACTTTTCTCATTCTACGCTACTCCGATTGACCTGAAATTTTGTAGAAACCTCTAAAATGTCATTCCCTACAACTTTAATGTTTTAAGCCAAGGCCAATTCGGCCTATAAATAGGAGCTATAAATTCGGGCAGAATGTTCCCACTAAAACCCTAATTTTCTGAAATTTCTTCCAAACCAGAAATTGGTTGCAATTAATCACCTTTTCCACCTCCTAGAGTCATTATATACCATTTCCAATCATCATAGATAGCCACACAATCATGTTCATATTAAAACAGAAAAATCCCCAAAATAATAAAACTTCATCACTTCAACCACAAATCAAGAAATAATCCATAATATTGCATCTCATACTACCACTAATCATGATTTAAGCATCAATTAAGGGAGGAGGGTGGTTCTTCACAACTCACCTTAGAAACAAGAGAGAGAGGGCAATTGGTCACCTTAACTTTCCAAATAACTTCACACAACAACTCACAAACACTAATTGAAGAGGTTTTATGGAGAAATTGCAAGTTTCAATGGTTGGTTTTGATGATTTGGAGCAAACTTGAAGAGTTTTCTTCCTTGTGCTTAGAGTAAGAGAGAGAGAAAGAGAGAAAGAGAGAGCCGGCCACCATGGAGGATTTTTGATGATTTTTGGTCATTTTTGGTTTATTTAAGTCAAATGGTAAGACCATGAATAGTTTTCCTAAAGTAAACCCACTCAAATGGTGACACTTGTCACCTTTATTAAATTCTTACCTAACTTGTCTCTCTTATACCAATCCACTTAGCATCCTCTACTTATCTCTTAACACTCGGTAAATGAATTCCAGTATCCAAAACTTAACCTAGTTGGCCGAATTTTTCCGAACTTTTCGCACTAGTGGGTCCCATGTCCGGTATACGCTCTTAATTTCTCAAAACCTATCCGATACTAGAAAAATTATTTAAAAATTATATCTTCTCCTTAAAATTATCTAGAAATGTTTCTAATCACGAAAATGCAGAAAACAAGCCAAGAAAAATCGTAAAACCTAGAAAATAACAAATTACGGGTTCTCATACTCTCTCCCCCTTAAAAGAATTTCGCCCTCGAAATTTCTCACCTTAACTCACGAAAAGGTTAGGGTATTTCGTTCGCATTTCTTCTTCCACTTCCCAGGTAGCTTCCTCTACCCCATGGTTTCTCCACAGTATCTTCACCAATGGAATCTGCTTGTTTCTTAGCTCTTTGACTTTCCGGTCAAGCACTTGGACAGGTTTTTCTTCGTAAGCAAGCGATTCGTCCACGTCGATCTCCTCTGGTTGTAAGACATGGGAGGGGTCGGGATAGTACTTCTTGAGCATTGAAACGTGGAAAACGTCGTGAATTCGAGAGAGACTGGACGGCAGCTCTAATCGATACGCTACCGCTCCTATTCTTTGGAGAATCTTGTAAGGTCCGACGAACCTCGGTTGCAATTTCTTTCCTCTACCCGTCGTGACACTCCGTAATGGTGTAACCTTGAGGAAAACACGGTCTCCAACTTCGAACTCCAAATCTTTTCTTCGATTGTCTGCATAGCTCTTTTGTCGGTTTTGAGCTGTTTGCAGTCGTTGCCATATCAACTTGACCTTTTCTCGAGCTTCCTCCATCCAAGGAATAGTGGTTGGATCTAATGCCTTTCTCTCGCCAACTTCATCCCAGTAAATTGGTGATCGGCATTTTCGTCCATATAGTGCATCATATGGAACCATTTGAATCGACGAATGGTAGCTATTGTTGTACGCAAACTCTACTAAGGTCATGTGTTGACCCCAGTTGCCCCCAAAATCCAGAATGCAAGTTCGTAGCATGTCCTCGAGAGTTTGAATGGTTCGTTCCGATTGTCCATCCGTCTGAGGGTGATAGGTCGTGCTTAAGTTGAGTTTCGTCCCCAGGGTTTCTTGGAACTTCTGCCAAAATCGAGATACGAATCGTGGATCTCGATCGGAGACGATACTGACTGGAACGCCGTGTAGCCTTACGATCTCGTCCATGTACAGTTGAGCCAACTTGTCCATGGAATACTTGATGTTCACCGGCAAGAAATGGGCCGACTTGGTTAATCGATCGACGATCACCCAAACGGCATCGTGCCCTCGCTGCGTCCGCGGCAAACTTGAGACGAAATCCATGGTGATGTTTTCCCACTTCCATTCAGGTATCTCAAGGGGTTGTAACAAGCCCGATGGTTTTTGATGCTCTGCTTTAACTTGTTGGCAAATGAGATATTTTTGCACGTACCGAGCGATTTCCTTCTTCATATTGTCCCACCAATAGGTTCCTTTCAGGTCTTGATACATCTTACTACTACCTGGATGGATTGTACACTTGGATCGATGAGCTTCCTCTAGAATCTCCATTTTCAATGATTCATCCTTCAGCACCACGATTCGGTTTCGGTATTTTAAAATACCCTCAGGACCAAAATTGAAATCAGTGGTTTCTCCTTTTCCCACTTTCTCTCCCCACTTCTGCACTAGTGAATCTTCCTTTTGAGCTTCTTTAATCCTTTCCAAGAAGGTGGAAGTCACTTTAAGATTGCCAAAAATCACCTTATGGCTCCCAAGGCAGGGTTTCCACTCGCAAATCGACTCAAGCAAATTCCACTCTTCAATCATTAAACTTGCTACTTGCGCCTTGTGACTCAAAGCATCGGCCACTACATTCGCCTTTCCTGGATGGTAGTTGATGGTGCAATCGTAATCCTCCAGAAATTCCATCCACCGCCGTTGCCTCATGTTCAATTCCTTCTGTGAGAAAAGATACCTCAGACTTTTGTGATCGGAGTAAACTTCGAAAGTTACCCCATATAGGTAGTGTCTCCACTTTTTAAGAGCGAAAACAATGGCAGCTAGCTCCAGATCATGCGTCGGGTAATTTTGCTCGTGAGGTTTCAACTTCCTAGAGGCAAAAGAGATCACATTACGGTTCTGCATTAGTACACAACCCAAGCCTTCTCGTGACGCGTCCGTATACACGGCAAATCCGTCACCTCCATTTGGCAAGACGAGAACTGGAGCCATGGTCAATCTCTTCTTTAACTCATGAAAACTTGTCTCACTTCGAGCGTTCCATAAGAACCGACCATGTTTCTTCGTCAGGTCAGTTAGAGGACCGGCTAGTTTGGAAAAGTCCTTGATGAAACGCCGGTAATATCCAGCCAGTCCTAGAAAGCTGCGGACCTCTGTGGGATTTTCTGGCTTCTTCCAATTAGTCACAGCTTCAACTTTCGCCGGGTCAACTGAAATACCCTCTTGAGAAATTACGTGCCCCAGAAAAGCAATTTTCTCCAGCCAAAATTCACACTTGCTGAACTTGGCGTAGAGTTGATGGTCTCTTAGGGTTTGTAAAACAATCCTCAAGTGCTGCTCATGCTCTTCACGGGTCTTGGAATAGACCAGAATATCATCGATGAAGACCACTACAAAGCGATCCAGGTAAGGCTTAAAAATACTATGCATTAGGTCCATGAAGGCGGCAGGAGCATTGGTCAGTCCGAAGGGCATAACTGCGAACTCGTAATGCCCATATCTCGAGTTGAAGGCGGTCTTCGGAATATCCTCCTTCCTGATTAATAACTAGTAATACCCTTGGCGGAGGTCCAATTTCGAGAAGACCACCGCTCCTTGCAATTGATCAAATAGCTCATCTATGTGGGGCAGTGGATACTTATTTTTAATTATAATATTATTCAGGCCCCGATAATCAATACACATCCTTAACCCACCATCCTTTTTCTTCACAAAAAGTACAGGAGCTCCCCAAGGAGACCCACTCTCTTGAATGAATCCCCGCTCCAGAAGGTCCTGTAATTGCAACTTTAGCTCCTTGAGTTCGGCAGGAGCCATTCGGTATGGTGTTTTTGAGATAGGTGAGGATCCCGGTAGCAGGTCTATTTTGAATTCAATTTCTCTTTCCGGAGGTAATGCTACTAACTCATCAGGAAACACGTCCGGAAATTCCTTCACTATGGCCACATCCTCCACTTTCAACTTATCTGTGGGGGTGTTAATCAAAAAGGCCAAAAATCCTCACGCCCCTCGACTTAGAAATTTCCTAGCCCGAATGCCCGAAATCAAAGCAGATGAGGCTAACCTACCCCTTATATCCAACCTTATGGTTGCCTCACCAGGGATGCGGAATTCTACCACTTTTGTTTTACAATCCAGTTGGGCATTATACTTGGCTAGCCAATCCATACCCAAAATCACGTCATACCCCTTAATGACCAAGCTGATCAAGTCCCCTAACAATCTCTTCTCTCCTACCCACACTTCACAATCCCTATAAACCATACTAGTAACCAAACGTTGATTCCCCGTAGGTGTACTAACTTCTAGGTCATATGGTAAACTAGCAGGTTTTATATCGATGCCACACATGAAATCAGGGTTAATAAAGGAATGAGTGGCACCAGGATCAATTAAAACTTCGGCAAAACGGTGGAAAATAGGGATCGTACCTTCTACAACCTCTGAGGAATCTGGGACCTGTCGAGGTTCTAAGGAATAGACTCGAGCTGGCACTTTAGGTTTCGCCTCATTCCCCTTACTCGGTCCCGTATTGGTCTTTGACGTGGTTTGAGCTCCCCTTCCTTCTTGCGTTAAAAGTGGGCAGGTAGCAAGCTGGTGGTCTGCGCTTCCGCAACGCAGACATTTACCTCCCTTCTTCCAGCAATTGTCTTCAGAGTGATTCGGCTTTCCGCAGTACCCGCAAGGTCCACGAGACGCCGAACCTGAGCCCTTCTGGAAGTTTCCACCTTGGCCTCTCCCGGCTGGGCGGCCCCTAGACTGAGCCCCTCTGCCGGAACCTGACTGTCGCCCACCTCCAGTTCCGCATCCAAACTTGGAGGGAGTATCTTTGTCCCCTTGTCCGAAGCTGCTTCCAGGGAAGCCTCGCTTCTTAGCCTAGAAGTTCCGGACTTGCAATTGAGCACTCTCTACCCTTTGGACCTTTTCTACGACCTCGCTAAAAGCATTGATTTGAGCCACTGCGAGATCCTTTTGTATTTCGACGTTCAAGCCCTGGATGAAACACCTGATTCGCCGTTGCTCTATCATGATCAGCTCAGGCGCAAATTTGGACAAACGGGTGAACTGGCTCTCGTATTCCGCCACCGATTGAGTTCCTTGGCGGAGTCGGATGAACTCGTCTTCCTTCCTCTCCTGAACTAGAGGAGGGAAGAATTTCGCATTGAATTCCCTGATAAAATTCACCCAAGTCCTGGGCGTTTGTTCCCGTTTCCATTTTTGGCGTATCACGTTCCACCAGGAACGGGCCGCCCCTTCTAACTGGAATACGGCAAAAGTCACCTGCCGTTCATCGGTGTAGTGCAAGGCCGCAAAAATATCGACCATCTTCTCGAGCCATCGCTCGGCAACATCCGGATCAGGTCCCCCAATGAATTTGGGTGGAGCAAACTTTTGAAAACGTTCGAGAGCTCTATCTTCGCTCTCGATGTGGTTACCAGGGTTTCCAGGATTAGGGTTTGGATTCTGGCCTTGTTGCTGCACCACTTGTGCGAGCAAGTTAGTCATTTGCTGCATAGCGGCAGCAATTTGCACATTGGGGTCAGGGTTAGGTCCAGAAGAGGTTTCCCCAGTACCCCTATCCGGTGTGGGTTGTCTATTTCCGCGCCCACGTCCCCGTCCACTACGTGTTCCTTCCATAAACTTTACTTGGTCTAGGCAATGATACTAAACCAATATAAAACAACGCATGTAAGTAAAACCCAAAGCTTTTCCAAACAAAGATATACATTCCAAACAAGGCAAACAACACACATATATATACAATCAGTCAAGTCAAGTTCAGTCAAGTCGAGTACAAAACATGGACAATCCCCAAGGGAATGGCCTCATTAAAAGAAATATACACGTAGCTAATCTAGCCGCACAAAAATGATTTGCTAAGGCTCTTCTCCCTATCCACCTTATATACAAAACCAAAACTATCCAAAACAACTCTAGGAGTCATAACCTAGACCGACGACGAGCTATGAGTCCCACCCGACGGAGTGGATCCAAACCCAGCCTTAGGCCCCGTGCAAGAGTCCTCGTCACTCACGCCCTCGACCACATCCGCGCAAAGGTTCAGGATCGAGGCAGCTCGAGCCTTAACCTTGCGAGCGCGCTTGGTCTCGCGCTCTTGGGCTTCCCTAAGCTGAGTGCAGAGGTCATCAACCCTATCCTCTGCATCAAGCACGTCGTACTTCAGACCCTCAATGCGCTCGGCCTGTCTCTCATTGGCCGCCCTAAGTTGGGTCACCTCGGCCTCCAGTCGAGCTTTCTCTCCGGCCAACTCCTTACGTTCCTTGTCCACTGCAAACACCAGAGCGTTAGGATAGGCATACTTATGTTTACACTCACACCGTCGGAGACGGTTAGACGGGCTCCAGCGCACGATGGCCCCTCCTAGCCGTATCTGGTACGGGATCACTGGAAGCGCTACACGAGGTCGCTCGCCTGCAGGGTCACCACTCGGTCCACTAGATCCGTCCATCCTACACCAAAAGCAATTAACCATAAATAATCTTAAAGGCCATAAACAATAAACCCTCAAATCAAGCATTCCTATAACACCCAGGCTAATTCAAACCTAGGCTCTGATACCACCTGTGACAGCCCCACCTTCCCCTAAGGCGAACCAAAGGGGTTAGCGGATTGCCTGTCCAGCTCTCGCCAGGACTAACGGTGCAGTTTAGAGCGATCTATTGCGTTCCGGAACTTATAACACGCGTAAACAAGGAAAAAGGGCAAAATAACCCAAAATAAAAAATAAAATTCGGAGTCGGCCATGAATAGTAACCGACCCGTCAGAACGCAACCAAATATCAAACAAACATTCACATCTTGAACTTTAGTAATTACAATCCAAAGTGACATACAAAAGTTTTCAAAAGTTAATATATACACGGTTTGCCAAATTGAAAGTGAAAACGGCCCTAAAGATACATTTAGGGTTTCACTTCATATACAATACAAAAGAGATATACATCTAGTTCATTCGGCAACCATCTATCAAGATTCATTCCAAAAAGAGTCATATTCCTGTAAGGAAAACAAAAGGAACGGTGTGAGCTAATTGCCCAGTGAGGTACTATCACTTACGCAACCAAGTGCATATAAGCATCAAGCTTTCATTCAATATAGTAAAATAAGCAAAGGCACACGTCAAATATGGTGATAAAAGGATACAGATGGCTCTCAAGAGCCCTTTCCTCGTTTGCATTTCTTGATCGGACGTCATTGACTCTCCGTCAATGTTCAAAAGTAACCAACCGTAGACTCCACTTTACTTCCACTCCTTCCACCTAACATCCCCCTACCGGGCCCGAAATCCAAACACTTGCACTTTGGTATTACTCGAGTAAACCGGAATCGAGAGTCTCGCATACTACAAGATTCCATATAACACTTCCCCAAGGCATATCAATTTGCACGACCAAGCCCTCGCCGGCTCGATTCAATCAACTACCAATGGGGTTGAGCTCATTGATAATAATTGTAGTCATTGGATACTCGTCCAAACGACACCAAGTCATGTATTTTCATTTCAAGTAACACTTCGTGTAACATTCCAATCACATGATAACAAGAATATAAGGCACACAGTGAGAGTGATAAAGTACACTTTCACTTCAAGCAATTAACATTCAAAGCACCAAGTTCAATTATCAACGCCATATATTAACACACAAGTGAGTAGTACACTCACCAAGCTCGCAAATGTGGTTTCATGCACTTCCGTCAAAAGAACGTTGTGCACCACCGTCACGCCCTAAAACATGCAAACAAGTACAATGAGACTCGATAACGAGTCATAAACCAAGGCCAAACATGACCCCAACAGGGTTCCATGAGCATATACAAACATTAGAGGAAACCAGAAAATTCGGAAATGCAATTAGCTTTGGCCCTGAAAAAAATAGTTTTTGACCTCGTTTTGCGGTAATGGCACCAATTTCACTACGATTATCGGATGAAGGTGTACGATACACCGATTCGAAGCTAAAAGACATCGATACAACATCACAGAAGGTTACTCAACCCATTTTTGAGTGCAACCATGTCAAAAATGCAAGATACTACACTAAAAACGGTAAAACAGATTCACAGAACGTATTCTAGCGGAAACATCATAACTCAGGCTCTCCATGTCCAAATTCAGAAATTCCAAAACCATATGAAAGCTACGAAACAGGGTTACATTTCATCAGAAGGCCTCAACAACCAATTCGGAAGCAATTTCAGCCAAAACAACCAATTACAGGCGCAATTCTTACATTCGGGTAAAACCAGAACAGCAATAGTAATTTCTACTTTTCTCATTCTACGCTACTCCGATTGACCTGAAATTTTGTAGAAACCTCTAGAATGTCATTACCTACAACTTTAGTGTTTTAAGCCAAGGCCAATTAGGCCTCTAAATAGGAGCTATAAATTCGGGCAGAATGTTCCCACTAAAACCCTAATTTTCTGAAATTTCTTCCAAACCACAAATTGGTTGCAATTTTTCCACCTCCTAGAGTCATTATATACCATTCCCAATCATCATAGATAGCCACACAATCATGTTCATTTTAAAACAGAAAAATCCCCAAAATAATAAAACTTCATCACTTCAACCACAAATCAAGAAATAATCCATAATATTGCATCTCATACTACCACTAATCATGATTTAAGCATCAATTAAGGGAAGAGGGTGGTTCTTCACAACTCACCTTAGAAACAAGAGAGAGAGGGCAATTGGTCACCTTAACTTTCCAAATAACTTCACACAACAACTCACAAACACTAATTGAAGAGGTTTTATGGAGAAATTGCAAGTTTCAATGGTTGGTTTTGATGATTTGGAGCAAACTTGAAGAGTTTTCTTCCTTGTGCTTAGAGTAAGAGAGAGAGAAAGAGAGAAAGAGAGAGCCGGCCACCATGGAGGATTTTTGATGATTTTTGGTCATTTTTGGTTTATTTAAGTCAAATGGTAAGACCATGAATAGTTTTCCTAAAGTAAACCCACTCAAATGGTGACACTTGTCACCTTTATTAAATGCTTACCTAACTTGTCTCTCTTATACCAATCCACTTAGCATCCTCTACTTATCTCTTAACACCCGGTAAATGAATTCCAGTATCCAAAACTTAACCTAGTTGGCCGAATTTTTCCGAACTTTTCGCACTAGTGGGTCCCATGTCCGGTATACGCTCTTAATTTCTCAAAACCTATCCGATACTAGAAAAATCATTTAAAAATTATATCTGCTCCTTAAAATTATCTAGAAATGTTTCTAATCACGAAAATGCAGAAAACAAGCCATGAAAAATCCTAAAACCTAGAAAATAACAAATTACGGGTTCTCACAGTGGGCGGGGTGAAGGGTTCACTTTTTGTACTTTAGAAGGCGCTACCTTTTCGCTAGATTTCTCAGATACACTACCAGATGCACCCATTTTCCGTGTTTGGAAGGCTTTTACCTGTGCCTTTGCATCCTCAATCCTTTGGGCTTTCTCAAGGGCTTTCGTAAAGGTATTAACCTGAACCGCCGCTAAAGCTTTCTGGATTTTCAGATTCAATTCTTGTATGAACCGTCTCACTCTTCTCCGCTCCGTGGCCACCAATTCAGAAGCAAACTTGGACAGTTTAGTAAATTTAGTCTCATATTCGGCCACACTCTGGGTTCCCTGACGTAACCCAATAAACTCGTCATCTCTCCTTTCTTGGACTAAAGGTGGGAGATACTTCTTGTTAAATTTCCTTACAAACTTCGTCCATGTCCATGCAGTTTGTTCTCTTTCCCATTTTGCCTTAATAACATTCCATCATGCTTGGGTCGGTCCTTCGAATTGAAATACAGCAAAGTTCACTTGTCTTTGCTCCGTGTAGTTTAAAGCCGCGAAGATGTTAATCATTGCCTCCAACCACTGTTCAGCTATATCCGGATCAGGCCCTCCATGAAATTTCGGAGGTAGAAACTTTTGGAACCTCTCAAGAGCCCTATTCTCTCCTATCTCAGGATTCCGGGGTTGATTCACTGGCATTTGGCCTTGTTGGTCTACCAGTCGTGCTAGGATATTTGTCATTTGTTGTATTGCCGTCACCATTTGATCTCCGGCCTCAATCCTCGGTCCATGTTCTTGCTCGGCCACTGTTTCTCTTTCTTCTCTCGGTTCTTGAGCTCGCTTAGTCCCACGGCCACGACCACGTTCGCGACTACGTCTCCCTTCCATACCCTTTTTTTCTCTCTCTCTCTCTCTTTTTTTTTCCAAAAGGTGATTTAGTATATAACGAAATAAATTGACTAAAACAACAAGATATCTTACACCAAATACACAAGGAGACACACCATATACACAAAGAGACATCTCAAGTTAGACAAATAGTCAAAGGCAACAAGTACTATACATGTAGGTATTAACATACCACAGGCAAAAGACATGTAGGAACAACGCAAGGGCAAAACAAAAGAAAACGCGACTTGTCGTCCCACACTCAGTTAAAATCACTCCCGTCCGGTCTCTTACTTCACTTTCTATCCGAACTAGGCGCCCGTTGATCTCTTGTACTCACTCTAGCCAAACACGAACCTGTTCATTTTCCTCGGAATGAAATTCTCAAGTACTTAGTATCGCCCTCAACTCTGGAGTACTCGGGTACAAGAATCCGAAATAAGATAATTCACATCTCGAGCTAGCCAGTTCCAAGAGTAAATTATCTACAAATGAGATTCCTACCTGACGTCCCGATCGATTGTCCTCAAATACCATGATAACGATTTAAGGCCTATAACAATTCATGATTCATAGCTTATGCTCAAAAGAACACTTAGTCCTTCATACTTATTCACCACTTGGCCCAATCTCACTCCGCGCAGAGACCATGCAAAGCAGGCTCGGATACCACCTGTGACAGCCCTACCTTCCCCTAAGGTGAGCCAAAGGGTTCGGTGGACCGCCTGGCCAGCTCTCGCCGGGACTCACTCATACACCTCAAGTAAAAATGAAAATAAGACCACCAGAACAAGTGGAACAATAATTCCAAACTTAAAACAAAAGAGATACAACTCAAATATACAAAGGTTCTCAATATTTCATACATCCAACCCTTACCAAGCGCTAGGGTGAGAACCATTACAAAAATTTAAAAGAACTAAACTAAGCTAGTCTGTACAGATCTCTCGTCCTTACTCGCATCCCCTGTTAAGGGAAACAAAACTAACGGAATGAGCTAAAAGTTCAGTAAGGTTCCAGACACATAATCAACTTAAACAAGGACATTAATCATGTAATAACAAGTAATCCAGGAAACATTTACAATATGAAGCAATGATAACACATTCATTAAAAGGATACATGCGGACGTGGAGCCTTTCGTTCTTTCCTTCTCCTTTCATTTCCTTATTCCTCCAATATTTAAAATTTCATTTGTAATTGAAAACCTTCTTTTGTTCATTCATTTCATTTCTCCTCCTTCTGGACATTGGCCAGACTCCACCCGACAACGTGGTAATACTCGAGTATACCAAACTTTCACCCAGGGTCACCAAATCGCCCGACCGAGTCTGCTTCTGGCTCGAGTCGACCGGCAACGAAAGGCAAGGGCCCAGTTCAGCCAAAAGGCTTGTATTCAAGCACAACTACCATTTAATCACTTAAACATTGAAAATTTCACATTTCATTTAGGTCGAGTGCGATAAAGGACACACTCGCCTAGCAAAATTCATTTTTAATAAACATTTATCATTTAATCAAATATCCACAACAAATCATATAGTTAATGGAAATATAACGAACAAAGAACACTCACCTATTTAAACAAAAGAACGTCCAAAGTGTTCTTCCGGGTAATACCCTCAATCACCAAGGAACCCTAATATAATCAAAAGAACACATTATGCTTCAACCATCAAAGATTTAAGTGATTCAAAGAAAATTCGAATACGTACTAGTACAATATATAACTATGAGTTTTAAAGTGAAAGGAGTACATTTAAACCAAAGAACATGAGTAACTAAGAGTTTCCCCAAACCAACCACAAAACTATACCCAAAAAAGCTTTTAGAAAATTCCCGCGGAAAACAAATGAACAGTGTCACGTCACAATCCGGTCGGATTCAAGGCAGTGAACAATCCCAATTTTTTTTCTTCTTCCCCTGTCAATCCGGCCAGCAATCTGGCCAAGACTTGGCCGGATATGTGAGAACCCGTAATTCTCCCATTTTCTAGGTTTTATTATCTTTCATGGCTTGTTTTCTGCATTTTCGTGAGTAGGAAAATGTCTAGATATTTTTAAGGAGCAGATATAGTTTTTAGATGATTTTTCTAGTAACGAATAGGTTTGAGAAATTAAGAGCGTATACCGGATGTGGGACCCACTAGTGCGAAAAGTTCGGAAAAATTCGGCCAACTAGGTTAAGTTTTGGATACTGAAATTAATTTACCGGGTGTTAAGAGATAAGTAGAGGTTGCAATTTGGATTGGTGTGAGAGGGAACAAAAGGATATGTATACATTAAATAAGTGACAAGTGTCACTTAGATATTGGCTTGACCTTTTTGAATACTATTCCATGTTTTACCCTTTGACTTAAATAAACCAAAAATTGCCAAAAATCATCAAAAATCTTCATTATTGTGGCCGGCTCTCCCTCTCTCTTTCTCTCTCTCTCTCTACGCAAAAGGAAGAAAACTCTCCAAGCTTTGCTCCAAATCATCAAAACCAACCATTGATTCTTGTTTTTACTCCATAGAAAACATTAAGGAAGTGATAGTGAGGTGTTGTGTGGAGTTATTTGGCAAGCTAAGAGGACTAATTGCTCTCTCTCTCTTGTTTCTAAGGTGAGTTGTGAAGAACCACTCTCCTCCCTTTATTGATGCTTAAATCATGCTTAGTGGTAGTATGAGATGCAATTTTATGGGTTATTTATTTCTTGATTTGTGGTTGAATTGATGAAGTTTTATAATTTTTGGGGATTTTTCTGTTTTAATATGAACATGATTGTGTGGCTATATATGATGATTGGAAATGATGTTTAAGGACTCTATGAGGTGGAAAAAGTGGTTAATTGCAAGCAATTGCTGTTTTGGAAAGAAATTGAAAACTTAGGGTTTCATTGTTCTTCATTCTGCCTGATTTTGTAGCTCATAGTTAGAGGTCGAATTGGCCTTGGCTTAAAACATGAAATTTGTAGGAAATGCGATTTTAGAGGCGCCTACAAAATTTTAGGTCAATCGGAGTAGCGTAGCTTGAGAAAAGTCGAAATTACCCTTGCTGTTCTGGTTTTACCCGAATTGAAGAATTGCTTCTGTAATTGATTATTTTGGCTAGGAATACTTCCGAATTGGTTGTTTAGGTCTTCTGATGAAATGTATCCCTGTTTCTTATCTTTCAGATGGCTTTGGAATTTCTGGATTTGGACTTGAATAGCCTGATTTATGATGTTTCCGCTAGAATGCGTTCTGTGAATCTGTTTTTGGGATTCTGGTGTAGTATCTTGCATTTTTGACCTGGTTACACTCGAAACTGGGTTGAGTGACCTTCTGTAATATTGTAGCTCTATCTCTTAGCTTCGAAATGGTGGGTCTTGGACTTTCATCCGATAATCGTAGTGCCTTTGGTGCCATTACCGTAAAATGAGGTCAAAAACTGATTTTTTCAGGGTTAAAGCTAGTTTCATTTCCGGATTTTCTGGTTTCCCCTAATGCTTGTATATGCTTATGGAACCCTATTGGGGTCGTGTTTGGCATTGGTTTATGACTCGTTATCGAGTCTCATTGTACTTGTTTGCATGTTTTAGGGCGTGACGGTGGTTCACGACGTTCTTTTGACGGAAGTGCATGAAACACCATTTGCAAGCTTGGTGAGTGTACTACTCACTTGTGTGTAACTATATAGCTTTGATACTTGAACTTGATGAGTTGAATGTTCATTGATTGAAGTGAGAGCGTACTTTATCACTCTCACTTATTGTTTATCATGTTATTGGAATGTTACATGAAATGAGAGCGTACTTTATCACTCTCACTTATTGTTTATCATGTTATTGGAATGTTACATGAAATGAAAGTACTTGACTTGGTGTCGATTGGACGAGTATCCAACGACTACAATTGTTATCATTGAGCTCAACCCCATTGGTAGTTGATTGAATCGAGCCGGCGAGGGCTCGGTCGTGCCAATTAATGATCCTTGGGGAAAAGTTATAAGGAATCTTGTAGTATGAGAGACTCTCAATTCCGGTATACTCGAGTAATACCACAGTGCAAGTGTTTGGAGTTGTGACGCCCCGAAAAAAAATGAGTTTGAGAACCCGAAAATTTTCTAATTTTCTAGGGTTTATTTTTTTAAACGCCCGCCTTTTCTACATTTTCTTGATTAGAAAAATTCCCCAGATAAAGTTTATGAGCAAAAATCATTTTCAAATGATTTTTCTAGTATCGGTTAGTTTTTGAGAAATTAAAAGCTTATTTTGGACGTGGGACCCGCAAGTGCGGTAAATGCATTATATTTTTGACAACTTGTTGGAATTTTGTATTAAGTGATATTATTTTACAAAGCGTTAAGATATTTGTATTGGAGAGACAAAAAGATAAGTTTTGAACCAAAAGGGTGACAAGTGTCATCTTCCTATTCAACCTTGACTTTGACCATTATTTCTTACCTTTACTAATACTCAATTTTGACCCAAAAAGCACCCAAATTTCTGCAAGCTTGGCCGACCCTCTCTAGCTAAGAAGAAAGAAAAACTCTCCAAGATTCTTGCTTCCATCTTGCTTGAGTGTAATCATCCAACCATTTGATCTTGTTTCTACTCCATAAAATCTCTCCATTTGGTACTAGAAAGTGATTTGGTGAAGTGTTTAAGGAAGCTAAGGTGTCCAACAACTCTCCCTCTCTTGTTTACTAGGTGAGTGGTGATTGAACTTCCTCCTACACTTAATGAAGCTTAAGTTGTGGTTAATGGTAGCTAAAGTGATGAATTTGTGGTTTATTTCTTGGTTTGAGAGGAATTGGTGAAGTTTTCAATTTATTGAGGAATTTTCTGGTTTAATATGAATGTGATGTTGTGGATATATTTGATGATGGGAATTGATGGTTAATGACTATAGTAGGTGTACATGATTGGTAATTGTAACCAATTTTGGGTTTGGAAGGAATTTGAGAAAGTTAGGGTTTCATAACCCCCTTTCTGTCCGGTTTTGTATCATATGGTTAGAGGCCGAATTGGCCTTGGCTCAAAACATAAAAGTTGTAGGTATTGATGTTTTAAGGGTTCCTGTAAAATTTCAGGTCAATTGGAGTAGTGTAGAATGAGATAAGCCGAAATTACTATTGCTGTTCTGGGTTCATCAGGATGTTAGAACTGTGTCTGAAATGGGTTGTTTTGACTGGAATTGTTTTGGATTTGGGTGTTGAGGTCTTCTGATGAAATGTATCTTGATGTCCTAGCTACCATATGCCTTTGGAATTTCTGCATTTGGACCTATTTAGACTGAGTTGTACTGATTACAGCATAGTGTAATTTGTAAACCTGCAAGTACGGTTCTGGTTTGTTATTTGGCATATTTGACTTAGTTGTGCTGGGATTTGGACTGAGTGACCTTCTACATTGTTGTAGCCCTGGTTCTTAGCTTCAAAATGGTGGGTCTTGGACCTCCATCCGATACTCGTAGTGCCTTTGGTGCCATTACCGCAAAAGGACGTCAAAACTATTTTTTTGGTTTTGAGCTTAACTTTCATTTCCGGACTTTTCCCTAGCTTGACTTGTACTAGTACTGCTTGGAGCTTGTTGAATGGCTATTGGATGAACTTGTTGTTGTGTGTGTACCTTTGGGTTGGAATGAGGAAATAATGAAGCCGTGATGGCCGGAAAAGTTAGTAAATTCAGGGGAAGTGCTGTCCGAACTTTGAAGGGATTTGTTTGCATTGGGTTTGTGATCTAAGGCTTGGATTTGAGCAAGGCAATATTATATGATGGATGATTTCTGAGCCATGGAGGTGAGTGACCCTAAACTATTTCCAAAGTACTTGTGAAATGTTTCTTACATTATTTACTTTTGAACTGTTTCCAAAGCTACTTTTGAACTGTTTTCTTGCATATCATGCGTGCTTATATGAAAGTGTTCCTTGTTTGATATATTTCCTTGACTTCATGACTTGTATTATTGATTGATAACGTGATACGTGCTTTGAATGATTTCCAAAACGAGCTTTCTAGGCGAGTGTGTATTTTATCGCACTCGACCTAAATCAATGTGAAATTTTCATGATTAATGATTAAATGCTACTTGCGCATGAATGTAAGCCTTTTTGGGCTGAACTGGCCATTGCCCCTTGTTACCGGTCGTCTCGAGCCAGAAGCGGACTCGGTCGGGCGATTAGGGACCTGGGTGAACGTTTGGTATACTCGAGTATTACCTTTGTAGGTTGGTGGAGGTTGGTGGAAAATGATGCAATTTCAAATGAAAAAAAAAAGGAAATGACAGGAGAACGAACGTATCTTTTCATGAATGTTACTATCGCTTTCCATTGTACATGTTTCTTGAATTATTGATACTCCATATTTAATGTTTTGTAAATGTTGTAATTGTTTCTGAACTTATCATTTGATTTATGACATCGTTGAAAAGAAATATTGTTAAACCGATTTGATTACTGATTTTCTGGTTACTCGCTGAGCTTCTAGCTCACCCCAAAAATATTTTATTCCCCTCCACAGGGCTCAAGGCGAAGGAAGGGCTTGTAGTACTTGTGCACGTGATTGGATGGCCTATGTTTTTTACAATTTGGATTTGGAATTGTAGTAGTTGGGAATTGTTTCCGCTGCAATTGTGACATGTAATTATTGGAGACTTGGATGTATATTTGTGGACCATGTGATGTAATATTTGAGGTTTATTCTTGTAATTTATGTGAGGATTGTAGTGAACGACTGAGTCCCGGCGAGAGCTGGGCAGGCGGGCCGCCGAACCCTCTGGTTCGCCTTAGGGGGAGGTGGGGCCGTGACAGTTGGTATCAGAGCTTAGGCTTCAGATCTCTGTAATGTATCCTAGGCTTGAAGTTTAGGATACCGGACTGTGGGTTTAGTTTTTAGTGATTCTTGCGGGATGTCTCGACTTGATTGGTACAAGATGGAATGTCGAGGACGACATTCTTTTAAGGAAGGGAGATTGTGACGACCCGAAAAAAAATGAGTTTGAGAACCCGAAAATTTTCTAATTTTCTAGGGTTTATTTTTTTAAACGCCCGCCTTTTCTACATTTTCTTGATTAGAAAAATTCCCCAGATAAACTTTATGAGCAAAAATCATTTTCAAATGATTTTTCTAGTATCGGTTAGTTTTTGAGAAATTAAAAGCTTATTTTGGACGTGGGACCCGCAAGTGCGGTAAATGCATTATATTTTTGACAACTTGTTGGAATTTTGTATTAAGTGATATTATTTTACAAAGTGTTAAGATATTTGTATTGGAGAGACAAAAAGATAAGTTTTGAACCAAAAGGGTGACAAGTGTCATCTTCCTATTTAACCTTGACTTTGACCATTATTTCTTACCTTTACTAATACTCAATTTTGACCCAAAAAGCACCCAAATTTCTGCAAGCTTGACCGACCCTCTCTAGCTAAGAAGGAAGAAAAACTCTCCAAGATTCTTGCTTCCATCTTGCTTGAGTGTAATCATCCAACCATTTGATCTTGTTTCTACTCCATAAAATCTCTCCATTTGGTACTAGAAAGTGATTTGGTGAAGTGTTTAAGGAAGCTAAGGTGTCCAACAACTCTCCCTCTCTTGTTTACTAGGTGAGTGGTGATTGAACTTCCTCCTACACTTAATGAAGCTTAAGTTGTGCTTAATGGTAGCTAAAGTGATGAATTTGTGGTTTATTTCTTGGTTTGAGAGGAATTGGTGAAGTTTTCAATTTATTGAGGAATTTTCTGGGTTAATATGAATGTGATGTTGTGGATATCTTTGATGATGGGAATTGATGGTTAATGACTATAGTAGGTGTACATGATTGGTAATTGTAACCAATTTTGGGTTTGGAAGGAATTTGAGAAAGATAGGGTTTCATAACCCCCTTTCTGTCCGGTTTTGTATCATATGGTTAGAGGCCGAATTGGCCTTGTCTCAAAACATGAAAGTTGTAGGTATTGATGTTTTAAGTGTGCCTGTAAAATTTCAGGTCAATTGGAGTAGTGTAGAATGAGATAAGCCGAAATTACTATTGCTGTTCTGGGTTCATCAGGATGTTAGAACTGTGTCTGAAATGGGTTGTTTTGACTGGAATTGTTTTGGATTTGGGTGTTGAGGTCTTCTAATGAAATGTATCTTGATGTCCTAGCTACCATATGCCTTTGGAATTTCTGCATTTGGACCTGTTTAGACTGAGTTGTACTGATTACAGCATAGTGTAATTTGTAAACCTGCAAGTACGGTTCTGGTTTGTTATTTGGCATATTTGACTTAGTTGTGCTGGGATTTGGACTGAGTGACCTTCTACATTGTTGTAGCCCTGGTTCTTAGCTTCGAAACGGTGGGTCTTGGACCTCCATCCGATACTCGTAGTGCCTTTGGTGCCATTACCGCAAAAGGACGTCAAAACTGTTTTTCTGGTTTTGAGCTTAACTTTCATTTCCGGACTTTTCCCTAGCTTGACTTGACTTGTACTAGTACTGCTTGTTGAATGGCTAGGTGAGAAATGAAAGTGACTTACCTATCCCAAGTATTTCATAGATATTACCATGAATATGCACCACTTGAGAACTTACCAAAGGAAATGTCATGAGAGTATCTTGGGCAGGAATACCTTTAGAACCTATACTTTCACTGCACTCCTCAAGAGGGGTGAAAAATGAGTCATTAAAACTCATCTCTTGAGGCTCAAAGTTAGTTTCAAAGGTATTATCATGTGAAATGGATATTTGCTCATTGAAATATAATTGAGATTGATCATTTTCATCCAAATGCAATCCATTTTCACATACAACATTTCCACCATTCATGCTAGGATCATTTTGCAAATTATTAGAAGAAATAACTTCACACAATACATTCAATTGCTCATGTATTCTACCAAAGTGAGAAGCTAATTCATCTATTCTTTCCTCAATCCTATCAAAACGGTCGGAAGTTGCATTTGCTAGCTTTTCTATTGCTGAATCAAATTGATTAGAATAATTTTCTACAGCTAGCTCTCAAGATGCATTAGAATCATTAGCTAATGGTTCATTCTCTAATTCCCAAGGCAGAGGTGCATTAGCTAACCTTTCTATTGCCAACTCCCAAGATGGTTTTGATTCATATTGGACACTTTCAGGTTGGTAATCATAAAAATATGAATAATCACTATAAGTACATTGACTTTCCCAACCATACGCAGGAGAATTGCTCCAATTAGCACTATATTGATCACAACAGGGGTTGTAATGCTCTAATTCATCATAATAATCCATATTTTGTGCTTGCATACATGTATTAGTAGCATGATAACTTCCACACAAGTCACAAATCACATGATAAGAATTAAAAACATTAGCATTCCTCCCTTGCTCAATTTCATGCATAATTGTGTCCAGTTGAACTTGTAACATCATAATATCAAATTTAGTCTTTAAGCACCTTATACCATCTTCAAAAGACATACATTCAGCAAATTCTTGGTTACCTCTGTTGAAGGAGCTTTGCACTTGATAACCATCCATTGCCATTCTTCCACTTCTCAAGCATTGTCCTCCAAATTGACCTACCCTTCTCATCACCTAAAATTGCTTTTAAACAACCTCAAAAGCAAAATTAGTAAGAAAAATAGGTAATGAAACACATACACACATAAAACACAAAAATAACAGAAAATAACATTCACATTATAACTAATATTATGTCTAAACTAATAAAGTTGCTCTTCACACCGATATTGCCAAATCTTCCCTGTCAACGGCGCCAAAAACTTGACGGGTATTTTACATACGTACAAGTTAAAAAATCCAAAATTACACCCGTTCACTGCAAGTATACAGGTCAACTAGTAGTTTAGGGTATATATCGGGTCGATCCCACGAGGAAGAGTGAACAATTACCTGTATTACTAAAGCTTCTCTATTATTTAGACTATCAATGAATTATAACAAATTTAACCTACTGAAATTACACAAATAAAAGCTCCTTAGGTTATGGTATCCCTAACTACTCATGCAAGTGCTATATTTGGATCATTGAATACTACATCTAGGCTAGTTATGGTGTAATTTCCTTATGCATTTGAATCCTACTTTCGTAGTGAATCAATTATACTTATAACTAATCCATACCTATTCTCATGGTTATGAAATTAGCTACAAGTTCATTTCTTCAGTGAAATTACATGAAATGAATCACTAAAAACCACATAGGTGCACCTCTACTTTCGTGAGTGTACTTCCTATGTTTAGCACTTCTTGAACTAGTGTTAAATCTCAATTTTTATTGCAGAAACAACACCTTAGATAATCACAATCAATCGTACCAGATTAATCATGATTTAGAGAGCCAAAGTGCTAAATAACTTGCTCAAATCATAGCAATCAAATAACTAAATAATAAACACTAACAATTATAGAAAGTTCAACCAAACCCAAGGTATAAACTTTAGAGATGCATAATAAACACAAAATCCAGAACTTGTATATTAACTAAACTTGGAATCAAGTACAAAAGATAAAGAGTTTGGAAGGAATACAACCCTTGTCACATGAGCCTTCTTCCTTGCCTTCTTCATCCGCCATCTTCATCCTAATCTAGATAATAAACAAGAATGGACAAACTATACTACTCTATACTAAGCTAAACTAACACTAGGGAGATGAAAGAGCTACATTTCTGCAACTTCAAGCTTCTCCCATATCTCTCTCTATTCTATTGTTGGATCCCCAATCCCCCTTCTCTTGCAATGAATTTGGCTATTTAATGATGAGCATTGGTCAAGAAATGAAGCTTTACACTTTCTCCTTATAGCTGGTAATGTTTCTCACATGTCTAGCATCGCATGTGAGTTGGTGGGAGTGAAATTGAGTTTTACGCGTACAGAGCAGCCTTTTCTGACCGCAATCCGGCCAGAAATCCGGCCGGATTGCTACAGTAAATCTGGGCTGCTACAGTACCTCGGATCCGTATGGATCCGAGCTCTGTTCCACTTACCCAGAAACAGCCGAGGGTTCGGATGAATAGTGGATCCGAGTGCGGATCACTTGCTCTGTTTTTTGCCCAACTTCAACCGATCTTTTCTTGATGTTAGAGGCTGAACCAGCTCATGTCTAAAACACAAACGTTGTAGCCGTTTGAGTTATCTTTACAATGCATCAAGAATCACCTCATTTGGATATGTGTAGGCTGAGATATGACCGAAATACCCTTGCCTGCTCATTACCCTGTTTCAGCTTCGACCAAATGAAATTGGCTACTGTACTTCGGCTTTTTGACTTGGAAAACCTTCAAACTGGATTCAGATATCTTCACCAAAGTTGTAGATCTATCTCTTATCGTCAAATTGGTTTAAGAATCATCTCAATCCGATCATTGTACCTCAAGTTATAGCCAAAATACGAAGATGTGTCAAAACGGTCAAAATGCGCAAAATTCCACTAAAAAGTGATAAAAGCCTCATTTAATCACTTAAAAGCATTTTTCACCAATTATAGCCAAAATGATTCATTTTCTTCCAATAATATAACTAAAGTGACTAAAACTAATATGAAATATCATACAATTATTACGTAAATTAGCCACTTATCAGGTTTCAAACTCAGCTATACTCAAAGTTCCCTGTCGGAGCTTAATAAAATCATCTTCTCTTTTCTCCTGGACAATAGTTGGGAGGTATTTTTCGTTAAACTCTCGCACGAAATTCACCCACGTCCATGCGGTTCCCTCTCTCTCCCACTTAGCTTGAACCACATTCCACCAAGCCCTGGCCGGACCTTCAAATTGAAAAACGGCAAAGTGCACTTGTCTATCCTCCGCATAGTTCAAAGCAGCAAAGATATTGATCATGGCCTCTAGCCATCTCTCGGCTCCCTCCGGGTCTGGTCCTCCCAAGAACTTAGGTGGAGAATGTAACGGCCCCACCTCCCCCTAAGGCGAACCAGAGGGTTCGGCGGGCCGCCTGCCCAGCTCTCGCCGGGACTCAGTCGTTCATTCAAACAAATCAGAAATCAAACCTCAATAGAGAGCAAACCAGGATCCAATTCATTACTACAGGAGTACATAGGACATGAATCCAAAACTTAAAGTAGAACTTATATACATTCCAATCTCATAGGACTTACAAAAAACAAAGGGGTACAAAAGTTCTGGATACTTCATACATCCGACCCTTGCCAAAAGCTAGGGCGAGAACCATAACAAAAGAAAATCAAGAGCTAGACCCAGCTAGTCTATACAGGCTCTCGTCCTTGCACGCCTTCCCCTGTTAAGGAAAACAAAACTAAAGGGATGAGCTGGAAAGCTGAGTGAGGTTCCGATCACATAGACAAACAAGCAGTTCCATGCATTCAGTACAGATAACCAAGAATTCCAGATACAAGTATAAGTGAAAGCGATAAACACATTCATTAAAAGGATACGGCCTCACAAGGAGCCATTCGTTCATTCATTCATTCGTTCATTCTCCTTTCATTCCCCCTACCTTCACTCATTTGAAATTTCATTTTTGTATAAATAAAACCCCTCGTTCATACATTCGTTCATTCATTCATTCACCCCGTCCCTGGCTTTTGGCCAGGCTCCACCAACCTACAAGGTAATACTCGAGTATACCGAAACGTTCACCCAAGTCCCTAATCGCCCGATCGAGTCCGCTTCTGGCTCGAGACGACCGGTAACAAGGGGCAATGGCCAGTTCAGCCCAAAAGGCTTACATTCATGCACAATTAACATTTCAATCGCTCAATCATTAAAATTTCACAATCATTTAGGCTAAGTGCGATAAAGTACACACTCGCCTCGAAAACTCATTTAGCAATCATGGAAAGCATTTAACATGTTATCAATCATTCAAACAAGCCATATAATCATGAAACATAACACACAAGGAACACCCACCTAGTTATGCAAAACAACGTTCAAAATACCCCACCGGGTATTCCCCTCAGTCACCAATGAAACCTAATATTAAACAAGAGAAAAGATATACAAGTCATATCAATACAAAATAAATACGAAAAGCAAGCTAGAAACATTTTCGGATAAAAACAGTTTTGTCCTCAGTTTGTGGTAATGGCACAAATTGCGCTACGCTTATCGGATGAGGGTGCAAGACCCACCATCTCGAAGCTAAAAGACAGGGCTACAACAATGTAGAAGGCCACTCAGTCCAAATCCTAGCACAACTAGGTCAAATATGCAAAATACCAAACCAGAACCTTAATTGCAGGTTTACAAATTACACTATGCTGTAATTAGTTCAACTCAGTCTATACAGGTCCGAATGCAGAAATTCCAAAGGCATATGATAGCTAGGACATCAAGATACATTTCATCAGAAGACCTCAACCACCAAATCCAACGAAATTCCAGTCAAAACAGCCAATTACAAACGCAGTTCGGCCATCCTGATGAACCCAGAACAGCAACAGTAAAATCGACATTTCTCACTCTACACTACTCCAAAAGACCTGAAATTTTACAGGCACCTCAAACACATCAATACCTACAACTTTCATGTTTTAAGAAAAGGCCAATTCGGCCTCTAACCATATGATACAAAACCGGACAGAAAGGGGGTTATGAAACCCTAACTTTTCACATTTCCTTCCAAATCCAAAATTGGTTGTAATTACCAATCATTTACACCTACTAGAGTCATTACCCTTCATTACCAACCATCATAGATAACCACAACATCATGATCACATTAAACCAGAAAATTCCTCAATAAATTGAAAACTTCACCAATTCATCTCAAATCAAGAAATAAACCACAAATTTCAGCACTTTAGCCACCACTAGGCACAAATTAAGCATCATTAAGTGTAGGAGGAAGTTCAAACACCACTTACCTAGAACACAAGAGAGGGAGAGTTGTAGGACACCTTAGCTTCCTTGAACACTTCCACAAAAGCACTTACTAGCACCAAATGGAAGGATTTTATGGAGTAGAAACAAATTTCAGCAATTGGTTTGGATGATTTGCACTAGATGGTAGCTAAAAGTTTGAAGAGTTTTCTTCCCTCTTAAGCTCAAGATGGCCGGCCAACATGGAGAAAGAAAGAGTGAATTTTTAGTCAATTTTGAGATATTTAATCAAATGGTAATAAAAAAGTCAAAAGGTGAATAGTTGTCTTAGGCTCCAACCAATGGAAGTGTGACACTTGTCACTCCATTAAATGCATTTCTATCCTTTTGTTTCCTCTCACATCAATCACATCTCATCCTCCACTTATCTCTTAACACCCGATAAATTTCACCCAGTATCCGAAACTTAACCTTATTGGTCGAATTTTTCTGAACTTTTCGCACTAGTGGGGCCCACGTCCATTATATATCCGTAATTTTTCAAAAACTACCCAATGCTAGAAAAATCATCTAACAACTATAATTACTCATAAAATCCACCAAGAAAATTTTCCTAAGCCAGAAAATGCAGAAAACATGCAATTAAGGGGAAAAACCCTAGGAAAATATTAGGGGAAATACGGGTTCTCACACTCTCCCCTCCTTAAAGAAATTTCGCCCTCGAAATTTTACCTTCATTTGCCTCAAACGAGTCCGGAACCATGTGGTTGTCTAACGCATATGCTTTTGCCGGTAGACTTGTTCGGTTCCCTTTTTCCGTCGCCGGTTTTGATTTGGTTCCATCCAGTGACTGAGTGCTACCCTCGCGTGGATGTCTCCTCGGACAATTGCTCACTTGATGCTCACTGCTTCCACAGATTAAACACTTCCGCCCTTTTCGCCAACAAGCATCTTCAGTATGGTTGGCCTTTCCACAATAGCCACAAGTCAAGTGAGAAGCCATCTTTTGGCTTCCTTGAGAAATCTCCGCAGGTCCGATGTGGCTTCCTTTAGTAGACCTTTCATTTAACGCCCCTAATGTCCATGGTGGGTGGGATAACTGGTTCGCCTTCTGCACTTTAGGGGGCGCCATTGTTTCACTAAACTCGTCCAACCCACTGCCTGACGCACCCCTTTTCCGAGCTTGGGAGGCCTTTATCTGGGCTTTTACCTTCTCAATCCTTTGCGCTTTTTCTAGAGCTTCCGTAAACGTATTTACTTGTGCCGCCGCTAATGCCTCCTGGATGTCCAAATTCAATCCCTGTATGAACCGTCTCACTCTTCTCGGTTCTGTGGCTACTAATTCAGAAGCAAACTTGGATAATTTGGTGAATTTCGTTTCATATTCAGCCACACTTAAGGTCCCCTGACGTAGTCCAATAAATTCGTCCTCCCTCCTTTCTTGGACTAAAGGTGGGAGGTACTTCTCGTTAAACTCTCTTAGAAAATTCGCCCATGTCCACACGGTTTGTTCTCTTTCCCACTTCGCTCTAATCACGTTCCACCATGCTCGGGCCGGCCCTTCAAATTGGAACACCGCAAAGGTCACTTGTCTTTGCTCAGTGTAGTTTAGTGCTGTGAAGATATTAACCATGGCCTCGACCCATTGTTCGGCCATGTCCGGATCGGACCCTCCAAGGAATTTCGGAGGATTAAACTTCTGAAACCTCTCTAGAGCCCGATCTTCTCCTATTTCAGGGTTCTGGAGTTGATTTACAGGCATTTGGCCTTGTTGGTCCACCAACCTTGTCAAAATGTTTGCCATTTGTTGAATTGCCGTCGCCATTTGGTCCCCGGCCTCAACTCTAGGTTCTTGTTCTTGTGCGGCTGTTGTTGCCCTTTCCTCTCTTAGCTCTTGGGCTCGTTTATTCCCATGGCCGCGTCCACGTCCACGACTACGTCTTCCGTCCATATATATTGTTTTCCCTTCTCTCTCTTTTTTTTTTTTTTTCCAAAAGTAGTTTAATGAATAAATGCAATAAGGGGGGGACTAAAGTAACAAAAATTGAGGCACCAAATACACAAGTAACATACATGCACATAACACTCCACATACCAAAAGAATAGATGCTCAATTACACCAGTACGTATCAAGTCAGGTAATTATTCATGTACACAAATACATCAATTGACGTCATGTAATAAGAGTATATGGGCGAATCAAATGAGGTGGTCCTGTGTCGTCTCAGTCTCAGCTAAGGTAACCCCGTCCGGTCCCTCACGTTACTACTATTCAAACCAGATATCCCTTAACCCCTTGTACTCATTCCAGTCAAACAAAGCCTGTTCATGGTCCCAAAATATAAATCTCATATACTTAACATCGTCTCAACTTTGGAGTACTCGGGTACGAGAATCCGAAATAGGATAATTCACCTCTCGAGCTGGCCAGTCCCAAGAGTAAACCATCTACAATCGAAATTCCTCCCAGACGTACCTATCTATGGTCCTCAGATACCACGGGAGAGATTTAAGGCCTATAACATTCGCAGTTCAAAGCTTATGCTCGAGCGAGCACTTAATCCTTCATACCTATTTATAACTCAGTCCAGGCTCACTACGCGCAGAGACCACGCGAAGCAGGCTCTGATACCAACTGTAACGGCCCCACCTCCCCCTAAGGCGAACAACAGGGTTCGGCGGGCCGCCTGCCCAGCTCTCATCGGGACTCAGTCGTTCATTCAAACAAATCAGAAATCAAACCTCAATAGAGAGCAAACCAGGATCCAATTCATTACTACAGGAGTACATAGGACATGAATCCAAAACTTAAAGTAGAACTTATATACATTCCAATCTCATAGGACTTACGAAAACAAAGGGGTACAAAAGTTCTCGATACTTCATACATCTGACCCTTGCCAAAAGCTAGGGCGAGAACCATAACAAAAGAAAATCAAGAGCTAGACCCAGCTAGTCTATACAGGCTCTCGTCCTTGCACGCCTTCCCCTGTTAAGGAAAACAAAACTAAAGGGATGAGCTGGAAAGCTCAGTGAGGTTCCGATCACATAGACAAACAAGCAGTTCCATGCATTCAGTACAGATAACCAAGAATTCCAGATACAAGTATAAGTGAAAGCGATAAACACATTCATTAAAAGGATACGGCCTCACAAGGAGCCATTCGTTCATTCATTCATTCGTTCATTCTCCTTTCATTCCCCCTACCTTCACTCATTTGAAATTTCATTTTGTATAAATAAAACCCCTCGTTCATACATTCGTTCATTCATTCATTCACCCCGTCCCTGGCTTTTGGCCAGGCTCCACCAACCTACAAGGTAATACTCGAGTATACCGAAACGTTCACCCAAGTCCCTAATCGCCCGACCGAGTCCGCTTCTGGCTCGAGACGACCGGTAACAAGGGGCAATGGCCAGTTCAGCCCAAAAGGCTTACATTCATGCACAATTAACATTTCAATCGCTCAATCATTAAAATTTCACAATCATTTAGGCTAAGTGCGATAAAGTACACACTCGCCTCGAAAACTCGTTTAGCAATCATGGAAAGCATTTAACATGTTATCAATCATTCAAACAAGCCATATAATCATGAAACGTAACACACAAGGAACACCCACCTAGTTATGCAAAACAACGTTCAAAATACCCCACCGGGTATTCCCCTCAGTCACCAATGAAACCTAATATTAAACAAGAGAAAAGATATACAAGTCATATCAATACAAAATAAATATGAAAAGAAAGCTAGAAACATTTTCGGATAAAAACAGTTTTGTCCTCAGTTTGTGGTAATGGCACAAATTGCGCTACGCTTATCGGATGAGGGTGCAAGACCCACCATCTCGAAGCTAAAAGACAGGGCTACAACAATGTAGAAGGCCACTCGGTCCAAATCCTAGCACAACTAGGTCAAATATGCAAAATACCAAACCAGAACCTTAATTGCAGGTTTACAAATTACACTATGCTGTAATTAGTCCAACTCAGTCTATACAGGTCCGAATGCAGAAATTCCAAAGGCATATGATAGCTAGGACATCAAGATACATTTCATCAGAAGACCTCAACCACCAAATCCAACGAAATTCCAGTCAAAACAGCCAATTACAAACGCAGTTCGGCCATCCTGATGAACCCAGAACAGCAACAGTAAAATCGACATTTCTCACTCTACACTACTCCAAAATACCTGAAATTTTACAGGCACCTCAAACACATCAATACCTACAACTTTCATGTTTTAAGAAAAGGCCAATTCGGCCTCTAACCATATGATACAAAACCGGACAGAAAGGGGGTTATGAAACCCTAACTTTTCACATTTCCTTCCAAATCCAAAATTGGTTGTAATTACCAATCATTTACACCTACTAGAGTCATTACCCTTCATTACCAACCATCATAGATAACCACAACATCATGATCACATTAAACCAGAAAATTCCTCAATAAATTGAAAACTTCACCAATTCATCTCAAACCAAGAAATAAACCACAAATTTCAGCACTTTAGCCACCACTAGGCACAAATTAAGCATCATTAAGTGTAGGAGGAAGTTCAAACACCACTTACCTAGAACACAAGAGAGGGAGAGTTGTAGGACACCTTAGCTTCCTTGAACACTTCCACAAAAGCACTTACTAGCACCAAATGGAAGGATTTTATGGAGTAGAAACAAATTTCAGCAATTGGTTTGGATCATTTGCACTAGATGGTAGCTAAAAGTTTGAAGAGTTTTCTTCCCTCTTAAGCTCAAGATGGCCGGCCAACATGGAGAAAGAAAGAGTGAATTTTTAGTCAATTTTGAGATATTTAATCAAATGGTAATAAAAAAGTCAAAAGGTGAATAGTTGTCTTAGGCTCCAACCAATGGAAGTGTGACACTTGTCACTCCATTAAATGCATTTCTATCCTTTTGTTTCCTCTCAAATCAATCACATCTCATCCTCCACTTATCTCTTAACACCCGATAAATTTCACCCAGTATCCGAAACTTAACCTTATTGGCCGAATTTTTCCGAACTTTTCGCACTAGTGGGGTCCACGTCCATTATATATCCGTAATTTTTCAAAAACTACCCAATGCTAGAAAAATCATCTAACAACTATAATTACTCATAAAATCCACCAAGAAAATTTTTCCTAAGCCAGAAAATGCAGAAAACATGCAATTAAGGGGAAAAACCCTAGGAAAATATTAGGGGAAATACGGGTTCTCACAGAGAGAACTTTTGGAATCTCTCAAGAGCCCTATCTTGCCCCATATCGGGGTTCCTAGGTTGATTTATAGGGGCTTGACCCTGTTGTTCCACTAAACGGGCCAGAATATTAGTCATTTGCTGGATTGCAGTTGCCACTTGATCTCCCCCTACAGCCTGGTGTCCAGGTTGTGGCTCAATCGTTGCCTCTCTCTCCTCTCTCGGTTCTCGCACCGGTTCCTATGCTTGTCTACCCCCACGGCTACCACTAGAACCGCGTCCTCGGGAAGTTTCCCTGGCTTGACTTCTTCTACCCTCCATGTTTTGGGTTTAACCAACTATAAACATGTAAAAAAGGTAAGGTATGGCTCATGTAGCACATTTCAAAAGGATAAACAGAGGCAATAAAACGCATAATAAACAGGTTCTTTATATACATAGCAAACAAGTCACATAACCTATAGGACATTAACCCTAGGTATTGCTCAGGCACTACACTTAATCAAAACTCGAAGCACGTGAATAATAAGGATCCCAAATCCCACGAATATCTTCAATATATTTCAAGTCCAGACTATTCGCATTCCCCGTGCCTTTGCTTTCGCCATCCAAACTTATCATAATATTACGCGAGATCTCAACTTATCGTAAAGGTATCACTCTTTGGTACTCGGGGACAAGAATCCGAAAATATGATAATTCACCACTTAAGCTGGCCAGGCTCAAGAGCAAATCACCCGTATTAGAGATTCCTACCCAACATACATATCTAAGGTCCCCAACACTAAACAATCGTTCCACACTTAACAAGTCAATCCCCACAGTCCGAGAACCCTCTCCCGGCATGAGCTCAATAGGAGCTCTGATACCATCTGTGACGACCCCACCTCCCCCTAAGGCGTACCAAAGGGTTTGGCGGATCGCCTGCCCAGCTCTCGCCAGGACTCACTCACTCGTATCACGTGCTTACATCCATGGACCATAAATAACATCGCAATTCAAGCTTATAATTTACATTGATGCACAATCAAGATACAAAATCTCAATATACCCAAACTGGTTCAAAGTGTACACAATCCAGATACAAAACATTCTATGCGAGTAATAGCGCGAGTACAAGTTAAAAGTCAAAACAACTAGTCTACGCTAGTCTTTACATATTTCACGTCTCGCTCGTACCCCTGTAAGGAAAACAAATGGAGTGGAATGAGCTAAAAGCCCAGTGAGGTTCCAAATAGCAAATTGACCATTATTTATAAGCACGAGTTTTCGATATAGCAAAGTAACGAGCATAAAGAGTTCATAAAAGTGAGCAATAACATGTCAAGTAGCAATCTCAAAATGAGCGAGTGTAAAAGTTTTTCAAAATAAACAATAATCCAATAAACAATAATCACTCCAAAGTATAAGGATACGGATGGCTCTCAGGAGCCAAATTCCCATTGCATTACCAGAAGCTTGATCACGTAGTAGTTGACACTCCGTCAACTTTCAAGTAAAGGAACCAATCCAGTAGAGCACCACTTACGTTACTCTCCGTCCACCATTCAAACCCCCTACTGGGCCCAAAATCCTCAAGAAACACGGGTGGTAATACTCGAGTATACCGATTAGTCGAGGAGATATCACTCCACTCGACAATCAAGAGACCCAAGGTTCGTTACCCAATCGACCAAGCCCTTGCCGGCTCGACTCGAGTAACTTGCCACAGGGTTTCTGGAATTCCAGGAAGTGCGCACAACATGAACAAGTATATCAATTCAATTTCAACAATAAACAAGTATATATCAAATAAGGGCAAGTGCGATAAAGTACACTCTTGCCCGATCAAGCCAATCATATATCATTTAATCATATTGATCAAGTATTGGAAACAAGTGTCCAGTTCAATCAGGTATTTGGAAGCACTCACCAAATGAAGGGCCCCTAGTAGTCACGTCTGGGTTATACTCCGGGTTCGGAGTCCAAATCTGCGATAAAACTTTGTTTCAGAACTTTAAAAATCAACTAAGGTTTGAAACGTAGACGTTTCGTTCAATAAGAATCAAGACATGGAAATTCACTTGGATAATATTCGTGAAACACTCGCTCGCTTTTCAAACTATATAACTTTGTAACATTTATACTTGGAAATGCCATTCGAGTCGAAAGTATAAGGAAAACGTACTCCGAGCAGTCATTATTTTATTTCTCAAGGGTACAAGTTTGGCCAAATCCTTACTTATATACCTCGGTAAAAGAAGACGCAAATATCCTAGATGATTCAAGTAGTAATCACTCTTAACCCTTACTCAAGTCGCAAGTATATTTCTCTAGTCCTCGAGCGTAAATTTGGGCAGCATGCCCTTTGTGTTTACCTAATTTTCCAGCCATTTTGGCTTCATTATTTTTCTCATTCAAACCCAAAGGTACACACACAACAATCTAACTTCAATATCCGTCCAATAGGTTCAAGACAATACAAGGACAAAAATCAACTAACAACAAGTGCGGAAATCAAGTTTACAAAAGACAGATTTGACAGGTTTTTACGGAAAGAACACATCTGAGGCTACGCTTATCGGATTGGTGTGCAACTAATACCATTTCGAAGCTAAGACGAAGTCTTACAACTTTCATGAAGATCACTTGGTCAAATTCCAGTGTAACCTAATCAAATTCCCAGTTCACCGAACCAGGTTCCAACTAATCGGCTAATTAACCGTACTACATTTAAATGGCCATATCTCAGGCTACCAAAGTCCGTTTAAGGCGTTCTTTGAGGCGTTTTAAAGCTAAGACAGAGTACTAAAAATTTCATGTTTTGTAAAATGGCTAAATATGCACGAATCATAGTGAATAGACATGGTCAACTAGATGAACTGTCTAAAACGGATCACTGGAAACATCTTAGGGCAGCGAGGGTATTTTGGTCTTTTCACAGGTTACGTTGCTCTGATTGAGCTGAAATTTTGTAGGAATCTATAAAACATCATTCTATACAACTTTCATGTTTTATACCAAGCTAAATTCGGCCTTTAGCATGATGCAATAAAACCGGACAGAACAAGGCTGAAATTTTCCAGAAATCTGGAAATTTTGGGATTCAATGAAACTTTCTTCATTTCTTGCCTCAATCCACCACCACAACCTCCTATATAAGCTTAGATAATAACATATATCATCCATAAAGCAAGTATAGGTAGAAAATACCTAAAACCCTAACTCACATTTATCACCTTTAAATCATCATAACAACTTGTATCACTACTAATCCACCCACAACATGAATTATACAACAACTTAAACCAAAATAAAAGAACCAAAGCCATGGTTTAGCCTTATACCTCAAAAAATGAAGCTTGCAAGAGTAATACTTCACCTCCTCTTGGAATTCTTGGTTCCCCTAGCTTCTCAAGCTCACAACTCACACTTTAATCGGTTTAGAATTTTAATTCCTCACTTCGATGGCTCAACTCAAGAAGAAGGAAGTTTGTTTCTTGCTCTCTTTCTCTCCTCTCTTGTCTCGGCCAAGCAGCAGAAAAATGGAGGGAAATGGAGCAAAATGAAGGATAAGAAGGTTGGACTTTTGGCTTGTTTAAGTAGCCATGGTTGAGTGACACTTGTCACCACTAATACCAACCAAAATTTTCTTTTTCTTTCTTGCATTTTTAGCCCTAAAATTCGGTCAAAGCTAGCTGGAAAATGAGAGGATATTTTGCTCAAATATTAATGAGCTTGTATGGTAAGAAAGTGGTGATCAAGTGGTGTGTTCAATCGGTAGTGCACGGTACACGTCGGTTCGCACCGTTTTTCCTTAAATCACACGTACTAGGTTTTTTTCTTCCTATTCACTTACTTTAAATCATTGCTTCTAATCACATATTATTTCTCACCTAAAAGTCACTCTTAAGCACCAAATTTGATCCTTACTCCATACCGGATAATTACACTACAGATACACGTGAAAACCCTAACTTGCTCCAACTTGAAAATGAAAAGTGAAACCCTACTTTCATGTTCATTTGCACTTATTGTGAGGTGATTGGGTGGTAGGGTTATTATAAAATCATAATTTCCAATTAAAAGGGCATTTTTGAGAAAACGTGAGGAGTTTTACAATTCTATAAATTGAATTTAGGGTTTCGGTTGAAATATGAGAAATTTGAGAAAATGGTCAGTCACAAATGAAACTAGGGTTTTGATTAGACTTTATTTCTAGAATTTAGGGTTTCTAGTCTGTAAAACAAACAATAAAATAAAGAAACCGTAATATTCTCTTTGAGGTTAAACAACAATAGTATCCTAAAAATTGGGGTATCACAGTTGACACTCCATCAACTTTCAAGTAAAGGAACCAATCCAGTAGAGCACCACTTACACTACTTTCCGTCCACCATTCAAACCCCCTACTGGGCCCAAAATCCTCAAGAAACACTGGTGGTAATACTCGAGTATACCGATTAGTCGAGGAGATATCACTCCACTCGACAAACAAGAGACCCAGGGTTCGTTACCCAATCGACCAAGCCCTTGCCGGCTCGACTCGAGTAACTTGCCGCAGGGTTTCTAGAATTTCAGGAAGTGCGCACATCATAAACAAGTATCTCAAATCAATTTCAACAATAAACAAGTATATATATCAAATAAGGGCAAGTGCGATAAAGTACACTCTTGCCCGATTAAACCAATCATATATCATGTAACCATATTGATCACGTATTAGAAACAAGTGTCCAGTTCAATTAGGTATTTGGAAGCCCTCACCAAAAGTAGTGCCTCTAGTGATCGTGTCTGGGTTGTACTCCGGGTTTGGAGTCCAAATCTGCGATAAAACTCTTGTTTAAGAACTTTGAAAAAAATGACTAAGGTTCGAAACTTAGACGTTTCGTTCAATAAGAATCAAGAAATGAAAATTCACTTGGAGAATATTCGTGGAACACTCGCTCGCTTTTCAAACTATATAACTTTGTAACATTTATACTTGGAAATGCCATTTGAGTCGAAAGTACAAGGAAAACGTATTCCTAAAGTATGATTGTATTTCTCAAGGGTACAAGTTCGGCCGAATCTTCACTGATATACCTTGATAAAAGAAGACAAATATTCTAGATAGTTCAAGTGGTAATCGCTCTTAACCCTTACTCAAGTTGCAAGTATATTCTCTAGCCCTCGAGCGTAAATTTGGGCAGCATGCCCTTTGTATTTTCCTATTTTCAGCCATTTATGGCTTCATTCTTTTCATCAATCAAACCCAAAGTTACAAACAAAAAAAAATCATTTCAATAGCCGTTCAATAGGCTCAAGGTAATACAAGTACAAAATCAAGTTAACAACATGTGCGGAAATGAAGTTTAACAAAAGACAGATTTGACATGGTTTTGCGTAACGGACACAACCGAAGCTACGCTTATCGGATTGAGGTGAAACTTATACCGTTTCGAAGCTAAGACAAAGGGCTACAATTTTGATGAATACCACTTAGTCCAATTTCCAGTGTAACCCAGTCAAATTCCCAATTCACAGAACCAAACGCCTACTAGTAGACCAGTTAACCGCACTACCTTCAAATGGCCATATCTCAAGCTACCAAAGTCCATTTAAGATGTTCTTGGAGGCGTTAAAAATATAAGACAAAGTACTAAAACTTTCATGTTTTGGCTAAAAGCTAGTTCAGTACGTGTCCAGGTGAACAAACGCAACCAACTTAGTGTACTGTCCAAAACTGTCCGCTGCTTTTACTCCTAGGGCAGTCAGGGTGTTTTCATCTTTTCACAGGCTACGTTGCTCCGATTGAGTTGAAATTTTGCAGGAAACTATAAAACATTATTCTCTACAACTTTTATGTTTTATTCTAAACCTAATTCGGCCTCTAACATAGAGAACTAGAACCAGGCAGAACTGAAGCTTCAATTTCCAGAAATCTGGAATTTTACTATATTCAAGCTATAATTCACATTTTTACCTTGAAACTACCACTACCATCTCCTTTACAAGATTATATACCAGATATATACATCATACAACACCTAACCCACAAGAAACCCTAACTCAAAAGTCATCCATCTAATCATCAAAATCACTTGGAACAAGCATCACAAGCACAATACTAACATTAATACCCAACTTAATCATGATTAATGGAGAAAGAAAGGTTGATCAGCCATTATACCTCAAGACAAGAGCTTGCAAGAATGATCCTCCACCTCTCCTTGAAATTTTTGGTTCCTTAAGCTTCCCAAGCTTCCAAACTAGTGATTAATCGGTTTAGTTTTTCTTGGTTGCACTCAAAAGGTTGGATTCAAGGTAGAAAATTGAAAACTCTCTTCACTCCTTTATCTCTCCTTGCTCTCGGCCAAAACAGAAAAAAAAATGAGGAAAAATGAGCTGAAATGAGAGATAAGAAGGCAAGACAAAAGGTTAGTCAAGGAACCATAGGTGGTTGACACTTGTCATCACCAAAAGCAACTAAAATTTGTTTTCTTTTCCTTGCATTTTGGCCACATATTTCGGTTATATGGCTGAGGATGAGGGGGATATTTTGTAAAAATATCGAGGGTATGTGGTGGTAGGGAAGTGGTGGGTTCAATCGGTAGTGATCGATACCCGTCGGTTCGAGCCATTTTTTCTTAAATCACGTATACTAGGGTTTTAACTTATAATTCACTAACTCATTATTATCACCTCTAATCGCACACTTAATATTATCTAAAACTCACTTTTAATCACCAAATTTGATCCACACTTCATACCGGATGGTCGCACTACGGATAAGCGTAAAATCCTAATTCGCGCTAACTTGAAAACGAAAAGTGAAACCCTACTTTCTAGGTTCATTTGCACTTATTGTGGGGTGATTGAGTAGTAGGGCCATTATAAAGTAATAATTTCCAAATAAAAGGGCATTTTAAGAAAAATATAAAGAATTTTACGGGTCCTCACAAAATGTGATTGAAAAGTTAAGGATGATAACACAAAAGTCAAAAAGATGGGAGTTGACGATGGCTAGTGAGGATACTTTTGAAGCAGGCAACTTCGATAAGACTTAAATAGTCAAATTAGCTAAGAGACGTTGTGATTGTGGTGAATTCCAACTCACTTGAAATCCCTATAAGTATGCTGCATTAGGAGTGGTGTACAAGAGAAAGACACTTGAGAGCTACTATGACAAAGCTTTCTCAAAGGATCAGTACTTGAAGACCTATTCTTCAATGATCCATCCAATTCCACATGTTTAGCAATGGCTACCTATGTCTGATGTGATTCCAAAAACTATTTTACCACCACCCCTTAGAAGAGCACCGGGTAGACCAAGAACAAATAGAAAAAGGTAAGCTAATGAAGGTGCTCCTCTCAAACAAAGAGATCAGCTACCTTCAAGTGTTCTAACTGTTAGGCATTTGGTCATAACAAAAGGACATGACAAGGAGCACCTGTGAATGCAAAGAATGGCAGCTCTACTTCTAGAAATCAGATTAAAAATGAACAATATTTTACACAGATTACCTTAGATTTTAAAGTAAAACTAATTTTACTAAATATGTATTTTGATCATAGGGTGGTATTAGGAGGGCAAAACCAGGAAGGGGCATTGCTAGTATTGGTTTAGCGGGATCTGTGCTTTGGGTAAGTGAGGTAAATATTGCATTTAAGTATAAATTATGCTATTTTAAGTTTTCTGACTCTTGAATTTTATTCACCCTAGGACCATGCACAAGGAAATGTTCCTATTGTGGTTTCAAGTCAAGGAAGCAATCAAACTCCTCCAACTAATGTTGTTGCTATGAATGTTCAAGTAAATAGTGAAGCTACTGGAAGTGTTTCCAAGAGGAAAGTAAATGGTATACAGAGCAATACAAATTATACTCAAATTCTTGTACCATAGGATATAAGTTTCTTTTGTGTTTTCCAGAGAGGAAGACCTTCTCAAATGGCTAGTCATTCTACTGCTAAAAAAGTTCCAAAAGAGGAAAGGGAAATGCTTCTACTAGTGCACAACCAGTCTCTGCAGCTAATACCAATCAGAATTCTCAAACTCAAGCCTCTGTAAGCAATGCAGTTGTTGCCAGTATAGACAGTCAAAGCCTTACCAATAGTTTCATCATGAGATTCTGAGTAATGTTGAAAGCTTCATCTTCTAGCTGTTGGAATTATTACATATGATAGCACCATTAACTCCTATTGTATTACTTACTAAAAACTCAATGTAACTTTTGTTGAGTGGTGCTTCATGGATGTCATTTCAAATTTGCTACCTACTCATTTCTTTTGGACATGCACTTGGAACTATGTTAGCATTTTCCAATCCCCACCATCTAATTGCAATAATAGACTTAGATGGTGTTCTATGCAGGTTTTGATTGCAATGGCTAGTATTTATCATATGATGTTGGATTTTGGATTGCACCATGTGATACCCCAACTTTTAGGATACTATTGTTGTTTAGTCTAAAAAAAAAAACATATTACGCTTCCTTTAGTTTATTTTTATTTTAAGACATTGTTTTGTTTTAAAGACTAGAAACCCTAAAGTCTAATCAAAACCCTAGTTTTTACTTGTGACTAACCCTTTTCTCAAATTTCTCATATTTCAACCGAAACCCTAAATTCAATTTATGGAATTGTAAAATCCCTCACGTTTTCTTAAAAATCCCTCATATTTTTCTTAAATGTCCTTTTATTTGGTGTTTATTCCTTTCTAATAGCTTTACTACTCAATCACCCCACAATAAGTGCAAATGAACCTAGAAAGTAGAGTTTCACTTTTCGTTTTCAAGTTAGAGCGAATTATGGTTTTTACGTCTATCCGTAGTGTGACTATCCGGTACAGAGTGGGGATCAAATTTGGTGATTTAGAGTGAGTTTTAGATGATATTAAGAGTGTGATTAGAAGTGAGAATAATAAGTTAGTGAATTATAAGTAAAAATCCTAGTACGTGCGAGTTAAGGAAAAACGGGTGGAACCGACGTGCACCGTTTGTTACCAAGTGAGTGCACCACGTGAACACCACTTTATTACCTTAATACCCTTGCTATTAATTGAGTCAAATCAGCCCCAAAATATCTGATAAAGCAGCCGAAAAGTTGGACAAAAAACAAGAGAGAGAAAAGAAAATTTTGACCACCAATCAAATTGTGACATGTGTTAAACTTTGACCAAGCCTTTTTCTTGCTTTCTTATCTTTCCTTGGGCTGCATTTCTTCTTCATTTATGCACATTTGGCCGTGAGAGTGAGGAGAGAAAAGGAGAGAAAGAAACACTTCATTCCATCTTGATTTCTTTCTCAATCTTGCAAACTAACCGATAGATTCACCAAATAATCCATGGAAGTTGCTTAAGAAGGTGGATTGCCATCTTGGAGTGGAGAGTTTTGGTGGTTCAAGTTTCCTAGAGGCTGTTGTGCTTCTCCAATACTAGGTAAGGAAGGTATTAGTTCATGGTTGTACTACTTAATGGGTTACAAGTGAAAGTTATGGTTTGTTGGGTAGATCTCATGGTTTAGTAGTAGATTTGGTCAATTCCAGCTTTGTAGTGTAAACTTTCAGCTTTCGGTTTGAATGATTTTCTTCTTATACTTGCTGTATGGATGGTATATGATATATATAAGCTTGTATATGAGGTTGTAGTGCTGGTTTCAAGCTTAAAATGAGAGTTATACCTTGAATGGAGCAAATTACCAGAATTTCGGTTTCTTATGGTTCAGTTCTGCCCGTTTCTGTTTGAGTATGTTAGAGGCAGAATTAGGATTAGCACAAAACATTAAAATTGTATAGAATGATATTTTATAGCTACCTGTAAAATTTCAGCTCAATCGGAGCAATGTATCCTGTGAAAAGACAAAAATACCCCTGACTGCCATAGGTAGAGCCCTGTGGACAGCGTTGACCTTTCACCAATCTGATTGCATTTGTTCACCCTGACTCGTACTCAATTAGCCTTTATCCAAAAAACAAAAGTTGTATTTCTATGTCTTATCTTTCCAACGCCCCTGGAATCACCTCGTTTGGACTTCGGTAGCCTGATTTATTGTCATTTACGTATAGTGCGGTTACGTAGCCCGAGTGTGAGATTCAGGTTCTGTAATTTGAAATATTGACCTAGATACACTACGAACTGGACTAGGTGATCTTCATCAAAGTTGTATCCCTTTATCTTAGCTTCGAAACGGTATAAATTTCACCCCAATCCGATAAACGTAGCTTCGGTTACGTCTGTTACGCAAAACGATGTCAAATCTGTCTTCTTGTTTTATGCCTTGCACTTCAATTTCGGTCATTTTTCTAGCATGGTTTGGTAATCTTGAGACTTTGAGCCTATTGATCAGCTATATTGATGCAATTATTTTGTGTGTGAGTTTTGGGATTGTTGGAGGAAAAGAATAAAGCCATAAATGGTTGGAAAATTAGGTAAATACAAAGGGCATGCTGCCCAGATTTACGCTCGAGGACTAGAGAAATATACTTGCGACTTGAGTAAGGGTTAAGAGTGATTACCACTTGAACTATCTAGGATATTGGCGTCTTCTTTTATCGAGGTATATCAGTGAGGATTTGGTTGAACTTGTACCCTTGAGAAATAAAATCATGACTACTAGGAGTATGTTTCCCTTGTACTTTCGACTCAAATGGCATTTCCAAATATAAATGTTACAAAGTTATATAGTTTGAAAAGCGAGCGAGTGTTTCACAAATATTCTCCAAATGAATTTCCATGTCTTGATTCTTATTGAACGAAACGTCTACGTTTCGAACCTTAGTTGATTTTTAAAGTTCTGAAACAAAGTTTTATCGCAGATTTGGACTCCACACACACAGAGTAATACCCGAACGTAACTTGTAAAGGCACCGCATCTTTTGGTGAGTGCTTCCAAATATCTAGTTGAACTGGACACTTGTTTTAATACTTGATCCATGAAAATACATGATACGAGGTTTGTTGATCGGGCAAGGATGTACTTTATCGCACTTGCCCTAATATGATATCTACTTGTTTATTGTTGCAATTAACTTGATATACTTGTACTTGATTTGTAAGTGTGGAGCGGCAGTGTGTACCACACTCTATCCGAGTGAGAGGTGCCTCTCATTCCCGTCTCCATACTTTTATTTTAATTCAGTCGATTGGAGTGTTATCTCATCGACTTTTGGGGACCCCAAACCCCACTGGCTAGTTAATCGAGTCGAGCCGGCAAGGGCTTGGTCGATTAGATAACGAACCCTGGGTAGTTAGTAATGTCGAGTGGAGTGATATCTCCTCGACTAATCGGTATACTCGAGTATTACCACCCGTGTTTATTGAGGATTTTGGGCCCAACAGGGGGTTTGAATGGTGGACGGAGAGTAGTGTAAGTGGTGTTCTACTGAGTTGGTTACTTACTTGAAAGTTGACGGAGTGTCAACTATTACGTGATCAAGCTCCTGGTGATGCAATGGGAATTTGGCTCCTGAGAGCCATCCGTATCCTTATACTTTGGAGTGATTATTGTTTATTGGATTATTGTTTCTTTTGAAAACTTTTACACTCGCTCACTTTGAGATTTGCTACTTGAAGTGTTATTGCTCACTTTTATGAACTTTTCATGCTCATTACTTTATTACATGAGACTTGCACTTTTAAATAAGGGTTAACTTGCTATTTGGAACCTCACTGGGCTTTTAGCTCATTCCACGTCATTTGTTTTCCTTATAGGGGTACGAGCGAGGCGTGAGATATGTAAAGACTAGCGTAGCCTAGTTGTTTTGACTTTTGACTTGTACTCGCGCTATCACTCGATTAGGATGATTGTACTTGGATATGTATACACTTTGAACCTGTTTGGGTATATAGAGACTTTGTATATTGATTGTGCATCGATGTAAATTATAAGTTTGAATTGTGTCGTTATTTATTGTCTATGGATGTATGCACGTGATACGAGTGAGTGAGTCCTGGCGAGAGTTGGGCAGGCGGTCCGCCGAACCCTTTGGTACGCCTTAGGGGGAGGTGGGGTCGTCACACACCATGTATTATGTAGATTCTTATCTACTTTTGTCTCCTTCTAGTTTTGTTGATATTTAAATTCTTCATGTATTACTCATTTTGCGTTGAATCACATTGTTGGATGACAATGATAATAGTTGCATTGAATCACCATTCCTGGAGCGGTACAAATTCTTGAATGACAACTTTCACATACTTTTTAAATTTTCACAAACACCTCCACACTTATCGCTTTTGTATCCCCACCACCCTATTACTTAAACATTTATTAAAATAACATGTTATAGGAAATAAAAAGTGCATTTCTAGGATTAAATTCCTTTCTCTCTCCTGATACTAGTATTTTGATCCATCTTTTCTGATTTGGGTTGACAAGTTACTCAAATTTCTCAAATAAGGGAGGTAAGTGATATTTCCATAAGTTAAGAAGAGGCAAGTGTAACTGACAAAACTTCAGGGAGGTTTCTGAAATTATCCCTATTTTATAACCTCTTACACTCTTTACCATGTGAGATGAGTTAATAATAGTTCACACGTGAAGATGCTCCAAATTTATGCCAAAAGACACCACAGCACACTGAACAAGACATGTAAATGGTATCTACCCTACTAGAGCTAGACAAAAACAACGCTCAAGAAATTCAGTGAAGTGCACGTGTGACAAGAACTAGACCGACATATTATAAGATTGCCTAAAGGCAGGGGGTATCCTAAGTTTGAATGCTCCAAGAAATGTTTAGCATCTATAAGAAAGCTTGTCCACAACGAGGGTACACTCCAACCATATAAAAAAACAAAGCGGACCAGCTAAGGACAGGCCCAAGAAATTAATTGCTTGGTTTGGGGATGACAAAAACGTTACCCTTTCTTGATGTATCTTGGGCCTATTTTATGATTTAGAAGTTGTGCAATTGTTAGTACCAATTGAGTCATACAATGCATGTACATATATAACAAATGTACCGTATTCAATCAAATATATCCTTATACTATATAAGAATAAGTTTAGGACAAAGATTTCAACCGCAACGATGAGGCTATTTTGGGAATATGAGAGTATTTAAAGTGCAATTGGAGTATTGAATATGAATCATTATAGTTAATTTGGTTCTTTAATAATTATTTAAATGTCCTCTTAGATATTTAAAGCTAGGGGTAAGTTTAACATGTGACCGATATTTGATTGAACATTGGGTACAATTGAATTCAACTTGTGTTTTAGTCAAATTACATAAAAACCCTTTTAATCATTTAATTGTATTGATATCCAAGTCTCTTAATTTCTTAAAGCCTTTCTCATCAGTTATTTGCAAAGTTATGATATATAGATGTTAAGACACAATTAATGTTGATTAGTAGAGAAGTTTGGTTTCTTGGCTGTTGCCATAGTAACCCCCATCTATTCAAATTCATTTCATTTACTTATAACTTTGTTCCATTACAATCATATAGTCTATTGAATTCGGATGTTGCTATATTAGCTACCCCTCTTTCCCATTTTGCAACACCTTTTTCAATAGGTATGTTTTTTTTAACCAATCTACTTTTTGGTTGTAAAAAATCTATAATATTGCAAGTTGTATGTGCAATAATTTTTTAGTGTTTTAATTCAAATGTCCATGTTAAACAAGCTTGATAGGGAGGAGACCACATTTGTTAATTGTTATTTATGGTTTAAAATAAGTTTATCATCATAAATTTTCCCATTTATAGATTGCATCTACTTCTTTTGTTGTTTTAACTATTAGTTAGGGTAATTTCAAATCGTTTGCTACTTTATTGACTATTTCATTTAGACAATTTTTCACTTCATCTGATTTCCCAATATGTTTATCTATCTACTTAAAACTATTTGGCTAATAATCTAAAGTATGTACCTCATTACTTTTAATTGTTTTTCTTGAATTGAGTGGATTAGGATGCTTTAGTACTTTTTTGAGGTAATTATTCCTTTAAATTAGCATGTTAGTTGTTGTATATCTTTGCAACTAATACAAAACTGATATTTCATGATTATAACCCCTATCGAGAAGGAGACGCTTTGCTATATGTCCTAAATCATACAATAAATTATAATTAATTGCTTGTTCAATGTGAAGGTCTCGTGATGATATATGTCCTTGAAATAAATATAAATTCAAGAATTTGGCTTGCAAGAACCGAAATTCCACTAGCAATGATTTCTTCAAGTATGCTAATTGTTCAAATCTCACTTATATGACAAGATAATGTGGTGGATTGCCCTCATATCAAGATCAAATTCAAACTAAATAACAAATTTTAATATCCCTAAAATGCATGAGCAGATATAAATAGGTCTTTTATTATTCTAGGTTAGATGCAAAGTAGTTGATTGTATCTTATAATTATGTTTTATTGCATATTATATTTTTTGACTCAATATGCAACTTATGATTTTTTAAAATTTAATATCATATAATAATATTGTCATACTTCAATTCTTATACTAAAAAATGCCAAATAATAATTATTAACCATCTTTAATTATAGGCACTAAACTCCCACGTGTTGCGTGGGCTTTTCCCCCTAGTCGTTAAAAAGAAAAACATATTTTTTTTTACTTGCAAACAACCCAACCTATCGAATCCAAATTAAACATGTGTGAACCATCAATTACATGGTCGAGTTGTTTTGGCAATTGTAAAAAAAATTCCCTTCCTCTGATTGACAATAAATTTAGAACCAATACTTTGAAGTTCCAACCTGCGACTTGCGAGGAACTGGATAGAAATGGACAATTCCATAGCAAATATTCATGAGTCATTTCCAAATCATACACTTTAGAGAATACAAATGTTTAATATTACCCAAAAATGCAGATTGTTGTGGCGTGATTATAATATATACGTGTTCAAACCAAGAAGTTTTCTGCACACTTGTCCAAAGTTGATCCTTATCAACAAGATCCCTATGGCCACATAGATCCACAAAAAAGGTTTTATTATATATAGTATTTGCCATTGAGAAGGTTCAAAATCAGCCGCCATTGGCAGAAGATCACGAGGTATATCGGAAAATGCTCTCAACTTTATTAATAGTTTTTGGAAGTTTATATCTACGTGTTAAAGTTTAAGCATTATTTAATCATATTAACTCCGAGTTCTCAATTTAATTCGACAGCAGATTAGGGGAGTCTGCTTGAGAATTGATTAGCCAAGTATTTATCCCCTTTTGCTTAGTCCGCTATTTCATCCCTTCTTGCTATTGGTCTTTCAACTTAACAAAATTTAAGTCAGTTCGAGGAACACTTTGTGCTGTCGTGGTTGCTACAGTGATCTAGATGGTTGTAGTATTTTATACTTTCATAAATTCTAGGAGAACGGGACTATAGGCCAGAATAATGGAATTGTACTTTGTTATACAAATAACAAAATAATTTCATTCAAATGAAGATGCACAAATAGCTGCAAATATCAATATCTTAAAATCTGGATCGAAGAATGAGCTGAAAAAACTTTAGGTTCGTGGTTCAATTGGTTCGATTAGTTCACTCGATTTGACTGATTTAACCCTGATTGAATGGTTTAATCATTTTTTATTTATTTTAGTATAAAAAAATTTGGAAATAGCTACTATAGAACGTTAATGAAAATGTAATGAAAGACTGGACCAATTGAAACTTTCTTAAAATAAAAATAACAAGGAGATAAGAAGTGTCAACTTTAAATTCTTACTTCATTACATCAATCAACTACATATAATTAAGGTTTCTTAGCCCCTTAACCAATCCTTGGGCAGCGGGCAGATGCCCAAAGTCATCTGTTACCAATATAAAACCCTAACTTGCCGGACACAAATAAACCTCCCCCGCCCTCTTCTTTTGCTCCTTGCATAAGTGATCTTTTCCATCTGTCTCCAAATGATCTTACTCAGCAGCTGTAAAAATCATTAGGGTATTCTTCAGAGTTATTGTGCTCCAAGATTTCATGACCAAGGCTAGGGATAAACTATAGTTCTATCTCCCAAGCTTTTCTTGACAAATTTTAGTGGCCTGATAAAGTACTTGGCAAGCTTTCAAAAAATGGTGGTTTTGCAGAAGTGATACTTTTTCCTTAATCTAACAGAAACATTCAGTTGGGGTTTTTACTTTTGTTCGGTTTCAAAACTGTCTGTGTCACTTTACTTTGTACTACTACAAGAATTTTGGCTGCAGCTGAAGATATCTTGTCCTCCCAGAATGGGACCTTCATGCAGAAGAAGAACAAGAAGCACAAGAAAGTCGAGGAGAGCAACGATATGCAAGAAGAAGAATCATGAGTTGACCGACCAAGAAACTCCTAGTAAAGTCTCAAATAGTCCTTTGAATCTTGATGGCATAGATTTTGGGATTGATGCTTCTAACAGCCCCTGTGCTACTCCAAAAGCTGAGAAATTTCGAATACCAGAGATAACTACTTGTCCTCCTGCACCAAAGAAAAGGCGAGTGCTTACAAGGTGTTCTTCTCTACGAAGAAATCCAATAGCTTTCTTTGCTCCACCAGATTTAGAGCTCTTCTTTTTCGTCTCACTTCGTGATTTTTCAGCTTGAAGGATGAGTAGTACCGTAATCAATAGAGTAAGCAGATCATGACATTAGCTTCAAACTTGATACCTTTATTATGCCTTGGCATATGCTTTCATGTCATTTTGACTCTCTTTTTTGGGGTTGGGAATCTTATATTCAAATGGCTGAGTGAGAATTGTGTTTTTGAGTGATTTTTGGAAGTTTTCAATTTTTTTGACTAGCTTAGGAATTCTCTCTCTCTCTCTCTCTCTCTCTCTCTCTCTCTCTCTCTCTCTCTCTCTCTTTTTTATGTACATTCTTCCTTCTGTGCTGGTTGTTGTAAGTTTTAGCTTTGGTTTTTGGTGAAGTGCACTAATGAGGGAATGTCTTTCCTTTTTCCTTTTACTGTGTGTTTGACAATGTATTTCTCACATGACTAGTTATGAATGAAAGAGTACAATCTGTAGGCGTTTGCTGTGTAAAATAACCATTTACTCAATGGAAACTATGGATCAAATGTTCACAAAATCCAAGCTCTTCTTACCATTTAAGTATCATAAATTTATTGTTCACCAATAAATCAAGCTAATCTTCCTCCTGAATTTTATTAAATTGTTATTTTTTTGGGGGGAGGGGGGTTGGGTTTGAGCCCGTTAATCTTGCTCTACAAGGGTTCCCCTTACACCAGAAAAACAAAAAAAAAAACTAAATTAAATGGTTCTGCAGCCCCCAGCACTGAGAAGAAGTCATATTCCAATAAGAGGGTCATTACTCAATTAATAGCTCTACTATGAGGGATACAACGGCCCCTTTCTCACTTTATTTTTCCCTTTTTTTAACCCTTTCCCGCCTCCCCAGTTCCCTGGTTCAATCGGTCCCTTTCTCACATTGATACAACTCCAACATAACAATGAAATGGTGTCCTATTCTACACAGATCCACTAGCTTCTAAAAGGCTTCCAAAAAAGGCTACTGCTACTGCTATTGCTGCATATATTCCACTTTTATGGACTGGAATGAGGATAAAACGTTTTGGCTAGAGAGCATTTTTTCGCAATATGCTTCAATTTTTGGGGATTGTTTCTGACATCAGAAGACAACTTTTAGGTGAGATTGGAAAATAAACAGAGCTGAAAGCGAGAGTTAAATTCCTTGCTTTTTGCAGTATATGGGAGCAAAAGACTGTTAGGTGGATGATATCTTTATCCTTGAAAGGTGAGATGATTGTGTCATATGGTGGGCATCTTATTGTCTTGACCTTAGCCAGCAAGATTAAGGGAATCCAATGAAGCGGCTCGTGCGGGTTGTGATCATTGTGAGAATCTCAAGACATTTTACACGATTTTTTTTCGTTCTTTAGTTATTTGTTTCCGGTGATGATCAACAACTATTATGAATGTATTCTTTACATTATTGGCTTCATTTTCTTTATTCTCTACTCGTACAATTATTGGTTATATGGATGACAAATTTCTGTTGTGCATATGATGCTATACGCGTCCGATTTTGGATTTTCATTTGGAGCTTCATGCATTTAATATTATAGCTTACTCTCACAGTTTGACAGGTGTGATATAATACTTTACCATTATTTGTTGCAAATTTGTCCTCCAAGTTCTTAAAACATCACGATCAAAGAGGCATTAGTCGAGTAGTTAAAGTTAGAATTCTAAAAATCAAAGGTTCTTACTTCTAATCTCTTTAGTTCCTTTTCCGTTTCTTAAATCCTATCTTTTCCCTATTAAAAAACTAAAAATCATGATTTTGTTGGCAATAAGCAAAATATGGTTATAATATGTGTTTCCTTAATGTTTTCGGCCATATTTTGCCATTTTAAACTTTTTTTAATGAATAACCTTTTGGATTTTTATTTTTTAACAAGATAACAACGTTAGCTTGTGTTAGTAAATATCATTAGTAGTTGCATGTTAATGGGGCAGAATTTATACAGACACATCATAGATTTAATATACTTTTATGGGTTTGTTGCCGAAATTTCAAATTGTACCTTATGTAGACCGAAACGTAATAAGAGACTTATGAACATGGGAAGGGTTGAATTTTGTATAATTTCTACCAACATGCAAACCCAAATCCAAAGGCCAAATCCTATACACAGACTATCATATGCATATAAACTAAGTGGATGTAGTTTTTTTATTTTTTTTATTTTTGGGTTGGAAATGGATGTAGTTTAACTATGTGAAACTTCATATAATGTAGATGAAGATTTAGAAGATATACAAATTAGTTGACTTTAATTTATGCTTTCAATTCTTAATTTTTATGTAGAACATTCCTTAATGTCGATTTTCGTACTTGAAAATGGTGATTGGATTAGATTTATGGTGCTTTTGAATTCCATCCTACTGCTAACCTATTGTCGTATAATATATAATTTGGAAACTCAGAATGTCACAGATGCTGTGACTTTCAGGGTTACACCACTGTTAGTCACTAAAATCTAAATCTATCATTATCCATTTTTCTTATTTCAAAAATTTAGTTACTTTCAGCCCCTTTAAATTTTAGACTCTTTCATGAGTATTTAATTACATCCCAAGCAATACAAGTAAAAGGTAAGAAAATTTTACACATTTACATGCTTCCAAAATCATAACATTTGCGATGTAACACATTACGTCACATTATAGAAATATCAAGTAATACCAATTAGGTAACCAGACCTATATGGATCTAGCTGTAGTTTCTTTATTTTTGAGGGTTAGGGTCTTTCATGAGTATAAATTTAGTAGGTTTTAGTTTAGATTTAATCCTTCCAACTAACTCTACTTATTGACGTATCTATATGTAAAATATTTTAGAGCAGTGTAGGCTCACTGGCAAAACAAGTAACTTCTTTATTTTTCGGGTTAGGGTCTTGCACGAGTATAAATTTAATAGCTTTTAGCCTAAATTTAATCCTTCCAACTGACTCTACTTATTGACATACCTAATTGATTTTATGTAAAATATCTTAAGAGTAGTGTAGGCTCGCTGGCAAAACAACTAACTTGTCCTGCCCCTATACTATGTCAATCATAATGTAGGCCTTGTATACCATTTGCTGTATCAAGAGGACTCATTCCATTTTGCAGCCATTACGTATTCAATATTTCTCCCTTTCTTTATAAATTTTTATTTTGGATACTTTACACATAAAGTTCCCATAGTTTTACCACTATACAGCTTGAATTTGCATTTATACACATTGCCCCCATTTTTTCCAATTTTCTTCTTTGGTAAGCATTCTTTACTGTTCATCCAAAAATACTATAATTTTGCACATTTTCAATGGAACTATATGAATAAGATTAGCCTGTAAAACCTGGCTCAAGTTAAATTTGAGCCAAACAAACACGAAGATGTCTGCAACCAGCTCGACTCATTAAAAGATATAAGCGCATCATTCCTCATTTTCAATCATGATAATATCATCCCCGCATAAAATAACTGGATAAGTATGCTTTTTAGTAATTTCATTCTTGAAATGAGTGGCAGGTTGTGATTTGAAATTTATTTGAAAAAAATAAATTAGGATGCAAAGTATCTAAAATAAAATTTGATGGTGCAAAGTAAGAATCAATGCAAACTTTAAAGGGATCAAAGTGGAATTAGTCCACATCAAGATATAAAAGATCTGGAAAGTTTATGCATGGTTACCTTGGGATCTTGGTGTTTACTGGTTTGACAGTTTTCTGTTATTAAGTATTATTTTCTATTTAGACATATCAGTTCGGAAAATTGAAATGGCTACTCAAAAAGATATTTTGCAGTAATATTATTTCCATTTTATTCCTCGAAGGTTTCTCTTGCAGTAAGGTGTTTCATTTTAGTGTGGTGTCACTTAAACCCTATCAAAGTTTTGCAAATTTCTTTATTGACTACATTGTTTTAGTCACCTGTAAATATACGTGAAAATGCAAGCATATAGACAGCTTAAAAAAAAGAAAAAAAAATATCATGCATATTGACAGTCATTATGTTCAATTCCATTGAGTCCATGTAATGATTAGTGCACTCTTTGCCAAGAATAGACTGTTCAACTTCTACCTTTTCATGCATTTGTGCTATCAGATTTTACCATTATTATACTGTTAAAAGACACCAATGCATAAGCTAAAACGGCATAAAAAATAAGAAGAATTTTAAAAGATCTTAAGCTAAAATAGCAAAGCTTTTGTCTTTCGACATGGTGCTCCATGTATCCTGCTAGGAAATGGACAATCATTACCTTCAAATGCTTGATGAAATGAAATAAAGTGAGACTAGTGGCTAAAGCTTTAACTTTTCATATTTTACCTGCAAAAAGGGTTTAAGAATACATATAGTTGTAGACAGGATATTCAATGCGACTGTCACATTAATTAAAAACCTTGTCATTCAATGATGGTCATCGCATCCTTTTGACATTCTCGTGGACCATTCTTGTTGGACATTTTCATATTTAATCTCATTCGAAATTCCAAACGCTGGGCTCAAATCTATTCACCTATGGCATGGTAGCAAATATATCTTCTCAATTAATAAGCTAATGCAAAACAACAGTTAACAAACTAATGTAGAATTCAAGATCTTTGATTCAAATTCCCCTATTCTTTCCCCGTTTCTTAAGTTTCATCTCTTCCTTGCTGAGAAAAGATTTTTTAAAAGAAAAATGCTAATGTAGAATATAAGGACAAAATCCTTCTCATATCAATATTGTTAACCAAAAGAAGGGACAAAGAACATTGTTGCCCAGTTATCAAGTCTTATCCACATGCATTATGCTACCACGACATTAAGTGCTGCTCTTTCATTTTTCGCTTTACATAGCAAATTATACTACCGGGTCCAAATAATTCTTTGGAGTATTTATGCATAACTGAATATGGACATTACTTTCTGCCTTCACAAATCTGAATTTCTACAAACTTTAATATGAGGAAAAAAATATTTTTGACTATATATATTTGCCTAAAATCTCATATGCAATATGCCGTTCTGATCTCATAGTATTCCGTCTCAATTATTTTGAGGCTTTACGTGACTTTAGCTTTTTAAAACTCCGGTTAGATATCATTACTTTATTGAAAACTTTTAATGCTCGAAACAAGTCCGGTCAAAATGTGTACATGTTGTACGAAATCGTAGTACACAAAGTAAAAAATAAAAGTTTTTGTACAATAACCCAAACTTTTTTTTTTTGTAATTGACGGTGCAATTTCTTAAAAGAAAAAATTATTCAAAACGTCATTCACATTTCGTCAAAACAAATTTTTTTAGTCATTTGCTTTTAAAATACTAACTTTACACTCTTTACAAAATCAAGTCAGTCAAATTTAGTTACAACCTAAGTTTCAAATCAATTTTTAACCTGAATCCACTATGTAACTCATGCAAGATAATTTTTTTGTAGGGCAAAAGGATCCAATTCCATTTGTAATTAAATAAATAAATTGGTCCACATTCCTTTTTGCCCATAAATACATAAAATCTAATCTTTTGTACAAAAAAATGACCATGTTTGGGTTATGTAGTGGATTCAAGCTAAAAATTGATCAAAAACCTAATTTAGGATTAAATTTGGCTAGCTTACTTTTGTAAGAAATGTAAAGTCAATATTTTCAAAGTGATTGACGAAAAAATTCGTTTCACAAAATATGAAGGAATGATTTTGCCTTCCTAAAAAGGACTACAGAATCATTCCAAATTTCTTTTTCGTTTCAATCATTTAACGGCGTTAGACAACAATCAAAAGCTCATTGTCAAGAATAATTTAGGACTCTAACTTCCGTGGGGTTTCTTAGTAATCAACAAACTCGCACGGATTTTGTGGTTATTTTTCTGCTAATTAACTTGCTCGAGTCCTCCCATGCACATGGATGTGAGGAAGTGGGTAAATTTTGGTCTGTGGGCTCCTCGAATTCTTGGAATGAGGATTGCTGGCAGCAAGGTAAGGTGAATGGTACTTCTTTTAATTTCTAAAGAAACTACATATGGATTGATGCCCATCTCCAAAAGTTAATGGTAACTTTTTCAATTCCAATGATTTAATATTTCATCAGAGATTGGACAATAAAATTCGACTGATAAAATTTTACTGTGCCAACAAGGCCAACTTTTCTAGAATCCGAGGTTGCCTCACTCCTTCACAAAAGGAGGTTAAAGTCTTTAACTTTTTGGGTCAAACTATATACAGCAACTTTGCCTCTCTTAATTCTTTTCTTTCTTTCTTTCTTTTTCTCTTTAAATTATACTTCTATAGCCAACAGGAAAAGAAATGAACTATCATGGTTACAGAAATTGGAGAAAATGCACCCATACCCTTTGAGTTTACAGCTAACATCTTTTCCTACAACATCCCATACTCTGATGTTGGCTTTTTTCGGCCCCCACCAACTTTCATGTTGATGTTTGGTACTATTGTAAATTCTTAGTGTGACGTCCCTACTTCTCTTAAGGGCGAACTCAAGGGTATCGGCGGGACGCCTGCCCAACTCTCGTCAGGATTCGAAACAATTTTGATTCAAGATTAGAAATAAACGACTGAATAATAAAAGCTGAAGGTATAAAGAAAATTCGCTTCCTTGATAAGCATTCAAGTCTTACATCTCAAGATACCAAAAGTACATCTCATACCTAAAATATACAACCCCCAAAAGTTGTCTAGACAAATACATTTAAAATCCCAAATCAAAAGTGTATCAAGTCCCAAAATACAACCATTATAAGTCGACTAAATAATTTCAACCAAGGTACTAATCAAAAGAGTAATCTAGTCGACTTTTCTCCAAAATCTTCCCATCCGGTCCTGTTAAGGAAAATAAACTAATGGGATGAGCCAATACTCAGTGAGCCCAAGAAACACACATGCAAACACGTAGTTCAAGTAGCAACAACAATTACACAGTAAGTAAAGCTATAAAGTTCGAATAATTCACATTTTAAGTAGGAAAAATAAACAGAAACAATTCAAGGGTACTGTAGCTCTCAGGAGCGAAATTCCACGTAGTCGAGCCAATGTCTTGATCACATCTCATATTGACACTCCGTCAACCACATAAGTATGAAATCCGTAGATACATCACTTTCTTCGAATCCCGTCACCGTTACACCCCCTTACCGGGTCCGCTCATCAAAGTTTTGATATTACTCGAGTATATCATGACAATACTACGTGAGTATGCCAAGCAAGATCTCTCCAATAGATCATGCTTTATGAACATCTCATGGTTTGCTAAGCTTATCTGTGACGACCCCACCTCCCCCTAAGGCGAACCAGAGGGTTCGGCGGGCCGCCTGCCCGGCTCTCGCCGGGACTCAGTCGTTCACTACAATCCTCAAATGAATTACAAGAATAAACCTCAAAGATACATCAAATGGTCCACAAATACACATCCGTCTCCAATAATTACATGTCTCAAATGCAGCGGAAACTAATCCCAAATATACATAAAATAATTCCAAATCCAAAATTGTACAAAGTTTAGGCCATCCATTCACGTGTATAAGCACAACAAGTCCTTCTTTCGCCACGAGCCCTGTGGAGGGGAATAAAATAGTTTTTGGGGTGAGCTAAAAGCTCAGCGAGTAACCAGAAAATAATTAATCAAATCGGTTTCACAATAGTTCATTTCAATGATGTCATATAGCAATGATGTCGTAAATCAAATGATAAATCCGGAAACCACTACAACATTTGCAAAACAGTAAATATGGATTAGCAATAATTCAAGAAACATTTACAATGGAAAGCGATAGTAACATTCATGAAAGGATACATTCATTCTCCTGACATTTCCTCGCTCATTTGGTCATTCATTTCATTTCATTCACCCCGTCCCTGGCTTTTGGCCAGGCTCCACCAACCTACATAGGTAATACTCGAGTATACCAAACGTTCACCCAAGTTCCTAATCGCCTGACCGAGTCCGCTTCTGGCTCAAGACGACCGGTAACAAGGGGCAATGGCCAGTTCAGCCCAAAAGGCTTACATTCATGCGCAAGTAACATTTCAATCGAAAATTTCACATTTATCGAGGTCGAGTGCGATAAAGTACACACTCGCCTCGAAAACTCGTTTTGGAAATCATTATAAGCGCTTAACACGTTCAACCAAAATACAAGTCATGAAGTCAAGAAATATAGCAAACAAGGCACACTCACATGCCAGCACGCATGATATGCAAGAAAACATTTCAAAAGTAACTTTGGAAACAGTTCAAAAGTATATAATGTAAGAAACGGTTCATAAATAACTTTAGAAGTAGTTTGAGGTCACTCACCTCCATGGCTCAGAAATCATCCATCATATAACATTGCCTTGCTCAAATCCAAGTCTTAGATCACAAACTCAGTGCAAACAAGTCCTTTAAAACTTCGGACAGCACTTCCCCTGAATTTGCTTACTTTCCCAGCCATCATGGCTTCATTATTTCTTCAGCCAGTCCCAAAGGTACACACACAACAACAAGTTCATCCAATAGCTATTCAACAAGCTCCAAGTAGTACTAGTACAAGTCAAGCTAGGAAAAAGTCCGGAAATGAAGGTTAAGCTCAAAACCAGAAAAACAGTTTTGACGTCATTTTACGGTAATGGTACCAAAGGCGCTACGATTGTCGGATGAAGGTGCAAGATACACCGTTTCGAAGCTAGGAGATAGGGCTACAACATTACAGAAGGTCACTCAACCCAGTTTTGAGTGCAAACAGGTCAAAAATGCAGAATACCAACCCAGAACCGTAATTGCAGGTTTACAAATCACACCATGCTGTAATTAGTCCAACTCAGTCTATACAGGTCCAAATGCATTGATTCCAAAGGCATGCGGTAGCTAAGACCTCAAGCTACATTTCATAAGAAGACACCAACATCCAAATCCAAAGAAATTCCAGTCAAAATGGCCAATTACAAGTGCAGTTTTCGCATTCTGATCAACCCAGAACAGCAACAGTAAAATCGACATATCTCACTCTACACCACTCCAAATGACCTGAAATTTTGTAGGCACCTCTAAATTATCATTCCATACAACTTTCATGAAGACAATTCAGTCCAGTTCTCACCCTAACTAGGTCATATTTACCAAAACAACCCCAGATTTTCTAGTTCGAAGCTCACTGTGGCAGTTCTGATTCATTCAGTCATAACTCAGCACACACAACTCCAAATCAAGTAATTCCAAAGCCATTTAAAAGCTAAGATACAAGGCTAGAATTCGTAAGAAGACATCAACAACCAAATCAGTAGTATTCCTAGTCAAACTAACCAATTACCAAAGCTGATTTCCAGGTTCGGACAGAAACAGGGCAGCAGGGGTATTTTGGTCCTTTCACAGGCTACCGAACTCGGATTGAGCTGAAATTTTGCAGGCAACTATAAAACATCATTCTATACAACTTTCATGTTTTGTGCTAAGGCCAATTCGGCCTCTAACTATGATGAACAGTGCCAGGCAGAATTGGGGAAATTCAAAACCCTAATCTGGAATTTCATGCATTCAAGTGCTAATCCTCCATAAAATCACATCTTTAACCAATACAAACCATTAATTTGACATTAGCAAGACCAAAGAAGGAATTCATAAGTCACTCACCTTGAAACCTCAAGAAAGGAAGCAACTTAGCACCATTTTCTTCCAAACCACTTCACAACCAACCTCACAACCACTAAACTAAGGGTTTTTATGGAGAAATTGGAAGTTTAAATGGTTGATTTGCTAGATTTGAGCAAGAAATTGAAGAAACAAGTTGAGAGCTTTCTTTTCTTTTCTTGGAGAGAGAGAGAGTCGGCCAAGACAATAAAATGGAAAGAAATTGGGTCAAAATTTGGTTTAGTAAAGGTTAAGACAAGTCCAAGTCAAAGTCAAGGTCCAATGGTTTTGTGACAAATGGTCCTTTAGGGTTTTAATCTTATCTTTTTGTCTCTCCAATACAAATATCTTAACACATTGTAAAATAATATCACTTAATACAAAATTCTAACAAGTTGTAAAAAATATAATGCATTTACCGTACTTGCGGGTCCCACGTTCAAAATACGCTTTTAATTTCTCAAAAACTAACCGATACTAGAAAAATCATTTTCAAACTATCTTTGCTCATAAACTTTATCTGGGGAATTTTTCTAATAAAGAAAATGTAGAAAAGGCGGGCGATTAAATAAAATAAACACTAGAAAATTAGAAAATTTCCGGGTTCTCAAACTCATTTTTTTTTCGGGGCGTCACATTATCGACCAATCCCACGCTGGCTCGATTCGCAAAGTTAGCCAACGAGTTTGGGCGTCCCCCGAATTACTGTTATAAGTCGGTGACATTCAGTCCAATCGACAAATACTGTTATAGGCCGATGAGCGCACTCCAATCGGCATGCATATAATTCAGTTATGAGTCGAGGAGATTCACTCCAACGACTTTGAAAACCAAGTTTAATGCGAGACAATTTGAGTAATCACATAATAAGTTGAGTAGCATGTTAAGTAAAGGAGACCGAGTGCGATAAAGTATACACTCGTCTCATCAAATGAGATTCACGTATATAAGCAAGATAAATTAAGTAGATGCAGCAAATCATGCACTTGACACTCATCAATCGAAACAAGAGAGTAAGTGCGTAAACAAGCCTTTAGGTGTTCTCCTCGAGATCCTCTTGAAAGTCCCCTTGAGCACCTAAGCAAATAGTAATTGACTATCACACACTATTGTTTATAAAGCCCCTCGTTACAAGAAAGATTGTACTCTTGTACAATATTAAGAAAATGTCGCGAAAGAGAGCCTTAATTACTCGTAAATCGAGGCTCAAAAGTGGGGTTTAATAACACAAGGAAAACTGATTTTCCTCTATGAAATTAGGTTTAAAATAGTCAATTATTATCGAAGGATAGGGAAGAGTCTCCATAACTTATTTTTCCCCACAAGTAAGAAAATTCAGTTTTACGCGTCAATTTTTGGAAAATCATAACTTGCACTCAGTAGGTCCAAAAATGGAAAACTTTATACCGTTGGAATCCTGTTTCAAAGTACTAAAAGTTCCTAGAAGACACTTTTCTAATATTCTAAATGAAAGACACTCAAATTTCAGCTTAAAGGGGCTGACTTACACTCCCAAGATAGTTTCAGTCTTGGTTTTCAGTAAACTTTGGAAATTCGGGAAAATCCACAAAAAGTGAACTAGCCTCTGAAATTTGTAACACTATTAGAGTTCCAATCAAGGTTTTAAACACAATAAACAGAACTAGAATCGGAGTTTTGAGCGTCAAGATATAGCAGCTCAAAGTTGGCCAAAAATAAGGACAGATTGAACATTTTCCAGATTTGGAAGAACAACTTTGGTATCTTATTTGTATATCAAAACAGTCTTAGAATGACACAAAAATTGGTACAATTTAACTTCCATATGAGGATTACTCCTCTATCAAATTTCATTTGAAAATTCACACGGGAAGGTAGTTAACTAAACTACCAAAGTTCAAGGAATTTCTAAGACAAATCTGTCTTCTTGCTTCCTTCTTCTTTTTCAAACATTTTGCCCAATGAAATCAAATCCAATCTGACTCATTTGGGAAACAAAGGTCCAAGAAACATCTAATATACATTTGGTAGGTGATTGACACCAAAATTTTCAAAACAACATGTCCCAAGTTAAGCTAGGCCATTCGGCTAGCAAAATTAGGGTTTTCCAGATTTGGTACAGTTCGGGAATTGGACTATATCGCACTCAATTCAACTTGAAATCGAACATAGTTGATGGCGTTGGAAACTAGATTCAACAGGCTACAATTCATCAGAAGAAGTCATTTTGAAATTCAGTTTGCAAGTAAGAGAACATGGATTCACAATTTGCAGCTTCTACAATTTCCTTGGATGAACAATCATGCAGGGCAGCTAACTTTGATCAGTCACTGCCAGTGACTCACTTCTAATTAAAAGGTGCATATACACCGTTAGAAAACTATGGATGTCTAGTTTCAAATGCCACAAACGGCACTTGATTTTGACGTCTGAACAGAGAGTTATGATCGTTCAAAGTTGTTCTGTCCAGCACACCTGGACAGCGTTTTCCAGATTTGAAGATTTTCGAAATTCCAACTTTTACCCAACCAATCAAATGATTTTTTGTAGAAACTTTATACACACCACACATAACATATATACATCAGATTCAAGGTCATTTGAGGATAAAAAATTCGAACCAAAGCTTCAAGAAAAACAGGGCAGATTTTCGGTCAGCAGCCCAAGTGAAATTTCATTCGGTTTCCTTCAATTCTCTACCCATAATTAACTTAAACAACACTAAAACAACTCAAACCAGCCATTATATCATCATATCAGTCCATATATCCAAGGTGGAAATTCATAGAGCCCACTCCAACCATTTAAATCCAAATAACAACATCAATAATGAAGCTACAAGCTTCATAGCCACGATCGAACCCAATAGAGCCAAGATTAAGTGGTTTGATGATTACCTTCTACTCCTTGAGTGAAAATCAGAAATTTTGCACCTCTAAAACCCCAAGAAAAATAGTGAGATGATGTTTCCTTCCTAGTCCAAGTGAATCTCCAAGTGATTTGCAAGTTGGATGCAAAATTTAAGGTGATTTGGAGGAAGATTGGTTGGCGTTTTGGTGAAGAATTGAAGCAAGACTTGGAGTGGTTTCTTTCCTCCTTTCCTCTTGAAGGTTCGGCCAGCTTAGATGAGAAGAGAGAGAGAAATGGCTGATGACTAAAGCTTCTCTTGGAAGCTTGAAAACTTGGGGCCAAAGTTTGTGAAAAGTCAACTCCTAGTAGTGTCGCGTGCGCGCGTTTCGTGTCCGTTTTCTCTCGGATTTATTTCACTTGTGCACTAAATCTCCAATTATAATTCCTTTCGTACTATAATTATTCATTCTTAGCAGTGCAAAAATAAATTTCTAAAGTCCATCAATTAGTCGCGTACGTGAAAACACGAACTTCCGACTCGTGCACGATAAAACGCAATTTCTAAGAAATTCTTGTAACGATGATATAACTAACTAATACTATGGTAAATAATCATGAAAATAACTATTTTAGAAATAAAAACATGAGTCTTCACATGAGTCTAGTATTAATTCCTCAAATCACCAATTAATTTGTACTAGCGCGTCTTTCGGAAAACTATCGATGCGCGAGCGGTATAAACTTAATTTTAACTCACTCACATCTAATCTCTCAATTAACTTTTCTTGGTCTACTATTGATCATTCTTAATTTTTCAAAATTATTATTACACTCTCGATTCAATTATTGCCTCGAAAAATGTGAACTTGTTATTCCTTACTAAACGAACTTTCGAAAAAATAAATTTTCCAACAAAATGCTTTAAAAACATAAAGGAGGCGTTGTTCCATATAAATGGATTTAAAATGGTCGAAATAAATAATTCGGAGAAAATGAGTGAATAAATATTTAAATACGCCAGTAAATAAGATAAAAATAAGATAATTTTTCAGGTCCTCACACTTAGTTCTTTCTGATTTGCACTGCTTTTGTTTGTGCAATTAATTCCTTTCGTCAAAGCAGCTGAGATCCATGTAAGTGGTTTTTTCTCGAGTAACGAGGTAAAATTTGTACTGTACTTTGGTTAATTTTGTTAGTGTAGTACTTGAAGTTAGTATGAAGCTTGTTTATTTTGGAGGGTTAATATATAGCATTAAACTCGCGTAACGATTGGAGTGATTCGTACTTACCCTTTTAACATTATTTTTCAAACACTTTGCTCCCTTCTTTAGTCAAAATCAACTTTGACTGTTAAATAATGTCTGAACTACCAAAATTGCTTACATTCCTAACCATAACAAAACACTTGATTTGTAGTTTACCCCTATGAACGATAACCCTCATAGCAATTTGACCAATAATAACTTTTATAGACATTTTATACCTATTATGTCAAGGATTAATCTTCTATACACTGACAGTGTATACACTTTTACCATGGATGCATGAGACATAATCCAAATTTGAATTTGAAATTCAAATTTTGCGTATGTGTCGTACATCCAGCCATGACAGTGTACACTGTCAGTGTATATAAGATTTACTCTTATTTTAATTAGTCTTATTTTGTTTATTCCTCTACTTTTCTCCTTTATTTCTTTTCTATTTTTTATTTTTCCTTCTATTTTTATCTTTTCCTCCAATCCCTATTACCAATTCTAAGTTATTACACCAACATTAATACTTCATTAATAATAATAATAGTAATAAGACACATGCATGTATACATCATTTGCTATTAAATATAATTAGAGTTTGCTACAAATTCTTAATGGAAAAATTTAAAAACAACTTTAAAAAAAATAATATACTGAGGTGGAGTAAATTAAGACAACTAGGCATTAGAGTCTAATAAAATACATGTAGCTTATGTTATAAAGCATATTTAACTAAAAATCAATTGTTTAGATGTGTGTATACGAATTATACTTTGTGATCAGTCCATTATTTAACAATAAAATATTGCTTAGTAGTTGCAAGAATGCATAGGGAGAATAGGAAATGCCAAGAGAAAAGAGAGAGAAAAGAAATAATTAAGAGGATAAAAAGACAAATGAGAATAAGTAAAATGTCAGGGGTAATTTTATCCTTAAACATAAATTAGGAAGTAAATTGAGTATGAATTCTTATGTGGGGACAAATACAAGTAGAGTCATAGTTGATGGAGTAAACTACAATCGCTAACTTTAGGCTACTTCTGTCTTTTCATCCAATTGTTTTTCTTTGATTGGGGCAAAGTACTTAAAAATAATTCTAGGGGCCAAATTGCAATTCAACCCAAATGTTAAGGAGGTTTACTGTAACTAACCCTATTTCTAAATTGTTAAATGCATATTTTTACTCCTTAAGGTATTGAATAGAATCTCAAACAATCTCCGTTCAGACATTCTACAAAATAGTGTTCTTGTGCATATAGCGTAGATGACATGTAAATTAAGGAATATTGTAGATTTTTAATTGAGCAAAATTTGAACTGTAATTTATTCTAAACCTACTTGTCTAACAAAAATAGGCATTGTAAGCTAAGAAATTTGGCATATTCTAAAGTAGAAATGAAATTAGGTACATGATTTTTATATGCATAAAAAGGAAAAATAGTATAACCTTGTTAATTTAGTCATAACATATTTTTATAAGACAAACATTGCTACATATAGTTTGTTAAGTGTTGGCAATTTTATTAAGGATTGTCAGGATGGTAGATTGCTTAAAGAGTTGATAATTCAAAATAGTTTGTGATAAGTGACTATTTTGTGCTATATTTAGATGATATTTTATGTTACTATTAGTCATTTCTACAAGGTTATAAGAAGAAAATGATTCATTTTGACTAGAATTGGTTATAAGTGCAATCTGATGCTTAATTGACATTTTGTCCCTTTTATTCGCGGATTATCATTGTTTTCGTAGAAATCGAAGAATGAGCATAAGTTAAGTATAGACGAGTTCGAGTTGCACTTCTTGAAATTTAAAAGTATGTGAAAATGGGAGATTTTGAAGGCCAAAGTTGGTAGTAAAAAGACGAAGAATGAAAGTTTGTTGCACAAGAAATGTTGAAATTGAATCCCTAACAGAATTCGTAGCGGGATCCCTGGAAGGATTCAAGGCAAAAGTTGAACAAAATTTGTGAAATGTTGAAACAAAGTCCTTGCTAGAATCCATGGGTGGATTCTTGGCCGAATTAAATCCCTAACAGAATCCCTGGCCAGTTTTTGGGAGTGATTTCGGTCAAAACTGCTAGTTGTAACTTGCTCAACTTGTTCTCTTGAATTATTTCACATCTTTTGAGGGACAATTTACCGATTTTTTGGCTATAAAGTCTAGAATTCTCTTTTGGATCATTTTTTCTCTATATAAACACATTTGCTTCAAGAATTAAGGAGCTAAACTTGGAGAGTGCAAGGAACACTACTAAAAATGTAGTACTTAGCTAGTGTTTTAGTTCTTTAATTTAGGTTAGTGTAGGATTATTTAGATTAGTTAGCTTTCATCCATTCTTGTGTATAGTTAAACTTGGATGAAGATTGATGAACAAAGATGGTGAGTTTGAACTCATGTGACAAGGATGATTTCTCTCCTATTACTTTCTTTCTTATACTGGGTTCAATGTTTAGTTATAATATAAGTTTGGATTTTATTATATGTTTCTAAAGTTTACACTTAGGATTATGGATGAACTTTCTATGATTGTTTGTAATGTTTATTTGGTTATTTGATACTCTTATTTTGAGCAAGTTATTTGACACTTTTGCTTATTTAATCATGATTAACTAGCCATCAATTGTGATAATTTTAAAGTGTTAAGTTTGTAATGAGAATTAGGATTCAACACTAGTTCAAGAAGTGTTAAATTTATGGAATACACTCATGAGAGTAGAGGTACACCATTGAGGCCTTGCTAGTAATTTCATGTAATTTTATAGAAGTAATAAACTTGTAACTACTTTCATAACCACAAGAGTAGGTATGGATTATCTAGAGGTATGGTCGGTACACTGACGAGAGCGGATATTGCATACATTAGGAAATTACACCATGCTTAGTTAAGATAATAACATTCAATTAACTGGTAGATTTACTTATAAGAGTAGTTAGGAATTCCATGACCGTAAGAGCTTTTAATTGTTGCTTTTACTCCTTTTATTTCATATTTGTAGTGTAGATTTGTATTCATGCATTTGTGATAGTCTAAATAATATAGGAGTTCGAAAACCATAGGTAATTGACAATTTTCTATGTTGAATCGACACCTAATATCCCTTACACTTGATAAACAATCTATATACTTGTAAAAAATGAGCTATTTAGATTATTAAAATTTGGTGTATAGGAGAACCTCGTCAGTTTGAAGGCCCTATAGTAAAAAATATATATATATGGAGACAAGGTTATTTGGATGAAGATGTATTGAAGTCAAGCCAAAGTTGTTTCTATAGAATATTACTAGGTTTTTTTTAAAGATTTTCTGGATCTTCACTCAACAAGCAATTGGTAATCATAGTAGTAGTTAACGCAGTAGCAGGAGCAACATGGACAATTTCTTCAGTATGTTCTGATGTATGAGCACCAAAAGATAAGCGCAACTTTTTCCTATGATAAGCCTCTCTCTGCTTCTGTCAATGGATTTCCTTTTTTTTTGCCAGACGATCCTATTCCTCTTCAACTTTTGTTTGGTCACAATGAATGCGAAAAGTCTCCCCAATAATCAATTTTTCAGCTCGTTTTAATTGTTAATGAGCAGGAAGTGCTAAAAAATTATTTAATTTTCTTCTCTGATATGCCTCTCTTTGTTTGGCCAAGCGAATTTCCTTTTCTTTAGGAGAGAGTGCAGCGTATTGTTCTCTTAGTTTTTTATTACGTTGGTTCCTTTTTGTAGTTATTGAATCAGCAGAATCAATAACAAACTTGGAGAAGCTCATTTTATTGGACAACAAGAATCAAATAGCCAATAAACAAAAGTGCAACATGTAGCAATTCAAAACCAATAAGACATTCAATAAACAGCAGAATAACGAAAATAAACATGCACATAAAACCAAACCTGTAACTGGTGAGGAAACTTGCACCGATAACAAGCAGCTAATGAAGTTGCAGATACAAGAAGCAGGAAAGGAGAAGCTCAGCAAACGAAACTAGAAGTCGACAAAAGAAAGAAAGAGCATATTGTTTAAGAGTTGCAAATTGTTTAAAAGCTGCAAAGAAGAAAATGGAAGATGATGAAAAGAACATGCAAGATGGAGAACAAAGAAACCACAAACAACGTTTATAGTGTTTCAGTAGAACCTCGAAGAACTATAGCTCTCGAAGGACAATAGAGTCATTAGATACTGTGATTGCTGTATTGCTGTAGGCCGGTCAAATAAGGATTTCAATGGGTTATCTTCTTTCACACAAAGAAAAGCCAGACGGCACAAAACTAAAACTCCACCTGGAGCGCACAAAAACAATGCGGCGACACAAATGCAATTTTAAAGATATCAGATGTACAAAGAGCATGGTCTATAAGCCGGTAAAGGAAGAATATTAATGGCTTATGACACGAAACCACCGCCTATCCATATGAGATGATGAATTTTCTAGAACAAAGGAACAAATGATGCTTCCTTCTGCATGCTAATAGACATGTGCCTCCATTTTAAATTTTTTCTCACCAACAAAGCAGATGAACCTTTGATTGCACAAACTCCAACCATGTGGCTGTAATCCGGTAAAAGAAGAATGTTAATGGCTTATGAAGAAGAATGTTAATGGCTTATGACATTAAACCATTGCTGCATTGCTGTAATGCTGTCAAACAAGTATTAGTGGGTTATGGCATGATACCACCGTCTGTCCACGTGAATTTCCTAGAGCAGAGAAACAAATGATGCTTCCCTGTGCATAACAAAGCAAATGAAGCTTATCCCTAGATTTTCAATTTTTTCTCACCAAGAAAGCAGACAGAACTTATCCCTACATTCTCAATTTTTTCTCACCAACAAAGCAGATGAAAGTGCAAGGCGAAAACTGCGCCAAAGAGTAAACTCCAACTGCTTCTTATATATGTGTATAGATTTCTATAAGTCTTGACTCTTGAACTCACTTTACTTAATATTTTATGTCTAAAGTCTATAGGTTGACCTCTACCCATTCAATTAGTCTACATTGCTCTATTTATAGTAAGTTTTGAGCCCTCATCAAATTGGTCCAAAAATAAAGTTTAAATATCTTTTAATTTCTTAAATAAGGCCAAAGTCAATTTTTGTGTCAAAAATCAATTTTGAAATTGGGAAGATTAAGTTTTGAGAAAAATCTGATTTACTTGATATCTTACTATAATGAACTTGGGTCTCTTTTATTTTCTAAATCTTCATTGCTTTGGAATGTTTTACAAATCTGATTTGCATCTAAAGTTCAAATCCATCTCTCTAGTCCTTTTTTGTGTTTAGATTTGTTACTTGCTAAACTCCAACATAAACTTACCACAATCATCTTACAATAAAAGGGAAAATGCTCCGATGTTCCTTGAACTTTTAGCCGCATAAAGTTTTAGTCCTCCAACAATTGTGAGGAAACTTTTGACCCCAAATCTATCAAAAGTGCAAATTTTTTACCCTTCTATTAATTTTTGCAGTTATCAATAACGGAGAATAGCATCACGTGCAATGCAAGAGCAAATAGCAAGGATATTCCTATCTGCGCAGGAGTGAAAGTTAGACAGCTTCTTCTGTGACAGCCCCACCTTCCCCTAAGGCGAACCAAAGGGGTTAGCGGACTGCCTGCCCAGCTCTCGCCAGGACTACGGGCAGTTACACGCGATCTAGAACGTTTCGGGAAAATAAAAGCGCGCTCGAACAAGCCACAAGAACCAAAATAACAAAATCATAAGAACATGAAAACGATGACTCATGCCTGGAATAGTGGAATCCGAGATCCCACCAAACCTTAATACATAGCCATTCAACATTTACAACCACATCGGCATGTCAAAAACTATTCATCATAGGCATACAAGGTTCGATTTGCCAATCCAAAAGATGAACCCAACATACATTAGGGTTTCATGCAAAGAGCTATCAAAATAGACATATACATGGCTCAATTTGACAACCAACAAGTATGAGCTTCCAAAAGTGATTATTTTCCTGTAAGGAAAACAAATGGAATGGTGTGAGCTAAAGCTCAGTGAGCAACTATCACACAATCAACCAAGATCACTTAAGCATAATCGTTCATTGCAAATATTCAAATAAGAAGCAAAACAATTCAGTAAAAGGATACGGACGGCTCTCAAGAGCCCATTTCCACGCTTACATTCTTGATCCAACCTCATTGACCCTCCGTCAATGTTAAAAGTACCAAACCGTAGACTTCACTTCACTTCCATTCCTTCCACCCATCATACCCCAACCGGGCCCGCACTCCAAGCAGTAGCTTTAGGTGATACTCGAGTACACCGGAACCAAGGGTCTCATTACCACAAGATTCCCATTTCAGTCCCCGTGGCTAGTCAATTTTCACGACCAAGCCCTCGCTGGCTCGATTCAAGTGAATGCCAACGGGGTCGAGCTCAGTACAGTAGGGCCGTTGGATACTCGTCCAACCAACACCCAAACAATTTTCATGAATGAAATCCAAGAAGTCATATAGCAGTACAGTAATACAGTGAAACGGTAAACAATCGGTCACAAGAATAAAAGGAATGAGGGCGGTCAAGTACACCCTCACCCTAATCATTTCCAATAGCCAAACAAGCCTTCAAGGCATCACAATCACATATAGCAAAGCCACATTATAAATCCAAGTGAGTAGTATACTCACCAAGTAAGCAAGTGAGGTTTCATGCACCGTCGTCCCTAGTACGTCGTGCACTAACGTCACGCCCTAGAATATGTAAACAAATACCATAAGACTCGATAACGAGTCATAAAGCCAAGCCAAACACAACCCCAATAGGGTTTCATATGCATATATAGGTATATAAGCAAACCAGAAAATCAAGACATGGAACTCATTTGTCCCAACAACAAAAACAGTTCTTGGCCTCCAAATGCGGTAATGGCACAAAATGCGCTACGCTTATCGGATGAGGGCGTAAGACCCACCATCTCGAAGCTAAAAGACAGGGCTACAACAATGTAGAAGGCCACTCAGTCCAAATCCTAGCACAACTAGGTCAAAAATGCAGAAAACCAACCCAGAACCGTAATTGCAGGTTCCCAAATCACACAAAACTGTAATCAGTCCAATTCAGTCTATACAGGTCCAAATGCATTGATTCCAAAGGAATATGAAAGCTAAGACATCAAGCTACATTTCATCAGAAGACACCAACAACAAAATCCAAACCAATTCCAGTCAAAACAGACAATTACTATCGCAGTTTGCACATTCTGTTCACCAAAAACAGCAACAGTAAAAACGGCATAACTCACTCTATACTACTCCAAATGCCCTGAAATTTTGCAGGCACTTCAAACTCATCAATACCTACAACTTTCATGTTTTGAGAAAAGTCCAATTCGGCCTCTAACCCTATGATCTAAAATCGGACAGAATTAGGGGTTTTGAAACCCTAACATTTCTCAATTCAATCCAAATCCAAAATTGATTGCATTTATCAACAATTCACACCTACTAGAGTCAAAGCCCCTTATTACCAACCATCAAAAACAACCACACCATCAAGAACATATGAAACCAGAAAATTCCTCAAAAAATAAAAAAACTCAACCAATTCACTTCAAATCAAGAAATAAAACACATAATCCCTCACTTAAGCCACCATTAGGCATAAATTCAACATCATTAAATATAGGAGGGTGTTCATATACCACTTACCAAGTAATCAAGAGAGAGGAAGATGTTGGACACCTTAAGTTTTCAAACAAACTTCACTAAACTACTTACTAGCACCCAAGGGAGGAATTTTATGGAGTGAAATCTAGTTTAGGTATTTGTTTTTGGAAGATTGAACCAAATGGAAGCTTGAAAATTGATGAAGTTTCTTCCTTCTTTGAGCTTGAGAGGGCCGGCCAACAAGAGGTGAAAAATGGTGAATTTTAGTGATTTTTTGAAGATATTAACCACTTAGTCAAAATAGTCAAAAAAAAGAATAGTAACTCTTAAGTCCTAACCAATATCATGGTGACATGTGGCACTCCAATAAATGCATTCCTATCCTTTCTTTTCTCTCTCACATCAATCATATCACACACTCTACTTATCTCTTAACACCCGATAAATTTTTCACAGTATCCGAAACTTAACCTTATTGGCCGAATTTTTCCGAACTTTCCGCACTAGTGGGGCCCACATCCATAATCTATCCGTAATTTTTCAAAAACTACCCAATGCTAGAAAAATCATCTAAAAACTATTCTTACTCATAAAATCCACCAATAAAATATTCCTAGGCCAGAAAATGAAGAAAACATGAAATTTAAGGGGAAAAAACCCTAGGAAAATATTAGGGCAATTATGGGTTCTCACATCTTCTCCCATCTTTAATCCCTAGTTTTTAACCGAAAAACAAAACAAAATAAAATCTTCAATCTATAGTTGCAACAGAGGAAGTCTTCATTGCAGCCAAGGACTCGGTCTTAGTTGCAACTAAAACTACAAAGATTCAAGAGGGAGACTATTAAAGATACGATCCACATGTGACGTGGTTTGTTGCAATAGTTTTCATGGTAGATTTTAGAATTATTACTTATTTATTACCTATAATCCTATTATTTATTATTTAAGTAGCTCTCTGATAAGTAATCCATGAGACCAAATATTTATCTTTCTTCAAACTTCAAGACTATCACTTTTATCTTTTTTGTCAACTTCATCACTGAAATTCAGCAATCAACACCAACATTACATTACTTTTTCATGGATCCTTTTAGAGAATTCATGGGTTGCTTGACCAATGGTACTATTAGTTTGTTTTCTTTCTTCCAACACCACTTGATTGTCAAATGAACCCTTAATATGAGATGTTCATCGAATCTATGTGAGGACCCGAAATTTTCTTTAACTGGGTTATCTATTTATTTATTTATTCATTCATTTGCTCCAATTAATTTATTTCATTCATTTTAATTGCATCTGCATGGTACATTGCCTCATTTTATATTTTAACATGTTTGCCCTTAAACTTAATTTTTCTATCGCCCAATTAGTGAATATTTGAGAAAACACGTTTTTCGAGACAATATTAGGTCTGAGAGTGCAGTGGTCTTGGAGAGTTAAGGATGAAAAATTGTAGATTAAGAAAAGTTAATTGAGGGATTAGAGGTGAGTGATTTGAATTAAGCTCAATTAGGAGCATTAATGGACTACTACTCAAGTGTTGACTTTTGTACCAAAAGTTAGCTTTATGTCACTTTTTCTTTCATCCTCTCACATCACCAAAAATCAAACAAAATCCCTCTCTTCTTCCCTCTCATGACCGAATCTTTCCTCCTCTTTCAGCCAAAAAATTTCATCTTCTTCCTCTCAATTTTGCTCCTCAATCTTGCTCACACCTTTGGATCATCTTCAAGCTTGGTGGAGGGAAGATTCTTGGAGGTTTAGTGCTTGGTTTCTTGAGGTTTTGCTTGCTAATCTTGGAAGAAGGTAAACCCTCCAAGCTCCAATTTTTCTTTCATCCTTTAGCTAATTTTTAGCTAGATAAACTTTGGGTTGTTGAAGGGTTCTATGAATCTTGACATTAGGTAGCATGCCTTGAGGATATTCTTGCTTTCTTGACTTGTTCTTAGGAAGATGCCTTGAGGAGGATTATTAGGTAATGGACTTGAGGATTTCTTGTTTGTTGGTTGTTGTTATAGTGAATTCAAGCTTGGTTTTGGTGTGAGAGTTTAGGAAGAAAATTTGGAGAGAAAGAAGAAGGGTTGCTGTCTGATTTTTGCTGGATTGTTTCTCTTGTTTCAATTCCAAATTTTGTGGTTAAATTGATGCAAAAATGCTTGCTACATGTTGGGTTATGTGTGTGTAAATTATCTTCCAAAAATCATTTCATTTGAATGAGTTAAGTTAAGCTTAAGGGAGGAAAACAAACCTAGAAATTTTTGAGCAGGGCAGCCGATCAGTGTGTACTAAACAGAACGTAATTTTTCGTACAGGAGTCAAAATAAAGTTCTGTTTACGGCATATGAAACTACACTCCGAGAACTTTCTAACGGTATAAAATACACATGTTAGTTCATTTTCTATGAGTCAAAGTTGACTGTTTTCTCTTACTGTTTTAACCGCGAGACAAGAACAGCTGCAGTTTGCAACTCGATTTCACTCCCCTTACAAAATGAATTTGAAGATAGTTTCTTCTAGTGATTTTTATTATTTTGAATCTAGTTTTCAACTCCATAAACCACACTAATTTTTGACTTGTGTAGCCTTAGTTATGACTTGAATTAGAAACTACGTCGGGTGTTCCAAAACTGGAATTTCGTGTTTCAGATTTCAAAAATCAGCTTTTGAAAAGCTGTTGTATCTTGGTGTAGAAAAATCCAAATTGAGTTCTGTTTATTGCGTTTGAAACTCGACTTGGATTTCTTTCAGTGCTATAAATTTTAGGGGCTAGTTCAATTCCTATGAATTGTTCTAAATTTTCAAAGTTCACTGAAATTCAAGACTGTTTTGCCCCTTTTTTACTGAAGTAGTGATTTGGAGCTAAGATTTGACTGATTTCTGATTTAAATCTGGGAAAAGTGTCTTGTAGAGAGTTTTAGTTCATTGAGTCTATTTTCCAGTGGTATAAAATTTCCAAATTTTGGACTCATGAAACTCAAGTTACGATTTTTCAAAAAAAAATTACAAAAACTGAAATTTTCTTTATAAAGGGGCAAAAGCTTAAAAGTGGTTTGGAAACATTTTCTAGGTTCCAAGCCTAACTTCCTGGAGTATTTGCACCCCTTTCATACTCGAGAAATGGATTTCACCGAGCACATGAGATTTCTCTTGACTTGGATCGGAAAGCTTGATTGTTTGGAAGTTGGCCAAGCTTCAAGCGAAACTAGTTGTTTTCCTTTGGTTACGAAATAAGATTTTTCTCCTCCTAGTCTTATACCCTCGGTTTCCATGAAAATAAACCATAAATTGAGCGTTTTAGCCAGAGTAATTCTTGGAAAATTTCACTAGTTTCATATTTGAAACTTGGAGCTTTTAGCTCCAATATTTACTACGAAATAAGTGATGTTTTAGTGGATTTTGACTTCATTAGTTTAGAAAACGTGACACTCACTTATATCCTAAAACTTGGGCATAGGATTAGAAGTTTTAAAATATGAAAACATTTTACTTCCTTTCCTCGATTTTCATGCCAAAATTTAAGCGTGGTACTTCTCTTTTGAAATCGAATTTCTTGCCACGACTTGATTCAAAAATGGAACTTTTGAGACCTCCTTGAATATTATTTTAGTGGTTAAGTGAGAGTTTCTCTTTTAAGTTGACCTAAGCTTGAGGATCTTGAGTGAGGTAGCAAGGGGATTTTGTTTTCTCTTATTAGCCTTGGTCGAATACCTAGGTAACCGTGATTGTGCATGTCTCAGGTGATCACTAGGACACCGAAGAGCTAGTTTGACCTCTTGCTCTTTGCTCTCGCTTTGCTCTTGACTTTTGATGAGTGTCAAGTGCATGCTTCATGTTATGTTGATTGAAATGATACTTGTACAAGTGCTATGTGATTCTTGTGATTTGTGAACTTGTCGAGGCAAGGGTGTACTTTATCGCCCTCGTCCTCTCTCTTGAATAATTGCTACTTGTTATATGAATGTGTGTGACTTGCACTTGTACTCGAACATACTTTTAACTTGTGAGCACTGAGCGGCAGCATGTACCACACCCTATTCGGGTGGGAGGTGCCTCTCATCCCGATTCATTGCTATGATCGATTCTAAGTCGATTGGAGCGTTGTCTCATCGACCAATTGTACTTGTGGGGACGCCCCAACCCATTGGCTAACCTCGTAACTCGAGCCGACAAGGGCTTGGTCGAGAAGTTTGGTGAACCTTGGGAAATCTTATAGCTTGATCTTTTGAGATCTTGCTTGACATACTCGAATAGTATTGCCACCTCGTGCTTGTTTGGTTCCGGATTCGAGAGGGTGATATGGTGGATGGAGGAAGTAAGTGGAGCTCCACGGACATGTTATTACTTGAGTTGACGGAGGGTCAACCAAAAATGGCTTGAATCGGCCGAGACATGGGAATAACTCTTGAGAGCTCCTGTATCCTTTCTACTTGTGTTATACTTTCTACCTGCTCACTTATATAAAATTCATGTTAAGTCGCTTTTAAATGTACTAATTGATTTAGTTCGTGCTACTTGCTTGCTTGCTTAATACTCTTGGCCTCACTGAGCGTTAACTCACTCTAAATTGTTTTCCTTAACAAGTTTTGGAAGTGGAAATCGGGAACTCTAGACTAGCGATTTTTGGTTGAAGCTAGTAATTCTTTTGTATGATATTGGAGACATTTGAAGTGTAAACTTTGTTATATTTGGGGTTTTTGGATTGTAATTGTAAATGGTAGCTTTAGAAGAATTTGACTTGTATATTCGAAGTATCTCTTTAATCCTAAGTCTTTGGTTGACTTGTGGATCTCTATTAATGTGAGAACTCGGAAATTTATGAGTACATTTCGAATTTATTTCATTATATTTAATTTGTTATTAGAAATATTATATATAATCAATAAATGGTTAAATTAAATTAAATGCATAATTGAATTCCTATAAAATTGAAAATTTAGGAAAAAAATAATATAATAAATAAATAAAACAATAAGCAAAATGATAGAATGGTGTAGAAAATTTTATGAATTAAATAAACATATGATAGGCATATTGCAAAATGGTATCATTGAATTTATTATAAAGTTGAATAAGTTACATGTCTAGTTAATTTTCTTTAAAACCAAATGTGTGAAAATCTACTAGATCAATGTAAGAAAAATTTTCAAGAAAATACAAATTAAGTTAAGAATGAATGTATGAAATAATAAACTAAAGGACCAATTTAACCATTCACGGTTGGACAATTAACCATGCAACCAAGAGAGAAACTAAGCTGCTGGACAACCGAGGACTCAGGCAAAACTATTGCCAAAACGTTGGGCGGTGACTAGCATCTGCCAACCTTTGTTAAGTCAGCTGCCAAAGAGAGAAATCAGCTGCCAATAAGCTGCTAAGTCCACGCGGCAACTAGTGGAGCAAATAGAGGCTGATTCATATGCTGGGCGGTGACCGAAAGAGAGGCTAAGAGAAAAACTAACTGCTAAAATCTGGGCGGTGCTGAGAGCAAAAACAACTACATTTCCTTCATTCCTTCTGCATAGTTGGCCGAGAGAAAAGAGAAAGAAACCATCTAGTTTTCCTTTTCCTTTGCTTACCAGGAACTGAGAGAGAAACACAAAGAAACGACCACCCTTCCTCTTCCTACTCACCAAAAGCTGAGAACCATTCTCTCCCTGCAATTTCTGAGCTTCAATTAGGCAGCAAGGAAACACCAACTCAGTAGTTAGAGCATCGGGTAGGAGCAGAAAAATTGTTTCAGCTAAGGAACCGTGAGAAACTAGAGGTGAGCATCACTAAGTTTTCTACTGATTTCTTTCCAGATGAATGAAGTTTTGGCGTGAAATAACAGTAAGAAAACAAGAATTTAGAAGAGGAAAGGATCTTTAAATCTGGAAACGTTTTATGTTCAGCGGTTGCATAAAACCTGAGATGAAAGCTGCAAATTCACGGCTGTTTCTTCCTTAAATCATGACGGATTGTGTCTGCATGCACTCCATTTCGACTCTAACTCCCTTATCTCCACATGCATGTAGTGTTTTACTAGAAAATGGGTGAATCAAGTGTTGATTTTGAAGAGAGGCTGCATTGAAAATTCTGTTAAGAGTGTTGTTTGCTGCTGATGTAATTAAGTTGCAAGTTTCAGTTGTTTTCCTTTTCAAGCTTGTACGATGATGCTTGCATGCACTATATATGCTTCTCACTTCCCTAATCTCGGTGTGCATGTAGCCTTTGATTTGAATCAAGCATGATAGGAGCAAGTTGTAGGATAACCATTGCTGGAAATCCGGTTTTAAAACTACATGTTGGTCGATGGCATATAGCTGGAAAATTTTCAACTTTCTTTCCAAATGTTTTGCTGAGTATTAGTTAAAATTTACTCTCTGTATCCTTCCTTACCTTAATCTGGTCATGCATGTGATACTTGAGAGGTTAAAAGCAAGAAAAGATAGACTTGTGTGCAATATCAAGGCTGGAAATTTTCTGGACAGCAGAACGAGAGCAAAAAAGCAGCAGTTTTGGTTCTTTACTCCAAAAATTTTGATAGATTATAACTGGAATTTATGTTCTATGTCTTGTATAATATTATAGGGTGATGCATCAGAATTTCTACGGTGAAAACTTAAGTTTTATGGCTGGATTCTTGCTGGAACTCCCAGCTTTGGCTGAGAGGAAATAAAGCTTCTTTTTTCAAACTTTCCTACGAAATTTCTAAGAGTTTAAGCTAGGAAATTCCTGTTATGTGTTTAGTACCATCTTTATTTAGTGTTGCATGCTAGTTTTCCTTGATGGAAATTCGTTTAGTGGGGCTGGAGTATAAGGATTGTATGGCTGTGAGACTATTGTTAGTTACCCGATTGGCGGTCTAGCTGCAATTCTTGTTTTAAAAAAACACAGAGATTTTGGAAAGTTTTGCTGGACTTTTGAAGCTACATGTTTTCACTTCAGTGTTTAGGTGATTGCATGTTGGATTTGGTTAATAACTTGGTAGATTGAATGAAAATCTCGGAAGATACATGGCTGGAATCTCTGTTTTGAAACCCGAATGACTGATTGTGTTCTCTCAAGCTTAATTTCCATTTTGTGAATTGAAGTTCATGCAAGTATTAGTTACAATTATCCTATAGTACTTTGTTTTGCTCTGCGTATTATGACTACTTTGATTTGGGAGGAAATATTGAGGCTTTGGGGAAGAAATCTGGAGCTAGTTGAGCTTACAAGACTGTTTTGGACAGATTGGGATAGTTGAGGAGTTCAAACTGTTTTCTGGAATTTTTAGGAGATTTTAATCAAACATTGAGCTAAGAACAACCTATTAAGTATAATGGTAAAATGCAGGCTAAATTTAAGGAGATTCGAAAAAAGAAATGGTGAACTTTGGACCAAAACATGAAGCATGTCTTGCTAAAAATCTGGTTTAAACAATCCTAACTTAGTACTTAAATTCTAGATTTAACTTTGAGTTCCTAAAGAGGAAATGAACCAAAACTGGTCAAAGCCTCTTTAAGGCTATCTTATAAAAGTTTTACTCACAACATTCATCCAAAACTATAGGATAAAATCAAGGAAGTTCATAGGAATACTAAGCTGCCAACCTCTAGGAAATTTATCAACTTTCAAGTTTGATTTCTAAAATGATCCTTTTGATCCTTAGAACCTAAATCTCAACTTTCATTATAAAATGTAAATTGCCACATAACCACTATATCTTACTTTCTTTTGGTAAAACATGGAACTTTAAGGCTTGAAAGATTAAAGCTACCTAGACTTTGAACCTTTGATGTACTAGAATAAGATAAATACTAAGATCACCTTAAAACCCTCTATATATGTATGCATTTAAATATCTCGAATTATACTTATACGCACCTATATACACTTAGCTAAAATAATCATGAGAACCTTAACTTCACCATTGGAGAAATAATAAGTAGACTAATAAGGGGGTGCTTGTTTCACGGATTGGAATCGGAAATGGAAATGGAATCATAGACTCTGGTTTTGGAATTAAACTTTTATTTCCAATATCTAACTTGGTTCACACATTGGAATTAGCATCATTCCAATTCCTGATGCTTGGTTTGATGAGTGTTTCGGAATTAAATGCAATTAAATTTCAAATTTAACCTTGATATAACAATTCTTGAGTAAATTCCCAAAAAGAGGGAGTTTTCAAACTAACTTCTGAAAGGTTTTTTAAAAGCTCAAAACGTGCTACAGTAATTTCTTACAAAAAAAACTAGTAGGTTATCTATTTAACATAAATTAAATATTTTTTAAAAAAGAGATATCCCATAAAGTACCAATTCTTTATGGCTTTTCTCTATTACATGAACCAAGTATCAGGTTTTTATGGACATTTTATTCTGAATCATTTAATTTATGTTAAATACATAAATATTTGCAAATAAAATTCAAAAGCCATTACACAAATATTTTTACGAAAGGAAAACTAGCATGTGTTGTATTTAATATAAATGAAGTATTTGAAAGTAAAAAAAAATTGTCCATAACATACCAGTTATTTACGAGTTTCTTCCATTATATGAATAAAGTACTAGCTATTTTGAGTATTTTACTTTGAATCATTTAATTTATATTAAATACATAAATGTTTATAAGTGAAATTCAAAAAGTGTTACACTAATATTATTACGAAAGGGAAACTAGTAGGTTTTGTATTTAACATAAATTAAATATGTGAAAGTAAAAAAAGAAATTACCCACTTTTTACTAGCTCTTTACGGGTTTTTTCTATTACATGAATAAAGTACTAGTTATTTATAGGCATTTTACTCTGAATCATATAATTTATGTTAGATACATAAATTATATGTAAAATTAAAAAAGTGATATACTAATATTTTTACGAAAGGAAAACTAGCACCGTTTTGTATTTAACATAAATTAAATACGTGAAAGTAAAAAAAAAAAAAAAGAAATTTCCCATAACATATCAGCTCTTTATGGGTTTCCTCTATTATACGAACAAAGTAATAGCTATTTCCTTGGATGCGTTTTTCACCCTTTGGGAAGAGACTCAAAAATAGCCACCCTTTGGGAAGTTAATTTAAAAACTCCCTCTTGTTTGATTATTTGAACCTCTTGTTTAATTTAAAAATTGCCACCATCATTCTTGTTTGATATATCTGAACCTTTCACGTTTTTACCAGTTTTTAAATCTCCCAGAACCTAAAAACAAAATCCCAAATCGATAACAATGCGCGTAAAACATTAAAAAGTTAACATAAAATTTGAATCTTTATTTACCTCTAAATCAGAAGCCTCAGAAGAGTTGATAATGAGTATGGCCAGAAATATTGTCCCTAGAAGTCTACAACTTAATCCCATCTTTTAGTTCTCAAGCACTTGCTTTAATTTAAATTTTTTTAAAAAAAAAAAACTCCTTTTTTACATAATTATGATAAAAATGTGGGATTTTTTTCCCTTTTTTGTTTTCTCTCTATCAATTTCCTAAAGATTGATGAAATCTTTGCAGGGTCCGAATAAACCAAAGAACGAAAATCCGATCAAAAAGTTTGAAATTAAAGTTTAAAGGAATGGCAACCTCAGAAGTCGTTCTCCGGTGCCTCTCTCGTCCCTCACGTCCCAGTAGTCACCAAGTCTTCAGCAGTCAACATCCAAAGCTTATAAAGTAGCACAAATACTATTGTATATAAGAACTTAAATTTTGCATCCGCGAGGGCAGAAGAAGTCAATACTCCAGGAGGGACTGGGGGCAGAGGGCGGCCGCCGGTGAGGGAAGTGGGAGCTGGCTATAGAAGGTCATCGGGTGGTGGACTATGAGGAGAGCAAAGGAATATCAATTGGGAGTGCGGCGTGTGATGGAGAGAAAGAGAGGGTAGGTCCGTCATAAATGTTGTCTAAGGGAATAAGTTGAGGGTTTTGTCCAAAACCTCCCAATTTGCTCGGGAATGGGATAAGTCAGATCTTTTAGATATGATTCCAAAAATTGCATTCCAATAGGCTTAACCCAAGCAACAAATAAGGGGTTTATTCCATTCTGTGATTCCCAAACCCTTTAACCAAGCAGCCCCTAAGTTTACAAATATCTCAGGAACCGAGAAAGAACCAGAGAAAGGTCCAAGCACCGAGTAGTGAACTCAAATTACTTTGGGTGAGTGTTTCTGAATTTATGTGTTTAACTGTTTATGTTTACTTAAGTGAAATTATGTGATAAATGTGCTTATTATGAAATATTGCCTAGTGAATCGTTGTAAAGTGTATCTCAATTGTCCCTCGCTTTCTAAGTTGAGGGTGTACTTTATTGCACTCGGCTTAGTTGAGTTTGAAGGTTGATAATTGACTAAATGTTACTGTAAGTGTGCATGAATGTAAGCCGTATGTGTACTTTACCGCATCGGCTGAACTGGACCCCAAAACCCTTTGTTCAACGGACTATTCGAGCCAGCAAAGGGATTGGTCGGATAAGACGGAAGCTTTAGGTAAATGTTTCGGTATACTCGAGTATTACCCTGAAGTTGGGAGATATTATTGAACTGATTACTGAATGTAGGGGATTGTTTATTGTTTTGGAGGACATAAGGAGGTGGATTGGCGGAATGTGCAATGATATTGAAATGAATGTACAATGACACTGAAATGAGTGTGCAATGATATTGAAATGACACTGAATTACTGAACGGAACTAAGTGCTACGTCTGGGGCGGACGGGAGCCACCTCTAGAGTCCGTATCAGTACCGTATCCTTTAAGGTGATTGATTACTTGTATTAAATTTGATATCCTGAATTGTTAAGTTTGGTGAATGTTTTAAACTGCAAATTGGTTGTTGTATCCTTTTGAAAGTGACTATACAGTGAAATGTGCATTACTTGCTTAATTTTACTGGTTAAGTGTTTATTGAATGTTACTTGTTTGGCAAACCTCACTGAGCTTTAGCTCAACCCTTTAGTTTTGTTTTCCTTACATGAGTTGGTGGTCAGGGAATGAACGACGGATTTTAGGGAGTTAACGTGAAGACTTTTGTGATTGTAAATCCTTTAATATCATATTATTGTCAAGGCTATTATATTGAACTTGGCATTGTAAAAGATTTGAACGTGTGGTTTTAGTATACCATAATATTATCTCTGAAGTTAATGTAAGTGAGTGAGTTCTAGCGAGAAACAGACAGGCGACCCGCTAACTTCTAGGATACGCCCTAGGAGGAGGTATGGTCATCACAATTAAGCTTGAATGAGTGCGTGAATCCTGACGAGAGTTGGGCAGGAGCCCCGCTGATACCCTAGGGCTCGCCCTAGAGAGAGGTGGGGGCGTCACAATCTAAACCAACTCCCTTCAAAAGTTTTGATGAAGAAAAGGGTAAGAATGATAAAGCAGATATATTATCATTCTCAATGTTTAGCTCCTCAACAATTTTGGTGCCTTCAACCTATTGTCGTGCATTGGATCAATAGAAGGAGCAGTTGAAGCACACATTTTGAACCCAAATGAGCAACCAAATGGGCGAGCAAAGAATGGATTATCAAAAAAGTCTCTCCCTCCAAATATACTCAACATTATGGTCCTACACTTTCAAAAAACAGAAAAAATGAGAAGAAGGCAGCTACAGGTTTAGATTGAGTCCTCAGCTGCAATGGGAAATTTTCTTCCTCTATTGCAACTAGAGATTCAAGAAGGGAAAAGAAGCTACCTTTCAGTTGATAAACATTTCTGTGTAGACTATACTGCCCTTGTTATTTTTGCATGCATTGCACGTAATCCCATTCTCTGTCACTCATAATTGTTGAAATCGACAGAAGGGCCAACACTTTACACTTTTAGTAGATTGGGGATCAAAAGTTTCCTCATAATTGTTGGAGGGTTAAAACCTTACATAGCTAAAAGTTCGAGGGCCTTTGGGATTTTTTCCCTTACAATAAAATATCGTATCTGGATTTCTACCAATAACCACCATCTTTTTTCAAATCAAACGGATACTTATCTTTTTAGCTAATCCACTATCTCTATATATTTCTTAGCCACATATTTTTCAAAGTAGACTTTTCAAGTGAAAGATAACTCAGAACCTACTCGAAAACTTTGCTACTAGGTTTGTAATACTTTTTATAAAATGGAGTAAAGAGTTAGGGTAGACTCATGTTGTTTTGTGAGATGGTAAGACAAGCTAATCTATTATAATATAGTAAACTATGCTTGTATAAGATCCCAAAAATATTGTGCGTTGAGTAGTGGAGAAAAAAGAGTTGGGAAGTGGGTTAAGGTTGTCACATGAAACATAGAATACCTTAGTGAAGTGGCTTTCTGGATGCACTCTAAGACTAAAAGACATAGGCGAAGTAAGACTGCCACTAAAAAGAGATCAGAGTGAAGTGGTTGTGTATAAGCCATTTAAGAGAAAGGCAATAGTGATTATACTAAGGGTTGCATTGTTACTACCAAAAGAAAAAGAAGAAGAAGAAGAAAAACAGCACAAACTCAATTAATCTACTGGTACAAGTTTCAAAATCTGAAGGAGAGAAGAACTTTTGGTAGTGAACATAAGCTTTAAGTATTGAACCACTGTAAATTGTCTGTCTCTCTCTTTTGTTTATTTTTACTCCCAAGTAGTGCTTAAGTTACAGACACTGTAATCTTCATCTTGAAGATTACAGTCGCTTACCATAGCAGGTGCTTTTTGAAGTTCTAATATATCTTTAAAAATACCTTTTAACTTTTTAATTTACAAAGAGACCCTTCCCTTCCTCAATACTGTAATCTCTCTCATCTTCTCATATATTTCACTGCCCACCATCTCTCTTTTCTTGCACCCAACTTTACCATTTTTTCTAAGCTACACTTCTTTCTCTCCCTGCCACCCTCCCTAAATAACCATCTATGGAGATTAATTGCGAAAGACTTGCTCCTTCAAAACCACCTAGTTTTTCAAAAAACAAAAAACTATTGAAGAGAATTATAAGTCACTACTGATCAGTAACCTCTAGGCTCCATCCAAATTAAAAAAAAACATGTTGCCTACTAGTGCAAAATCAAGGGGAAATTCCCTTCAATCCACAAAATTTTGGCCTTGGTCTCTTGTCTCCAATAGTTGAAGATATCCGCCATCCACCACCAAATTAGTATCAATTCACAGATTAGTGACAAATAATAATTTCTTTTATCATTTCAATATGCATTTCAAAGTATTGTTATATGCTTAAAGAATAAAGAAGTGTCATTCTTAATCATTGAAATCCAATATTTGATCATTAAAAATAATATAAATGAATAAACAGATGCAAGTAGGCTGTGGGATCGGTGAAAAGAAATATAGGCATCAAGAGAGAAACATACGTCTAGAAAGGAGAAAGGAAGAGGGTGGTGGAAGAGAATTATCGATGAGGGAAGGATATTTTGCAGAGACATCAGAATGTTGGGCTTTGGAATGATAGGAAGGAGTCTTTTGGTAGGAAAATACATCGACCGAATCAGCAAGTAACAGGTTTGCCTGGAAATCATTATGTGGTTCAGATTTGTTTGTAACTCTTAGAAAGGTTACGAACAGTGACATAGTTATTTTCCAATTACTCCCTCCATCCCAAAATTTAGTCACACTTTGGGAATCTAATGTTTATCAATAGTGTTTTGATTGTGATGTTTGGACTTTTCTTTTCAATCTTACTCCTCAAAATTCAAATTTTGAATTTGAATGTAACATGTATTTGATTAAAAGTAGGGAAAATATTGAAAAAAGAGACCAAAAGGAGTTCGACTTTTTAAATAGGACAAACATTTTGGGATATTCAAAAATGGAAAGTAGGACAAAAATTTTGGGAGGATGAGAGTACTTGTAATTTGTTCCATTTCTATCTACTTTGATTGTACTTCAAATTTATGACTTTTTATTGGGCATACTGTGAATCTTACTAATTTATTATCTATTCTTTACTAGAATTTTCTGTCGTACCTCATTTTTTGAATAAAAGAGAAAGGTGTTAAAAAATGAGTTTTTGATTGTAGAAAATAAAGAAAAATGGCCTAAAATGGGACATAGAGAATGTGATGGTTTGGGCCCAAAATATTAGTCAAAAAAAGGTTTTTAGAAAAAGAGAGTCACCACTTGGTATTGAGTTTAGGTGTACCAAGTCACCCAAAATATATTTTTTAAAATAAAAAATAAATAAAACCCTTTTAGACCACTGCAAATCTTTGAAGAGAGAAAAGAGTTCGGGGAGTTACAGTTGAAGAAAGGGAAGGCAAAGATTTGATCGATTCAAATCTAAAACACCCTTTCAACCTAACCAAAGTTAGTTGCGAGATTTAATCAAAAAATTTTCCTAATCTAACATCTAAAACTTATCACATTCGGATGCTTCTATATGGATGCAAACCTAGACCTAGGGGTATCGAGAGGAACGGAATGTCTCTTCAAACACTACAAGAAATATATTTTTCAGTGACAAAAATTTATGTGACAACAAAAATCTTGTCACAGATAACCTAATTCAGTGACGACATTAGGTGTCATCACAGATGAGTACAGCACAAGCATAATCAGTGACAACATTGGAAGTTGTCATTCTCAACTCGTCACGAAATAGTTGGCGCGCATCTCATTTGATGCCGCGGGAAATGATTTTATGACAACTCAAGTAAAGTCGTCACAAACGCTCTCTCTACAGTGACAACATAACTTGTTGTCATTGAAAGTCTACCCGATTCCAATTTTGTGACAACTTTTTGCATCACTGTATACTACAGTATTTTCATCAACTTTCATTAATTCTACTATGACACCCTAATTTTATTTTTTAGCCCCCAATTCTTTTATATTAGCAAAAGCACCGAAGATATGACACCCTAATTTTATAATTTAGCCCCTATTCATTACGTATTAGCAAAATGCAAATGATATAATAACAAACTATTTTTAGATATTTGTAATTTTTGCTAAGTTGACATAATAGACATGTCTGAGCATAAAAATTTTTTCACGAATTTTTTATTATTCCTTATAACAACCCCCAAAAATCAATAACTGAAATAATTTGAAAAAGTGTAATTGAATATAATTTGTAGTCTAATGTTAGCACTGTGAAAGATTAGTATAACGTGTAATACATCATAAGTAATAATTATTTTCATATGGAATGGGTATATACGAAATTAAAATTATTCAGTAAAATATCTGTCGTGCAATAAGATTGAGAGTTGTAACACATTTAACAGAATATTTGATTACATGTTTCTTTTAATTTATTATAAAAACTAAGTAATAGACAAAGAGTAGGATAAGCATGAGTAAGAAGTGCTATACTGTATATAAGCAATTCAATAGTATTTTCATCAAATTTCACTAATTCTACTATGGCACCCTAATTTTATTATTTAGCCCCCAATTCTTTTATATGAGCAAAAGCACCGAAGATATGACACCCTAATTTTATAATTTAGCCCCTATTCATTACGTATTAGCAAAATGCAAATGATATAATAACAAACTATTTTTAGATATTTGTAATTTTTGCTAAGTTTACATAATAGACATGTCTGAGCATAAAATTTTTTTCACGAATTGTTTATTATTCCTTATAACAACCCCCAAAAATCAATAACTGAAATAATTTGAAAAAATGTAATTGAATATAATTTGTAGTCTAATGTTAGCACTGTGAAAGATTAGTATAACGTGTAATACATCATAAGTAATAATTATTTTCATATGGAATGGGTATATACGAAATTAAAATTATTCAGTAAAATATCTGTTGTGCAATAAGATTGAGAGTTGCCACACAATTAACAGAATATTTGATTACATGTTTCTTTTAATTTATTATAAAAACTAAGTAATAGACAAAGAGTAGTATAAGCATGAGTAAGAAGTGCTATACTGTATATAAGCGATTCTATGCATGTTAAATTTTTGAAACATGTTTTATTGTGTAAGTTTTATTGTAAGGTAATTTCTTAAATAATTTGTATATTGAGTTGTCCAAACCCAAAAAGATGTATATAGACACAAACAAGCACACATATATATATATATACATGCACAAAAAAGAAACCAATATCAAATAATTTATTTGATATTTATAGATGAGATTAAGGAAAAAAAAAAGAGATTAAGTATGAAAAAAGAAACCTGAAAAAAAAATTTGACCAGGGAAAAAAAAAAGAAAAAAAATGTATGAAGCTAAAGGTGTGAATCCTGGAATCTCAAAGATGTGCTTAGATGCCAAAAAAAAAAGAGCGCCAGTCTGAAATCTGAAAGAGGCGCGAGGCGGGTGGCTGAAATCTCTACAAAACGACGTCGTTTTTGGTTGTTCACACACAAACAAAAGTCTCGCCGCTTCTCTCTTCCAACACTTAGACAAATTTCATTCTCAGTCTTTCCTTCCTATGGTGAACTAACCCTTCCTTCCCGTAGATTCGAAATGCCGCTCGCCACCGTTAGCCGCTGAAGTCCGCCGCTATCCACCACCATCAGCAGCTGAAGTTTGCCGCTACCCAGCAACTTGAGCTTTATTCTTCAGCCTTTCCTTCACCACTGACGATGACCCTTTCTCCCCTCCATTGACCCGCAACCGTGTCGAAATGCCGCTCACCACCGTTAACCGCTGAAGTCCGCCGCTATCCACCACCATCAGCCACTGAAGTCCGAGCTATCCAGCACCATAATTTATTCTTCAGCATTTCCTTCACCACTGACGATAGCCCTTTCTCCCCTCTATTGACCCGCAACCGCGTCGAGCTCTTTAGCACCAGCAAATCCAAGGCAATTGGGGAAAGCTATACATTTCTTAGGTAAGTTCAACTGAAGTTTGTTCTTTGTTCTTCATTTCCTTGCCATTTTCGAACCTACATTTTAATTTTCCCCTGTTTTTGTTAGCTCATTATCCAATGGCTTCTGTCCTACCCCCGAAAGGCTTCATTTCCTTGCCATTATTCGAGGCAATTTGGGCTTCTGAAATGTTGCATTTTCAGTTTGTATCTTGAGAAATTTCTGTGTACGGTTCTTCTTTTATTGACTTTGTTCCATAACATCGTAGAGGTATCTGGATTTAACATCGTTTGTGACTTTGTTCTTCTTTTAATTTTCCCCTGTTTTTGTTCTTTTTTTTTTGGGTTGGTATTAACAAGCGTATTTTTTGTTCTGTTCTGTTTGTTTTAAAGTCTGAGCTTTAGAAGTCTCTCCTCTTTAACATTTGTTTGTTAATTGCTAGTGCATTTGTTGGTATTAACCATCAGTTGGTATTAACATTTGTTGATTGCTAGTGCATTTGTTGAAGTCTCTCCTCTTTAATTTCTATTGATTTCATGGTTAATTTCATGGCTGCTTTACATATGGCTTTTTTGGATTTTAGGAAACTGCTTTCATGGTTAATTTCATGTTCATTTTGTGGCTGCTTTACATATTACTTTTCTTGATATATGATACTGATTTCATGGCTTTTCATATGAATTTTCATATTACTTTTATGGCTGCTTTTCATATGACTTGTAGCCTTAATTTTTGAAAAGGCTAGTTAACAAATTATTCTCTTTAGTTTGATATTAGAAAAGTATTTTGTACTAAAGGCTGATGTGTCTATATCTAGGACATGGATAAAACTTGGATGAAGATTAGCAATAGGAAGGACAAGGCTTATGAACTCGGAGTCAAAAATTTCCTCAAGTTTGCATATTCTCAAAAAGTTGAAAATCAGAAAATCCCATGCCCATGTACACAATGCAATAATTTTTGTAACCAAACTAAAACAGTTGTGGAGGATCATTTATTGACTCAAGGCATTCGTAAAAGCTACACAAGATGGATACACCATGGGGAACAATTTCGACACCAAAATTGTGGGGATAGTACTAAACATGGGGATGGAGAGGAGGATAGTGATACTGAAGATTTAAATGACATGTTGCACGACATTGGGACAGCACAATGGGGGGACAATTGGGCTGGTAGGGAAGAATCAACAGATGATAGTCTAAATGCGAATCATAGTGACACAGATAACTTTCTTAAATTGTTAGAAGATGCAAAAAAGGAGCTGTATCCAGGGAATCATTTTTACTCAAAGCTATCCTTTGTAGTCACTTTGCTCCATTTGAAAACAATGAGCGGGTGGACTATAAAGTCCTTCAATGCATTGCTGGAAATTTTTAGGCATGCACTACCTCCTGAAGCCACAGTTCCCAAGTCTTTTGCTGATGCTAAGAAACTCATTCGAGACTTAGGTTTTAAATCTGAAAAAATCCATGCTTGTGTCAATGACTGTGTTCTCTTCCGCAAGGAAAATGAAAAATTTGACACTTGTCCAAATCTAAATTGTAAAGAACCTCGCTACAAGATGGCAGGTTCAAGAGTTCCACGCAAAGTTTTGCGTTACTTTCCTTTGAAGCCTAGGCTGCAACGATTATATACCCACAAAGAAATAGCTTCAGATATGAGATGGCATAAAGAAAAGTGTGTGCATGATGATAACATCATGTGGCATCCAGCAGACAGTGAAGCATGGAAATACTTTGATAGGTTGCATCCGGACTTCGCCGTTGATCCTAGAAATGTGAGGTTAGGTCTTGCAACTGATGGTTTCAATCCTTTTGGGACCATGAGTAGTGCTTATAGCATCTGGCCTATTTATCTAGTGCCATACAATCTGCCCCCTTGGAAGTGTATGAGAAATCCTTTCTTTTTCCTATCAATGCTAATTCTTGGGCCTAAATCCCCGGGAAATGAGATTGATGATTACATGGAGCCTCTAATAAATGAACTGAATGAAATGTGGCTTGGTGTTGAAACATATGATGCATATAGTGGCAAGAAATTTGACCTCCGGGCAGCTTTACTATGGACTATAAATGATTTTCCAGCTTATGCAATGCTGTCCGGATGGAGTACGAAAGGGTATCAAGCATGTCCTATTTGCATGGTTGAGACAACTTGCGTACATTTACCACACCGAAAAAAGTTGTGTTACACAGGTCATCGCCGCTTCTTACCCATTGACCATTCTTGGCGGCGAGAAAAAAAACCTTTCGATGGCAATGTGGACTTTAGGAATCCTGTTGCACCTTTATCTGGAAATGAAATTTTGGATCAGGTACAAAATATGGAGGTAAATTTTGGGAAGACCAAGGCGCAATCCAATGCAAAGAAACGCAAGCGTTCTGAGAGTGGTTTGAACTGGACAAAGAAAAGTTGTTTCTTTGAGTTACTATATTGGGCAGACCTCCTTCTTAGGCATAATTTGGATTTAATGCATGTGTCAAAAAATGTCTCAGAGGCTATCATTGCCACAATTATGGATATTGAAAACAAAACCAAAGACCACTGGTTGTGTCGTCAAGATTTGAAGGATTTGGGTTTGAAAAAAGAGCTACATTTGATTCCAAATGGCGACTCTTATATCATGCCACATGCCTGTTACAGCCTAACCAAGGAGGAGAAAAAAAAAGTATGTGAGTTCTTGAATTCTATCAAATATCCAGATGGGTTTGCCTCAAACATTTGCCGATGTATAAAGAATGGCCAGTTTCAAATTTCTGGAATGAAAAGTCATGACTTCCACATTTTTATACAAAGGCTACTCCCACTTGCAATCCGTGGAAGTTTAACAAAAGAAGTTCGGCAAGTGCTATTCGAGTTAAGTGAATTCGTCAAAAAATTATGTGCTAGAACATTACATAGAGAGGTTCTAGAGGAGTTAGGCCAAAAAATTGCAGTCATCTTATGTAAATTAGAGAGGTTGTTCCCTCCAGCTTTCTTCGATATAATGATGCACTTGATGGTTCACTTGCCTGCTAAAGCTATCCTTGGCGGTCCAGCTCAATATCGTTGGATGTTCCCATTTGAGAGGTAGAGAGTTGTACATATAGCCTTGTAAGTTTTTTTTTTATTAAAGACCACTGCAATCTTCTAATTTCTTTTATTTTCCTTTGAGAAAGACATATGGCAGTGCTGAAAAGTTATGTTGGGAATAAGGCCCGACCAGAGGGATGCATTGCTGAGCAGTACATAGATAAAGAATGCTTGACATTCTGCTCTATGTACCTAGACAATATTGATACGATATTCAACAAGCCTGAATGAAACAATGATAGGGGATATAATACTGGTGAATTGTCCATTTTTTCATGCCCTGGTCGTCCATTTGGAGGGCCCAAAAGGGGCAATTTCCTTGACTCAGAGCTGGAAAAAATTCATACATTTATATTGAACAATTGTGATGAGCTTGAGGACTATATAAAGTAAGCTTTTAATGTTAATTAAAGCTTGTACCTTTGTTCTATATTTTGATATGTTCAAAGGCAAATTTATACAAGGTGATTGTTTTTGTCTATAGTGCGCATAAAATGGAGTTGGAGGCAGAGAGTGCTGAAAATATGGACCAAAGGCACGATAGAGAATTTGCAAAATGGGTTAAACAGCGTGTATGTTTGTAGTGTCATTTGGACAACCTACTTTTTTTATCTCTAATACAATAAATTACTGATTTAGGTGAAATTGTCCTTACTAGGTTATGTATGGCAGCGAGGCTTCCAATGGTGAGCTTCGAGCATTAGCATTTGGGCTAGACAACCGAGTTTGCATGTATACGGGCTGCATGGTTAATGGGTATAGGTTTCACACGAAAAATCGGGAAAGGCAAAGAAAGACTCAAAACAGTGGTATTGTAGTTAGAGGTGAGCATGGTAACAATATGATCGATTTTTATGGTGTGATACAACAAATTATTGAAGTAAGATACTGGCTCGGGAAAAAAAAGGTTATAGTATTCAAGTGTGACTGGTGGAAGACCGATGATAGTGCTGGGATGCAAGTGGACAAAGAATGGGGTATCACAAGTGTCAATTCGTCCAGAAAATGGTATGAAGACCAACCATATGTCCTCCCTCAACATGTCCAACAAGTCTTTTATCTTGAAGACTTGAAACTAGGCAAAAACTGGTTTGTCGTCGAGAGGTTCAGTCCAAGGCACTTGTATGATGTTCCTGAAGATTTAGAAATATAACCAATGGTTGAGGAAATATATCAAGAAGAAGCAACTGGGGATTTCACTATTATAATAGACCTCGACAATCCACCATTACTTTCAAGAGAAGACAATGAGATACCGAAGGTTGTACCTTCATCCATTGTACATGCTGAGAAGTCAAAAAATAGCTCAAATGGCACCTTTGAAGATTTCATTAATGATGATGATGAAGTGAATGAACATGAGTCTAACAATGAGGAAGACGAAGAGGAGATTCTTAGTGATAATGACATCGATTCGGAATAGGTGAAATTGATGAGGACTACATGACACTAAATTTAATCTCTTTAACTCCGGCTAACTAGTTTTTATTCCTAAATTATACTATGCTGTAACACTAACTTCTTGTTACTTTTAGATGGCTGGACCAGGAAAGCGAGGCCAAATGCTGCAGAGAAAAGCTCAAGGTGCACAATAGCCTGTAATACCTAATTCAGTTGGAAGCAATCAACCAAGAAGTGCATCCAAGAGTGTATCCTCAGAGGATGCAATATATGTCACTCCAACTTCTTCACCTAGAGAAAGTGCTAGTGAGAGTAGGATGATACACCCTTAGACATCTGAGTCTCGTGCATCCGGAGAAAATGAGACAAATCCAGTTTCGAAAGAGCAAGAAAATGGTAAGTTAGACTTCATTTTCACGGCTGAAATTAAAAACCAAGTTTCTATTTCATGACTAACTTTGTTAATGTGGTCAAAGTAATGTATGGACTGATATTTGTTAATAGCTATACTGCTGGCAGCAAGAAGAAGAGGACGTACACGAAATCTATCATTATCAAAAAAAAGGGAGGCTAATGAGACGCTCACCATTGAAATTGATGATTGTATTCGGCGGATTGTTGGGAAGGATTCTCAATACTTCATCACAGAAGGGGGTTGTGTTGTTAGGAAGGCTGCTAGGCTTAATGTTCCAAAGTGGTCCCATCTCAATCCCGGTGACCGAGAAGGCATATACAGCACGGTTACGGTATTTGTTGACCTGCTAATACTCTAATTTCATCCAGAAAGTATGAGAGATTTTACTGCTTTAGATTTGCTTGGTTTTAAGTAGATTGCACTGTTATTGTAGGATGACTTTTGATTTCCAGAGCACATCACCTCAAAAACTGCTATTAGTAGGCAGTTAAACACACAATATCGAAACCATCGATATCAGCTTCACAAGTATTTCCAGAGTTTTGAATCAAGGCAAGAAGCATTGAGGCAAGTTCCTGAAGGTGTGAGTGAAGAAGATTGGAAGTGGCTGGTCAGCTACTTTGAAAATGATGAATTTAAGGTTAGCTTGTCAAAATAACCTATCCTTTTATTAAATTTCAGATTTCACTTCACAAATTTGCTAATCTTTGTCAGTTAAAATTTTCACTAATTTGTGGCAGAAAATTAGTGAACGTAACAAGCAAAATCGTGCCAAAAATGACTGCCATACTACTGTTGGCACAAAATCGCTTGCAAGAGTTGTTGAGGAAAAGGTAATCTGAAACCCAGCCAACAGTTGTACATGTACATCCTTTTTGTCATATGACTGAAAATGAAAAAATTGAAAATTTGGACAGAAAAGGAAAGAAGATGTCGAGCTTTCAGAGATAGACATGTTTGAGTTAAGTCGAAAGTCAAAGAAGTCAGGGGGGCTGGTAAATGACAAAGCAAAAGAGACCTTGGTGAGCTGTTTCGCTTGGATAATGGATTTTTAAATTATTGACATCCATTCCAGCTACATAATGATCATATTTTTTACTTGCCTAGGACAAAATGAGGGAATTGCAGGCTACAACTTCAATGACTAGCAAGGAAATATGTGAGCAAGAACTTGGTTACATACCTGGACACATCCGCAGTCGTAGTGCAACCAAGAAGCAAGCTGCTGAGGTAGAACGCTGGAAGCATGAGATTGAGGACAGCCGAAAAAGAGCAGATGAAGCAGAAAAATGAGCTGCAGAAGTAACTCAACAATTCACTGCTCAACAAGAGTTGATTAAGACCTTGCAACAACAACAAACAGAAACAAAAAGCCTGTATGATGAGTTAGCTAACCAGCTGAAAGACTTGCGCAAATAGCAACTTCTGTGTCAGGTATAAATAAATTGTTTGCTCTTCATATCATTCACAATTGAGGCACTTGAATTCTGGTTCTACAAAATAGAGATTCATTTTTAATACAATTGGGTTGCTTGATGTCAATTTAGTTGCTTGATGGCACTTGAAATCTGGATCCACCAAATCTGATTCCTGTTTAATGCAATTGAGTTGCTTGAGGCTGATTTAGGTGCTTGAAATCTTGTTCATGTTTAATTACAGCCATTGAGGTGCTGGATGTTGCAACCAAAACTTTAGTGTTTTTAAAGCAAAGGTGTTTGAACGTTGGGATGTATTCCACTTTTTTCTTTGTCGAACTCATCTAAATTTTTCTGTATCAGAATTTTTTTTTTGTGCTAAGGAAAAAGAGGCACCTGTGATTGTGTGTGTGTGTGTGTGTTTTTTTTCTTGATATACTGTGTGGTTCACGATCATCTAGGCTCTCAATGATTTTAGGATTTTATTGTTGTTATTGTTATTGTTATTGCATATATATTTATGAACATGCAGATATTTATTGTGTTTGTATTGTTATTCTATATTTCATAGAATATACATTCAATGTCTTATTTGCTATAATTTCACTTTATTTTTGTGTTAAGCAATTTACTTAGATTGCTATAATTTCAAATTAGAGTGACATTAGTTTTTATAATATGGTGCCTATCTAGAAGTGTAGTTCCAGTTTTAACACCAGTGCTAATTGCTTCAATTTTGGTAACGTGTAGGTTCTAACACGATTCCCAAGAAGAAGAAGCCAGTCATTGCTGTGAAGATGGTTTTTGATTTGAAGACTACAAGGCCTATCGTGCTCATGTTTTGTTCTAGATGGGAATCGTGCTCATAGTTTTGTATAGAACTTTACTACTCTCTATTGTTGATGGGAAATCACTAGTATTGTAACTGAATGGCTTATTTTGGATGGTGCATGGTTTATGACACATTTGAGGCAACATTTATATATATATGTATTTGGGTTGATCTTCTATTGGAAATGAATGTTGGCTTTCTTTTCGTATGTTGGCTTTTTTTTTCTCCTTGCTACTCAATGAACGTTTTGTGATTGTTGGCAGCTATGTTGCGTAATTAACATTAGATTATTGCTTTTTACAAAAAAAATAAATGACAATAAAAAAAGTTGTCATTGCCAACAAGTTTCACTAGTGACACCAGAAAGTCGTCACTTTTTATGGATGGAAAACAATGACAACAAAAGTCGTCACTGAACGGAAGCATAATGTGACAACTCCAAGGGTTGACTATGACAAGAAGTTAGCCAGCTTAGTGACAATAAAAGTCGTCACACAATGTACAACAATGAGTGACGACAAGAGTCATCACAAAAGCGAAATCGTTTGTGACGACTTTCAACAGTCGTCACATGGACCCCCTTTTGTGACATAGAACCAGTGATAGCTCTGTGACAGCAGTAAAAGTCATCACTGACTTTTTTTGTGACGACTTCTGAATTTTTAGTGACAACTTTCGCCTGTCACAGAAACGCAATTTTCTTGTAGTGAAAGTTTAAGTGGTGCACGTTACATTAATTGTGAAACCAAAAAATAATCACTTGAAAAAGTCATGAATATGCAAAAGATGAGATTCGAAAAAGAAAATTACGATATATAGATACATATACATCACTTAGAAGAGGAGAATGCAACACAATAGGGTATGAAAACCTAAAATTCGTGACATAATTTTCCTTCTTATAGAGGGGTAATAGCGTGCTAAGGTTAAAAGGCCATACTCGCCTATTCCCCATATTCGAAGGGTGACTCTTCTAACCTAAACAAACAAATGGACTAGCCTATTTTTTTCTAATTATCTAAATGAAATGCAAATCTAAATGATATGATTTGTACACATAGGGATAAGAGAATAAGAGAACATATCATGTAAATGGAAATAACCTAAAATGGGGAAAAATGCATGAAATGTAATAAATGTTACAAAAAGTATGAATCTAGCACGTAAATGACCTAAAGGTCTAGCATTGGACTAGCTGATTTTTACAAGTTCTCACTAGCATTGGACTAGTGAAAAATCGGAGAGAAAAACCACAACTAGTTTTGGATTAGTGTGGTGACGTCATGCACTCATCATAAATAAATAAAACATATAGAGTATAATTAAAACAAATAAATACATAAAATACATAGAGCATGTAAAGCACATAGCACACAGACATAATATCTAGATGCAAAACTCTAGAGAAAGTGAATAAAACACATAAACACACAAACACATAAGATCTAACTATTACATTTGGGGCCCTAACTATAATCTAAAAGGAAAAATATAAGATAATAAACTGATCTAACTTATCTATTACATTTATCTAGCTAATTACATTTCTTGCAAAAATAGAACCTATCTATTACATTACCTATCTAATTACATTTCTTGCACAAGGAGATATAACCTATCTACTACAATTTGGGCATTTAAATGCCCTCCAAATAATCATAAAACTTAAATTAAACAAACATAAAATGAACGAAAGTTTAAAATAAATAAATAAAAGAAAAACACATAAAACATATAAACACGCAGGAGCACATAGGAGCACATAAAAGGATTTAAATTATAATAGGGGCACCTCCCTTTTGAAATAATGACTAAGTGAGGGGAACGAAGAGTTGTTTACTTTTTCAAATCAACAAACGAGTCAATGCAGTAATTTAATTGATGACACTTTAAAAGAGAATATAAACATATACTAAATTTCTCTTATTATTGCAAAAATGTAAATAAACATAAAACATCTAGAATTTACAAATTAAATGCATTTAAAAGAAGTATAGTTAGCAATTAAAGAAGAAAAATAATTGTAATTGAGAAATTAAAACTAACAAGGACTAAATTGCAAAAATTGGAAATTTTTTGGAATTAAATTATAATTCTCAAAAAGATTAGGGATCCAACTTGAATAAAGATAAAGTTTAGGGGCCAAAATACAATTAATGAAGGGCCTGACTGAAAGAAATCCAAAATTTAGACCTATAATAAAATTACTCAAAGAATTAGGGGTCAAATTACAAATTTTGTTTCTCATTTCAAAACCTTACATATAAAACAGTGTTGGGCCATTTTTATGCATTTGGGCTGCATCACTTTGGCCCAAAAAAGATAAACAAAGTTGTCTTATTGAAAAGAGCAGTCCAATTCAATTCATTTTACAAACTTAAACCTAATAAAGATATTGGACTTGAGTTCCAAATCCCATGTCATAAACCCAAGGAAAATAAAGCACGAGACCAAGTATAAAACAAAGACTTGGTCCATTTGAAGAAAAATTCAAACTTTTTAACCTATTTATATATTTTATTCTAACAAAAATCACAAATTCTACAGCACAAGGAAAACAACCATGAAATCTATATCTTCCTAGGTTCATGAGCAAATGGAGAAAAATAAATTTCTTTCAAAGATTCAAAAATCCAAAAACATGAGTTTAGCCTTATAAGTTGCAAAAAAAGAAACATCCCCAATTCATAATTCTAGAAGCCAACTTCCTAATCTTGGCATTTCCCTAGATCAAACGAGATTCATCAGACCACTAAAGTAGACATTACCAAGCCAATATAGTCATGAAACAAGCACAACAAAGGAATAATATGGATCATCAAACCCTAGTCAAAAGCAAGACATTAGAGCTCTTATTTATTGGATTTAGATGCAGATCCAAGCTTGAATCAAAAGAGAAGAATGAATAAAAGTTATCTCTGATGCTTATGGAATCATATTGAGTGTGGAAAAATCCTAGGAAAATGCGCAGAATCCAGAACGGAGCAAACTCAGGTGATTGATATTGATGTCACGAACCGTGAGGAAGGCTACTTCGAGCTCTGATTTGAAGGCCTTAAAACTGTTTTCCCTAAAAACTCTCAATACAAAATGATGCGAACTCGAATCTTCGAATTCCCGCTCTTGAAGAAACAAACTACACAGATAGCGGAAGGATCTATCTTGATCAGGTTATGAACACAAAAGGATGGATTTGAAATAATTAAGGACCACTCGAGATTGATTAGAAAGATAGAATGATGCCACAATTCAACGTGATCTTGAATTGATAAGTCACTTGAAAACTCAAGAATCGTCTCAAGTATTTAAGAAAAGATCTCTTAGACAAGAGAATTGCTAAACACAAAGTTTTTTGATGGAATTTTCTTTAATTCATCATGACTTATGAAAAACGTTGGACTTAAGATTTATTTATAATCTTTTACAAGACTCAAAGACTTAAACAAACTTGGAAGCAATTAACTACTTTTCTAAAACCTAATTCGACTAGAATAGGAAACTAAACCTAACTCTAGGTTGACTAGACTATGGTCAACATGACCTTAGCCATTTATTCAACCAACTAACAACTCAATTAACTAATTAACCAACTATATTTGCTGGAAATAATTAAATACACACGACTAGAATTTTTCAAGTAAATGACAAAGACTAAGGAAACTAACATAAACAACTTGAACTAAGGAAACTAAGGAAAATCAAGGGATCTCGGATTTGATGACTCTAAGGGATGATTTGATGAACTCCAATGGATCAACCTCTTGTATGACTTGAATATGAATCATTGGATCCCATGTTCATGTCACAAAATCACTTTACTATGAACCTAGAAAGTGTAGAAAAAGAAACTTCATTTGAAGGACCTCAGACGAAGTAGAAAAATAGGGATTAATAGGGTTGGTTCTTCAGCCTATTCCCCGTTTTCCAAAAAAATTTCCAGGAGGGTGATTTCAAGCTTCGATTTCGAATGGGTTTTAATGATTATCTACAAAAGGCTTCTACATAAAAGTTGTTCCTCTATATCCCTAGAAAATGCAAAAAAGAAAAAAAAGAATCACCCCAAACGAATCTATATTGAAGGAGAAAAATGAATTTGAACAGGGCTGGTCGACCAGCCTGTTCCTAGTTTTTGTAGAAAAAAATTTTCTTTCTTTTTCTTGCTTTTTATCTCTCCCTAGCCCAGATCTTGTGTAGCCATTTTTATTATAACTTGTTCCCTCTCTCTTAGAACCTAAAAGCTGCATTTGTTATGCATTTATATGAAATCAAAAACCCTAAAACTAGCAATGAAGGGTTGGGATGAAAAAATGGTGATGTGTCTCCTTCCCTCCCTTTGATCAATTGTAATTAGGTGCTAAAAGATAAGATTTGAGAGATGATGAGCTGTATTTGTACTAACAAGCTTGGGGAGAAAGAAAGAGAAAAGAAAGAAAGAAAAACAAAGAAAAAAACCAAGCCATCAAGTTGCTTCATACTGGTTTGTTGCTGCAAAATTGGAGAACAAAAGAGTTTTTTTTTGCTGCAAAAATTTGAAGAGTTTTTTTTTTTTGAAGAAAAGAGTTGGGCTAACGAGCCTCTTTTATTTCCATTTTTCCAGACTTTGGCTAGGTTTCAAGTAGGCTTTTTGTTGTGTTTTTGCATAGGTTTTGTTTGGTTGTTTGGTAGACTTTGTGGTTGGGTTTGGGTTTTCTTTTATTGGTTTGAAACACAAGAAAAATATCTACCAATTTTTCCAATTTTGAACATCCATTTTTCTTTTCCTTTTCTTTCTTTATGCACAAACCTACAAAACAAAAATAAAAATAATTGCTTAAGCAATTTATAAGTGAAAAATAAAATGAAAAAAATAGTAGATTGAAATTAAGAAAAATTTGGTATCTACGACTTGCTCCTCTTTATTTGAGTTTTGAAAAAACTCGAGATAGAAACATAGACACCAAATCACCTACCTGTCTCCTTTGGCTGTAACTGAATCAAGACAAACCACATAAGATATTAGGCATTACTTGATAAAGTAACCATAAAACATGACTGAACTTGCGGGGATTTATTTACGTCCCCCATTGTATTAGACGTAGTCTAAATACGAGGTAGAATGGAATAAAATAAAATATAGGAAAACACAAAAAGTGATTGGATAAAACAACTAGCATGAGGATTAATATATCAAATTACAAATCTACACTTGTTAGCAGGATTAAACCCAAACCAAATAGCTAATGGAGGAACTGAAAATATACTTCCAAATGTCAATTGTTGGTAGGATTAAATCCAAACCCAAACAAATAGAGGGATAGAAATATGCTTCCAAATGTCGATTGTTGGTGGGATTAAACCTGAACCCTAACAAAATAGTAGAACCTTCAAATGTTGATTGGGGGTGGAATCAAACCCGAACTCAAACAACTAGAAGAATACTAAAAATGCATCTCAAATTTAGATTAATCGGGAGGATTCAATCCAAACCCAAAATAAATAGTGAGAGAAATGATAATGCACCTCAAACCTAACCTACTGGTGGGATTAGTACCCAAGCCCCGTCTATTCGTAAAAAAAGTGAAAATGCAACCCAAGCCTATTCCACTGGTGGGATTAAATCCAAATCCAAATAACTAGTTGAAAAAATGAAAATGCTTTCCGAGTCTAGATAGTTGGTAGCATCAAAACCGAGTCCAAACAACTAGCGAAAGAAATAAAAATGCACCCTAGACCTAAATTGCCGATGGGATTAGACTCAAACCCAGACAACTAGCGAAAGAAATGAAAATGTACGTTTTGGATTACTAATCTTGAGAAAGTAAAATTGTAACATCTATGCCACTAGACTAGAAGGAACAAAAGGAATCAGAAATACTTCCAAAAGTGCTGGAATAAAAATGCAAAGTCTAGATTGCTATAAGAAAATGAAATGGAAGGCCCAGAGTATTTTTGCAAAATTTTTTGAGCATATTGATAGATTTAGATATCACCTTTTCCAAAAAAATTTGCCCCAATGTAGATCATGCTTAGCTAAAACAAATGCTACATTTTTTTCCTTCTTTCAAGAAAACACAAATCGCATAATCCTACTTGCAAAAGAAAAAGAAGACAGCCATGACGGAAGATCACAAATCGCGCAATCCTACCTGCAAAAGAAAAAGAAGACAGCCATGATGGAAGATAATGCCATCACCATACGATCCTTCGAGTCTTGAGAATCATATAAACATGAGTTTTTTGATGTTAACAAATTGTCTCACTTAGAGCTGTTCTGCATCTTGTTTCAAATCTTTTAGTATCAATCAATCTTATCGTACATCATAAGATATCCGCTTCTAATCACCCTTTACGATAAATTAGGGGGATTGTTTTTTGGCAAAGTCTAATGAAATAAATAAGACATTAAAACTTTAAACAACATTATTTCTCATGCAATGACACAAAATATAACAAAAAATGATATTCAATAAGAAAATGACCTTTATTAGGTTTATGAAAAATAGCTTAAAGATTCTAAATGAATTGGATACAAATTTGAACAGACAGTCTGCGATGAGAAAAAATGTCACTTTTAACCCCTTTTGATATCTTTGTGAGGACTTGAAAATTATTTTAAATTTTCTCATGTTTTTTAAAAACTAATTTATATTTCCTTTGAATTTTACTTTACTTGCTTGTTTGCTTGCCTTAATTTAACAGTGATTTTAAAGGTTAGGTTAAGATTTTTATCATTCCCCTTCTTATATTGTGGTACATGTTAAGTTTCGTAGAGTATTATGGTAGTTTGACCGATTTGTGAGATGTGTGTATTATATTTGGTGGACAAGAATGGGTGTGGTACTAAAGGATTATGTGATTAGAAGTGTTAAGAGTGTATTAGAGGAGGACAAGATAGATTGGTTATTAGAAAGATACAAGAGAGACAAAGGGATAGACACAAAACCAAGCCTTGACAAGTGTCACTCATCTAAGCAAGATTTGACCAAGACTTTTCTTTCCTTTAATCTTACAATTGACCAAAAATATCCTCCATTTGTTCTTCACTTTGGCCGAAATTAGGGAGTAAGAAAAGAGAGAAAATTTCCAACTTCATCTTGATTTCCTTGCTTGATTTGTGAAGAAACCAAGGACCAACCTTAATCCACTCCATAAAACCCTGAGTTACGCTTGGAAGGAAGCTTTTGGTGGAGTTACTTGAGGAAGAAAGCCCTTGTTAAGTTAAGGAACTTGCTTCTCTGTGATGACGCCACCTTCCCCTAGGGCGTACCCTGTGAGGACTCATAATTTTATTATTTCAAAATATTATTAAATTGGTCATTTTAAAAATATTTTGTACTCGAGTTACCCAAAAAAAAAATTTTACTAACGTACATGAATTTCTCGAAAATAAATTTTACCGATTGGTTCTTTAAGCGCACATTATTTTAATGCCCAAATTTATTCAAGATGAATTGCTTATCATGATTTTTATTGTTATATATACTTGGATTATCACATTGTATAGTTTTAGAATCGAATAAGTTGAATTTCCAAGTTCAAACGAGAAAACCCTTAAGTTTGACCTTTATACGCGAGCGTGCCGAAAAGGCCCCGGCAGGCACATTAATTTGATTAATTGGAGATTTTAAGAACATGAGACTACTAGTAATGTACTATTAATGTACTAGGGAAATTACCTCAGAGGTTTAGTGCACAAAAGTTGCGAACGAGCGTGAAAGTTGGACACACGAAGACCCTAAACGGACCTAGCATGAGTTGACACTTAGACTTAACCATTAAGTCACCAATTCTCTCCACTTTCATTACAAAATCTGATTTCACTCTCTCTCCTCTCTTCACTCTCTATTTGGCCAAAAATAGGAAGAAAAAAAAGGGGAATAAAAAATCTAGCCAAAATCCTCACAGACTTGCTTCAATCCACTTCCAAATTTCATCATCCATTAGAGGGCTTTGATCCTAGCTTGGAAGAGGGGGCTGTTCATCAGTTTTCTTGGAGGAATTTCGGTCACAATTTATGCCCTAAAGCTGTCCAACTAAGTTCTTGAGGTAACTCACTCACCCACACTTCAATCTTGCAAAATTATAGCTCAAATGGAGCAAAGGTAGCATGGGTTTGCAACCTATGGTAGAATTTGGGTTGATTGGTTGAGTAATTATTTTCTTGCAATTTCATGACATGCGTGGGGGCTTGAGGATGCGTATTGGTGGCTGATGTGATGAATTAACATGTTGTGGTTGCTGATATTGTGCTATGTTACATGTATATAGAATGATTGATGGAATGAAGTTGGAAGAAAGTTAGAAATTTGGAGAAGGTACTGTCCGAAATTTCAAGGACTTGCTGCGCCGTTTTGCTTTGATATTTTCGTGCATAATTTGGCTACAAATGTGAGTGATATATGTTGTGTTATGTGTGTGGTGGTTGTCTACAAAAAAATTAGCCAATTTGGTTGGATAAATTTTGCGTTATGAGCAAAGAGGCAAAACTGGACTAGGTCCAGAAATTTTCTGACCAGTGATTTTGTGGAGATCATAACGTTTTTCTCTTTGATCGAAATTGAGTGCTGTTTATGGCATTTGAAAGTAGACTCGTAGAGCTTTAAAATGGTACCAAGCTCATTTTCTAGTTCGTCCCGACCGATTCGTGGAGAGTCTTGAAAGTTGGCTGCCTGTTTATTACTGTTCATCCAAGACTGTCCAGAAAATCCATTTTGTTGCTTGATTTTGAACCACTTATGTCTGGATTTTGGAAATGATTTCTTCTACACAAATATAACCTTGTAAATATAGTTTCTAAAGCTACCAACCATTTTCAATTTCACTGAGAATCGAGTGAGATACGGCCTAAGTAGCGAAGGGCATTAAATCTGAAAAATTTCTGGAAAGGCCAACAGTCCAGGAATTTTAGCGAAACTTCAACTTTTATTTCTTGAGCTAGGAACATCGGAATCGAGTTTCATTTTTTTTATTTGAAACCTGGATTGGAATTTTACCTGCATATCAAATTTCAAAGGCTGGTTTTGATTCTATGATTTTGGCAAAAATTCCAAAGTTATTGGAAAAACTTGGACTGTTTTGACCTATCTTCAATGAATAGTAAACTTTCTTGGAGAAATTGACTTGTTTCTGATTTGATTCTTGGAAAGTGACCTTCTACAAAGTTGTTATGCTTCGAATGAAGTTTTGGACGGTGTAAAATTTTCCATTTTTAGACTTTCCGAACTTTTGACTGATTTTTCCAAGAACGACTCGAAAAGTGAAAATTTCCAATTTGGACCTAAATGTTCTTTTAATGGCCTAGGTTACATTTTTACAACTCTTAGAGCATTTCAAACCTATTTTCATGGTGAACTTGAGTTCACCTATCACTTGAGACCTCATTTGAAAGTCGGTTTCTTATGAACTGAAATACTTTGAAAACTGGAAATTTGGAGTCAAAATTGACTGTTTCTTTTCTTTGCACAAATACTGTGTGGCCTGGAATTTGATATACAATGCATTATTGCATACATTCAGGATCTCAAGAGGATTTCGAGGGAACTCCCGGCGAAGCGTCTTAGAGCTAATTTCTCAAACTTTGACTTTTGATACTTGGTGAGTGTCAAGTGCAAGTTTACTTGTACTTCACTTGAGATTTGTTGCCTACATGAACTCTACTTGAACTTGTTGTTACATGAACTATACTTGTTGAGGGAAGTGTGTACTTTACCGCACTTCATCTCCTTTACTTGGATCAATACATGACTTGCGACATGAATTACATGAAATTACTAGATGTTACATGTACATGACCTGAAGTGGAATACAGAGAAAATCTCATCGACTAAAACTTGATTTGTTTTTGAAAACCTGACCTGTGGGGACGCCCAAACCCAATGGTTAAACCTCGAAATCTCGCAACCAATCGTGAGGTCTTGGTCGGGAAAACTTGGTAAACCTTGGGACCTGAAGCTTGATCTTTTGAGATCTTGCTTCGCATACTTGTATAGTATCGCCTTTACATGCCTGTTGGTTACGGATCCGAGAGGGTGAAATGATGGATGGAGGGAAGCAAGTGGAGATCTACAGATTGGATATTAATTCGGTTGACGGAGTGTCAACCCCTGGTTCGTGGATCGGGACTATGGCAAATAATCTAGAAATGAGCTCCGGAGAGCTCCAGTATCCTTGAATTGTTTGTGTTTCTGAGTACTTGACAATGCTTGAAACTACATGACAATTACTTTTGATCACTTGATCATGTTACTTGAACTACGTGCGCATGTTAGATATATGTATTTTTTCTTGGCCTCACTGAGCGATTGCTCACCCCATTAGTTGTTTTCCTTAACAGGAATTTGGATCAGAGATGTTTTGAAGAGATCGACGTGTTTTTGATATTTTAGAACTTTGGAAATGAAATTTAAAGGCTGGTTATGGACTTGTATTTTGGAAATCTGAATGTATATATTGGATTCTTGTGTTGTAAGTTTGAATATATTGAAGGAAACAAATTTTATTTAATTTGCCCTTTTAGCCATTTATTGCTCGTTAGTTTAAGTATAAATGGACCTGAGTCCTGGCGAGAGCCAGGCAGGCGCCCCGCCGATACCCTTGGATACGCCCTTGGGAGAAGTGGGGGCGTCACAGTTGGTATCAGGTAAGTGGAGATCTACAGATTGGATATTTATTCGGTTGACGGAGTGTCAACCCCTGGTTCGTGGATCGGGACTATGGCAAATAATTTGGAAATGAGCTCCGGAGAGCTCCAGTATCCTTGAATTGTTTGTGTTTCTGAGTACTTGCCGATACTTGAAACTACATGACAATTACTTTTGATCACTTGATCATGTTTGCGAATGTTATATATATGTATTTTTTTCTTGGCCTCACTGAGCGATTGCTCACCCCATTAGTTGTTTTCCTTAACAGGAATCTGGATCGGAGATGTTTTGAAGAGATCGACGTGTTTTTGATATTTTAGAACTTTGGAAATGAAATTTAAGGGCTGGTTATGGACTTGTATTTTGGAAATCTGAATGTATATATTGGATTCTTGTGTTGTAAGTTTGAATTTATCAAAGGAAACAAATTTTATTTAATTTGCCCTTTTAGCCATTAATTGCTCGTTAGTTTAAGTGTAAATGGACCTGTGTCCTGGCGAGAGCTAGGCAGGCGCCCCGCCGATACCCTTGGGTATGCCCTTGGGAGAAGTGGGGGCGTCACAGTTTGTATCAGAGCATAGGCTCTAGATCTTGTAGTGTATCCTAGGCTTAAAGTTTAGGATGCCTGATTGTGGGATTAATTTGAATATTATGTGAATGAGGATCTATTGTATCGTAGGGGTTAAAGAAATTGATTATTTGCGAGTTTCTTACTTGGGACTTGTAGAAATAAAATTGAGGAATTAGGTGATGTTATATTGAAGGAAAATATGGGATGAGAGATTAGTAGTGAAAGATTGGACGAATTTGAATTATTATTATACTTGTAAGTGTGGAAAGAATTGAGGTAATTATTAGTACTGGCTATGGAGGATAAGAGACCGAGATTTGATGGTCAAACTCCATATATGATGATTTTGAACCAAGATAAAAGGGTATCACAGGAGTAAAATGCATTTTCCCGCCCATTTACCTCCTAGAGAATTTCTGCTTTGAAATTCTAAAGAAAAACTAGGATGTACTAGTTTTATTTTCAAACACTGATTGGAAACAATATATATATGCTTTAAGTATGTGTAATTTTCCAATTTTGGTAAATATGTGAATTTTACTTGAATTCCAAATTTGAAAATTTGTGAATAACTGATGAATTTAATTTGAATTTTGTATATGATGGGCTGATACAAGGTTAAAATTTTCTAAACTAAGTTTTTCCCCTTGATTGTATATTGGTTTATTCTCACACTTGAGTTTGTCTATGCTTTATACAAAAAAAAAAAAAAAAAAATCTTAAGTTTTCGGAAGAATGGCGAACTTATGTTTTATAATGTAAATCTTGCACTTGATAAGATTTTTTTTGGTTACTTTAAATACTCTTCTTATGTTTTAAAATTCTTGGTTTTCAAGAAGAGTGAGCCTATCTTTAGGTGTACGGACTGAGGGAACTTTGAGATATAGAGTAACCGCATTCAAGAGCTCGAAGTTAGTGTGAATTGACTTGGTTTCCATTTGACATGTAAGTTAGCATTTCGAATGGATAACCTTTGGTTTCAGCTTGTGTTATGGTTTGATTGGATCTAATTTCGTAAAGGCATGTGATCTGATTGAAATTAGTGATATTTGGACCCTTTGGTTTAACTATGGACTTAGGAAGGGTGGTGCACGCCGTGAGGCCTTTTGTATCCTGCTTGCATATACTTCTATATTTTGTGGCACTTAATTGCCTATATGCAGTAATTGACATATTGGGCTTGTTTTGTGACGTCTAACTCGTGCTATAACTTTTGATACATGTAAAGAATCATGTCCTGATTCTAAATATTTTTGCAACTTGTATATGCATTAAGTTCTTTTATGCTTAATTATTCCTTTTCTTGTGCTTATAGACTTCTATTAAGTATGGCAGCAGGAATGGGAAAAAGCGGTCGTGGCCGAGGGCTTAGACAGCCCCGTACTCGTGAGAAAAATTGATGGATAGTCTTATATAATTCAATGGGTCCCTAGTACTGAATATGAATCGAGAATAAACCAGAAGATTAGATCTACCAGTGTATAATGGATTAACCTAGTTGGGAACTTAGTGAGATTTTCCTGTGCGAAATTTTAATAGTTGCTTTATACGTATATTATGATTAGTTCTGTGGCCATATTTCAACTTTTATGAAAGTTTGAACTCCGAAAGTATTTCGTTGGTTTGGTGAGATGACTTGAACTCATTACCTATTTGTTCTACTTGAACAAAAGCGCTTTCAATTTTACTTGACTATTACTATACCCAGATTCCCTTACTTGTTTTACTTTTTCACAAAATAAATAAATAAATATATGTATATATATTTTGAACTCGTTTGAGAATCAAAATCAGATAGAGTTCAAGTTCGAATCTTTTCTTAGGAACATGAATGCCTATTTGTTATGAATTAGAGATTAGAAATGATCAGGCTTTATGTACTAGTAGAGTTAGCTCTTGGTTTGGATATAAAAGGGTGGTAAAGGTGTTGGATCACAGGTTATGCGAATATGAACCTACATGTCTATTTATCTTTCTTAAAGGTATTTTCTAAAATATACGCTTTACCCGAACATAGTTTTAACTCAAAACTTTGAGGAAAAGTGTTGGAACACCCTCCATGTATATGTTATGATTATTATGTATATGTTTTAAATTTCATGCATTAAGTTGCATGATTAATCTTCTTAAACCTATTTGAGAGATTTGAAAAATGTATTGATGATTGTGGTTAAACATTATTTGAAATCTCTTACTAAGAAAATTTAGTTTTGGATCATGAAGAAAATTTGTATCTTTAACGTTAATTTTGAAAATTTTGAATCGCATTTTGCCACAAATACATTCAAAATACATCAAAAGTCTCGACTTTATCTTGTAGGTCATGATTGGTTTGATTTAGGCAAAATTTTGAGGAAAAGGATTCTGGTCCTACTAGTGCGTAACAGTTTTTAGTCAGGGTTTGGAACTTGTTTCATATGGCGTATAATTTATGGTTTCACTACATACGTGAGTAAGACCTTAGAATGGAAGTACATATCATTATATCAAGGGGTATTACTTTATTCGTGTGTGTGGATTTCCTTAAGTATCAAATTCGTGGAGAGGTAAGAGTAAATATACCTAGATGACTTAGATGCGTGAGAATTTATAGGTTGTGGATAGTTAAGTTTTAAATTTTGATTTGGTACTTATTTAGATGCTTTGAGTTGTTGATAGGCTGACAGTCAGGATTAAGCAAATGGATGAAATCTTTTTGTTGCTTTGAACATGGATTACTTAGCATGTTTTGCTACAATCTTGTTTATTCCCTTTTCTTTTGAAATGATTTGATAAACTTATCCTAACTTGATGAAACTATTATGGTCTTTTATAGCAAATGAAAGTTTACTTTGCATTTAATCAATTTCATGACTTATTCGTATATCTAAATTTTGTTACGCTTATAACCTTGTGAGAAGGCCATGTCTATAATATCGAGGCTGGAATCAAGTGGGTATTAGGATTAAATATCTTTTACCTTGCCTAAATGAATCATTTGAGTATCTACAAGAGACAGTAGTACTTTCCAAGTTAGACTTAATACACGACTACAACTAATTGAGGATTCTAGAGGAAGATGTGATTAAGGCTAGTTCATCAGAAAAGTAAGCACTTTGAAATTCAATTATGCCATTGGGAGTAATTAATGCACCAGTAGCATTGATGGATTTGGGTCTTTAAGTCGTATTTGGGTTAAAAATTGGCGGTAATATTCATAAATGACTTTGGGACTACAATAAGATATTATTGAATTTAAGGTTTCATTTAGTACTTCGATATTTGCATATATGTATACGGAATTGGATATAATTTTTGAAGCTATTGATTCTCGAGGGCTCTTACTATCTATTTTGAAAGATTACTAGGGTTAAGGTCCAGTAGGACAAAACTTGTGTGCTATTAAGATCTTATCGAATTTGATCTGCGAGATATTTAAAGTTCATTGCGTATACCAATTTAAAGGGCTATTACATCATTTGTTCTTGAATTGACAAATTTCTTAAGGCAATTGAATCTGTGAACCGCATGAAAGAATTGTTATCTCGCTCGTCGTGAACAGATTAAGATTATAAGACTTACGTGATATTTTATGCGGAATAAGTTTTACAATTCGTAAGAGCGGGATGCAAAAGAGACATCTGGAGTTTTCGAGTTAAGGTATGAATTTCGAGGACGAAATTCTCTTAAGGGGGAGAGGATGTGAGGACTCATAATTTTATTATTTCAAAATATTATTAAATTGGTCATTTTAAAAATATTTCGTACTCGAGTTACCCAAAAAAAAAAAAAATTTACTAACGTACATGAATTTCTCGAAAATAAATTTTACCGATTGTTTCTTTAAGCGCACATTATTTTAATGCCCAAATTTATTCAAGATGAATTGCTTATCGTGATTTTTATTGTTATATATACTTGGATTATCATATTGTAGATTTTAGAATCGAATAAGTTGAATTTCCAAGTTCAAATGAGAAAACCCTTAAGTTTGACCTTTATACGCGAGCGTGCCGAAAAGGCCCCGACAAGCACATTAATTTGATTAATTTGAGATTTTAAGAACATGAGACTACTAGTAATGTACTAGGGAAATTACCTCAGAGGTTTAGTGCACAAAAGTTGCAAACGAGCGCGAAAGTTGGACACGCGAAGACCCTAAACGGACCTAGCATGAGTTGACACTTAGACTTAACCATTAAGTCACCAATTCTCTCCACTTTCATTACAAAATCTGATTTCACTCTCTCTCCTCTCTTCACTCTGTATTTGGCCGAAAATAGGAAGATAAAAAAGGGGAAGAAAAAATCTAGCCAAAATCCTCATAGACTTGCTTCAATCCACTTCCAAATTTCATCATCCATTAGAGGGCTTTGATCCTAGCTTGGAAGAGGGGGCTGTTCATCGGTTTTCTTGGAGGAATTTCGGTCAAAATTTCTGCCCTAAAGTTTTCCAACTAAGTTCTTGAGGTAACTCACTCACCCACACTTCAATCTTGCAAAATTATAGCTCAAATGGAGCAAAGGTAGCATGGGTTTTCAACCTATGGTAGAATTTGGGTTGATTGGTTGAGTAATTATTTTCTTGCAATTTCATGACATGCGTGGGGGCTTGAGGATGCGTATTGGTGGCTGATGTGATGAATTAACATGTTGTGGTTGCTGATATTGTGCTATGTTACATGGATATAGAATGATTGATGGAATGAAGTTGGAAGAAAGTTAGAAATTTGGAGAAGGTACTGTCCGAAATTTCAAGGACTTGCTGCGCTGTTTTGCTTTGATATTTTCGTGCATAATTTGGCTACAAATGTGAGTGATATATGTTGTGCTATGTGTGTGGTGGTTGTCTACAAAAAAATTAGCCAATTTGGTTGGATAAATTTTGTGTTATGAGCAAAGAGGCAAAACTGGACTAGGTCCAGAAATTTTCTGACCAGTGATTTTGTGGAGATCATAACGTTTTTCTCGATGATCGAAATTGAGTGCCGTTTGTCGCATTTGAAAGTAGACTCTTAGAGCTTTAAAATGGTGCCAAGCTCATTTGCTAGTTTGTCCCGAGCGATTCGTGGGGAGTCTTGAAAGTTGGCCGCCTGTTTATTACTGTTCATCCGAGACTGTCCAGAAAATCCATTTTGTTGCTTGATTTTGAACCACTTATGTCTGGATTTTGGAAATGATTTCTTCTACACAAATATAACCTTATAAACCTAGTTTCTAAATCTACCAACCGTTTTCAATTTCACTGGGAATCGAGTGAGATATGGCCTAAGTAGCGAAGGGCATTAAATCTGGAAAATTTCTGGAAAGGCCAACAGTCCAGGAATTTTAGCGAAACTTCAACTTTTATTTCTTGAGCTAGGAACATCAGAATCGAGTTCCATTTTTTTATTTGAAACCTGGATTGGAACTTTACCTGCATATCAAATTTCAAAGGATGGTTTTGATTCTATGATTTTGGCAAAAATTCCAAAGTTATTGGAAAAACTTGGACTGTTTCGACCTATCTTCAATGAATAGTAAACTTTCTTGGAGAAATTGACTTGTTTCTGATTTGATTCTTGGAAAGTGACCTTCTACAAAGTTGTTATGCTTCGAATGAAGTTTTGGATGGTGTAAAATTTTCCATTTTTAGACTTTCTGAACTTTTGACTGAATTTTTCAAGAATGACTCGAAAAGTGAAAATTTCCAATTTGGACCTAAATGTTCTTTTAAGGGCATTTTTACAACTCTTAGAGCATTTCAAACCTATTTTCATGGTGAACTTGAGTTCACCTATCACTTGAGACCTCATTTGAAAGTCGGTTTCTTATGAACTGAAATACTTTGAAAACTGGAAATTTGGAGTCAAAATTGACTGTTTCTTTTCTTTACACGAATACTATGTGGCCTGGAATTTGATATACAATGCATTATTGCATACATTCAGGATCTCAAGAGGACTTCGAGGGAACTCCCGGCGAAGCGTCTTAGAGCTAATTTCTCAAACTTTGACTTTTGATACTTGGTGAGTGTCAAGTGCATGTTTACTTGTACTTCACTTGAGATTTGTTGCCTACATGAACTCTACTTGAACTTGTTGTTACATGAACTATACTTGTTGAGGGAAGTGTGTACTTTACCGCACTTCATCTCCTTTACTTGGATCAATACATGACTTGCGACATGAATTACATGAAATTACTAGATGTTACATGTACATGACCGAAGTCGAATGCAGAGAAAATCTCATCGACTAAAACTTGATTTGTTTTTGAAAACCTGACCTGTGGGGACGCCCAAACCCAATGGTTAAACCTCGAAATCTCGCAGCCAATCGTGAGGTCTTGGTCGGGAAAACTTGGTAAACCTTGGGACCTGAACCTTGATCTTTTGAGATCTTGCTTGGAATACTTGTATAGTATCGCCTTTACATGCCTGTTGGTTACGGATCTGAGAGGGTGAAATGATGGATGGACGGAAGTAAGTGGAGATCTACAGATTGGAATTCCAGATAGTATTCAAGTCATATACATGTATATCAAGTCATTTGCAACCAATGAACAAGAATATATCACATTAGGACAAATGCGATAAAATACACCCTTGCCCAACCAAACCAATCAAATATTATCCGATCACGTTGGTAAAACATTTAAATCAAGTATCAAGTTCAATCATGCACTTGGAAGCACTCACTAATGACTTATTGCTTTTCAAAACCACGTTCAGGTGCAACTCCCTGTTTGGAGTCCAAATTTGCGATAAATTACCATTTAACGGTTTAAAACCAAGTAAGATTCAAAATATAGGAGTTTCGCTTAAAGAAAATCAAGTAAATGAGACTCATTTAAGTAAGATTCATTTTACTTATCAAACCTTAGAAAATTCATACTCACTCTTTTGGTTTTGATAAAGAAGCGATTAAAACTTTTAAGTTTGCATCTTGGTCTAAAAGGCGAGGAAAACGTATTTATAGTGGTCACTGCTTTTGCCTTTTAAAGGGTACAAGTTTTGGCAAAAATTCAGCTTATGTACTCCTACTAAGGGAAACTTGAGTACTATAACCAATTCAAGTTCAATTCAACCACGAATCACGGCTCAAGTTCCAATTTCGCTCACTTATCCTACGGAAGAAAAATTTGAGTAGCATACCCTTTGTTTTTACTCATTTTTCCAGCCATGTAAGGTTTCATTTTTTTCCTCAAATCAGGCCAAATCAAACACCAAGTAAGCATATCAAGATAGCTCTTCATCTAGGCTACAAACCATCTAAATATAAGTCATTTCTAGCAAATAATCAACCACTACCAAAGCTGGAATTTTCTTATCAAAGCTGAAAATTCATCTTTTAATGCTAAAAAGTCACAATCATGCCACTAATCACCTCACAAATTCCATATCCAAACTCAATACTAACATTTGATAGGTAAACAACATAATCAAGGCTGAAAATTTCCAAACCCTATCTGAAATTTCATTAATCAACACCGAACTAGAGTATCATCTAATATTTTTCCAAAATTCAAAACTTCTATAGCATATTTAGCAAGATTAAGGTAGAGACAAGAAGTGGATAAACTTTTACCTTCCAAAACCTTCTTGAAAGTGAGAAACCAAGCAATTTCTCCCAAGAAACTCTCCACTCCTTGTGACGCCCCCACTTCTCCCTAAGGCGAACCAAAGGGTATCAGCGAGACGTCTGCCCAGCTCTCGCCAGGACTCAATATAATACCGGTTCAAACTTAAGGTACAATACTAACACTGAAATCGGAATAATGGTACAAAATCATTTCCATACATAAACATTCAATCTTACATCACGAATTCGAAACACAACCACTTTCCAAAATGTACAACTTCCTAAAAGGATATCTAGACAAAATACATTCCAAAATTCAAGTCCAAAGAGCCATCAAGTAGGCTTTTCCATAACTCCTTCCATTTCGGTTCCTGTTAAGGAAAAAAAATCTAACGGGGTGAACGGATGCTCGTGAGGCTAAGAAAATATACAAAACACGTAGTTAAAATAACGATAACACTTGAACAAGAATGAAAGCCGTAGCATTCAAGTAATTCACAATTTACAATAATACACACTTGATAAGGATATAGGAGCTCTTGTTAAGAGAATATAAATATTCTTGTAGATAATAAATTAGTAAGGGTATTCTTGTAAATAGTTTGTTAGGTTTGTACTCCTATAAATACTAGTTGGTCACTCATAATACGGTGACTAGATGTTTTCCTCCCAAAATACCTGTTCTCATGGTATCAGAGCAAAATTCCTAGGGTTAGGGTTAAACATCTAGTCAAAAGTCTTATTCACGCAATAGTGGTCATCGCGTCACGCGATACTGTTCATCGACTTGTTCATGCGTACTGTTCACGCGTACTGTTCAAAATACCTGTTCTCATGGTATCAGAGCAAAAGTCGTAGGGTTAGGGTTAAAGATGGGATTGAGGTAGCTCGATCTAAAGATGGGATTTATTTATGTCAAAGGAAATATGTACTCGATATGCTGAGTGAAATTGGGATGTTAGGTTGTCAACTTGTGGATACTCCTATGGATCCTAATGTGAAATTAGTAGGAGATCAAGGTGCATTACTAGATGATCCTAGACAATATCGAAGACTTGTGGGCAAATTAAATTATCTCACTGTAACGAGACCTGACATTTTGTTTGCAGTGAGTGTCGTGAGTCAATTTCTTGAGGCCCCTCGTACTAGTCATTGGGATGCTGTTATACGGATTCTTAGGTATCTTAAGAGTGCTCCTGGAAAAGGGTTGCTGTATCAAAATCATGGACACACTGATATTGAAGGATACAGTGATGCAGATTGGGCTGGTTCTACCTCAGATCGAAGATCGACCATAGGATATTGTGTGTTTGTTGGTGGTAATTTAGTGTCGATTAAGAAGCAAACAGTTGTCTCTAGATCAAGTGCAGAATCTGAATACCACGCTATGGCTCACACTGTGTGTGAGTTGGTGTGGTTGAAGAGCATGTTACTTGAACTTGGGTTTGAGCATAAACAGCCTATGAATTTAGTGTGTGATAATCAGGCGGCTGTTTATATTGCGTCGAATCCAGTGTTTCATGAAAGGACAAAACATATTGAAGTTGATTGTCATTTCATTCGAGAGAAATTGCTTGATGGAGTCATCAAGACATCTCATGTACCGTCTGTAGATCAACTAGCTGATTTGTTTACCAAGAGTTTAAGGGCTCTAGGGTGAAATATATTTGTAACAAGTTGGGTGGGGGTGCTTATGATATATATGCTCCAACTTGAGGGGGAGTGTTAAGAGAATATAAATATTCTTGTAGATAATAAATTTGTAAGGGTATTCTTGTAAATAGTTTGTTAGGTTTGTACTCCTATAAATACTAGTTGGTCACTCATAATACGATGACTAGATGTTTTCCTCCCAAAATACCTGTTCTCAGCTCTCAAGAGCTATTTTCCACTTGCTAGATCCAGAACCTCCACGAGTTGACACTCCGTCAATCGGGTAGGTTATAATCCGTAGAACTTCACTTACACTTTCCCCGTTCACCGTTATTCCCCCTGCTCCGGACCCGCACTTCGTTTATATAAGGCGATACTACTCGAGTATGCCAAGCGAGATCTCTCCAATAGATCAAGCTTATACACTTTTCCCATGGCTTACCAAGCCCATGCCGACTTGAGTCACAAGGTCGGCCGATGAGATTTGGGCGTCCCCCAACATTTTCACTAGGAATCGAGGAGATTCACTCCAACGACATATGCAACCATAGCATATTTCACTATTGTAATACTTCACTTAATTCACTTAACAATTCACTTCAAGCAATTCACTTCAAACAATTCAATTCAAGCAATTCAATTTCACTTCACTTAAACGAGAACGAGTGCGATAAAGTACACACTCGACTCGGCATATTCAAAATACTCAATCACTAATAGCAATTAAGCACATAGCAATTTTTCACACACTTGACACTCACCAATCGAAAATAAGGGAGTAGTGCTCAATCAAGTGTTTAGACGTCCGCTGTGAGGTCCCCTTGAGTGCCTGAGCAAATAATAATTTACGATCACACACTATCACTTATAAATCCCTTATTAACAAGGAAGATTGTACTCTTGTACAACCTAAGAAAATATCATGAAAGAGAGTCTTAATTACTCATAAATCGGGGCTCACAAGTGGGGTTTAATAACACAAGGAAAACTGATTTCCTTCATGAAACCAAGTTTAAAACGGTCAATCAATATCGAAGGGTAGTGAAGAGTTTCTAAATCTCATTTCCTAACAAGTTGGAAAAATTCAGTTTGAAGTGTCAACTTTGAAAAATCATATCTTGCACTCAATAGGTCCAAAATTGGAAAACTTTATACTATTGGAATCTTGGTTCAAAATACTAAAAGTTCCTAGAAGACACCTTTCTAGGATTCTAAATGGAAGACATTCAAATTTCAGCCCAAAGTGGCTGCTATAAGCACACAAGACAGTTTTAGCCTTGTTTTTTTGGCAAATTTTGGAAATTTGGAAAAATTCACAGGAAATGAACCAGCCTCTGAAATTTGTACTACAATAAGAGTTCTAGACAAAGTTTTAAACACAACAAATGGAACTAAATTCGGATTTTTGAGTGCCAAAATATAGCAGCTCAAAGTTGGCCCAAAAATGAAGACTGTTGGTAAATTTTCCAGATTTTGAAGAACAACTTTGGCCTATCATTTGTATATCAAAACAGTCTTAGAATGACACTAAAATTGGTACAATCCAACTTCCATATGAGGGCTACTCCTCTATCAAATTTCACATAAAAACTTGTATGGGAAGATAGTTAACAAAACTACCAAAATTCAAGAAATTTCGAAGACAAATCTGTCTTCTTGTTTCCTTTTCCCTTTTCAAACATTTTGCCCAAAGAAATCAACTCCAATTTGGTTCATTGGTGACACTAAGGTCCAAAAAACATCTAATATACATTTGGTAGGTGTTTGACACCAAAATTTTTGAAACAACATGTCCCAAGTCAAACTAGGCCATTCGGCTAGCAAAATTAGGGTTTTCCAGCTTTGGTACAGTTTGGGAATTGGACTATATCTCACTCAATACAACTTTAAATTGAGCATGGTCAGTGGCGTTGGAAACTAGATTCATAAATCTAAATTTCATCAGAAGAAATCGTTCTAAAATTCAGTTCGCAAATGAGAGAAATTAGAGCTACAAATTGCAGCTTCTACCTTTCTCTCAGATGGGCTAACAGAATAGGGCAGCCGAATTTGATCAATCACTACAGATGACTCAGTTCGAATTAGAAGGTACATTATACACCGTCAGAAAACTACGGATGTCTAGTTTTGAATGCCACTGACGGCACTCAATTCTGACATATGATCAGAGAGTTATGTTCGTTCAAAGATGCTCTGTCCGGACCACCTGAACACATTTTTCCAGATTTCTACAATTTCGAAATTTCAACTTTTACTCAACCAAATCAAATGATTTTTGGTAGAAACTTTCCTCACCTCATATACAACATAGCTACATCAGTTTCAAAGTCATTTGAACAACAAAAATGCGAACCAAAGGCTCGGCAAAAACAGGACAGATTTCGGCCGGTCTTCCTATGCATTTTCCTTCGGTTTTCCTTTCACTTTTCTAACTAATATCATCTTTTTAACACATAATTAACACAAACAACACTTATTATCATCATAACAGCCCATACAACCAAGGTGGGATTTCATAGAGCCCACATCAATCATTCCAATTCAAATAACAACCTCAATAATGAAGCTACAAGCTTCATAGCCAAGATTAACTCACTAAAGGCAAGATTAAAAGGTTAGATGATTACCTCCTAATCCTTGAAACAAATCAGAAATTTTTGCACCTCTAAAGGCCCAAGAAAACCGTGAGATGATGCCTTTCTTCTAGCTTAAGTGGATCTCCAAGAACTTTTGAGGTTGGATGCAAAGTTTAAGGTGATTTGGAGTGAAATGGTGAGGAGATTTTTTCTTCTTCCTTGCTTGGAGGTTGGCCGGCTATGGTGAGGGAAGTGTGAGAACCCGTAATTTTTCCATTTTCTAGGTTTTATTATAGTTCTCGGTTTTCTTGTTTTCAATGGCTTGTTTTCTGCACTTTCTGTATCCGAAAAATTTTCTAGATAAATTTTATGAGTAAATATAGTTTTTAGATGATTTTTCTAGTATCGAATAGATTTTGAGAAATTAAGAACGTATATCGGACGTGGGACCCACTAGTGCGAAAAGTTCGGAAAAATTCGGCCAATTAGGTTAAATTCTGGATACTGTGTAAAATTTATCGGGTGTTAAGAGATAAGTAAAGTGTGTGAAATGATTGATGTGAGAGAGAAAAAGAAGTGATAAGATTGCATTAATGGAGTGACAAGTGTCACACAACCATTGGTTGGACTTTGTTGGCAACTATTCACACTTTTGACTTTTGACCAAATTGAGTAAATATCTTGAAAAACTGTTCAAAAATCACCATTTTCTTCTCCTCCATGGCCGGTTCTTCCTTGAGCAAAGAAGAAAGAAATTCTTCAACTTTCTAGCTTCCATTTCACTCAATCTTCCAAAACCAACCACCTAAATTAGATTCCACTCCATAAAATTCCTCCCTTGGGTGCTAGTAAGTAGTTTAGTGAAGTTTGTTTGAAGAGCTAAGGTGTCCAACATCTCCCTCTCTCTTGTTTACTTGGTGAGTGGTATATGAACTTTCTCCTACACCTAATGATGCTTAATTTGTGCCTAGTGGTGGCTAAAGTGCTGAAATTTGTGGTTTGTTTCTTGGTTTGAGATGAATTGGTGAAGTTTTTATTTTATTGAGGAATTTTCTGGTTTAATGTGATCATGATGTTGTGGTTATTTATGATGGTTGGTAATGAGGGGTTATGACTCTAGTGGATGTAAATGATTGGTAATTGCAACCAATTTCTGTTTTGGACCAAAAATTGAAAAGTGAGGGTTTTGTGATGAACATTCTGTCCGAATTTTTAGGTCCTATATAGAGGCCGAATTGGCCTTATCTCAAAACATGAAAGGTGTAGAGAATGACATTTTAGAGGTGCCTGCAAAATTTCAGGGCATTTGGAGTAGTGTAGAGTGAGTTATGTCGTTTTTACTGTTGCTGTTCTGGGTGATCAGTATGTGCGAACTGCACTTGTAATTGGCCATTTTGACTGGAATTGGTTTGGATTTTGTTGTTGGTGTCTTCTGATGAAATGTAGCTTGATGCCTTAGCTATCATATGCCTTTGGAATCAATGAATTTGGACCTGTGTAGACTGAGTTGGACGAATTACAGCATTGTGTGATTTGGGAACCTGCAATTATGATTCTGGTTTGGTATTCTGCATATTTGACCTAGTTGTGCTAGGATTTGGACTCAGTGGCCTTCTACATTGTTGTACCACTGTCTTTTAGCTTCGAGATGGTGGGTCTTACGCCCACATCCGATAAGCGTAGCGCATTTTGTGCTATTACCGCAAAAAGAGGACGAAAACTGTTTTTTTTGTTAAGGTCAAGTGGTGCATTGCTGAATTTCTGGTTTGCTATTATGCTTGTTTATGCATATGAAACCCTATTGGGTTATGATTGGCATGGCTTTTTGACTCGTTATCGAGTCTCATTGTACTTGCTTACATGTTTTAAGACTTACTCTTATTCCGGTCATTTCCTAGCTAACTTTTGTACTTGTACTGCTTTGAGCCTAGTGAACGGCTTTTGGTAAATGAGATGACTTTTGTGTGAACTGTTGGGACTGATTTGAGGATATAATGAAGCTTTAATGGCTGGAAAAGTAAGAAATTTAGGGGAGGTGCTGCCCGATTTTATAGGCCGTTTGGTTCCTTTAAGTTGGATTTGCCTTTTTGTGGAAATGAAAGGCTTTTGGGTTGTTTGCGCCTAAGTCTTCATGTTACCTTTTCGTTTCTAAGAAAATCATGTTTTGCACCCTTGCATTAGTAACTATTTGGCGAGGCATACGACTAGTAGTCGAGCCTCACATGTGCATTCTGTTTACTCGATTCTGGAAGTAAAACCTTCAATTGGTTTATTTTGATTATTTTAGGATTTCTTGGCGATTAAGGCCAATCTGAAGTGAAAACTTTTGAAGTTGAGCCGGTGAGTGTTCCACTACCTGCTACCCATTATGTGAAATATCTGAATATCTGAATACTTGATTTATGACTATTGAAGCCAAATACTGTTTTGATAAAATGGAGGCGAGGGTGTACTTTATCACACTCGTTCTTCTATCTGTTCATATGTCAATTTTGAGTGCCTATCTGAATCTGCCGTCTGAATCTGCTATTCTGTATCTGTATCTGAATCTGTTATCTGTGTCTGCATCTGTTCGGATTTCTATGACCTATGAGCTCAATCCTGTGGCTAAGTTATTCGAGTCGGGCCGGCAAGGGCCTGGACGATTAGATAACGAACCACGGTAGTCTGTTCGGGGATTTTTGGGTATTGAGACCCTTGATTCCGGTATATTCGAGTATTATCATTTCTGTTCGGTTGAGGTGAGCGGGCCCGGTAAAGGGGTGTTTGGTGGACGGAATTCGGTGTAAAGAGGGGTCTACGGACGCGTTGGTTCTATATGCGTTGACGGAGAGTCAACCGGTTTAGATCAAGTACTGCGCTGGAAATTTGGCTCCTGAGAGCCACCCGTATCCTTCTGATTTGAATCATTGGTTCCTTTGCTTTACATCTGACATGTGTGTCTGATTTGTTAAATGTGAAATGCCATGATTTTAATGTTATCTGTTTGGTACCTCATTGAGCGCAAGCTCACCCCTTTCTGTTCCTTTTGTTTTCCTTACAGGAAAATAAACCCTTTTGGTCTGGATTTGACACATGGCTGCCAAATTGAGCTAGTTGAACATACCTTTTGTATAGCTCATGTATTAAAACCCTAAGTGTACTTTTGGGGCGTTTCCTCTTTTGATTTGGCAAACCGTACATGTATCCACTTTTGAACCACTTTGGTATGCCCCTTTTGGGTTGTATATGCTAATTTGTGAGATGTAAATATTTGCTCAACGTTTGGTTGGGTTTTGACGTGTCGGTTCCTCTTCATGGCCGACTTCGACTTTGTTTTTTATTTATTTTTGTGGGTTCGACTTGTTTACACGCGGTTATATGACCCGAAAAGTATTAGATCGCGCTAATCTGAACCGTTAGTCTTGGCGAGAGCTGGGCAGGCAGTCCGCCAACCCCTTTGGTTCGCCTTAGGGGAAGGTGGGGCTGTTACAGGAAGAGAGAGAGAAAGGCTGATCAATGAAGCTTCTTGGAGAAGCTTAAGAATTTGTGGTTAAAATTCCTTCAAAATTCAACTCTTAATAGTGCGTGCACGCGCGCGTTTTGTGTCCGTTTTCTCTTGGGTTTGTTTCACGTGTGCACTAAACCTCTAATGTACTTCCTTTAACATTATAATTATTCACTCTTAGTAGTCTAGAATAAATTTCTTAAATCGCCAATTAACCGCACCGGCTTGATATACGCGAACTTCCAATTCGCGCGCGATAAAGCGAAATCTAAAAGGAATTCTTGTGACGATAATATAAGTAACTAATGCTAGGGTAATTAATCATAAAAATAACTATTTTAAGACTAACGCATGAGTTCTCAAATCTCCAAGGTCACTGTACTCTTAGATCGAATATTGACTCCAAACGCGTATTCGCTAAATCTTACTAAACGAGCTTCCGAAAATTAAATTTACTAACGGGACGTTTTAAAAATATATGTAAGTCATAGTTCCATGTAAATGGATTTAATATGGTTGAAATAAATTATTCGGAGAAAACAGGTGAATAATTATTTAAATAAGCTAATAATATGAGATAAAATAAGAAAATTTTTGGGTCCTCACACTCCTAGCTTACTAACACTCTTGGTGTAAGTTTAATCAGTTTAGTTTTTGGGATTCAACTCAAACAAGGCTAAAATCAAGATTGGAATTGTATGTTTTCTTCTCTCTTTCTCCTCTCCTTGCTCTCGGCCAACATGAAGAAAGAATGAAGGAAATTTAGCCAAAATGAAAGATAAGAAGAAAGGAAATATCTTGGTCAAACCCTCTTGGATGGCCGACACTTGTCGCTCAAGATTTGTTTTTTTTTTTCCCTTTTCTTTGGTCAAGATTTTCAGCTGCTTTAGGGAATAATTTAAGGCTAATTAGATGAAATATAACCAAGAAGATTAGGGCAAGAAAGTAGTGGTCAAGTGGTGTATTCGATAGGTAGCAAATGGTGCACGTCGGTTCAAGCCTATTTTCCTTAACTCTCTCATACTTGTGTTTTAACTTATGATTCACTAACTTATTATTAGCACTACTAATCACACACTTCCTCTTATCTAATACTCACTCTTATCCACCAAATTTAGTACACACACCTCATCAATTAATCACACTACCAAAATGCGCAAAAACCCTAGTTTACCCTAACTATAAAAGTAAAGGTAAAACTCTCGATTCTATTATTTATTACAACTATTGAAGGAGTAATTTAGTAGTAAAGAAATTATAAATTAAATTATTCAAAATAAAAAGAGAATTTTAAGAAAATATGAAGAATTTTGCAAGTCCTCATAGTTCTCGTCCACCAAATATAACGCACACATCTCACTAATCGGTCAAACTACCTTAATACTCTATGAAACTTAACATGCACTAAAATATAAAAAAAGGGAATGATAATGTGACAGCCCCACCTTCCCCTAAGGCGAACTAAAGGGTTCGGCGGACCGCCTGCCAAACTCTCGCCGGGACTCACTACAGTCCTCAAATAAATTACAAAGTAAATCTCAAATATACATCAATTTCTCCATGAATATACATATCAAAACGAAGCAAATACTAGTTCCAAGCGTGGAATGTACACATACATCCGATCGATTCCAAACATTCATACAATCCTAACTATTACACAAAATGAATTCCAAATTCAAACTATACAAGAGATAAACCATCCAGTCACACGAAGAACTTAATACAAGCTTCCTTTGCCTCGAGCCCTGTGGGGAGAAAATTATTTTTGGGGTGAGCTAGAAACTCAGCAAGTGTCCAATAAAATCAGTAATCACATAAGCTTCACAATAGTGCATTTAAATGAGATTATGAATCAATGATCAAATGTACGTTTATTGCTCTTGTGAGCCAGTGAAATCATCGTACTTAGAACTCCAATGCTCAAACGGATCCAGTCAGTCACACAGTACAAGGGAGCCATTTGCTCCAAATAATCAGGGGTGGAGACGTTGGTTCTAAGCACACGAATTCCAAGTACTCATTTGAGCCACAATACGTCATGGTCCACATGCAAGCACTCATGATATGCAATCGAGTATGCAATGCAAGAAATAGTTCGAAAAGTAACTTTACAAATAGTTGAGGAATCACTCACCAACCACGGTTCATGAATCTCATCCATCATAACTCATTGTCTTGCTCAAGTCCAAACCCTAGATTACAAATATCATGTCAAACAAAAGGAATTCTCAAAGCATCAAGTTCCTATCACCTTTTGGCATTTTAATCACAATTGAAGCTACACTTATCCGATTGAAATGAATCTTATGGCGTTACGAAGCTAAGACATATACCAACATTTCTTATGAAGACCTCCAAAGCCAAATCATACATATTCATGGTCAAAAACTGAAATCTTAGAGAAAAATGGAAACTGGCCGCAAAACAGGGTTTAAGGGCAGTCAAGGGTATTTCGGTCATTTCAGATGGTACAGTGCTCCAAACGATCTGAAATTTTGTAAGTAGCTAGCTAACTCAATATCTACAACTTTCATGTTTTGAGAAAGGGCCGATTCAGTCTCTCTCAATGTCAAACATACAGTGCAAAAACAGGACAGATTACTACCACAATTGGAAACCCTAATCTGGAATTTTTCGTAGAAATCTGAAATTTTCCGCAAAGAACCACAATTAACACACAAAGGCTCCATTTGACGCCATATCAAGCTATCATTCCATGACCAACCAACAATCATCATATAAAATCAGAAAATTCACTAATAAATCGGAAATTTGTCAAACTCTACCTAAAATCATGAAATCATCCCCAAAATCACTCATTTCCACTCAAAGCAAGCCAAATCCAAGAAATCACATAGACTTAAAATTTGGACAGCACTTTCCCTTAATTTCTTTATTTTCCACCCTACAATACATTACCAATCACATCTCAATTCAATCACAATTACACATACAAATCTGTAGACAATGGAATTTTAATTAAATTCTAAAAAATACCATTGGTCTATAAATTATCTTCATGGCTTATTTTTATCCAATCGGATATTGCCATATGTCATGTACACTTGGAAAATTTGGTTATTAAATGGCCAATTATATTTTGCCACGTGTCAAGGTGAGGTGTTCCAAATCAATTCAAATTGCAAGGATATCTCTACCAACCATATCATATCATATCCCATGCCTATTGGATAAATATCTAAGTATTTATTTCTTATTAAAGGGATAATATTTAGAGTTGTTTAATCCAAGTATATTTCTTATATACTGCAATAGCTTGGCCAGTCAAACGGCGCCACCTCACGTGTCCCCACGAGTCTGGCCAATCGATGAATTACTTATCTCTTTATTAATAAATATAAAATGAAGAGATAACATTTGACTGGCACAGTCATAATATGACTGCACGTCTTGCAAGACCAGTAAAGTGGTACACAGGTCTTCAACCTCTACCCCTTGCTACAGCTATAAATAGGGGTCTCTCAACCAAATCAAAGACACACACATACAGACACACAGAGATACCAAGAGGCATCTCATATGTTCAAAGCATTGAAGCTCCAAGCTACAAAGGTCCGGCTCTTCAAGCTCTCCAAGTCTCCCATATATCAAGACTTGAGTCTTCAAATATCTTCTAAAGTTCTTCAAATCTTCTATATCAAGATTTGAAGGAATCGGTGGTGGATCCAAGAACAAGCTGCGAAGCCCTTGGATTAGCATTCAAGGAGGAGAATCGAGGGAAACTCTCTACAAGTTCGAGAAAACCTCAGAGATTGTACTCACATATTTTTAAATTTATATATCACATATTTGTCACGTATTTTCTTTTCCTTGTCGTTTTGCAGACTTGAAATTTTAATCGCGTACAAATTTTTGGCACGCCCAGTGGGACCATCTCTGCCTTCCATCTCTTCTCTTCGAATATTCAACTACATGCATCATCAATGGCACCAAAGAGCAACAAAATCATGATTGCACGTTCCAAGGCTACTGATGCTAAGCCTGTTCAGGAGGCTGCACATGTTGCCACCAAGACCCGCGCTATTGGTCCTGTGATAAGGAGTATGACGAGAGCCTCCACCCAAAGTAGCATGGAAGCTCCATCGGCGCCAACTCCCGTCTTCGGTTCAACATCACCAATGAGTTATTCTTCCACGATGGGGATCCAAGACGTTCTTGCCTCGATTGAGAAGGCTCTTGCTATGCTCGAATTTGGATCCGAATCCAAGTTTTCTAAGCATGACGATGATTCATCAAGCACTGGATCAGCCTTTTCACATGAAACGCTTCATTCAAGATTTTCTATTGAAGATTCTGCTGCTTCTTCTGCTGCAATGCCTGCCATGATGACAAATGCTTTAAGTCTCGAAGAGCAAGTTTCGAACATGTCCAAGATGATGGAAACCATGATGAAACACATCAAGGACCAAGATGCTCTCATTGCTCAATTGCTCACCCAGAAAGATCACGCTCCTGAAGGAAGCCATGCGAACCAAGAGCGTGAAATTCCCTCATCTAAAGGCAAAGACAAGGTAAAGGAAGTATTTGTGACCGCTGATGGAACTATCCCCGTGGAACAACTGAAGGAACTTGTTGAAGGCGTGATCAAAGATAAAAAGGAGGGTGGTTCAAAGTCAAGCTTTACCTACTGCAAGCCTTACACTGCTAGAATCGACAACCTCGTAATGCCTGCTGGATATCAACCGCCTAAATTTCAACAGTTCGATGGGAAGGGTAGTCCAAAACAACATTGGCCCATTTTGTCGAAACCTGCAACAACACTGGAACCTATGGTGACCTGCTAGTCAAACAGTTCGTCCGATCCTTGAAGTGCAACGCGTTTGATTGGTACACTGATCTCACTCCGGGGTCCATCGACAGTTGGGAACAGTTGGAACAAGAGTTCTTGAATCGCTTCTACAGCACTAGAAGAATCGTCAGTATGTTGGAGTTGACTAACACTCGTCAATGGAAGGATGAACCTGTGGTCAACTACATTGATAGGTGGAGAAGTCTGAGTCTCAACTGCAAGGACAGACTGTCTGAACTCTCTGCCATAGAAATGTGCATTCGAGGAATGCATTGGAGCCTAAGCTACATTCTACAGGGTATACGCCCAAACACATTTGAAGAATTAGCTACTCGTGCTCATGATATGGAGTTAAGCATCACGGCCAACGCAACTGATGGGCTTCCTATTCAAGCTCCGCGAGTGCAGCCGTCTCGTCAAAACAATGAAAGGCAAGAAAATAAAAAAGGGGGCAAGCCTCCTTCAAGACTCAGTAATAAGGAGTCCATGGCAATAAATACAACTCCTATGAAAATTGCTACCAAAATGAGCCGAAAGATCACTGAGAAGTTGGATCCATCCCAAAATAGGTCAGTAAGAAGACCCACGTTAAAAGAGATGCAAGGAAAAGAATACCCATTTCTTGAATCTGATTTACAAGGGATGTTTGATGATCGTTTCAAGGAGAAACTTCTTGAACTTCCCGAAATGAAGCGCCCAGAGGAAGCCGGTAAAGTCAATGATCCAAACTATTGCTGTTATCATCGCTTGATTGGCCACCCTCTCACCAAATGCTTTGTCTTTAAAGACAAAATTATGGAATTGGCCCGTCAAGGAAAAATCCTTCTCGAGGAAGATAAAGCATCGGCAAACCAAACGACAATAATGTTTGGGTCTATGTGTTGTCCAATAGAAGTTTTATCTAAATCGAGTAGTACTTTGTCTAAGGAGTTTTGAAAAATCCTCAATTGAAGACGTTACTGAAGATGACAACGAAGGATGGACTTTAGTCACTCGAAAGAGGACTTGCAAGCCAAAAATAAAAAAGTACATCTTTTCGAAAAGCGTTCGTTCGACAAAACCTAAAGTGACAATGAAACGACGAAATGCAACAAAGAAACAAAAAGGAGTGGCCGCAAAACCAATTCCTTCAGATTTTCAGCTCCTTCAAGAGGTTCGACAGCCCGTGACACTGAGAGAATTTATACCCAAGGGGTATTTAAGTGACGATGCTGATGATTCCACTTCTTGTAATGTCGTCAAATCTGAAAATCCTCAAATCACACAAATTGGCACTAAATTTGAGGAAAAATTCAAAATCGATGATAAACCACCAGTGGATTGTGCAACGACTATTATTTTTGATGATGACGATTTAACTGTTGAGTTCAAAACCCACAATCGACCTTCGTTTGTTAGTGCGTATGTCCGAGAACAAAAGATGAATCGGATACTCATTGATGGGGGATCTGCTGTCAATATTATGTCCGTACGTGCTATGAAAGAACTAGGAATCTCAAGAGATGAACTCTCCCAGAGCCGCCTCATGATCCAAGGATTTAACCAAGGGGGGCAAAGTGTGACAGCCCTACTTTCCCCTAAGGCGAACCAAAGGGGTTAGCGGATTGCCTGCCCAACTCTCGCCAGGACTAACGGTTCAGTTTAGAGCGATCTAATACGTTCCGGAACTTACAACCGCGCGTAAACAAGTCAAAATGTCAAAATAAAAAAAAATGTAACCGGAGTCGGCCATGAATAGTAACCGACACGTCAAAATCCAACCAAACATCAAGCAAATATTTACATGTTGAAATTAAGCATATACAATCCCAAGTGGCATACAAAAGTTATTCAAAAGTTGGTACATGTACGGTTTGCCAAATCAAAAGAGATTCGGACCCAAAAGTACATTTAGGGTTTCAATCAAGGAGCTATACAAAAGATATGTCCATCTAGCTCAATTCCGCAACCAATTATCAAATCCAGTCCAAAAGTATTTATTTTCCTGTAAGGAAAACAAAAGGGAATAGAGTGAGCTTACGCCCAGTGAGATAATACCACTCAAACAGCAAAGTTCACATAAGCATAAAGCTTTTCATTCCAATTCATCAAAAGTAAGCAAAGGCACACATCAATAGTGGTGATAAAAGGATACGGGCGGCTCTCAAGAGCCCTTTTCCTCGTTTGCATTCTTGATCGGATCTCATTGACCCTCCATCAATGTTTAAGAGTAACCAACCGTAGGCTCCACTTTACTTCCATTCCTTCCACCCAACATACCCCTATCGGGCCCGAACTCCAAACAGTAGAAATTTGGTAATACTCGAGTATACCGGAATCAAGAGTCTCACTACTACAAGATTCCATATAACAGTCCCCATGGCTCGTCAATTTTCACGACCAAGCCCTCGCCGGATCGATCCAATTGACTACCAATGGGGTTGACCTCAGTCGTATCAGTAATGGTCGTTGGATACTCGTCCAAGCGACACCAAATTCATGAACCAATTCAGTATTTCATGTATCATTCAGTCATTTCAGTAAAACAGTAGACAGTTATATGAGATACCAAATGGATGAGGGCGATCAAGTACACCCTCACTTAATTAAGTTCAACGAAGCAAATAAGCCTTCAAGGCATCAAGTTCACATTTACCAAAGCCACATTGTAAACAACAAGTGAGTGGTACACTCACCAATCAAGCAAATGATATTTCATGCACTTCCGCCTAAGAGCGTCTTGGACCACCGTCACGTCCTAAAACATTCAAATAAGCACAATAAGACTCGATTACCGGTCATAAACCAAGTCCAAATACCACCAAAATAGGGCTCCATAAGAATACATAAGCACTAGAGTAAACCAGGAAAATCCGGAAATGGAATGAAGCTCTAACAAAAAAAAAATAGTTTTTGACATCATTTTACGGTTTTGGCACCATTGGCACTACGATTATCGGATGGAGGTAAAAGATACACCGTTTCGAAGCTAAGAGATAGGGATACAATGTTAAAGAAGGCTACTCTGCCCCGTTTCGAGTGTAACTAGGTCAAAAATGCCAGATACTAAACCAGAACCGCAAAAACAGGTTCACAAACCACATTCTGGTTCAAACATCATAAGTCAGGCTACATAAGTCTAAATCAAGTGATTCCAAAGCCATCTGAAAGCTAAGATACAAGGATACAATTCATCAGAAGGAACCAACAACCAAATCAGAAGCATTCCCAACCAAATTACCCAATTACAGACGCAATTATCAAATTCGGGTAGAACCAGGGCAGCAGGGGTATTTCAGTCTTTTCTCAAGTTAAGTTGCTCCGATGGACCTGAAGTTTTGTAGTCATCTCTAAAATATCATTCCCTACAACTTTCATGTTTTAACCCAAGGCCAATTCGGCCTCTAACTATGAGCTACAGTGCCGGGCAGAATGTAAGAACATGAAACCCTAACTTTCCAAATTTCTTCCAAAACAGAAATTTCCTACAATTAACTACTTTTTCCACCTTCTAGATTCCTTAAATATCATTTTCAATCATCATACATGATCCCATAATAATAATCATATGAAAACAGAAGGGTAGAACCAGGGCAGCAGGGGTATTTCAGTCTTTTCTCAAGTTACGTTGCTCCGATTGACCTGAAATTTTGTAGTCATCTCTAAAATATCATTCCCTACAACTTTCATGTTTTAACCCAAGGCCAATTCGGCGTCTAACTATGAGCTACAGTGCCAGGCAGAATGTAAGAACATGAAACCCTAACTTTCCAAATTTCTTCCAAAACAGAAATTTCCTACAATTAACCACTTTTTCCACCTTCTAGCTTTCTTAAATATCATTTCCAATCATCATACATGATCCCATAATAATAATCATATGAAAACAAAAAAATCACCAATAATTATAAAACTTCACAAATTTCATCCAAAAATCACAAATAACCACTAAAATCATCACTTAAACTCACATTAACCACTAATTAAGCATTATTGAAGAGAGAAAAGGAGTTCCTCCACCACTCACCTTGCCAAGTCAAGAAAGAAGCAACTTAACACCTTAAGCTTCCAAACCACTTCACAACTAAGCTTAACTCCACCAAACTAAGAGGTTTTATGGAGTAATTGGAAGATTAATCGGTTTAATTGAAAGATTGGGCAAGATTGAAGACAAGATTGTGGAGAGTTTTCTTTTCTTTTGTTGCTTGAAGAGGCCGGCCAAGAGAGGGAGAAAAATGGTGAATTTTGATATTAATTTGGTAAAGGCATGAATAGTGGTCAAAATGGCAAGATTTAATCACATGGTGACACTTGTCACCCCATTAAATGCATGAATATCCTTTTGTTCCCTCTCACTCTAATCCATAAGGTATCCTCTAATTATCTCCTAGCACCCGATAATTTAAACCCAGTATCCAAAACTTAACCTAGTTGGCCGAATTTTTCCGAACATTTCACCTTAGTGGGTCCCACGTCCGGTATACGCTCTTAATTTCTTAAAAACTAACCAATACTAGAAACTCACCTAAAAACTATATTTACTCATAAAAATTATCTAGAAACTTTTTGAATAAAGAAAATGCAGAAAACATGCCAGTAACCCTAATAAAACCTAGAAAATGGAAAAAATTACGGGTTCTCACACTCTTTCCCCCTTAAAAGAATTTCGCCCTCGAAATTTCTCACCTTAACTCACAAAAAGTTCAGGGTATTTTTTTCGCATTTCTTCTTCCACTTCCCAGGTAGCTTCTTCTACCCCATGGTTTTTCCATAGTATCTTAACCAATGGAATCTGCTTGTTTCTTAGCTCTTTGACTTTCCGGTCAAGCACTTGGACAGGTTTCTCTTCGTAAGCAAGCGATTCGTCTACGTTGATCTCCTCTGGTTGTAAGATATGGGATAGGTCGGGATAGTACTTCTTGAGCATCGAGACGTGGAAGACGTCGTGAATTCTAGAGAGACTGGATGGCAGTTCTAACCGATACGCTACCGTACCTATTCTTTGGAGAATCTTGAAGGGTCCAACGAACCTCGGTTGGAGCTTCTTTCCTTTGCCTGCTGTGAAACTCCGTAAGGGTGTGATCTTGAGAAACACATGGTCTCCAACTTCGAATTTCAAGTCTTTTCTTCGATTATCTGCGTAGCTCTTTTGTCGGCTTTGAGCTGTTTGGAGTCGTTGCCGTATCAACTTGACATTTTCTCGAGCCTCTTCCATCCATGGAATAGTGGTTGGATCTAATGCCTTTCTCTCGCCAACTTCGTCCCAGTAGATCGGTGATCGGCATTTTCGTCCATATAGTGCCTCGTATGGGGCCATTTGAATCGACGAATGGTAGCTGTTGTTGTACGTAAAATCTACTAAGGTCATGTGTTGACCCCAGTTGCCTCCAAAATCCAGAATGCAAGTTCGTAGCATGTCCTCGAGAGTTTGGATGGTTCGCTCCGATTGTCCATCTGTCACGACCCCACCTCCCCCTAAGGCGAACCAGAGGGTTCGGCGGGCCGCCTGCCCAGCTCTCGCCGGGACTCAGTCGTTCACTACAATCCTCAATTGAATTTCAAGATATATATATCAAATATACATCAAAGGTTCCCAAACTTTACATATCAAAAGCGAAGCGTCCATGCTTCCGCTGCGCCACTCTGATCCTTGATACCAACTATTATACAGGAGGAAGTCCAAAACTAGACTATTACACATCCAATCAATTCTAAACGTTCAATACAATCCCAATATGAACGATTACACAAAAGGAATTCTAAGTTCAATCCATACATGAGATAATCCACGAATAAACACTACAAGCCGTTCCTTCGCCTTGAGCCCTGTGGAGGGGAATAAAACATTTTTGGGGTGAGCTAGAAGCTCAGCGAGTAACCAATAAAATCAGTAATCAAATCTGTTTAACAATAGTTCATTTCAATGATGTCATTTCAATATGGAGTATCAATAATTCAAGAAACATTTACAATGGAAAGCGATAGTAACATTCATGAAAAGGATACATTCGTTCTCCTGTCATTTCATTGCATTTGGTTTCATTCGTGCATTCATTCACCCCGTCCCTGGCTTTTGGCCAGGCTCCACCAACCTACAAAGTAATACTCGAGTATACCGAAACATTCACCCAAGTTCCTAGTCGCCCGACCGAGTCCGCTTCTGGCTCGAGACGACCGGTAACAAGGGGCAATGGCCAGTTCAGCCCAAAAGGCTTACATTCATGCGCAAGTAGCATTTAATCATTAATCATTGAAAATTTCATATTTATTTAGGTCGAGTGCGATAAAGTACACACTCGCCTAGAAAACTCGTTTTAACAATCATTGAAAGCAAAATCAATAATAACAAGACACTGATATGCAAGCACGCATGATATGTAAGAAAACAGATCCAAAATTAACTTTGAAAACAGTTCAAAAGTAAATAATGCGGGAAAGCGGTTCAAAAGTAAATTTGGAAACAGTTCAAAAGTAAATAATGCAAGAAACGGTTCATAATAATTTTAGAAATAGTTTGAGGTCACTCACCTCCACGGCTCACAATCCTCGTCCAATATAGCCAATTCCATCATTCAAGTCCAAGCCTTTCACATGAAACTCAAGGTAACCAACGCTATTAAAAATCGGACAGCATTTCCCCATAAATTCATCCTTTCCATCCTACAATCAAACCCAATCACATAGCAATTAACCACAATTGCTCAAAACCAGAAAACAGTTTTGACGTCCTTTTGCGGTAATGGCACCAAAGGTACTACGAGTATCGGATGGAGGTCCAAGACCCACCGTTTCGAAGCTAAGAACCAGGGCTACAACAATGTAGAAGGTCATTCAGTCCAAATCCTAGCACAACTAGGTCAAATATGCAGAATACCAAACCAGAATCGTAATTGCAGGTTCCCAAATCACACAATGCTGTAATTCGTCCAACTCAGTCTACACAGGTCCAAATGCATTGATTCCAAAGGAATATGATAGATAAGGCATCAAGCTACATTTCATCAGAAGACACAAACAACAAAATCCAAACCAATTCCAGTCAAAATGGCCAATTACAAGTGCAGTTCGCACATACTGATCACCCAGAACAGCAACAGTAAAAACGACATAACTCACTCTACACTACTCCAAATGCCCTGAAATTTTGCAGGCACCTCTAAAATGTCATTCTCTACACCTTTCATGTTTTGAGATAAGGCCAATTCGGCCTCTATCTAGGACCTAAAAATTCGGACAGAATGTTCATCACAAAACCCTCACTTTTCAATTTTTGGTCCAAAACAGAAATTGGTTGCAATTAATCACTTTTCCCACCTCATAGAGTCCTTAAACATCATTTCCAATCATCAAACATAGCCACATAATCATGCTTATAGTAAAACAGAAAAATCCCCAAAAATAATAAAACTTCACCAATTCAACCAAAACTCAAGATTTAATCCATAAATTTGCATCTTATACTACCACTAAGCATGATTTAAGCATCAATTAAAGGAGGAGGGTGGTTCTTCACAACTTACCTTAAGAACAAGAGAGAGAGAGCTATTGGTCACCTTAACTTTCCAAAAAAACTTCACACAACAACTCACAATCACTACTTGAAGAGGTTTTATGGAAGGAATTCAAGATTAAATGGTTAGTTTGTGAGATTGGACATGATTGGACCAAGAAACTTGGAAACTTTTCTTTCTTTTCTTGTAAGAGGAGGTTCGGCCAAGCTTGAAGGAAAAATGGAAGATATTTGATCAATTTTTTTTGTTTTATTTAGTAATTGGTAAAAGGTTGAATAGTAAGTCAAAACAAGATTTAATCATATGGTGACACATGTCCCTCTCATTAATTGCTTGCCTAACTTTTTGTCTCTCTTACACAAATATCTTAACACATTGTAAAATAATATCACTTAATACAAAATTCCAACAAGTTGTCAAAAATATAATGCATTTACCGCACTTGCGGGTCCCACGTCCAAAATACGCTTTTAATTTCTCAAAAACTAACCGATACTAGAAAAATCATTTTTAAAACTATTTTTGCTCATAAACTTTATCTGGGGAATTTTTCTAATCAAGAAAATGTAGAAAAGGCGGGCGTTTAAAAAATAAACCCTAGAAAAGTAGAAAATTTCCGGGTTCTCACACTTATACTTTTCGGGGCGTCACACCATCTGTTTGAGAGTGATAGGTCGTGCTCAAGTTGAGTTTCGTCCCCAGCGTTTCCTGGAATTTCTGCCAAAACCTAGATACGAAACGTGGGTCTCGATCGGAGACGATACTGATTGGAACGCCGTGTAGCCTTACGATCTCATCCATGTACAGCTGGGCCAACTTGTCCATGGAATATTTCATGTTTACTGGCAGGAAGTGAGCCGATTTGGTTAACCGGTCGACGATTACCCAAACGGCATTGTGTCCTCGTTGCGTTCGTGGTAAACCTGAAACAAAGTCCATTGTGATGTTCTCCCACTTCCATTCGGGTATCTCAAGGGGTTGTAACAAGCCCGATGGTTTTTGATGCTCTGCTTTAACCTGTTGGCAAACGAGACATTTCTGTACGTACAGGGCGATTTCCTTTTTCATATTATCCCACCAATAGGCTCCCTTCAGGTCCTGATACATCTTACTACTACCCGGATTGATTGTATACTTGGATCGATGGGCTTCCTCTAGAATCTCCGTTTTCAACGCTTCATCCATCGGGACCACTATTCGGTTTCAGTATTTTAAAATACCCTCAGGACTAAAATTGAAATAAGTGGTTTCTCCTTTTCCCACTTTCTCTCCCCACTTTCGTACCATCAAATCCTCCTTTTGAGCTTCTTTAATCCTCTCCAAGAGGGTGGAGGTTACCTTAATGTTACCAAAAATCACTTTATGGCACCCAAGGCGGGGTTTCCACTCACACACGGAGTCTAACATATCCCATTCTTTGATCATTAAGCTTGCTACCTGAGCTTTACTGTGAGGACCCGTAATTTTCTTAATTTTCTTTGAATTGCACGTTTTTCCACATTTTCTTTATTCGGAATATTTTAAAACATAATTTTTATTAGTAAATATAGTTTTTAAATGATTTTTCTAGTATCGGTTAGTTTTTGAGAAATTAAGAGCGTATATCGGACGTGGGACCCGCTAGTGCGGAAAGTTCGGTAAAATTCGGTCAATTAGGTTAAGTTTAGTATACCGGGTTTTAGTTATTAGGTGCTAAGAGAAAATTAGAGGTTATTTAAATGGATTGGTCTTGGAGAGACAAGAAGATAATCTCAAGCTTAAAGGGTGACAAGTGTCACCTTGTGATTGAAGGTTGGACTTTGACATTTGACCATCTTACTACATTTACCAAATAAGTACCAAATTGATCCAAAATTACCTTCATTCTTCATCATCTTGGCTGAGCTTCACAAGGAGAAAAGAAAGGAAAGCTTTCATCTTGCTTCTTCATTTCTTGCTCCAATCAAACAATTTAACCGATTAAACTTGGATTTCCTCCATAAAACCTCTTAGTTTAGTGGTATTAAGGTTGGTTGTGAAGTGGTTTGGAAGACCAAGGTGCTAAGTTGCTTCCTTTCTTGAGTTGGTAAGGTGAGTAGCTAAGGAACCTCTCTTTTCTTCTCAATAATGTTTAATTAGTGGCTTATGTGAGTTAAAGAGATGGTTTTAGGGGTTATTTCATGACTTATGGTTGAGCTGTGTAAATTTTTCTAATTATTGAGGATTTTCTGGTTTAATATATAAATGATTGTTTAGTCATGGATTAATGGTTTGTTATAGTGTAAGATGGAGTTGGTATGAGTTGGAAATGATTGTTTGTAAAAAATTGTTGGTTTGAAACTAAAATTCCAGATTAGGGTTCCAAAGAAGCCTGTTCTGTCCGAATTTTTTTGAGCATGTTTGAAGCCGAATTAGCCTTAGATTAAAACATGAAAGTTGTAGACAAGGATGTTTTATAGTTGTTTGTAAATTTTCAACTCAATCTGAGCTTGGTAGCATGTGAAAAGTCGGAAATACCCAGACTGGCCTAGGTTGGAGTTCGGCGAACAGGGTTGTCATTTCACCCAATCTGACCGTGACTTTTCACCCTGATCCTTACCGAATTAGAGTTTGGCCAAAACATGGAAGTTGTAGAAAATGGTGTAAACTACCTACCTGAAAAATTTCATCTCGATCCTAGCACTGTATCTTGTGAAAAGATTGAATTACCCCTGCTGCCCTGTAGTTACCCGAAACTGAGAATCAGCTTCTGTAATTGGTTCTTTTGACCAGGAATACTACCAAATTGGTTGTTGATGTCTTCTTAAGAAATATATCCTAGTATCTTAGCTTTCGGATGGATTTGGAATCAAGTGAATTGGACTTTGGTAGCCTGAATTATGGTTATTTAACCAGAATGCGGTTTGTTAACCTGTTCATACGGTTCTGGTTTGGTACCTTGAACTTTTGACCTAGTTACACTACAAACTGGATTGAGTGACCTTCTGTAACATTGTATCCCTTTCTGTTAGCTTCGAAACAGTGTATATTACACCTCCATCCGATAATCGTAACACTGGTTGTGTCCAATACGCTAAATGACGTCAAAACTGTTTTGGGTTTTAGGGCTTAACTTTCATTTCCGGTCATTTTCCTAGCTAAATCTGGTATTTGAATGACTTTGAGCCTATTGAACGGCTGTTGTGATGAATTTATATTGCGTATGACTTTGGGCTTGATTGAGGAAAATAATGAAGGCATGATGGCTGGAAAAGTAAGCAAATTCAGGGGAAATGCTGTCCAATTTTTCTAGGCCGTTTAGTCTCTTTAGGTTTGAGTTGCCTTTTGAAAGAAATGAAGGGCTTTTTGGGTCGTTCAAACCCTAGGTCCTCTCGTTATTTTTGTTTCCAAAATCATGTTTTGCACCCTTGTATTAGTAATTATTTGGCGAGGCATACGACTAGTAGTCGAGTCTCACTTGTGTATTCTGTTTACTCGATTTTGGAGGTGAAACCCTCAATTGTTTTACTTTGGTTCTTTTAGGGTTTCTTGGCGATTAAAGCCAATTTGAAGTGAAAACTTTTGAAATATCCGTACTTGAACCTGTGAGTGTACCACTCCCCTCACTTGTTGCTTAACTTGATTTCTGCACTTGCAATCTGTAATCTGAATGATTGTACTATCTGTTTAATCTGTTTGAGACGAGGGTGTACTTTATCACACTTGTTCTCTTGTCTGTCTGTATGCCTCTTGACTATATGTAATCTGTTATCTGTATCTGAGTCTGTTCGGACGTCATTTGGAGACTGGTATCCAACGACTTTTCTGTGACCTCTAAGCTCAACACCTGTGGCTAGTTACTCAAGTCGGGCCGGCAAGGGCCTGGTCGATTAGATAACGAACCACGGTAGTCTGTTTCAGGAATCTTTGGGTATTGAGACCCTTAATTCCGGTATACTCGAGTATTACCACTTCTGTTCTGTTCGGCGTTCGGGCCCGGTAGGGGTATGTGTGGTGGACGAAAATTGGTGTAAAGTGGGGTGCATGGATATGTTGGTTCTATGTACGTTGACGGAGAGTCAACGGGTTCGGATCAAGTACTGCAAATGGAAATCTGGCTCTTGAGAGCCATCTGTATCCTTCCTATTTGAATCATTGTGTCTAACTACTTTACGTTACATCTGGCATGTGTACCTGATTTGTTAAACGTGAAATGCCATGATTTTTCTGCTATATGTCTGGTACCTCATTGAGCGCAAGCTCACCCCTTTTGTTACCTTTGTTTTCCTTATAGGGAACCACTTTTTGGGAACTGTGACTTTGAAGCATGAGTTGAGCTAGTTTAGATATTTTGTATAGCTCCTCAATGGTTGGAAACCCTAATTGTACTTGCTCTTTCAAAAACGGAGACTTAATTGTATTTTGTGTAGTATGAATACCTCGTATTGCACTGTATCTGAATTTGTTCAAGACTCCAATGTAAATATTTGTAGTTTCCATTTTCTTTGGATCTTATCGCGCATACTATGTTGGGTTTGTGTGAATCGACTCTGTAGTCCTGGCGAGAGCTGGGCAGGCGGTCCGCCGAACCCTTTGGTTCGCCTTAGGGGGAGGTGGGGCTATCGCATTTACGACTTTGGGCATCGGCCACCACGTTCGCTTTTCCCGGATGGTAGTTGATAGTACAGTCGTAATCTTCCAGCAATTCCATCCACCGTCGCTGCCTCATGTTTAATTCCTTCCGTGAAAAGAGGTACCTAAGACTCTTATGGTCCGAGTACACTTCAAAGGTCACCCCATATAGGTAGTGTCTCCACTTTTTCAGTGCGAAAACAACGGCGGCTAGTTCCAGATCGTGGGTCGGGTAATTTTGCTCATGAAGTTTCAACTTCCTAGAGGCAAAAGATATCACATTTCGGTTCTGCATCAGCACACACCCTAGACCTTCCTGTGACGCATCGGTATAAACGACAAACCCGTCACCTCCGTTAGGTAAGACTAGAACTGGAGCCATGGTCAATCTTTTCTTTAACTCTTGAAAACTCGTCTCACATCGGGCATTCCAAACGAACCGACCATGTTTCTTTGTCAAGTCGGTTAGGGGATCGGCCAGTTTGGAAAAGTCCTTGATGAAACGCCGATAATATCCAGCCAGCCCTAGAAAGCTGCGGACCTCGGTGGGATTTTCTGGCCTCTTCCAATTAGTCACAGCCTCTACTTTCTCCGGGTCAACTGAAATACCCTCTTGAGAAATTACGTGTCCCAGAAAAGAAATTTTCTCCAGCCAAAATTCGCACTTGCTGAACTTGGCGTACAGTTGATGGTCTCTTAGGGTTTGTAAGACAATCCTCAAGTACTGCTCATGCTCCTCACGTGTCTTGGAATAGACCAGAATGTCGTCAATAAAGACTACGACAAATCGATCCAGGTAGGGCTTAAAAACCCTATGCATTAAATCCATGAAGGCGGCAGGAGCATTGGTTAGTCCGAATGGCATAACTGCGAATTCGTAATGCCCATATCTCGAGTTGAAAGCGGTTTTCGGAATATCTTCCTTCCTGATTAATAACTGGTAATACCCTTGGCGGAGATCTAGTTTCAAGAAGACCACCGCTCCCTGCAACTGGTCAAACAACTCATCTATGTGGGGCAGTGGATACTTCTTTTCTACCGTAATATTATTCAGGCCCCGATAATCGATACACATCCTCAAACCTCCGTCCTTTTTCTTGACAAACAGGACAAGAGCTCCCCAAGGAGACCTACTCTCTTGAATGAATCCCCACTCCAGAAGGTCCTGTAATTGCAACTTTAGCTCTTTGAGCTCTGCAGGGGCCATTCGGTATGGTGTTTTGGAAATAGGTGAGGTTCCAGGTAGCAGGTCTATCTTGAATTCTATCTCTCTTTCTGGAGGTAGGGCTACTAACTCATCAGGAAATACATCCGGAAATTCCTTTACTATGTTCACGTCCTCCACCTTTAACTTATTCGTAGGGGTGTTAATCAACAAGGCTAAAAATCCTTGCGCCCCTCTACTTAGCAGTTTTCTAGCCCGGATGCCCGAAATCAGGGCAGATGAGGCTAACCTGCCCCTTATGTCCAACCTTAAGGTTGCCTCACCAGGGATGCGGAATTCTACCGCTTTCGTTTTACAATCCAGTTGGGCATTATACTTGGCTAGCCAGTCCATACCCAAGATCACATCATACCACTTAATGACCAAGCTTATCAAGTCCCCTAACAATCTCTTCTCTTCTATCCACACTTCACAATCCCTATAAACCATACTAGTAATCAAACGTTGATTCCCCGTAGGTGTACTAACTTCGAGGTCGTATGGTAAACTAGCAGGTTTTATATCGATGCCACACATGAAATCAGGGTTAACAAAGGAATGAGTGGCACCAGGATCAATTAAAACTTTGGTAAAATGATGAAAAATAGGGATCGTACCTTCTACGACCTCTGAGGAATCTGGGACCTGTTGGGGTTCTAACGAATACACTCTAGTTGGCACCTTAGGTTTGGACCCATCTCCCTTAGCTGGTCCAGCATTGGTCCTCGACGGTGGTTGACTTCCCTTTCCGTCTTGTTTTAGGACTGGGCAAGTAGCCAACTGGTGGTCTGCGCTTCCACATCGCAGACATTTGCCCTCCTTCCTCCAGCAGTTATCTTCCGTGTGGTTTGGCTTCCCACAATGCCCACAGGGACCGCGAGGTGCTGAAGCTGAGCCTCCCTGAAAATTTCCTCTTTGGCCTCGCCCAGCTTGGCCACCCCTAGACGGAATCCCTCTGCCTGTACCCGACTGTCGTCCACCTCCCATTCCTCCCTGTCCTGAACTACTCCCAGGAAAACCCCGCTTCTTTGCCTGGAAGTTCCGGACTTGCAATCTAGTACTCTCTACTCGTTGGGCCTTTTCCACAACCTCGCTAAAAGCATTGATTTGAGCCACTGCGAGGTCCTTCTGGATTTCGACATTCAAGCCCTGGATAAAGCCCCTGATCCGCTGTTGTTCGGTCATGATCAGCTCAGGCGCAAATTTGGACAGGCGGGTAAATTGACTCTCGTATTCCGCAACAGATTGAGTCCCTTGGCGGAGTCGGATGAACTCATCTTCCTTCCTCTCCTGAACTAGAGGAGGGAAAAATTTCGCGTTGAATTCCCTTATGAAATTCACCCAAGTCCTGGGCGTTTGTTCCCATTCCCATTTTTGCCGTATTACGTTCCACCAGGAACGGGCCGCCCCTTCCAACTGAAAAACGGCAAAAGTCACCTGCCGTTCTTCGGTGTAGTGCAAGGCCGCAAAAATATCGACCATCTTCTCGAGCCACCTTTCGGCGATATCCGGATCAGGCCCCCCAATAAATTTGGGTGGAGCAAACTTTTGAAATCGTTCGAGAGCTCTGTCTTCGCTCTCGATGTGGTTGCCAGGGTTTCCAGGATTAGGGTTTGGGTTTTGGCCCTGTTGCTGCACCACTTGGGCCAGCAAGTTAGTCATTTGCTGCATAGCGGCAGCTATTTGCACGTTGGGGTCAGGATTAGGTCCAGATGAGGTTTCCCCAATACCCCTGTCCGGTGTGGGTTGTCTATTTCCACGCCCACATCCCCGTCCACTACGTGTAGCTTCCATGAACTCTACTTGGTCTAGGCAACGTACTAGAACAATAGAATAACAATGCATGTAAATAAAATTGTGAGAACCCGTAAATTCCCTAATATTTTTCCTAGGGTTTTCCCCTTTAATTGCATGTTTTCTGCATTTTCTGGCCTAGGAATATTTTCTTGGTGGATTTTATGAGTAATTATAGTTTTTAGATGATTTTTCTAGCATTGGGTAGTTTTTGAGAAATTACGGATCGAATATGGACGTGGGACCCACTAGTGTGAAAAGTTCGGAAAAATTCGGCCAATAAGATTAAGTTTCGGATACTGTGAAATTTATCGGGTGTTAATGGATAAGTAAAGGAGTGTGAGGTGATTGATGTGAGAGAGAAAAGAAAGGATTGAATTGCATTTAATGAGATGCCATGTGTCATTTTTCTATTGGGTGGACTTTATGATTTACTATTCATGATTTTGACCTTTTGACTTATGGATTAAATATCTTCAAAATTCACAAAAAAACTTACCATTTTTCACCCCTTGATGGCCGAACCTCTCTAGCAAGAAGAAAGACAAAAATCTTCAACATCTTGGCAAATTCCTAGCTCAAATCATCCAAACTACTTGCTTAAATTAGTTTTTACTCCATAAAATTCCTTCCTTGGGTGCTAGGAAGTAGTTTAGTGAAGTTTGTTTGAAGACTTAAGGTGTCCAACATCTTCCTCTCTCTTGGTTACTTGGTAAGTGGTATATGAACACCCTCCTATATCTAATGATGTTGAATTTATGCCTAATGGTGGCTATGGTGTTAGAAATTGTGGTTTATTTCTTGGTTTGAAGTGATTTGGTTGAGTTTTTATTTTTTTTGGGAATTTTCTGGTTTCATATGATCATGATGGTGTGGTTGTTTTTGATGGTTGGTAATAAGGGGCTTTGGCTCTAGTAGGTGCATATGATAGGAAATTGCAACCAATTTTGAGTTTGGATTGAAATGTGAAAAGTTAGGGTTCATGAACCCCTAATCTGTCCGAAATTTTAGGTCATAGATAGAGGCCGAATTGGACTTTTCTCAAAACATGAAAGTTGTAGGTATTGATGAGTTTGTAGTGCCTGAAAAATTTCAGGGCATTTCGAGTAGTATAGAGTGAGTTATGCCACTTTTACTGTTGCTGTTTTTGGTGAACAGAATGTGCGAACTGCGATAGTAATTGTCTGTTTTGACTGGAATTGGTTTGGATTTTGTTGTTGGTGTCTTCTGATGAAATGTAGCTTGATGTCTTACTTTCATATGCCTTTGGAATCAATGCATTTGGACCTGTATAGACTGATTTGGACTGATTACAGTTTTGTGTGATTTGTGAACCTGCAATTACGGTTCTGGGTTGGTTTTCTGCATTTTTGACCTAGTTGTGCTAGGATTTGGACTGAGAGACCTTCTTCATTGTTGTAGCCCTGTTTCATAGCTTCGAAACAGTGGGTCTTACACCCCCATCCGATAACCGTAGTGAATTTGACGCCATTACCGCATAATAAGGGCAAAACAGTTTTTCTATTCGGGGCCAAGGCTAGTGCTACTTCTAATTTCTGGTTTGCTTATGATGCTTGTTTATGTATATGAAACCCTATTGGGTTGTGATTAGTGTTGATTCATGACTCGTTATCGAGTCTTATGGGAATTGTTTACTTGTTCTAGGAGGAAACGGTGGTGCACGACGTTCGTTTAACGACGGTGCATGAAACATCATTTTATCGATTGGTGAGTATACTACTCACTTGGATTTATAAAGTGGCTTTGCTATATGTGATTGTGATGCCTTGAAGGCTTGTTTGGCTATTGGAAATGATTAGGGTGAGGGTGTACTTGACCGCCCTCATTCCTTTTATGCTTGTGAACGACTGTGTACTGTTTCACTGTCTTACTGTACTGCTTTATGAATGACTGTACTGATATTGTTTGGGTGTCGGTTGGACGAGTATCCAACGACCCTACTGTACTACTGAGCTCAACCCCGTTGGGAGTCACTCGAATCGAACCAGCGAGGGCTTGGTCGTGAAAATTGACTAGCCACGGGGACTGAAATGAGAATCTTGTGGTAATGAGACCCTTGGTTCCGGTGTACTCGAGTATCACCTAATGTTACTGCTTGGAGTGCGGGCCCGGTTGGGGTATGTTGGGTGGAAGGAATGGAAGTGAAGTGAGGTCTACGGTTTGGTACTTTTAACATTGACGGAGGGTCAATGAAGTTCGATCAAGAATGTAAGCGTGGAAATGGGCTCTTGAGAGCCGTCCGTATCCTTTTACCGATTTGTTTTGCTTCTTATTTGAATATTTGCAATGAACGATTATGCTTAAGTGATCTTGGTTGATTGTGTGATAGTTGCTCACTGAGCTTTAGCTCACACCATTCCATTTGTTTTCCTTACAGGAAAATAATCACTTTTTGAAGCTCATACTTGTTGGTTGCCAAATTGAGCCATGTATATGTTTATTTTGACTAGCTCCTTGCATGAAACCCTAATGTGTATTGGGTTCAATTTCTTTTGGTTGGCAAACCGATCATGTATATCCATGATGAATCGTTTTGATATGCCGCTTTGGCTTTTGGCTTGTAAATGTTACATTTCACTGTATATATGTTTGGTTGACATTTGGTTGGGTTTCGGATTAACTTGTATTTCAAACGGCAAAAGAAAAATTTGGCTACTCTCGGCCTAGTATCCGGATTCGGACATGGCCGGTACTGTTCATCATCGGTTTCAATTTTCGTTTTTTTTATTTTGAGATTTTGACTTGTTTACGCGCGTGGGTATGTTCCGGAACGTATTAGATCGACGTGAACTGATCCGTAGTCCTGGCGAGAGCTGGGCAGGCAGTCCGCTAACCCCTTTGGTTCACCTTAGGGGAAAGTGGGGCTGTTACAAAAATCCCAAAAGCTTTTACAATAACATATATATACATTCCAAACAAAGTCAAACAACACACATATCACAACCAGTCAAGCCAAGTACAGTCAAATCAAGTACAGTCAAGTCAAGTCGAAACATAGAAAAACCACCAGGGAATGGCCTTATCAAAAGATTATACATGTAGCTAAGCCAAATATACCAAACGGCTAGCTTAGGCTCTTTCCCTATCCCTATATACAAGAAACAAAACTATCCCAAAAAAACCTAGGAGTCGAGACCTAGTCCGTCGATGGGCTAGTAGACCCACCCGACGGGGTGGATCCAACCCCAGCCTCGGGTCCCGCCCACGAGTCCTCGTCACTCACGCCCTCGACCACGTCCGCGCAGAGGTTCAGGATCGATGCGGCTCGAACCTTAACCTTTCAAGCTCGCTTAGTCTCACGCTCACGAACTTCCCTAAGTTGAGTGCAGAGGTCATCAACCCTATCCTCTACCTCAAGCACGTCATACTCCAACCCCTTAATGTAACAGCCCCACCTCCCCCTAAGGCGAACCAGAGGGTTCGGCGGACCGCCTGCCCGGCTCTCGCCGGGACTCAGTCGTTCACTACATTTCTCATACAGATTACAAGATAAAACTCAAATATTACATCAAATTCTCCAACAAATAATTACATATCAAAAGCGAAGCGTCCATGCTTCCACTGCGCCACTCTGATCCATGATCCCAATTATTACACAAGAGGATTTCCACAACAATAAAATCACAACAAGCCTTCCTTCGCCACGAGCCCTGTGGAGGGGAATAAAATATTTTTGGGGTGAGCTAGAAGCTCAGCGAGTAACCAGAAAAAAATAGTAGTCAAATCGGTTTCACAATAGTTCATTTCAATGATGTCATAAATCAAATGATAAGTCCAGAAACAATTACGACATTTACAAAACATTAAATATGAGTATCAATAATTCAAGAAACATGTACAATGGAAAGCGATAGTAACATTCATGAAAAAGATACGTTCGTTCTCCTGTCATTTCCTTTTCTTTTTTCTCATTTGAAATTGCATCATTTTCCACCAACCTCCACCAACCTACAAAGGTAATACTCGAGTATACCAAACGTTCACCCAGGTCCCTAATCGCCCGACCGAGTCCGCTTCTGGCTCGAGACGACCGGTAACAAGGGGCAATGGCCAGTTCAGCCCAAAAAGGCTTACATTCATGCGCAAGTAGCATTTAATCATTAATCATGAAAATTTCACATTTATTTAGGTTGAGTGCGATAAAGTACACACTCGCCCAGAAAACTCGTTTTAACAATCATTGAAAGCACTTAATACATTATCAATCCATAATAACAAGCCAATTAGTCAAGGAAATATATCAAACAAGGAACGCTCTCATATAAGCACGCATGATATGCAAGAAAACAGTTCAAAAGTAACTTTGGAAACAGTTCAGAAGTAACTTTGGAAACAGTTCAAAAGTAAATAATGCAAGAAACGTTTCACAAGTACTTTGGAAATAGTTTAGGGTCACTCACCTCCATGGCTCAGAAATCATCCATCATATATCATTGCCTTGCACAAATCCAAGTCTTAGATCACAAACTCAATGCAAACAAGTCCCTTCAAAGTTCGGACAGCACTTCCCCTGAATTTTCTAACTTTTCCAGCCATCATGGCTTCATTATTTTTCTCATTCCAACCCAAAGGTATACACATAACAACAAGTTCATCCAATAGCCATTCAGCAAGCTCCAAGTAGTACTAGTACAAGTCAAGCTAGGGAAAAGTCCGGAAATGAAAGTTAAGCTCAAAACCAGAAAAACAGTTTTGACGTCCTTTTGCGGTAATGGTATCAAAGGCGCTAAGATTGTCGGATGAAGGTGGAAGACCCACCGTTTCGAAGCTAAGAACCAGGGCTACAACAATGTATAAGGCCACTCAGTCCAAATCCCAGTACAACTAAGTCATATATGCCAAATACCAAACCAGAACCGTAATTGCAGGTTTACAAATTACACTATGCTGTAATCAGTACAACTCAGTCTAAACAGGTCCAAATTCAGAAATTCCAAAGGCATATGGTAGCTAGGACATCAAGTTAAATTTCATCCGAAGACCTCAACACCCAAATCCAAAACAATTCCAGTCAAAACAGCCCATTTCAGACACAGATCTAACATCCTGATGAACCCAGAACAGCAATAGTAATTTCAGCTTATCTCATTCTACACTACTCCAATTGACCTGAAATTTTACAGGCACCCTTAAAACATCAATACCTACAACTTTCATGTTTTCAGTTAAGGCCAATTCGGCCTCTAACCATATGATACAAAACCGGACAGAAAGGGGGTTATGGAACCCTAACTTTCTCAAATTCCTTCCAAACCCAAAATTAGTTACAATTACCAATCATGTACACCTACTATAGTCATTAGCCATCAATTCCAACCATCATAGATAACCACAACATCATGATCATAATTAAACCAGAAAATTCATCAATAAATTGAAAACTTCACCAATTCCTCTCAAACCAAGAAATAAACCACAAATTCATCACTTTAGCTACCATTAAGCACAACTTAAGCTTCATTAAGTGTAGGAGGAAGTTCAATCACCACTCACCTAGTAAACAAGAGAGGGAGAGTTGTTGGACACCTTAGCTTCCTTAAACACTTCACCAAATCACTTTCTAGTACCAAATGGAGAGATTTTATGGAGTAGAAACAAGATCAAATGGTTGGATGATTACACTCAAGCAAGATGGAAGCAAGAATCTTGGAGAGTTTTTCTTTCTTCTTAGCTAGAGAGGGCCGGCAACAAAGGTGAAAGAAAGAGTGAATTTTTGGTAAATTTTGAGATATTTAATCAATTGGTAAGAAAGGTCAAAAGTCAAATAAGTGACCACCACTCTTAAGGTGACACTTGTCACTTCATTAATGCATTCCTATCCTTCTTTTTCCCTCTCACATCAATCACTTCACCTCCTCTAATTATCTCTTAACACCTGATAAATTTCACCCAGTATCCGGAACTTAACCTAATTGGTCGAATTTTTCAGAACTTTTCGCCCTAGTGGGTCCCACATCCGGTATACACTCTTAATTTCTCAAAACCTATTTGATACTAGAAAAATCATCCAAAAACTATATCTGCTCCTTAAAAATATATAGAAAATTTCCCTACTAAAGAAAACGCAGAAAACAAGCCATTAAATAAATAAAACCCTAGAAAATGGGAAAAGTACGGGTTCTCACACTTATACTTTTCGGGGCGTCACACTTAATGCGCTCAGCTTGTTTCTCATTGGCCGCCCTAAGTTGGTTCACCTCGGCCTCAAGCCTAGCCTTATCTTCGGCCAACTCCTTACGCTCCTCGGCCACGGCCAACACCAGAGCGTTAGGGTAAGCGTACTTGTGTCGACACTCGCAACGTCGGAGGCGGTTAGCCGGGCTCCAACGCACAACGGCCCCTCTGGGCCGGATCTGGTACGGAATCACTGGGAGCACCCCACGGGGTCGCTCTCCAGCAGGGGAACTACTAGGCTCACCATGACCGTCCATCCTACACCAAAAGAAGAAATAAGTATAATAATCTTAAAAGACGTAATCAAAATAATCCTCAAATCAAGCATTTCTAATACACCCAGGCCAATTCAAACCTAGGCTCTGATACCACCTGTAACAGCCCCACCTTCCCCTAAGGCGAACCAAAGGGGTTAGCGGACTGCCTGCCCAGCTCTCGCCAGGACTAACAGTTCAGTTTAGAGCGATCTAATACGTTCCGGAACTTACAACCGCGCGTAAACAAGTCAAAATGTCAAAATAAAAAAAAAAGAAACCGGAGTCGGTCATGAATAGTAACCGACACGTCAAAACCCAACCAAACATCAAGTCCGATTTTCATCTAGCTCAATTCCGCAACCAATTATCAAATCCAGTCCAAAAGTATTTATTTTCCTGTAAGGAAAACAAAAGGGAATAGAGTGAGCTTACGCCCAGTGAGATAATACCACTCAAACAGCAAAGTTCACATAAGCATAAAGCTTTTCATTCCAATTCATCAAAAGTAAGCAAAGGCACACATCAATAGTGGTGATAAAAGGATGCGGGCGGCTCTCAAGAGCCCTTTTCCTCGTTTGCATTCTTGATCGGATCTCATTGACCCTCCGTCAACGTTTAAGAGTAACCAACCGTAGGCTCCACTTTACTTCCATTCCTTCCACCCAACATACCCCTATCGGGCCCGAACTCCAAACAGTAGAAATTTGGTAATACTCGAGTATACCGGAATCAAGAGTCTCACTACTACAAGATTCCATATAACAGTCCCCATGGCTCGTCAATTTTCACGACCAAGCCCTCGCCGGCTCGATCCAATTGACTACCAATGGGGTTGACCTCAGTCGTATCAGTAATGGTCGTTGGATACTCGTCCAAGCGACACCAAATTCATGAACCAATTCAGTATTTCATGTATCATTCAGTCATTGCAGTAAAACAGTAGACAGTCATATGAGATACCAAATGGATGAGGGCGATCAAGTACACCCTCACTTAATTAAGTTCAACGAAGCAAATAAGCCTTCAAGGCATCAAGTTCACATTTACCAAAGCCACATTGTAAACAACAAGTGAGTGGTACACTCACCAATCAAGCAAATGATATTTCATGCACTTCCGCCTAAGAGCGTCTTGGACCACCGTCACGTCCTAAAACATTCAAATAAGCACAATAAGACTCGATTACCTATCATAAACCAAGTCCAAATACCACCAAAATAGGGTTCCATAAGAATAAGTAAGCGCTGGAGTAAACCAGGAAAATCCGGAAATGGAATTAAGCTCTAACCCAAAAAAAACAGTTTTTGACATCATTTTGCGGTTTTGGCACCATTGGCACTACGATTATCGGATGGAGGTGAAAGATACACCGTTTCGAAGCTAAGAGATAGGGTTACAATGTTGAAAAAGGCTACTCTGCCCAGTTTCGAGTGTAACTAGGTCAAAAATGCAAGATACTAAACCAGAACCGCAAAAACAGGTTCACAAACCACATTCTGGTTCAAACATCATAAGTCAGGCTACCTAAGTCCAAATCAAGTGATTCCAAAGCCATCCGAAAGCTAAGATACAAGGATACAATTAATCAGAAGGCACCAACAATCAAATCAGAAGCATTCCCAACCAAATTATCCAATTACAGACGCAATTATCAAATTCGGGTAGAACCAGGGCAGCAGGGTTATTGCAGTCTTTTCTCCATCTACGTTGCTCCGATTGACCTGAAATTTTTTAGGCATCTCTAAAATATCATTCCCTACAACTTTCATGTTTTAACCCAAGGCCAATTCGGCCTCTAACTATGAGCTATAGTGCCGGGCAGAATGTAAGAACATGAAACCCTAACTTTCCAAATTTCTTCCAAAACAGAAATTTCCTGCAATTAACCACTTTTTCCACCTTCTAGCTTCCTTAAATATCATTTCCAATCATCATACATGATCCCATAATAATAATCATATGAAAACAGAAAAATCACCAATAATTATAAAACTTCACAAATTTCATCCAAAAATCACAAATAACCACTAAAATCATCACTTAAGCTCACATTAACCACTAATTAAGCATTATTGAAGAGAGAAAAGGAGTTCCTCCACCACTCACCTTGCCAAGTCAAGAAAGAAGCAACTTAACACCTTAAGCTTCCAAACCACTTCACAACCAAGCTTAACTCCACCAAACTAAGAGGTTTTATGGAGTAATTGGAAGATTAATCGGTTTAATTGAAAGATTGGGCAAGATTGAAGACAAGATTGTGGAGAGTTTTCTTTTCTTTTGTTTCTTGAAGAGGCCGGCCAAGAGAGGGAGAAAAATGGTGAATTTTTGGTGAATTTTGATATTAATTTGGTAAAGGCATGAATAGTGGTCAAAATGGCAAGATTTAATCACATGGAGACACTTGTCACCCCATTAAATGCATGAATATCCTTTTGTTCCCTCTCACTCTAATCCATAAGATATTCTCTAATTATCTCCTAGCACCCGATAATTTAAGCCCAGTATCCAAAACTTAACCTAGTTGGCCGAATTTTTCCGAACTTTTCGCCTTAGTGGGTCCCACGTCCGGTATACGCTCTTAATTTCTTAAAAACTAACCAATACTAGAAAACTCACCTAAAAACTATATTTACTCATAAAAATTATCTAGAAACTTTTTGAATAAAGAAAATGCAGAAAACATGCCAGTAACCCGAATAAAACTTGGAAAATGGGAAAAATTACGGGTTCTCACACAAAGAGCAATTGGTCTCATAAGGCTTGAATTGCTCATTGGTGAGTTATCTTCAAGTGCATTATTTCATATCATTGAAGCCAAAACCTCTTATAATATGCTCTTGGGACGACCCTGGATTCACGAGAATGAAATTATACCGTCAACTCTGCATCAATGTTTCAAATATTATCGAGACGGTATAGTTAAGAAGGTTGTTTCCAATAATAAACCTTTCTCTGAGGCCGAGACTCACTTTGCCGATGCCAAATTTTACCTTCAGAAAGAAGCAAAAAGAAAAGAATCAGTAAAGGAAGAAAGTAAAGATTTCAAAGTACCCATTTTGCGGTATATTCCAAGATCAAAGAGAGAAGAAGGTCGGTCTTCTTTTATCAGGAATGATACATTAAATGTTCCGCTCACCAAAATAGAGCCTGTTAAAAGTGAGAAAGCGAGCTTGCAAGGATTTGTTCGTCCCAAAGAAGAACCGGCAGTAGAATATTACTCACTACCAACTAATCGAAGGTTTTGATCCAAACGCATACAAACTACTTGCTAAGGCCGGTTATAACCCAAATGAGAAGCATGCATTGGTCAAACTCCCTCCTGAGGTGACTGGCGAGAAGACTCATGGATTAACACCTATGCAGAAAATGTTGAAAGAAAAAGGCTATAATGTTGAAAGTTCATCGATGGGTCTTGGTTATCAACCATCTTCTCCAGTGCGTATAATGATCAAAAGAGCAAGTTGTAACTACGTGAACGAGGAAATGGAGGTCACAAGCCGAAGGAGATCTGTGTTCGATAGATTGGGAGATAAGTCAAAGCGTACTTCTGTATTTGACAGACTTGGCCCGCAGCCAAAAAATGTGAAGCCGCTTGTCTATGAAAGACTAGGCAGTAAAAAGCAAGAGTACCAGGTTGCCAAGGAAGAAAGTCTTACTCCAATAAAGAGGAACGGACCAAGAAAGCGAGTCTCCAATTTCTTCATGCACTACGGAGACTTATTCAATGTAAGAATTGAAACCATTTTTGAAGAACAGGGTCAAGAAAGTATGGCTTCCTGTCACCATATTACGATCAGTGATCCCGAAGAAGAAGAAGAAGATGTAGATGACGCTCTCCCTGAACTTGAACAAAGGGTAAAAAATACAGTCGATGCGCTAAAAGAGATTAACCTTGGCACAAGCGACGATCCTCGCCCAACTTACATAAGCTCTTGTATGACTCCCGAAGAAGAGAAAGAGTATGTTGATTTGCTACTCGAGTTCAGGGACGTCTTTGCCTGGAATTACTCAGAAATGCTTGGTTTGGATCCAAGGATCGCCGTTCATAATTTGTCTGTCAAGCAAGGAACAAAACCTATCAAGCAAACTCAAAGGCGCTTTCGGCCCGAATTGATTCCTCTAATAGAAAATGAGATAAATAGATTGATTGAAGCTGGGTTCATACGGGAAGTGAAATATCCGACATGGATTTCAAGTATCGTCCCTATAAGGAAGAAGAACGGGCAAATTCGAATTTGTGTTGATTTTCGAGACTTAAAAGAGGCTTGCCCCAAAGATGACTTTCCGCTTCCCATCACAGATTTGACAGTAGATGCTACAACCGGGCATGAAGCACTATCTTTTCTCGATGGATCATCTGGCTACAATCAAATACGCATGGCGCCCGAGGATGAGGAACTCACTGCCTTCCGCACCCCCAAGGGAATTTATTGCTATAAAGTAATGCCATTTGGCTTGAAAAATGCTGGAGTGACATATCAAAGGACAATGCAAAGAATATTTGATAATATGCTCCATAGGAATGTGGAGTGCTACGTTGATGACCTTGTGGTGAAATCAAATAAGCGAGAGGATCATATTCAAGACCTTCGAAGAGTTTTCCAACGCCTTCGGAGGTACCAACTGAAGATGAATCCTTTGAAGTGCGCATTCGGAGTCACTTCTGGCAAGTTTCTCGGTTTCATCGTTCATCAACGGGGAATAGAGGTCGATCGATCTAAAATTGATGCCATTGTGAACATGCCTGAACCACGAAATATTCATGAATTGAAGAGCCTTCAAGGGAAGTTGACATATATCCGAAGGTTTATCTCTAATTTGGCCGGACGATGCCAACCCTTTAGTCGACTGATGAAGAAAGGGGTACCCTTCGAGTGGGATGAATCGTGTAGGAATGCTTTTACAAGCATCAAAGCGTACCTCATGAATCCCCTAGTGCTGGCTGCGCCCATTCCAGGAAAACCATTGACTCTCTATATTTCCGCACAAGAACGGTCGGTTGGGGCCTTACTTGCTCAAGAAAATGATGAAGGTAAAGAGAATGCGCTGTATTACTTGAGCCGGATGATGACATCTAATGAGTTGAACTACTCACCCATCGAGAAGTTGTGTTTGGCACTTATATTTGTCATTCAGAACTTGAAACATTATTTTCATGCACATACTATTCGACTCATATCTAAGTCTAATCCCATTAAATATGTCATGGCAAAACCTGTACTATCTGATCGGCTCGCGAGATGGTACCTCCAGTTTCAACAATTCGAAATCATTTATGTACCTGCGAAGGCTGTCAAAGGACAAATATTGGCAGACTTTTTAGCCGATCATCCCGTACCTGCCGAGTGGGAGTTGACTGATGAACTTCCCGATGAAGAAGTGTTTATGGTCGAATCGCCGTGGTCAATGTATTTCGATGGAGCTGCTCACCGTGATAGAGCTGGTGCAGGAGTTGTCTTTTATACCCCTGAAACAGATATATTGCCATACTCTTTCACTTTAACACGTCGGTGTTCAAACAATGTGGCCGAATATCAGGCGTTGATTCTCAGTCTTGAAACGACTGTAGACATGAAACAGTTGCATCTTAGAGTCTATGGTGATTCAAAATTGGTGGTAAATCAACTTCTTGGTGTTTATGATATCAAGAAACCTGAATTGATCCCATATTATAAGTATGCAAGACAACTCATGGGATATTTAGATAATGTCACTATAGAACATATCCCTAGAAATTTCAACCAACAAGCTGACTCTTTGGCAAAGGTAGCGTCCATGATCACTCTACCTTCTCATCGAAATCAAATTTCAATATGTCAAAATTGGGTCATACCTCCGATGTTTGATGAAGAGGATGATGGTGAGGAAGAATATGCTTATCATATTTTTGTCCATGAGATCGAAAAGGAGGATTGGCGTCACCTCATCATTGATTACCTTAATCATGGAAAGTTACCAGAAGATCCCAAGAAAAAGGTCGATATACGTCGTCGAGCGCCACGTTTCATTTACTACAAAGGGACGCTTTACCGAAGATCATTCGATGGGGTGTTTCTACGATGTCTTGGAGAAGATGAAGCCATGCAAGCAATGGAGGAAGCTCACTCTGGGATATGCGGTGCTCACCAATCTGGCCCGAAATTACACTTTCGCATTAAGAGAATGGGATACTACTGGCCAACGATGATAAAGGACTGTATCGATTTTGCTAGAAGATGTCAAGCTTGTCAATTCCATGGCAATTTCATCCGCCAACCTCCTGAACCATTGCATCCAACGGTGGCTTCTTGGCCGTTCGATGCTTGGGGTTTGGATATAGTTGGACCGCTCCCAAAATCTTCTGGAGGACACATTTTCATTTTGGCAGCGACGGATTATTTCTCAAAGTGGGCCGAAGCGATTCCTCTAAGAGAGGTCAAAAAGGAGAATGTAGTAGATTTCATTCGCTTGCACATCATTTATCGGTATGGAATCCCACGTTATATCATCACCGATAATGGCAAACCTTTTTGCAATGTAGCAATGAACAAACTTTGCGAAAAGTTTCATTTCAAACAATACAATTCGTCCATGTACTACGCTACCGCAAATGGACTTGCTGAAGCATTCAACAAGACCTTATGTAATCTGTTGAAGAAAATCGTTGATAAATCGAAAAGGGATTGGCATCTTCGAATTGGAGAAGCGCTTTGGGCATACAGAACTACTTTTCGAACTCCCACACAAGCAACCCCATACGCGCTTGTTTACGGTGTTGAAGCTGTTCTTCCACTTGAGTGTCAAACACCTTCGCTAAGAATTGCAATTCAAGAGGGGCTCAACGAAGAAGATAATGTTCGTCTTCGCTTTGAGGAGTTACAAGCGCTCGACGAAAAGAGATTGGAAGCTCAGCAACGGATTGAGTGCTATCAAGCTCGCCTTTCAAAGGCATTCAATAAGCACGTTCGACCCCGCTCTTTCCAAATTGGAGAGTTAGTGCTCGCCGTTCGGAGACCAATCATTCTCACTCATGGCGGACAAAGAATGTTTACTCTTAAGTGGGATGGTCCATATGTCGTTCGAAAAGTATATACAAATGGCTCATACAAGTTGGTTGCTGAAGATGGATTAAGGGTTGGCCCTATCAATGGAAAGTACCTAAAAAGGTACTATGCGTATTCGGAACCGCGCGATGCTCCTGGCCCGCATGAACTAAAACTGTGGATGGCAACCACCAATAGTGTAGTATGTGGTTAAACTGCTGAAACACTCCACCAAGTCTAAGGTGGTAAACAAATAGATACTCCTGGCCCGCATGAGGTTAAAATGTGAACGGCAGGAACTACGTGTGACTTGATTCCCTTGTTGGGATACGTAGGCAGCTTGGAGGGCAACTTCTAAGTTCAGTTACACCACTCCAAATCAAATCCTTGTTCCTTGCAAAAAAAAAAAAAGAATTTTATCTTTCCAAAAAAAAAAGATTTAAATAAAATGCTCCATTCGAGTTCTTGTATCTTTAAGAAAAAAAAACAAGAGATAAGGAACGGAAAGCATTTTATTCAAAAAAAAAAATTTCATTACATGAAAAAAAAAGTGGAACAAATTCAGGAAAATGACATGGTAAAAAGTCTAAATGTCAAATTTATAATCCACTACAGCTATTTTGTATGATTCAAGTGCAGACTTCATGTCTTCAAGTTCCTTCACTGCGTCATCAGTCAAGATGCTGGTATTTTCAATAGAAGAGAGCTCATCATGTGCTTGTCTTATCTCGGTCTGGACCTCGTTGAAGGTCTCATGCTTTTGATCGATGGTTGAGCTGATTTCCATTCTTTGTTTCTCCAAATCAATAAGTTCCTGTTGCAAAACTTTCTTCCTATCTTCAATGGACTGCAACTTTTCTTCAAGACTTTGCAAATGGCACGTTAGTTTTTCTTCCTTTGCCTTAACTCTCCCGAGTTGGATGGTCGCTTTGGAAAGGAGTTCTGCGTGTGTTTCTTTGCTCATCCTTTCCCACGATGAAGATGCCAAAAGATCATATGCCTCCGCCTTGGCAAACAATTCTATCAAGTGGTTTTTTAAAGGGAGACCATTGGTAGGATCCGTTCTGGTGATTTCCGCAATGATTTCCTCTGCACACTCTTTTAAAGAAGAGATCTGCTCAATTGGAGTGTCAAGAATCTGTCCGCGAAAATCCATCCACAAACTTTGCAAGTACTTTCTTCGATGCGCCTGGATCATTTTTTGACCATGAAATTCTGAAACCAATGCTACCTTAGGTTTTTTCCGAATTTCATGCAAACTAGTCAGCTCCTTCTTTGACAAGGCACCTCCACTGGGGGCAAGTTGTTTTGGGATGCTGATAATGATTTCGTCACCTTTCTTGTTTGAAATTATAGCATCAGTCTCAAGCTTAATTGGTGAGTTGGTACCAACATCTTCTTGGTGGAGTTCAAGAAGTGGGGGCTGAGAAAAAAAAATTTTATGAGGGTTTTAAAAAAAAAAAAGAGGAAAAAACAAAAAAAAAAAAGAAAAAGGAAGATATGATTACCTTAAGTGGCGACACTCCAACCGACGGTGGTGAAAAGGAAACTTCCTCCAAATCAGAAGATGTCCTCTTCTTCGATCGGTTCCAATGACGGTCTTGGCTACTACTGCCACTCGCCAACGAATGGGCTCCTCTTTGGGTAGATTCGATGCCCTGAGCTTGAGTCCCTTCTTGTTCTATAGCCTCGAGAGAATTATGATTGTCCATCGCTTCAATTTCGACATCTTATTCTGTGTGAGTCACTGATAAAGATTTTGAAACCTTGGGCGGCATCTGCTTTGCTGGAATCACTGGTTGCGCCTCTTTGATGGCCTGTCGAGAGTCCTTGGAAGACTTATTTCTTGTAACAATGTTTTCCAAGGGGCTGCTAATGGTTTTGTTCTTCCGCAAGGTGGATGAGGTAAGACCTGTTACAATCTCTATAACTCCATTAGGATGCACTGACTCGTTGGCGGAGGTAACCTTACCCTTTTTCGCTGATTGCTGAGGGATCTTAACGGTGAATTTTAAGGGAGTTGAAGAGACACTATTTGACCGAGTCGACCACTAGGCATCATAGTCTTGTGTGATCAATGGATGCTTCCTGTGTGTGGGCATAGTCATCCGAGATTGCATCTGCGTGCGAACTGAAGAATCCCATAGTTGAATAGCCTCACCCAAAGTATAAGTGTGAGTGATCTCTTTCAAGTTGTTGGGGATGTCCTGACAGAAACCAAATTGTCTGCTGAGCCTGCAAGGATTATATTTTTCAATAATGAAAGTATTGTCCTTACGTAGAGTTAAATGGCAAGAGCGTTGACTAATGAAGTAGCTCGTGAGTCTTGATGATAAGGATCCGTCATCGATCAACGCCTTTTCTTTATTCTCAGTCCAACACAATTTAGGAAGCATCAAAGGATTCGTTTCTTTGAAGATTTCCTCAGCTTCCAATTGGCCATAAAATATTGCCATTTTCTCACCACTAAATCTTGTCATGCGCGCGTGGTGGCTACTCACTTGATTGTTCTCATAATATACGTCAAAGTATTGGCCAATCCAAGCATAGACGTAATGGATTGGGAAAGTTACCCCGCATTCTCCAAGGTTAGGGGCGTGGACGATCTCCCTCAACCCATGATATATGCTCGCAAGGACAGGAATTGCAAGACAAAATCTTTTCCCTGTAGCCATTAAGCATGCAACCTTGAAGACACTTGGGCGAATACGATCGACCTTTTTGCTTGGCAAAAGGAACTTGCAAATCCAACACGCTATGAATGCCGCAATATAGGTTTCCTTTCTTAGAGACCCTGGGATACCCAGGGTGTCAAAAGGGATATTGAAGTCATTCGTATCGGCAAGGTCGTAAGGCTCTACGCTTCCAGAAGGGTTGTAAGTCATTTTTTATTTAGATGTGGTCTTCCTTCGCTCTACTCGGAGGAGCCCTATACCTAGCCTCTCCTTTGAACCAGAAGCGAATCCAGTCCTTCATCCATACCCCTTGGTCATTCGTCCAAAGGTAGTAGTAGGCGGAAAAGAGGTGCCTGCAACTCTCGGGGAGAAGTGGTTTCCCTTCTTTGTCACGAGTAAGGAGCTCCCGCGCCGAAGGAACAACTTCATCGAAAAATGTGCCATCGATCGAAAGGCCACCAAGTCGATAAAGGTGCCAAAGTGTGATGGACAACTCCCCAATGGGCGTATGGAGTCTGTTCGTCGAGGGACACCAATATTTGAAGAAGGCTCGCAAGATATTTTCACAGCGGTCGTAGGAGTATCTCGACGCGTAGACGGCTTCAAATATGCCAGCGCGTGTGAATATGTCTTTATACCTTCCAAGCATGTCCTCAACCCACTCCCAATAATGGGAGGTGAAGCACGCCTCACCGAAGAAGGACGAAGGGGTTTTCCATGTAGCTTTGTCAACATTGAAGCCCACGAACGGAAGCGTGAATTTGGCTATTTCTGGATCTCCATTGTGAAGTGACGAGTTTAATACGACCGCTTCTTCTTCCCTCGACGTAATAGAGAAAGTCGACGGGGCCACCGCTTCTTTAGTCCACTTGCTAGTCCAATTTTCAAGACGAAAGCATCCTTCAAGAGGTATGAAGGATTCAGCGAGTGGGCCGATTACTGGTTTGTAAACATGTAGTGACAAGCTCTTTGATTGAGTTCCTCCCCGTTCATCCGTCAGTGAAATATACGGCAGTGGCACGGCGTAGTCCTTAATTTGCATGATTGCTGGGATTTTGGAAAAGAAAGTATTAGACAATGAAGGGAATTTCTTACAAAATTTTGGTAATTAAATTACCTAATCGGTGACTCTCTTCAAATCCCCGAAATTGTTTCAAGCTCCTTTTCAGGCACGAGATGGGCTATTTACAGGAGAACAAGTTAGTAAAGTTGAATTATTGACATGGACTAGGGCAAAAAAAAAAAACAATTAAGGTCGGAGTTCTAGCAAAAGAAGGGAAAAGGGCTTGCTCAAATATCATATTTGGTATTATCCTAATAGACGAGCGGAAAAAAGAGAGAGAGAGAGAGAGAAGCTCAAGTATCATATTTGGTGTTATCCTAATAGATGAGAAAAAAAAAAAAAAAAACAAAACAGAAAAAAAAACAAAAAAAAATGGCATTAAATTTTCAGCCCTGAGGAATAGCTCAAAAAATAATATTTTGAGCCAATCTTCATTCTCAAATAATATTTAAAGGGCATACATGATCTTGAATAATATTTTGAACCAATCTCCATTTGGTCAATTTTGGTCTCTTAGTCGAGACCCGAGCTTCATTCTCAAATAATGTTTTGAGAAATTATTTGATAAAATCGTGGAGGCTCTAGGCTTCTCAATTGACTAAAAGCTTCTTGTAATAATTAAGTATTGAAAGTAAAAAAAAATGGTGAAGCCTCAAGTACCTGGTGAGCAAAAGAGCAAATTATTGGAGTGCAGCCGATGAATGATGATTGATGCTTGTGGCTCGGCAAAGTTCCCCTGAGGTTTATCTTTGGAGAATTGCTGTTGGAAACTGGTATCGGAAACAGACACGACAAAAGGGGGCTATTAATGGGCAATTTAATGAAGGTACGAGCATTCAAAGAACAATCATGGATGAAGAGTAGCTGTGAATAATGCATGCAAGTATAAAAGTATTAATCATGGTGATATTGGCCAAAAGTGTCATCGCATTAGACACACCACATCAAGGATGCGTCAAAACAAGAACACAAAGTCTATTGCCGAAAGTTTCTTTTAATGATTAAGCGTTGGGAAAAAGTCTTGAGGCACCTAAATATCAAATAATCACATTAAGAGACGACGGGCTCAACATGCAAATCTGAAGTATTAGTCGCACTAGATGCAACAAAGTGCATACAAACTTCAAATATTAGTCATACTCAAAGTAGTAGAGTGAATTAAAATAAGCACGCAAGCCATTAGTGTAGGAGTGTGTGAATACCTGTGAACAATGGTTTGGGATAGTTGCTTCCAAATTGCAGTGGTGGCAGCGGCTAAATCTTGCAATAGCTTGCGTCCGACAGCGTAGCAAGTTGAAGATGGCACGATAGGAGTAGTTTGCAAAGAATAGGTAGCAGCAGCTCGATGGTACCAGCGTGAAGAAAAAAAGAGAGAGTTGGCTCTTGTTTCTGATATAGGCAACCCTAGGGGAAGACCCTCCTAGAACCTCCCAACCTTGTAATTATCAGAGTTGGATCTTTTCTCCCAATAGAAATTGAACTCGATTGTTCTCATGAACTCAAGACCTCTGACACACAAAGGTAATCAGCAACCTTAAGCAAATAAGGATGGATGAAGCGACACCACTATTAGGGAACAAGCTAATCGATAAAGTCTGATTTGAATCCTAAGCTATGAACTCAAGAATTCAAGAGTAAGTTCGATTAAGAACTTGAAGGAAAATTCCTCACGATTTCTGGTTGTAATAATCTGTCCCTCCGCTCATACAATAGGTGCCTTTTTATAGGGTAAAACTAGGGCAAAAATCCGGCCCACATAAACTTGGAAGAAATTCGGTCCGCACAAAGAGCTTAAAGAGCCAGCTCTTTAAGGCTTTCCGATAAGGCCCAATAAGTAATAAAATACTCAACGCCTAACAACTACTAAACTAGACAGTCTTAAAACAATTACCAACTAAGCTAACAAGTATGAGATCATTCCTTCGCTTCAAACGTACAAGTGAACAAAGTAACTTCATGGTCCATCGAATCTTCAAACCTAGCTTGCTCCTTGCTTGTATGGTGAATGATCAATGCTCGTAAAGCTTCCTTCACCTTCTTGGTTCTTGATCTTGTCATCGGACCACCAATGTTGATCAAAGGGTCCTTGACCCAAGGTTGGAGTTGTTGCGCGCCCGTATCCGCATCATTCCCTCCCTCCTCGAAAGGATTCGTTCTCGAATCTTCAAAGTCTGTATCAAAGTCAAAAGGGGATAGGTCAGACACATTAAAAGATGCACTTATGCCATACTCACTTGGAAGTCCCAATTTGTATGCATTGTCGTTGATCCTCTCTAGGACTTGAAAAGGTCCGTCGCCTCTTGGATGTAACTTGGTCCGTCGAGATGCTGGAAACCTTTCCTTCCTCATGTGCACCCAAACCCAATCACCAGGTTCGAATACAACATGCTTTCTTCCCTTATTCGCATGTTGTGCATATTGCGCATTTTTCTTTTCAATTTGAGCTCGAATTCTCTCATGCAAGGTCCGAACAACCTCTGCCTTTTTGACACCATTTGCGCTTAAACACTCATCAACAGGAATATGTGATAAATCTAGAGGGGTTAGCGGCTGAAATCCATAAACAATTTCAAAAGGAGAATGATTAGTAGTAGAATGAGTGGTTCGGTTATATGCAAACTCAGCGATAGGCAAACATTCTTCCCACTTCTTCAAGTTCTTTTGAACAATGGCTCGAAGTAAAGCACCAAGGGTTCGATTGGTTACCTCAGTTTGACCATCCGTTTGAGGATGACTAGAAGTAGAAAATAGCAACTTCGTTCCCAACTTTCCCCAAAGTGATTTCCAGAAGTAGCTTAAGAATTTCACATCCCTATCACTTACAATAGTACGCGGTACTCCATGCAATCTAACCACATCCTTGAAGAATAAATCAGCAACGTGGCGCACATCATTTGTTTTCCTACAAGGGATAAAATGAGCCATTTTAGAAAATCTATCCACTACAACAAAGATACTATCCATACCTCTAGAAGATCTTGGTAAACCAAGTACAAAATCCATGGATAAGTCTGTCCAAGGAGCATGAGGTACGGGTAGAGGAGTGTATAGTCCATGAGGGTTACTCCTTGACTTGGCCTGCTTACACTTTAAACACTTATCACAAATGTTAGCAACATCAGGCCTCATTTTAGGCCAATAGAAGTGTTCATGCAAGATGTCAAGAGTTTTATCAATGCCGAAATGTCCCATCAATCCTCCACCATGGGCTTCTCTAACAAGTAATTTCCTAAGCGAACAATTGGGAATACATAGGCGATTTTCTTTGAACAAGAAACCTTCATGCCTATAGTACTTTTGAAATGCAGCATGTTCACAAGCTTGAAACACATTAGAAAAATCGTCATCATGTGCATACATGTTTTTAATGTGCTCAAAACCAAGTAGCTTAGTGCTCATGTTAGTGATCAAAGTATACCTCCTAGACAATGCATCCGCAACGACATTATCTTTCCCCTTCTTATACTTAATGATGTACGGAAAGGAATCAATAAATGCAATCCACTTCGCATGTCTTTTATGCAACTTTCCCTGACCCTTAAGGAATTTAATTGATTCATGATCAGTATGTATCACAAATTCCTTAGGCATAAGATAATGCTGCCACACTTCAAGAGCACGCACAACAGCATACAATTCTTTATCATAAGTAGGGTAGTTAAGAGCTCCCCCACTCAACTTTTCACTGAAATATGCCAAGGGTCTATTATTTTGATGTAAGACAGCCCCTATGCCGATCCCACTAGCATCACATTCAACTTCAAACGTCACATCAAAATTAGGCAAAGCAAGAATAGGTGCTGAAGTTAACAAATCCTTAAGCTTATTAAATGACTCTTCTTGCTCTTTTCCCCATTGAAACCCCACATTCTTTTTAATTGTCTCATTCAAAGGTGCTGCAATAGTACTAAAGTCTTTAACAAATCTCCTATAGAAACTTGCAAGACCATGAAAAGACCTTACTTGAGACACATTGGTTGGAGTCGGCCACTCTAAGATGGCTTTTACCTTGGCGGGATCAACACTTATGCCATTTGCACCAACAATATATCCAAGGAAATTAAAATCAGGAGTGCAAAAGACACATTTTTCCATGTTAGCAAACAACCTATTTTCACGCAAGACACTTAAAACAAGTCGCAAATGCTCAACATGTTCATCTAAAGACTTGCTAAAGATCAATATATCATCAAAATAAACAACAACAAACTTCCCAAGAAAATGCCTTAAAACATGGTTCATTAACCTCATGAAAGTACTTGGAGCGTTTGTTAAGCCGAAAGGCATCACAAGCCACTCATAAAACCATACTTTGTTTTGAAAGCAGTTTTCCATTCGTCTCCTTCCTTTATCCTTATTTGATGATAACCAGATCTTAAGTCAATTTTAGTGAAAATGATTGCTCAATGCAATTCTTCTAACATATCATCTAACCTAGGAATAGGATGACGATACTTAACAGTAATTTTATTAATTGCACGACAATCTGTACACATTCTCCAAGTCCCTTCTTTCTTAGGCACTAAAATGACTGGAACTGCACAAGGACTAAGAGATTCACGTACCTGGTCCTTTTCAAGGAGGGAATCGACTTGCCTTTGGATTTCCTTTGTTTCCTCCAGATTTGCTCTATAGGCTGGTCGATTTGGGAGAATTGCTCCAGGAACAAAGTCGATTTGATGTTCGATACCTCGAATTGGAGGTAATCCTTTTGGTAGTTCCTCCGGAAACACATCCTTGAATTCCTGCAAAAGAGAGTAGATTGCACTAGGAAGAGAATCGGTTATGCCTAGTGTGTAAAAAGAAGAATAATCAGCTTCCCTGTACAGAAGTACTATGAGAAGACTTTGTGCATTCAAAGCCCTACCTACCTCACGCACACTTGCATAGAAGCTATTTTTGTTCACTTTCAAGCTCTCGGCCTCACTAAGTTTTTTTCCACTCGAATTTTCTTTTTCACTCAACTCGGCCTCTACTTTCTTTTTTCCCTCATCCTCAGGCACATTCGACTTTTTCTTTGCCTCTCTCAGTTACCTTTTCTCTCACTCTTTTCTTAGATGCAATTGTTCCTCATACACTTGTGTAGGTGTCAAGGGTGAAAGAGTGATCTTGAGGTTGTCCATAATGAACTTATACTTATTAGTGAGTCCAATATGATCAGCCTGCCGATCATACTCCCACGGACGCCCTAACAAGACATGACTAGCTTGCATAGGAATTACATCACATAAAACTTGGTCCTTGTATCGACCAATAGAAAAAGCGATTAAAGCTTGTTTGGTCACCTTGACTTCCCCCCCATCATTTAACCAAGATAGTCTATAGGGTTTAGGGTGGTAAGTCCATGAAAGGTGCTTTTGCTCGACAAAGTCAGCAGCTACGCAATTAGTACAAGAGCCACTATCAATGATCATGAGACATACCTCATCTCCAATTTTGCATCTCGTATGAAAAATGTTGGTCCGTTGGAGATCATCTTCTTGAGCTTGTGCATTTAGCACTCTCATAGTCACCATAGTTCGAGCCACGGGGTCCTCTTCTATTTCAACCAGGCCAGCATCCTTCCCCTCTTCTTCAAGTGGTGGCATGTCCGCATATTCCTCCTCTCCTTCGCTTTGCCACATTCCCTCTTCATTCATGTACATGATGCTTCGGTTAGGGCATTGAGCCATGAGGTGGCCAATTCCCTTGCATTTGAAACATGCCTTTGGCTGGTTGGTAGACGTATTTGCCCTTGGAAGAGTCGGCCGCGGGGTTGGTTTAGAAGGAGTTGCACTCGGATGGAACGGTTGCTCCATTCCCCTGTTTTCCTTTTCTTTATTGCCTTGCCTCGGCCAAGCATTGGATGTTGGCAATTGATCTCTTCTCCAAGGTGTGGAAGAGGATGTAGTGGTTCGGCCACTAGGTGTCTTTATAGGTAAGGCTTGCCTTTCCACCTTCTTTGCATAAGACATCATTTGTTGTAGCTCAAAGTGGTCTTGAAGCTCAACCTTCTTCCGAATTTCAGGATTTAATCCATTAAGGAATCTTGCCATGGTTGCTTCCGAATCCTCTTGTATATTGGCCCTTATCATTGCTACCTCCATTTGTTTGTGGTACTCATCAACCGAACTGGACCCTTGGGTGAGTCGTTGGAGCCGATTGTACAAGTCCGTGGTGTAATGGAAGGGTACAAATCGTTTCCTCATCACTTGCTTCATTTCAGCCCAAGTGTCAATTGGTTGTTCCCTATTTCTCCTCCTTGTGGCACATACTTGCTCCCACCAAATGGATGCATAATCTTCAAATTCAATAGCCGCAAGTTTCACCTTTTTCTCTTCGGAGTAATTGTGGACTTCAAACACTTGCTCAACTCTCCGAACCCAGTCTAAATAAGTTTCAGGATCATTTTTCCCATGAAAGGTAGGCATCTTAGTCTTGATGGAACCAAGATTGTCATCGGTTCTCCTAGGTCGGCCTCGACCTTCCCTCGCTCCCTCTTGGCTTCTCCTTGATCGAAATGAGGTGTGAGAATGATACCCCTCATCATCCGCATCATGATCAGCACTCTGAACACTCGAAACCCTATGGTGTGTATCTCCGGTACCTCGCATCTCAATGGCAGCCAACCTGTCGGATATTTGTGCCATCGCAAATTCATGTCTCTCCGCTTGTTTTTGAAGAGTTTGGAGCACCAGTTTGAGTGACACGTCGGTCTCAGACGGCTCAGGCATGTTCCCCTCTTGAGACATATTGTCAAACCTGCAAAACAAATGTATCCTAGTCTACCTTGCAAAGCACTCGTGTATCACTCAAGAAAACACACTCACTCTCAATTTTCCTTCTCGAAGTTCTTAAGACAACTCAACTCTCAAAAATTCCAGAATTAATTACCCTATAAGTAATAAGACACAAAGCAGAATTTTTTTGCGAATCCTAGAAAACAAAAACTCTACCTGAAGCTGGAACTTTTTTTTTTTTTTGAGCTGTTGCTTTGCTTAGTTTCTGGTCAGTATTTTGGAGTATAAATGGTGCTTTTGGGGTGCTCAAAGAATGTACGAACCAGTCCTCAAATTTCAGTCAAATCGGATCGCAAAACTAGCTCAACCGATTTTAGAAACTCAAGAACTCCCAAGGCGGTTTGGTTAAGGTGTTTGGTTTGGTTTTGAAAACGGAATTGGGTGTGTTTGGGGCTGGTTAGGTCGTTTGAGGTCTTTGGAATTCAATCAAGATTGGAACTCAAGAGTTGGAAACCAATCAAAATTAGGAAACTCAAGTTTTGGGAAATCAACCAAGATTTGAAGACTAATCAAGATTTGGGAACCCACCAAGAATTGGAAACTCGCGATTTTTTGGAAACTTGATTTCCTTTGTATGAGAGCCAATTCCTTCTCTTCTTTCTTTTTTTTTTCTCTTTCGTTTTTTTTTTCCTCTTTTGTTTTTCGGCTCTTCAAGGAACACAAATTCAGATCACACCAACAAGTTCAAGGAAACGGATGAAAGGTTATGCCAATTCCAAGAAAACCCTAGTTCTTGGTTTATTGTTCAAGAATTTTCAAAACAAGACTTGGTGGTCCAAGAACTTCAAGAATTTGTTCAAGAAAGCTCAAGAACTTCCCCAAATTGCGTTGTGGTATTTAGGGTTTGCAAGAACAACAACCAATTCTCAAGAAATAGGCAAAACAGAATTTCAGCAATACTCAAAAGAAAATTCCAGCAATACTCTAGCAACTTGAATACTAAAACAAGATAAGATACGTGACTCTTTTTTTTTTCTTTTTTTGTCTTTAAACCCTAACAACCCAAACACAAATATAACAAACCCAAGAACTTGGACAGAAAACACAAAAAGACAACACCCAAACAGTTTTTTTTTTGACTCGGATGAACAGTAACGTGAACAGTACGCTACAGTATGATGAACAGTATTTCGGAATAGTAACGATGAACAGTAATCGCTACAGTTTTTTTTTTTTGACAAAAAGACAACTAACAAGATATGAACAACTTCAATTAAAAGAGAATTAACCTGATGCTCTGATTACCAACTGATATAGGCAACCCTAGGGGAAGACCCTCCTAGAACCTCCCAACCTTGTAATTATCAGAGTTGGATCTTTTCTCCCAACAGAAATTGAACTCGATTGTTCTCATGAACTCAAGACCTCTGACACACAAAGGTAATCAGCAACCTTAAGCAAATAAGGATGGATGAAGCGACACCACGATTAGGGAACAAGCTAATCGATAAAGTCTGATTTGAATCCTAAGCTATGAACTCAAGAATTCAAGAGTAAGTTCGATTAAGAACTTGAAGGAAAATTCCTCACGATTTCTGGTTGTAATAATCTGTCCCTCCGCTCATACAATAGGTGTCTTTTTATAGGCTAAAACTAGGGCAAAAATCCGGCCCACATAAACCTGGAAGAAATTCGGTCCGCACAAAGAGCTTAAAGAGCCAGCTCTTTAAGGCTTTCCGATAAGGCCCAATAAGTAATAAAATACTCAACGCCTAACAACTACTAAACTAGACAGTCTTAAAACAACTACCAACTAAGCTAACAAGTATGAGATCATTCCTTCGCTTCAAACGTACAAGTGAACAAAGTAACTTCATGGTCCATCGAATCTTCAAACCTAGCTTGTTCCTTGCTTGTATGGTGAATGATCAATGCTCGTAAAGCTTCCTTCACCTTCTTGGTTCTTGATCTTGTCATCGGACCACCAATGTTGATCAAAGGGTCCTTGACCCAAGGTTGGAGTTGTTGCGCGCCTGTATCCGCATCAGTTTCGATTGTGAGTAAACTGATGCATCAGTCCTGGTTATTTATAATTGATGTGCGCCGCACGAAGAATCGAGATTGAAGAAGATTCTAATTTGAATCCGAATGGGTCTCTGCTCCTGCGGAAATTCAATCTTGGGATTGGTTCGTCCAGATGTAGTTCCTTTTTTTTTAAAGTTGATCTCTTATCTATTGAGTCATCACCGAGATATTTCCCAAGTTCGCAGAGATCGAAGTTGGTGGAATTCACAAAGGGCAAGAATTCTTATGCATAAGGTAGACTAATAGGAGGAAAGCTACTTGGAATCCGACTTACGGGACTTGCGAGACTTTCCAGATTTGGGATATTAAAGCACTCTTAATGTTTGCCATCCGGAACCGAAATTGAAGGAACTAAGAGGTCTTTGGAATTGCGGAATTTGTAAGGGCAAAGAGTTTTAATTCAATGTGGAGTTATGTTTCAACAAAGTGATAGTATAATCTCTATGACTTCTATTGGAGTTGTTGGATTTAATTCAACAATTTACCAAGGGTGCAATTCCTAGCTTTAAGAGGTTATCCGAATCTTACAAAGGAAAGAATTCTTATACACATGATGTTTGAATTTCCAGAGGTAAAATGGAAAGAAAGGGAAAAATCTATAGCTGAGGCCGTGAGCTTGAGGTGATGGCATGATATGGTGTTTAGCTAGAGAAGGTCTCGGATTCAACTTTGAAGTATCACATGAGCATGACACTGGCGTCCTAAGGAGCAAAGGAAAGCTTGGAAATTTGGGCAAATGAATATGAAGTCATTCGGTCTTGGAAATTGAAGTCACCAAAATTCGTCTGATGATGCACGTAGCGGTGGACTTGAAGCTTTAACATAATATGTTTTGACCTTGGGATTGATAGCACTATATGTTGCATGAATTGGTGGACCCCACATGACCATCTTATGAGCAAAGTTCACGAATTGATATACGAAGTGCAAAACTTTGAATAAAGCTACGGAATTGCAAAACTTTAAGACCATCCGCGGGCTTTATTATAAGACCTCAATATGAAGTAATCCGGCCTCGGGAAATTGGGAGTGCTAGTGGTCTTAGAAATTGAGCTCAATAGGGGATGCTTTGGTGGTATTCCACGTAACTATCATATGTGATACAGGTAATTGATATGAAGTTTGCAAAGTTTGAAGTTTAGCCCGTTTATGGGTTTTACTTGAAAACTAATATGTCAACGGTGTTCAAATTGAAGCAAAAAATATATGTCAAAACTTGTCCGTTCAAAATTTGCTCCGATATCCAGCATTCACGCACAAGTTTCGAGGGGGCATTTGTAGACAATGGAATTTCAATTAAATTCTAAAAAATACCATTGGTCTATAAATTATCTTCATGGCTTATTTTTATCCAATTGGATATTGCCATATGTCATGTACACTTGGAAAATTTGGTTATTAAATGGCCAATTATATTTTGCCACGTGTCAAGGTGAGGTGTTCCAAATCAATTCAAATTGCAAGGATATCTCTACCAACCATATCATATCATATCCCATGCCTATTGGATAAATATCTAAGTATTTATTTCTTATTAAAGGGATAATATTTAGAGTTGTTTAATCCAAGTATATTTCTTATATACTGCAATAGCTTGGCCAGTCAAACGGCGCCACGTCACGTGTCCCCACGAGTCTGGCCAATCGATGAATTACTTATCTCTTTATTAATAAATATAAAATGAAGAGATAACATTTGACTGGCACAGTCCTAATATGACTGCACGTCTTGCAAGACTAGTAAAGTGGTACACAGGTCTTCAACCTCTACCCCTTGCTACAGCTATAAATAGGGGTCTCTCAACCAAATCAAAGACACACACACACAGACACACAGAGATACCAAGAGGCATCTCATACGTTCAAAGCATTGAAGCTCCAAGCTACAAAGGTCCGGCTCTTCAAGCTCTCCAAGTCTCCCATATATCAAGACTTGAGTCTTCAAATATCTTCTAAAGTTCTTCAAATCTTCTATATCAAGATTTGAAGGAATCGGTGGTGGATCCAAGAACAAGATGCGAAGCCCTTGGATTAGCATTCGAGGAGGAGAATCGAGGGAAACTCTCTACAAGTTCGAGAAAACCTCAGAGATTGTACTCACATATTTTTAAATTTATATATCACATATTTGTCGCGTATGTTCTTTTCCTTGTCGTTTTGCAGACTTGAAATTTAATTCGCGAACAAAATCATAGACTATAAAACATACCTAATTAGGCCACAATACCCTTAAATCTTAACCAATTAAGAGCTCAATAACCAACCATAAGAAAACCCGAAATTTGAAACCCTAAAACTGAAATTTTCCTCTAAAAGCTGAAATTTTCTACAACAGCCCACAATTAGCCCAAGATAACCTCAACTAGGCCAATATAAGACCATCATTCCATAACCAACCATAATATACCATATAAAACATAAAAATCACCAATAATCTGAAAATTGGACAAACCCAACCATAACTCATGAACTGTGCCATAAATTAGCATATTCAACCACTATAAACTACTAATTCCACATTAGTAAGAACAAAGAGAGGATTTCTTGTTAACTTACCTTATAACTCAAGAAATATGGTAGCTTAGAGTTTCCCCCCTTCCAAACAACTCCACCAACTCCTTTATTTCTCCTTAGTGTACACTTGTACGGAATAGTTTGTGATTTCACCGGTTAAAACTCAAGATTTGCGCAAAGATTGAAGCTAGAAAATGAAGAACTTTTCTCTCTTTTCCTCTCTATGATGCACGGCCAAGAATAAGCAAGAATGGAAGATATTTCATCCAAGAAACAAGATAAGAATGAAGGAAAAACAGCCAGTCAAACCTGGCTGCGAAAATGCCACGTCACAATCCGGCCAGAATCTGGCCGGATTGCCGGCCGGATTCCAGGCCGGATTTAGAGCAGTGGCAAAACATTTTTTTTTTTCAAAATCCACCAACAATCATGCCAAGAATCTAGCCAAGAAATGGCCGAATTTCCGGCCGGATTCCCACTGAACACTATTCACCAGAATTTTTTCCTTTTTTCTTCTTTCGGGTGTCACAAACTCCCCCCTTAAAAGAATGTCATCCTTGATATTCCAACTTGTACTAATCAGATCAAAACAGCCCTCGAAAGTTGGTCAAGTACTAAGAATCACTCTAATCCTATTTATCACTTAACAATGAGCCAATAGATAGCTCAACAAGTAACCAAATAGAACATGCAAAAGGGCTCAGTTCAACCAACTGGGCCTGATTTGGACTCAAAGTCCCAGATATTCAAAAAATTTAGGACATGGCTTAGGTTCAAGTCGGAAATTTTACCCCTGGCGGTGCTGGACAACACAACAAGCATGCCTCGCCAAAAGAATGGCGGTGCTTAATAACACATCAGGCAATACCCCACCAGAGAGGTTCAGTTCAAAAATTTCATCCCTGGTGGTGCTTGAAACACAACAAGTTAGCACAACGGCTATACTTCACCAAAGAGTCTCAGTTCAAGAATTTCATCCTTGGCGGTGCTTGATAACACAACAGGCATGCCTCATCAGAAGAATGGCGGTGCTTGGAAACACAGCAGGTAATGCCTCACCAGAGAGGCTTAGTTCAAAAGTTCATCCCTAGCGGTGCTTGATAACATAACAGGCATGCCTCACCAGAAAAATGGCGGTGCTTGAGAACACAACAGGCAATGCCTCACCAGAGAGGTTCAGTTCAACTGCTATGGAGGAGTAGTAGCCGGTCTACAACCACATGAGTACGAATAAGTTCAAAAGCAGGGTCAAAGCAGGGTTCAAACATATAAGTTCAAAAGCAGCGTCAAATACTTCAGGTTCATGGTGCACGAGTACGAATAAGAACTCACTCGGCTAGCCTATGCCTAGCAATTCACATTCTCAAGGAGTCACAGACTTCAAGTCCAGATACAGGTTATATACGAATCAAGCTACTTACTCATGCGTAAAAGAGATGCCATATATTCAGGCAAGCCAGGTCCAATAAGTGTACGTAAGAACACACTCGCCTAAACAAGTTCAAATCTCAAATGAGCTCATCGTAGTCGGTCTTAGACAGTTCAAGCGTTTCAAATCCCAACACTTATAAATCGGGTGGTGCAAACTTTAATCAAACAAGAAGACTAAAAGAATGATGCAAAACCACAAGTTTTCGCAACAATTTCTGCTCCCACCATAATCTATCAAAACCCTAGGCAAACACTAGATTGGACAAGTCCAAGATAGCATTCATCATTTCAATCTCCTCATTCAGTTAAGGCATGAGTACAATACGAAATCCTTTGTGCTCCAACCTGTGCCATTACAACTTATCTCAAACTCACTTATGATTTCTATTCATATCATCATACAATAGACCACGTTTGTGACGGCCCCACCTCCCCTAGGGCATACCCTAGGGTTTAGCGAGTCGCCTGCCCAACTCTCGCTAGGACTCACTCACGTAAAGCTCGCGAAAATAACTTACAAATGTAGAAAAATAAAGAACACAATCCCTTCAGCTTAATACATACAACAGTACTCAGATCCAACTACAAGGTTCATACATGCCCAAATACATTAACGGGTTTACAATTCAAGTACACACAACCCTAGTCGAGCGCTAGCGTGAGTACAATTTCAAAATTCAAAATAACTAGACTATGCTAGTCTGTACACGTCTCACGCCTAGCTCGTATCCCCTGTAAGGAAAACAAATGGAGTGGAATGAGCTAAAAGTCTAGTGAGGTTCCAAATAGCAAGTTGACCATTATTTAAAAGTACAAGTATCAACGTGGCAAAAGAACGAGCATAACAAGTTCATAAAAGTGAACAATACACTTCAAGTAGTAAATTTCAAAATGAACGAGTGAAAAAAAAAATATTTTCTAAAAGAAACAATAACACTACAAATAACAATCCAAATGTACGGATACCGATGGCTCTTAGGAGCCAAATTTCCATTGCTTCACCGGAGCTTGATCAAGTATTAGTTGACACTCCGTCAACTTTCAAGGAAAGTAACCAGTCCAGTAGTACTTCATTTAACTCCAATCCGTCCATCATTCAACCCCCTTACTGGGCCCAAACACCAACTAAACACTGGTGGTAATATTCGAGTATATCGATTAGTCGAGAAGATAACACTGCACTCGACATCACTAACTACCCATGGTTCGTTATCTAATCGACCAAGCCCTTGCCGGCTCGACTCGATTAACTAGCCAGTGGGGTTTGGGTCCCTAAGATGTCGATGAGATAACGCTCCAATCGACTGAATCAAAATTAAAAGTACGGAGACGGGAATGAGAGGCACCTCCCACTTGGATTGAGTGTGGTACATACTGTCACTCCGCACTTACAACTCAAGTACAAGTATATCAAGTTAATTGCAACAATAAACAAGTATATACCATACTAGGACAAGTGCGATAAAGTACACTCTTGCCCGATCAAACAAATCACATATCATTTATTTACATTGACCAAGTATTGAAAACAAATGTCCAGTTCAACCAGGTATTTGGAAGCACTCACCAAAATGTAGTGCTTTTAAAAAATCACGTTCATGTCCAACTCCTTGGTTGGAGTCCAAATCTGCGATAAAATATCATTGACGAATGTAAAACTCTCTAGGGTTTGAAACATAGGAGTTTCGCTTCAAAAAAATCAAGTAAATGCAACTCGTTTAAGTAGTATTCAAGATATTTATCAAATCCCAAAAAATTTATGCTCGCTCGTTTAGTTTCGGTAAGGAAGCGGTTAAAACTTTAGAACTCCCATTGGAGTCGAAAGAACGAGGAAAACGTATTTCTATTGATTATTACTTTCATTTTCCAAGGGTGCGAGTTTTCGGCAAAATTTTAGCTTATATACCCTGACTAAAGAAAACTCGAATACCATAGGCGATCCAAGTCCAACTTGATCTCAAATCCCTATTTAAGTCGCGAGTATATCTACCTATCCCTCGAGTGCAAATTTGGGCAGCACGCCCCTTATATTTACCTATTTCAGCCATTTATGGCTTCATTATTTCCTCAATCAGCCCCCAAAATCACACACAAATTGTGACGCCCCCACTTCTCCCTAAGGTGAACCAAAGGGTATCCGCGGAACGCCTACGTAGCTCTCGCCAGGACTCAAGACAAATCCAATTCAAACTAATCTAATACTAACAATGAAAGTCAGAATAAAGGTACGAAGTCATTTCCATACATATATATATATATATATCCAGTCTTACATCACAATTTCAAATTTACAATCACTTTCCCCAAAATATACAACATCCAAAAGTGTCTAGTCGATAACAATCAAAACACTAATACAAAAGTGCCTCAAGTCGGCATTTGATTAACTCCTTCCAATCGGGTTCCTGTTAAGGAAAACTAACCAATAGGATGAGCCAATACTCAGTGAGGCCAAGAAACACACATGCAAACATGTAATCCAAGTAGCTACAATTTACATAGTAAGTAAAGCTATATGTTCGAATAATTCACATTTCGAATAGGAAAAATAAATAGAAACAATTCAAGGATACTGTAGCTCTCAGGAGCTAAATTCCACGTAGTCGAGTCGAAGTCTTGATCACATCTCATGTTGACACTCCGTCAACCACATAAGTATCAAATCCGTAGATACACCACTTTACTTCGAATCCCGTCACCGTTACACCCCCTTACCGGGCCCGCTCATCAAAGTTTTTGATAATACTCGAGTATATCATGGCAATACTACGCGAGTAATGCCGAGCAAGATCTCTCCAATAGATCATGCTCTATGAATATCTCATGGTTTGCTAAGCTTATCGACCAAGCCCATGCTGGCTCGATTCGCAAAATTAGCCAACGAGTTTGGGCGTTCCCCGAATACGAATATAAGTCGATGAGCAACGCTCAAAATGACTATTCCAAATAGGAATCACAAATACGAATCACAAATATGAATCACATCCACATTACTAAGTACAAGTCGAATATGAATTCACATAGCCAAATACGAATATAATTTCATTTGAAGGAGAACGAGTGTGGTAAGGTACACCTTCGTCTCAAAATTTCAAATTTACATAACGGATAAGAAATAGATAACCACTTAACAACAAGTTCATGCACTTGACACTCACAGTGATTCAAGTAGCAAGTTCAAATGATGGTTTAGGCGTCTCCCGCGAGATCCTCTGGAAGGTCCTCTTGAGCGCCTAAGTATTTAATAATAAACTATCACTTATAAACCCCAATTAATAAGGAAGATTGCACTCTTGTACAATCAAAGAAATTTTCACGAAAATGAGCTTTAATTATTCGTAAATCGAGGCTCAAAAGTGGGGTTTTAACACATAAGCAAAATCTGATTTATATCCTTAAAATCGAGTATAAAACGATCAAGTGACATTAAAAGGGAAAAGAGAGTTTGAACAACTCCATTTCCTTTCAGTTTCAAAATTTTCAGATTTGTAACACTTATTTTGAAAAATCATATCTCATTCTCTATAAGTCCAGAATTGGAAAAATTGGTACCGTTGAAAACCTCTTAGAAAGTAATAAAAGTCCTTAGAAGACAATTTTCCATGATTCCAAACGGAAGGTATCCAAAAATTAGCTCAAAGTTCCTGTTCTGGGGCATTGAAGACAGATTTAGGTTGGTTTTTGGCCAACTTTGAAAATTCGGTAAAATTCACTTGATTGGAACTAGCCTTTGAAATTTGGAAATCTATTATAGTTGCAATCCAAGTTTACAACAAAATAAGTGGAACGAGAAATGGAGTTTTGAGCGCTAAGATATGGCAACTCAAAGTTACCAAAATTTCCTTGTGAAACAAGGGTTTTCCAAACTCGAGTCATGAACTTTGGTAATTTAGTCGAGGAGCGAAATGGACTCGGATTGGTACCAAATTTGGTAATATAATACTTCTATATAAAGGATATCCCTCTATAAAATTTCATGTAAAAATACCTTCGGGAAGGTAGTCAAGCAAACAACCAAAGTTTCGAAAAAATCCTAAGGCAAAACTGCCTTGAGCTTCTTGTTTTCCATTTCCAAACATTTGGCCAAGGAAAATCCTTCAAACATGATTCATTTGTGTAGGAAAAGTCTAAAGAACATTCATGGTACATTTGGTAAGTGTTTTAACTCCAAGAAATTCAATTGGCAAGTCCACACCAAGTCTAGTATCAATTCTGCCCAAAATTTAGGGTTTTCAAGAATAGGACAGGTTTCGTATTTTGATCACAAATCACTCAATTCAACTCAGAATTGAGCATGGTTGGTGGCGTTGGAAAATAAATTCATAAAAATATAATTTCACAGAAGAAATCATTTTGAAATTCAGCACAAAACTACCTTAAATTCGAGCCTCAAGTTGCAGCTTTTGAACTTCGTTCCAGGAAAACAGAGAAACAGGACAGTCATCTTTAAACTGTTGGTACGGGATACTCGGGTGGAATTAGGGGGTGCATTTTATACCGTTGAAAATCTGGGAATGTCTAGTTTTAAATGCCACTGACAGCACTTGATTTTGACGTCGGAGCACGGAGTTATGGACGAAACAAGAAAGCTGTCTGAGCATTACGGGGAAATTTTCCAGGTTTGCTAGCTTTGCGAGATTAATCCATTTGACCAACCCAACCTCAATATTTTTTGATGAAACTTTATACACCATCTAAAAAACATATAAACATCATATACAAGTCATTAGAACCTCAAAATTTTGCACCAAAGTGCTCAAACAAAGCAGGGGTAAAATGGTCACTTTTAGTTATTGCACCACCTTGAGTTTCTATCAACAACCCAACATTAATCCACTAGTTTAGGCACTAAATAAACATCATTACCAGAAAAACACCACAAATCAGTCCATACATCCAAGGTGGGAGTTCATAGAGCCCACATTCAAAATTTTCCAACAATAACAAGCCACCCACATGAATTTACAAGCTCATAAGTGCACTACTACTCCCATAAGTTAAGAATTTTAAGGTGGATCATCCATTTCCTCAAGTGATGACTTAGTCAGAAATTTTTGTCCTCTTACCGCTCACAAAAATCGTGGAAAGTAGCCCCCTTTTGTAGCTCAAGATGATCACCAAGTGTTTAGCTAAGTATGGGTGAATTTTGGAGTGATTTGGGTGAGAAATGAAGGTGAAATGAAGAAGAAACTTTGGTTCTTTTCTCTTGGTGCTGGACGGCAGCTTTGAGGAGGAAGAAGAATGTTGTTGGCTGATAATGAGGCTTACGTGAGAGGCTTAAGAATATGTGGCTAAGAATGCCTCAAAAGTCAACTCTCTCGTGCGCGCGTTTCGTGCCCGATTCCTCTCGAGTTTATTTCACTAGTGCACTAAACCTCTAATGCACTTCCATTCATACTATTATTATTCACTCTTAATAGTCCAAAAATAAAGGTCTAAAGTCCCTCAATTAATCGCGCACATAAAAACGCGTACTTCCAATTTGTGCGCGATAAAGTGGAATTCCCAAGAATTTCTTATAACGATAGTATCACTAACTAATAATTGAATACTTAAACATAAAAATACCTATTTCAAAACTAATGTACAAGTCTCCGATTTTCCAAGTTTATTGTATCCTCGAATCGATTATTGTTTCCAAACGCGTATTCACTAATCTCACTTATCGAGCTTTCAAAAATTAAATTTTTGAAACGAGTCATTTTAAAAATATAAGTAAGTCATAGTTCCATGTAATTGGGTCTAAAAAGATTTGAAATAAATTATTCAGAGAAAATGGGTGAATAAATACTTAATTAAGCCAATAGAATAATATAAAATAAGAAAATTCCGAGTCCTCACAACTAATCTCATTGCAATAGCAGTTCAATAGGCTAAAAGTCATTCAATTACAAAACCAAGCTAGAAAAGTGAGCGGAAATAAGGTTTAAGGCAAAGAACAAAATGACAGGTTTGACGTCTTTTAGCATATTGGTCACAACCGAAGCTACGCTTTTCGGATTGCATTGAATTTTATACCTCTATGAAGCTAAGACAAAGGGCTACAACTTTCATGAAGACCACGCAATCTGGTTCACAATTTATCTAGGTCAAAAGTACAGATTACAGAACCAGAATGTCCTTGTCAGTACGGTTGTCAATACAGAATTCAAATGATGATAACTCAGGCTACAAAAGTCCGATCAAGGAGTTTTCAGGTGCGTTGGAAATCTAGGACATAGCACTACAACTTTTGTGTTTTGGACAAATGCTAATTTGATACGGATCAAGGTGGAAAAATGCGGCCAGAATGATGAAATGTCAAAACTGTCCACAGAATTCTACCTATGGCAGTCAAGGGTATTTTTATCATTTCACGTGATACATTACTCGGATTGAGTTGAAATTTTACAGACGGATATAAAACATCATTTCCTACAACTTTTATGTTTTGAGCTAAACCTAATTCGGCCCCCATCATGGTCAAACAGAGCAATGAAGAATCTCAATTTTGGAATTTAAGGTATTCAAGGTGTAACTTCACATTTCTAGCTAAAAACCACTACTACTACCTCCTATACAAGCCTACATACACCATATACCATGCAAACAACAAGAATTACAAGTGAACCATTCAAAACCCTAACCCAAAATTCATCACTACAATCATCAAAATCACTTAGATTAGGTATCACCAAGCATGAATTCAAGTTACTACATACCTCAAACAAGAGTAAGGGAAAAGGAAAGGATGGTCAGCCATAATACCTCAATAAAAGGGCTTGCAAGAGTTATTCTTCACCTTTCCTTGTGAAATTTAGCTCCCTAAGCTTCCCAATCTCTCAATTTGCAAGTTAATCGGTTTAGTTTTCTTGTTTTCTCACTCAAGCAAGCAAAACCCAAGATGGATTGAAGCTCTTTTTCTCTTGTTTTTCCCTCTCTCTCTCATGGATGATATGGTGGAAATGGAGAGCATTTTGAGTAGGTTTTGGTGATAAATATGGAGGAAATTAGTTGGTCAACAATTCATGAATGACCGCCACTTGTCGCGAGGTGATCAACTCTCAAATTTTTTTCTTTTCCTTTGCTTTTTTTGGTCAACATTTTTGACCAACCTTAGCTGAGTATGGGGGGGATATTTTGCACTAATATCAATGATAGTTTATGGTAGAAAAGTGGTGGTCAAGTGGTGTGTCCATCGGTAGTGAACGATACCCGTTGGTTCGAGCCGATTTTCCATAAATCGCGTATATGAGGGTTTTTTTTTTGTTTTTTGTTTTTTTTTCCAACCAAAAACTTAACTTTTTTTTTTTTTTAAAAAACACTTTATTTTCCATTTAAAAATGGGGCGTACACCGCCTACAGCAGTTGGTCTGAACGCGTACCAGGAAAGCTAATGCAAACGTACATAAGGGACTCGCATCCTATCTAGGCGTATATGAGGGTTTAACTTATAATTCACTAACTTATTATTATCACTTCTAATCACACACTTAATATCATCTAAAACTCACTCTTAATCACCAAATTTGATACACACTCCGTACCGAATAGTCACACTACAAAAAGGCATAAAACCCTAATTTATCGTAACAATGAAAGTAAAAAGGAAACCCTTGTTTCTATGATTATTTGTACCTATTGGGGAAGTGAATGTGTATTAAAATTATTGTAAAGTAATAAATTCCAAATTAAAGGAAATTTTAAGAAAAATATAAGAAATTTTACGAGTCGTCACAACGTTCGTTCCAAATTCACAAGCAATTTCTCAGGAAAAGTATCGAGTACTCAAGTACAAGAATCCAAAACTAAGAAACTTTACGACTCAAGTCATACGCTAGTACCAGAATCGATTGATGTACACTTGGAAGCAACCAAGTCATATCTTACGCTTATCACTTTCAAATCAGTCCCACAGTCCGGCATCCTAAACTTTAACCTAAGATACACTACAGAGATCTGAAGCCTAAGCTCTGATACCAACTGTGACAGCCCCACCTTCCCCTAAGGCGAACTAAAGGGTTCGGCGGAACGCCTGCCTAACTCTCACCGGGACTCACTACAGTCCTCAAATAAATTACAAAGTAAATCTCAAATATACATCAATTCTTCCATGAATATACATATCAAAACGAAGCAAATACTAGTTCCAAGCGTGGAATGTACACATACATCCGATCGATTCCAAACATTCCTACAATCCTAACTATTACACAAAATGAATTCCAAATTCAAACTATACAAGAGATAAACCATCCAGTCACACGAAGAACTTAATACAAGCTTCTTTTGCCTCGAGCCCAGTGGGGAGAAAATTATTTTTGGGGTGAGCTAGAAGCTCAGCAAGTGTCCAATAAAATCAGTAATCACATAAGCTTCACAATAGTGCATTTAAATGAGATTATGAATCGATGATCAAATGTACGTTTATTGCTCTTGTGAGCCAGTGAAATCATCGTACTTAGAACTCCAATGCTCAAACGGATCCAGTCAGTCACACAGCACAAGGGAGCCATTTGCTCCAAATAATCAGGGGTGGAGACGTTGGTTCTAAGCACATGAATTCCAAGTACTCATTTGAGCCACAATACGTCATGGTCCACATGCAAGCACTCATGATATGGAATCGAGTATGCAATGCAAGAAATAGTTCGAAAAGCAACTTTGCAAATAGTTGAGGAATCACTCACCAACCACGGTTCATGAATCTCATCCATCATAACTCATTGCCTTGCTCAAGTCCAAACCCTAGATTACAAATATCATGTCAAACAAAAGGAATTCTCAAAGCATCAAGGTCCTATCACCTTTTGGCATTTTAATCACAATTGAAGCTACACTTATCCGATTGAAACGAATCTTATGGCGTTACGAAGCTAAGACATATACCAACATTTCTTATGAAGACCTCCAAAGCCAAAGCATACATATTCATGGTCAAAAACCGAAATCTTAGAGAGAAATGGAAACTGGCAGCGAAACAGGGCTTAAGGGCAGTCAAGGGTATTTCGGTCTTTTCAGATGGTGAAGTACTTCAAACGATCTGAAATTTTGTAAGTAGCTAGCTAACTCATATATCTACAACTTTCATGTTTTGAGCAAGGGCCGATTCAGTCTCTCTCAAGGTCAAACATACAGTGTAAAAACAGGACAAATTACTACCACAATTGGAAACCCTAATATGGAATTTTCCGCAAAGAACCACAATTAACACACAAAGGCTCCATTTGATGCCATATCAAGCTATCTTTCCATGACCAACCAACAATCATCATATAAAATCAAAAAATTCACTAATAAATCGGAAATTTGTCAAACTCTACCTAAAATCATGAAATAATCCCCAAAATCACTCATTTCCACTCAAAGCAAGCCAAAACCAAGAAATCACATAGACTTAAAATTTGGACAACACTTCCCCTTAATTTCCTTATTTTTCACCCTACAATACATTACCAATCACATCTCAATTCAATCACAATTACACATACAAATCATAGACTATAAAACATACCTAATTAGGCCACAATACCCTTAAATCTTAACCAATTAAGAGTTCAATAACCAACCATAAGAAAACCCCAAATTTGAAACCCTAAAACTGAAATTTTCCTCTAAAAGCTGAAATTTTCCACAACAGCCCACAATTAGCCCAAGACAACCTCAACTAGGCCAATATAAGACCATCATTCCATAACCAACCATAATATACCATATAAAATAGAAAAATCACCAATAATCTGAAAATTGGACAAGCCCAACCATAACTCATGAACTGTGCCATAAATTAGCATATTCAACCACTATAAACTACTAATTCCACATTAGTAGGAACAAAGAGAGGATTTCTTGATAACTTACCTTATAACTCAAGAAATATGGTAGCTTAGAGTTTCCCCCCTTCCAAACAACTCCACCAACTCCTTTATTTCTCCTTAGTGTACACTTGTACGGAGTAGTTTGTGATTTCACCAGTTAAAACTCAAGATTTGCGCAAAGATTGAAGCTAGAAAATGAAGAACTTTTCTCTCTTTTCCTCTCTATGATGCACGGCCAAGAATGAGCAAGAATGGAAGATATTTCAGCCAAGAAACAAGATAAGAATGAAGGAAAAACAGCCAGTCAAACCTGGCTGCGAAAGTGCCACGTCACAATCCGGCCAGATTGCCACGTCACAATCCGGCCAGAATCTGATCGGATTCCAGGCCGGATTTAGGGCAGTGGCGAAACATTTTTTTTTTCAAAATCCACCAACAATCCAGCCAAGAATCCGGCCAAGAACTGGCCGGATTTCCGGCTGGATCCCTACTGAACACTATTCACTAGAATTTTTTCCTTTTTTCTTCTTTCAGGCGTCACAGATAAAATCTTAACTTAACCATTAAAATCACTATCAAATTAAAGCTAGCAAATAAGAAAATAAAATTAAATTAAAAGGAAATATAAATTAATTTTTCAAAAACAAAAGAAAATTTAAAAACAATTTTCGGGTCCTCATAAGAATCCCCGGCCACTTTTGAACCTCTATTGGAACTAATAGGGCTTTTTATATCCTACAAATTTTAAAACCTTATTAGCCTATCTCCACAAATGCACGATTCATTTATTCAGTATATGGATAATAGGTATTAATCCCACAGAAACATAGAAAACGACAATCACTTTAGTTTAATCACTAACATTATTATCTAGACAATTAAAGTTAAGGAGGTAAAAATAAAGTTAATTAGGCGGTAAATTTGGCCATGAAAGATATTAGATTAGGCGGTATAACCGGCCATATAAGTTAGAAGTTAGTTAGGCGGTACAATCAGCCATATAGCAAAAGCAATAAATATAAAACCAGCCATCTAGGCAGTATGGTGCAAGAAAGTAAATAGATTTAAAGACAACTTAGATTAGAATTACTTTAAAGATTAAATGAGAGGATCCTAGAGATTAGAATCCTTTATTATGTCAAAATTAGATATTAGTTAAGATGATTATGCTTATACTTCCATGAATTATCAAGGAATAACTTTCAAATGTATGTCTTTGCCGTCGCCAATAGACATTTAACAGAAAACAGCCTTGGCTAATTCCTCTAGAAATTGCTTTCGCCAATTTCTTTAATTTCTTGAATCATCCCTTTACCTATGTTCATAGAGAAAAGGAAAGAAACAAGTTAAATAAACTCAATGAAATTATTGTATGAATCCAACCAACCTTTATTTACTACTTTTATGAGATTAAGATTAATGTTTAAGAATATAGATCTATTAGAAGGTAACTTTCATTACTCAACAATTATCAAATTATTCATAGTTGATAGCCAAACAACTATAAAGTATAAGTTCTCAAACTTACAAATCATGAAAAAACATAATCATGCCTTAACTACTTCAAATCAAAATATAACAAATTCATCTTCACCCTAGGATATAAAAAAATTTAGTTAAACATCATATTAAGAACATCTAAATATGAAACAAACTTGTAACAAAGTATGGTAAATAAAAATAAGAGACAAAGTTTAGCAAGAAAAATTCTTATTTAATGTCTTGAAAGCTTGACTTCTTGAATTCTTTCACAAGTTGATCTCTCAAACAAGCTTGATACAAGAATGTTTCTCACCTTCCTCTCATAACTCTTAAACTAACTTTGAAACTTATAATATGAAAGTAGAGTTAAAACTACTTTTATTTCTACTTCTATTCTACTCTACTTCTAACTACAAGTTGCTATAAGATGTAAAGAATGCTTCAAATGAATGAGATACAAGAGGTATTCATAGATATTTTTGAACAAGAAAATGTACTCATCATATGGTCAAAATGTTGTTCGTAACTTTTCCAAATCAAGTTTAGCTAGTTCCAGCTAAATTCTATCAGAAAAATTGGTCCAAAAAGCAATGAAAAATGAATGCAAGTTGTAACTTCTGCAAGTTGTAAAGAATGTTGTTCGTAACTTCTACAACTTGTAGCTCTATCTCAGGGATCCATGAGATAGATCTATGACCTGCTACCTCGCGGATCACCTCACAGATCTTCTTTGTCTTCAGCTCTGCACATTTAGCTCAAAACTCAACTTTGTTCTGTTTTTGGTCTAATGCCAAATGCAATGTTCTTTATGATAGAAGCTGAATTAACTCTTGTACAAAACATGAAAGTTGTAGATCTTATAGTTAGCTTTCCTATGCATCAAGAATCACCTCATTTGGATCTCTATAGGCTAAGAAAAGATCAAAATAACCCTAACTAATAAATGCTCTATTTCAGCTTTTGATAGAAATTTTTCTGACTGCATTTTGACTTTTTGACTAGGAAAATCAATGAAATGGATTTTGATATCTCATAAGAATTGTAGATCTATGTCTTATCTTCAAAATGGCCCAAGAATCACCTCAATTGGATACTCGTAACTCAAGATATAGCCAAAATACCAGAATGTATCAAAACTATCAAACTCTTTTTGACTTGAAAGTTTTCATAAGGTACCAAAACCTACAAAAACAACATAAATTTGTATATTAATCCACACTTTTGCATGTTTTGGTTAAGTAACACTACTTGCATGAAAAGTAACTTATAAATGAATTCAATTCTTCCTTTTTAACTTAAAACACCAAAAACTTAACCTTAAACCTAACTAAAAATAGGTAAAATAAAGGCTAATCAAACTTCCCCACAGAAAGAAGCAAGCATTTTCACTGACACATGACTTTATGCAACTTGAAAGGAGGATTTTCGACAATAGTCTAGGGTTTGGGAGCTAGGGTTTTCCATTACCTTCTGCTGCCTGTCACCTCCATGGTGGCCTCGGGGCCGTCGGAAAAGTCTCCTGATGGTGGCGGCCTGTCGTGTGCACCACCAGGGACGTCCTTTGCAGCTATAGTTGGCCATTCGGCCGGAGAGAGTGGGCTCTCGTTGGGTGTTGTCTCCACCTTTAGAGGTGAACCTGCCTTTCGTCTATCCTGACAGGAGATTGAATGCCTAACCGAACCTTTTCAGAATGCCCTGGTTGGTCGCTTCAGCTCTAACAGACCCTCCATGGAGACAATCAGAAAGTTTTTTATGAAGCAGGGGCTAAAGGGGGACTACTCAGTTGGCCTTATTAATGAGAAGGACGTGTTGATTCAGCCTCTAGTGGAAGAAGACTACACCAGATTGTTTTCGCGTAGGGTTTGGTATGTGCACAACTCGCTAATGTCGATCTCGAAGTCGAGTATAGACTTCAGGACGGATCAAGAGATTTCCATAGCTCTGGTTTGGGTAAGCTTCTCAGGTCTGCCCATCCCGTTCTTCCAAAGAAACCAATTGCAGAAACTTTCGTCGACTTTGGGGCGTCCCCTAAGGATAGATGCGGTGACCAGCGATCTTTGGCGGTTTTAGCTAACATTGCACAGATTAGCAAGATTAGCCTGTGCAATATTAGCTGAAAAATTATTTCTAAGATTTTAGATAACCGGTTGAATAGGCTTCTCTTGGATCTGATTTCGCCTTGGCAAACTGGTTTCGTTATGGGGCGCAGGATCTCTGATAACATCTTATTGGCGCAAGAACTAATCCTTGATTTGGATAAGAGGCTGGCTGACCCGAATTTGGTTCTAACATTGGATATGGAGAAGGCATATGACAGGGTGGATTAGTCATTCTTGATGCTCATGCTTAGGCAATTTGTGTTCGATGAACAGGTGGTTGATTTGCTGTTTAAAAAGTTCTCCATTCATGGTTCTCGATCTTGATCAATGGGAAACCTTCAGGATTCTTCAAGTCTACTCAAGGGGTAAGACAAGGCGATCCTCTATCCCCAGAATTGTTTTGTTCGTGGCCGAGTTTCTTGGGAAGGGGTTACAGCAACTATGCACAGATACGAGTAGTCGATTTTATGTGTCTTCCGGCTCGAGCGTCCTGTATGTCACCTTTACGGAGGACATGATTATCTTCTCCAGGTGCTCAGTTGATGCCTTGACATCGATTAGAGATTTCTTGCACCTCTATCAATCCTGCTCTGGGTAGCAGGTAAATGTGGGCAAGAGTTATTTTTCTCCGTCATAAAAAATGACGGAAGCTCACTGCAGTCTGGTTCGGTCAATTCTTGGGTTCAGGGAACAAAAATTACCCTTTACTTATTTGGGAGTACTTTTGTTCAGAGGCAGGGCAACTTGTGCTTTGTTTGATGGACTATTGTCTAAGATGCGGCACAGTTTATTTCATTGGAGCTCGAAGATGCTGTCAATGGGCGGTAAAATATTCCTTAAACATCATGTCCCGTGCTCTCTCCCCATCTATTGGTTACAGGTCCTTTCCCCGCCAGGAGCTGTGGTTGCATCGTTGGGTAAAATCTGCAACGCCTTTCTCTGCGATAACTCCATTGAGACGAGACGGATTCACTGGACTGCTTGGGAGAAGGTATGTTACCCGGTGGGGGAGGCAGGATTGGGATTCCGCTCATTTGAAGTTGTGGTCGACGTTTTTTCGTGTAAATTATGGTGGTACCTGAGGGAGAACAAGACAATTTGGGCGACATATATGCATAGTAAATATATCAAAAGCAACCATCCTTCTCTGGTGGCTGTAGACTGTCCATCTGCCATATGGCACCGCTTAGCGAAAATCCGGGATCTGGCTGAGGGGAATATTAGGTGGTCCCTAGGCGAGGGACTCGTCGATTTTTGGCATGATAGGTGGTGCACGGATGTCCCTCTGGCTGCTTTGGTTCCAGGCTCGGCCCGTCCCCATATGCTCGTAGAAGAGTTCTATAGAACTAGTGATTGGGACAAGCACCGTCTTCGGCAGCTCCTTCCTGGCCACATTGTGGCACAAATTCTAAAGCTCAGGATTTTCCCTGGTCTCAAAGATATGATGGTGTGGGGTGTTTCTTCGATGGGCAAGTTTTCGGTAGCGTCATCATGGGCCCATGTGCGTTGTAAAAGGGCACTATTCTCTGTCTACACATTGATCTGGAGCTCAGTGGTTCCACTCAAGGTTTCCTTTTTCACATGGCGTTTGTTACACAGATGGGTGCCTCTGGATCGTCACCTCTAGCACAAGGGAGTGGTGCTAACTTCCCGGTGTTGTTGCTGTGGGAATGAAGTGGAGACGAGTAACCACCTATTCGTATTAGGGCTAGTGGCTTCAGAGGTGTGGCAGTTCTTTGATAATTTGTTTGGAATCCTGGATCGGGCGAATGGGGTCGCTGCTAAGTTGTCTTTGTGGTTCTTCTCACATCGCTTTGTAGTGCGGAATCATATTCGGGTTATTATTCCATTTTTGACACTGTGGTTTATTTGGAGTGATTGAAATCATGCTCGATATGAGGGTTCAGCCCTGTCGGTGAACCAAATCATCTCTCAGGTCTGCAGCTTTATTGTCCAAATGAGTGTGAGTCACCTCTTGTAGCCACAATATTTTAAAGGCAATGCGAATTGTGTATGGGCAAAGAGTGTCCAGGTGACAAGGTGGATGCCTCAACCTCGGTGGTCACTTGGGTTAAGCCTCCACGGGGCGGTTATAAGCTGAATACGGATGCCAGTGTCTCTCCCATCGGTGCCTCTGGTCGAGGGGTTCTTCGATCGCCGGAGGGGGATCTAATATTCGCGTTTTACAAAAAGTTTGGGGACTAGGATGTTCTTACGGTAGAGGCATTGGCGTTGTTGGAAGGTTTGCAGCTTTGCCACCAAAGGAACCTTCGAAATTGTGCGGCGGAGGTGGATTCCAGAGTGCTGGTTAGCTTGGTCTCGTCTGTCGATTCCTCACGTTGGCCCTTATGTAACTCTCTTCGGCAAATTAGAGAACGGGTAACGGCCCTGGGAGCATCTGTGGCCCACATTTTTCGTGAGGCAAACTCGGTGGCAGATGCGTTGGCCTCGTTGAATCTCCCATCAGATGCGGTTTTCTCTTTTGAGGTGTCTCTGCTGCCTAGGGCCCGTGCTGCCCTCCATTTGGACAGACTCCAAACTCCTTATCTCCGGTTTCACCATATTCGTCTGTAGTAGTGTGTTTTCTCCCACACTCATTGTATCCCAGTCTTCCGCTTTTGTAGCAAATAAAGAGTAATAGTTTTTTTATAAAAAAAAACATTTTCACCATATTGTCATCCTATATTGATCGAAAAAAAAAAAATATTCGCCACACTTGAACTATTACTTGTCCTCAAGCAGTTTAAGAATTACAAACCATCACAACAGTTCAAATATATCCCTTTGTGCTCATGTATCTTTCAAATTTATTTTCTTAATAACAAGGTAAAACACCATTATACAACCATTCATTCCACCACAAATACTTATCATACCAAATAAAAGAGAGATAATTATATCAAAAATTAAGATTTGTTCAACTCATTTCCTCCTCTCAACTCAATTTCACTTTTAAGCAACTCATATGGTCAAATCTGTGAGACCCTGAAAAATTACTTGTGTGACAGCCCCACTTTCCCCTAAGGCGAACCGAAGGGTTCGGCGGACTGCCTGCCCAGCTCTCGCCGGGACTCAGTCGATCACTTCAAGCCACCATAAGAATATCTAACCACGATCAAACTTAAAACAAAACGTATATACAATAATATCTCAAGAAGAAGTACAACCGTCAAATATACAGAGGTTCTCAAATCACCATACAACCAACCCGTGCCAAGCACTAGGGCGAGAACCATTACAAAAGAAAACCAAGGGCTAGACCCAGCTAGTCTATACCGGCTCTCGTCCTTGCTCGCCTTCCCCTGTTAAGGAAAACAAAACTAACGGGATGAGCTATAAGCTCAGTGAGGTTCCGAACACGTAGGCAAACAAGAAGTGCATTGCATTCATTACATGAAACCAATAATTCAAGATACAAATACAAAAGAAAACGATAAACACATTCATTAAAAGGATACGTGCTCACAAGGAACCATTCGTTCATTCATTCGTTCATTCATTCTCCTTTCGTTCCCTTATACCTTCAATCATTTGAAAATGCATTTGTATATAAATAAAACCCTCATTCATTCATTCGTTCATTCATTCATTCACCAGGCTCCACCAACCTCCACCAACCTACAAGGTAATACTCGAGTATACCAAAACGTTCACCCAGTATCCGGAACTTAACCTAATTGGTCGAATTTTTCCGAACTTTTCGCTCTAGTGGGTCCCACATCCGGAATACACTCTTAATTTCTCAAAACCTATTTGATACTAGAAAAATCATCCAAAAACTATATCTGCTCATTAAAAATATCTAGAAAATTTCCCTACGAAAGAAAACGCAGAAAACAAGCCATTAAATAAATAAAACCCTAGAAAATTAGAAAATTTCCGGGTTCTCAAACTCATTTTTTTTCGGGGCGTCACAACTTGTCTTTATAATCCTTATGTGAACTCACTTATCTTTGATTCTTGGTTGCTTTAATGGTTGAATTTGAGCCAAGGAAGTGAATTTTGTTAAAAAAAGGTTCATAATCTCAAGTTGTTAGAAAATCTAGAAATTTTCGCAGGAGGCTCTGCGCAGCTTTGGAAAATTGGCTATAGCTTCGTATAGGAAAGTCAGAATTTAGTTCCGTTTGTTGCGTTTGAAACTAGACTCATAGAGCTTCCTACGGTGTAAAATTTAGAGTTTGATTCAATCTCTATAAATTCTATAAAATTGGCAAATTTGACTGAAAATTCTGCCCTGCACAAGTAAACATAGGAAAGTTGTAATAGCTTATGGCTCAGTTTGGACCAACTTATGAGTTGAATCTCTTTGAGGTGTCTTCTAAAGATAATTAGTATTTGAAATATAGGTTTTAACAGGCCAAGTTGTAAGAATTTTTGATAATTATAACTCAAGTTATGATTTTTCTAAATGAAGGGTATTAGTTAGGGTTTTTGTGCATATTAGGGTTTTTGGTGTGTCTTTGGTGTATTTTGGTGGTGTGATCAATTGGTGAGGTGTGTGTACAAAATTTGGTGATTAAGAGTGAGTTTTAGATAAGAAAAAGTGTATGATTAGAAGTAATAATAATAAGTTGGTGAATTATAAGTGAAAAACCCTAGTACGTGCGAAATAAGGAAGATCGGGTTGAACCGACGGGTGCCGTTTGTTACCGATTGAACACACCACTTGACCACCACTTTCTTACCATCAAATATCATTGATATTAGTGCAAAATATTAGCCCTTAATCCAGCTCAAGATGGCCGAAAATATTGACCAAGAAAAGGGAGGAAAAAGAAAAAAATTGAGATTGAATCTTGTGGTGACACTTGGCGGTCATCCACCTAACTTTGACCCAAACTAATTACCATCTTATTAACCTTCTTGAAGCTTCATTTTCTCCTCCATTCCATCAGCTTGGCCGAACCTCAAGGAGAGAGAGAGCAAGAGAAGAAAACTCCATTTCATCTTGAGCTTAGCTTGTTTGAGTGAGAAATCAAGTAAACTAAACCGATTAACTCCTAATTGGAGAATTTAGGAAGCTTGGGGAGCTAAAATTTTACAAGGAGAGGTGAAGGATATCTTTTACAAGCCTTTTATTAAGGTATTATGGCTGTCCATCTTCTCCCTTTCCCTTGGTCTTGTTTAAGTTATGGAGCAACTTGTATTCTTGCCTTGTGATACCTAATTTAAGTGGTTTTGATGATTGTGGTGATGAAATTGTGAGTTAGGGTTTTGAATTGTTCAATTATATTTCTTGTTTTGGATGGTATATGGTGTATATAATCTTGTACAGGAAGTTATAGTAGTGGTTTAAGCTAGAAATGTGAAGTTTACACTTTGAAGTCACTAGATTCCAGATTTGAGTTTTCATGCTACCCTGTTCTGACCAGTTCCATTTGGGCATGATGAAGGCCGAATTAGACTTAGTTCCAAACATGAAAGTTGTAGGAAATAATGGTTTATATCCTCCTACAAAATTTCAGCTTAATCCGAGCATTGTACCTCATGAAATGACAAAAATACCCTCGACTGCCATAGGTAGAGTTCTGTGGACGGTTTTGACATTTCATCAATCTGGCCGGGGTTTTTCACCTTGATCCGTATTGAATTAGCATTTAGCCAAAACATGAAAGCTGTAATGCTATGTTTTATTTTCCAACGCATCTGAAAACGCCTCGATCAGACTTTTGTAGCCTGAGTTATTGTCATTTGAACACAGTGCTGTTAACCAGCCTGACGGTGGAATTCTGGTTCTATAATCGATAAATTTGACCTTGGAAATGAACGAATTTTCTGTTGATGTCTTCATGAGACTTGTATTTCTCCATCTTAGCTTCGAAATGGTATAAGTTGTACCCCAATCCGATAAGCGTAGCTTCGGTTGTGACCGATACGCTAAGAAACGTCAAATCTGCCATTTGGCTATTCGTCTTTAAACTTGATTTCTGGTTGCCGTGTTAAGACCTGTGTTGTAATTGGATTATTTTGAGCCTAGTTGAAGGGCTATTGTGTTACCATTGCATATTTGTAAATTTGGGACTGATTTGAGGAAAATATTGAAGTCATAAATGGCTGGAAAATACGTAAACACAAGGGGCATGCCACCCAAATTTTCACAAGAGGTATAAACCAGCCTTTGGAATTCTGGTTCTGTAATCTGCAAATTTGACCTAGATCCACTAAAAACTGGGTTTAGTTGTCTTCATGAAAGTTGTAACCCTTTGTCTCAGCTTCGAGACGCTACCTAGTACACCTTGATCCGATAACCACAGCTCTGGTTATGGTCAAAACCGCGCAACCTATTTTCATACCATTTTCATTTCCGCGCACGTGCACATGCAATTCTTGGCCCTTTTTGCCATTTTGACCGTTTTAGTCCTTATTTCCATTTGTGATGGTTGTTTGACTGATGGTTGAGTAAAATCTTCTGTCACAGGCAGTGACGAACCGGACAGAGTCGGTGGACCCGTATAAAGTGCCGTGATTTGCGTGCTAACTATTTTGAGTGAGTTATTGGGTTGGTTTATATGATAAATCGTCGATGTGATTTGTATATGTTGAATGGATACTTAAGCGAGGGTGTACTTTATCTCACTCGACCTAAGCCCATTCTCTGTTGTTGACTCAATATGTGAGAATACATGCTTTGTGCTGAGTAACACCCTTTTGCTGTGTGCTGTTGGGGTGATTACACGACTTGAGTTGAACCCCTTGTGCTGTGTGCTATTGGGGTGAGTACTTTGTTGAGAGATATCATCTATTAAGAGATTGGATATCTCAGGGCTTGGTTCCAACCCGGTTCCAAGGATAGATGAACTATTCGAGTCAGTCGGGGCTTGGTCGAAGTTAGTTCCATGCTAACCTTGGGATGTCGTTCTTTGTTAAAGCTTTGTTTAAAGCTAAGTGATTTATTTTGCTCGAGCTGTTGTGTGCTGTTGACTGGCCAGTGGGGGTTGATAAGGTGAACGGGGAAAGTAAGTGGAGTCTACGGACCATGAGTATTTTGGTTGACGGAGTGTCAACAGGCGTTCAAGCTCGGAGAATTGAACTGGTTTTGAAGCCACCCGTATCCTACTATTGTGATGTTACATTTCTGTCTATTGATGTGAAATATCTTGGTTTACATGTTTATTTGGATGTGATTTTATATTTTTACCCCCGATTATTCACTAAGCATATAACTTACCTCATTCCATTTGTTTTCCTTAGCAGGGGGTACGAGCGAGGCGTGAGACTAGTACAGGCTAGCATAGTCTAGTTTTTGGAAATTTTGCGATTGTACTCCCGTTAGCACCTTACTAGAGTTGATTGGACTTGGATTGTAAACACGTTAGTGTATTTGGGCGTGTATAAGCCTTGTAGCTGGATCTGAGCATCAATGTATATATTAAGTTTGAACTTGTTGTGTTACTTATTTGCTATGAATGTAAGTTATTTTTCTCGAGTTTCGAGTGAGTGAGTACTGGCGAGAGTTGGGCAGGCGATCCGCTAAACCCTTTGGTACGCCTCTGGGTATAGTGGGGTCGTCACAAAATCAAGACATACAAATTCCATGATCATCTTTATTATTTAAAAGAGGATTTATTTAATACACAACAAATAGTTTCCTCAAGTAGTGAAGATGTGTTTTGACATGAAAATCAACATTGGTAGATGAAGACCTCTGGTTGCTCAATTTTATCACTAACTAGAATAGCTTTGCATACTCATAATTCAATAGCTGTTTTACGCAAAAGTTGACTTTTATAGATGAAAACTCTCGATTACTAAGATTTAAGAATCATTGGAGTAAATATTTATTTATTTCTTTCTTTCTTTCTTTTTCTCTTTTTCTTTTCTTATTCTTCTTCTTCTTTTTTTTCTTTTTTGCAACTTCCCTCATATAGAATGATCATAGAAAAAGTAATGCAAATATTGACCATATTCATCACTTAATTTGTGAAATTCAATTAAGATAGGAAATTTATTAAACATGCAAAATTCAAGGCATAATTACATCCACTTTACAAAATATACTTTCTGCATAGCAAAATTTCTAGTCATATAATAGCTATTTCCAAGTTAAATAAGAAATGAGATGCTTAAGATACATCAATTGTACTTCAAAGAGAGAATTTGACTACTAATGGTCATGGAACTTCTTTGAAAATTGATAAAATTTGAATTTTTTTTTTTACCATTTTTGTCTCAATGCACCACAATTAAGAAAGTAATAAACCTCACCTGTACACTTAACATGTACATTATCCTCAATATGTGAAAAAGAAGAACAAGAGTAAAAGAAATACTCCCTCTATAGTGAATTGACCTCTTGCTTGCAATGTGATACCCCGAATTTTAGAACAATGTTTTTCCCTCGTTCTTTTAAAATATCGATTTCTTTCTTTTGTCTTGTTTTAACACATTGTTTTTTTAATTGGACACTTTAAATTTAAATCAAAACCCTAGTTTTACTTGTGACTAAAAGGTTATTATGTAATTGAGTTTATGTATGACAATACATATTTTATTATAGGTAATTATAGTGATTGGGTGATTAGTGGAGTAATTGAGGTGTAATTAGGTTTTTGGAATATATCAAGTATGTAAATTGTGGAGTAAATTGGTAGGATTGTGAATTTAATTGGGCTATAGTGTGACTTTTGGTTAATTACAAGTTGCTAGACTTCCTAAAGGTTCCATGATATTCCTAAGCTTAATTTTGATTGGCTAATCAAAAAGGTAGTGGACTTTGACCAAGGGACTTAGTATTAATCTTCTTAGCAAGACAAAAGCCAAAAGAAACAAGCAAAGTTTCGGCCAGCTTGTGGAAGAAATGAAGAAAGGAAAAACCGAGAGACATAAGAGAAAGAACAAGAGAAAAATTCTGGTTTTGTGCAACCCATCCAACAAGCTTGGGAGTTAGAGCAAAAGAAAGCTAAGGAACTTGGTTCTTGAAGTGCAACCTTGTGAACCCATCTTTGGAAGGTAAAGCAGCCTTGAACTCTTGTAAAAGCTTATAGCAATTGAGTAGAAATGTTGATTTTGATGTTGTAAGATGCTAATAAAGGTTAATGATGGTTTATATATCACTTTTGTGGGTTTGTGTGGAGGATTTGGTGATTTCTATGGTGGTTTGAGAAAATTCCAGAATTGAGATTTCTTATGCTTCAGTTCTGCCCGTTTCTGTTTGAGTATGTTAGAGACTGAATTAGCCTTAGATAAAAACATGAAAGTTTTAGGGAATGATGTTTTATAGTTGCCTGTAAAATTTCAGCTCAATCGGAGTAACGTAGCCTGTGAAAAGACCGAAATACCCTGACTGCCATAGGAGTAAAGTCAGTGGACAGTTTTGACAGTGCACCAAGTTGGTCGCTTTTTTCCACCTTTATACGTACTGAACTAGCATTTAGTCAAAACATGAAAGTTGTAGTTCTATATCTTAGCTTTCCAACGCCCCTGGAATCACCTCAATCGGACTTCGGTAGCCTGAGTTATTATCATTTATACATAATACGGTTAACTAGCCCGAATGTGAGATTTTGGTTCTGTAATCCGGACTTTTGACTTAGATACACTATGAACTGGACTGAGTTGTCTTCATCAAAGTTGTAGGCCTTTGTCTTAGCTTCGAAAAGGTATAAACTTTACCCCAATCCGATAAGCATAGCTTTGGTTGTGCCCGTTACGCTAAGCGACGGCAAATCTGTCTTTTGTTTTATAATTTAAACTTCATTTCCGGACATTTTCCTAGTTTGATTTCGTACTTGTATGACTTTGAGCCTATTGAACGGCTATTGAAATGAGATGATTTTGTGTATGAATTTGGGGCTTTATTGTGATTGAGTTGAGATGTGATTTGTAATGTCTTGTAGGATGGAAAATAAGGAATTTAAGGGGAAGTGCTGTCCAATCTTTGAGAACGTTTAATCGCTGTGAGTTTGGGTTAATTCTTGGTAGAATGAAGAGCTTGGACTTGATCGAGGAAAACTGTCTATGATGGATGAGGATTAAGAGCCGTGGTTGGTGAGTGACCCAAACTATTTCCAAAGCTCCTTATGAACTGTTTCTTGCATTATTTACTCGATTGCATATCATGTGTGCTTGCATGTGAATTCATAACATGATTTGGCTCCAATGAGTTCTTGGGAAGTCTTGTGCCGAACACCAATGTCTCCACCACTGTTTACTTGGAGCAAGTGGCTCCCTATCACTGTTTCACTGTTACTGAATCAATTTGAGCGTTGGATGTTTAAGTACAATGATTTCACTGGCTCACGAGAGCAATAAACGTACATTGGATTACTGATTCATGACATCATTGAAATGAACTATTGAGAAACTGATTTGATGACTGCTTTTACTGGTTACTCGTTGAGCTTCTAGCTCACCCCAAAACGTTTTATTTCCCCTCCACAGGGCTCGAGGCGAAGGAAGCGCTTGTATCACGTTATTCGTGTGACTGGATGGCTTATATCTTGTATAGTTTAGATTTGGACTCATTTGTGTAATAGTTGGGCCAGTGTGACTGTTTGGAATTGAAGTGGATGTATGTGTACGTTCCACGCTTAGAATTAGTTTCCGCTTCACTTATGATATGTGAATTTGTGGAACATTTCATGTGATATTGGAGTTTAATTTGTAATTTATTTGAGGATTATAGTGAACGACTGAGTCCTGGCGAGAGTTGGGCAGGCGGTCCGCCGAACCCTTTGGTTCGCCTTAGGGTGAGGTGGGGCTGTCACGTGCAACCTTCTATGATTTGATCTTTCTTGAATTGCAACTATTCCCAATATAAATGAAAGTCAAACAGTGCAAAAGTTTCATATAATAACCATTAATAATAGAGATCTATAATGCAAAAATAGAAAACTAGCCAGCTAACTTTCAAATGATGCAAAAGCCACAAATTTGGAGTGTGGTTAAGAAAAGAAAAGAGAAAAAAGGAACAAAAGTTGAAACATGAAATTTTCTTTTAGGAAGAAGCCCTCAGGATCTATGAGGTAACCTCGCGGATCGCCTCATGGATCTCTGATTATTTCTGCTAAAGTGTAGCTTTCTACACTTTTTCACTATTCACTCTAATTCTAACTTCTGTAAAAACATGATTCCAATCATTTTTTCGTGAAGTGTAATGTCTCAAACAAGTTTCTAATGATCTAAACATGCAATCTAACCCTTCATAATAAATCAAAATATCTAAAATGCAAATGAGGGGTTGAGCTCTTCATATTTCTTGTTCCTCACCAACCTTCAAAAAGTGACTTTTGTCTTAATTTTTGAAACCTACAAAATAAACATAACAAACACAACTTAATACACTAATAAATATGAAAACACACTAAAACAAAAAAAATGACTTAAAATATTGGGTTGCCTCCTAATTAGCGTTTTTGTTTATAGTCGTTGATTCGATTCAAAAGTGTTTCTCTTGAACTTCACTTTGGAGGGGAAAAGGAACGAGTTCCTTTCCAATGGTTAAAACTTCTCTTTCTATTCACCTATTTTGAATTTACCCTATCTCCAAATCATCCTCATCATTAAACAAAGAAGAGTTAGCATGATCACAATTTATATGAGAATTTCTTGAAAAACATTTGAAATAATTCCAAAGTCTATTTGATTTCTTGCATTTATCTACTTGAACTTTAGGATTAAAGATTTTTTTTCCTTTATTCTTCATATTAGCGTGTTATAAGTTTGAGAATCAAGAGTTTCAATATAATAACCTTCTTTAAACAATTCTTGTACAACATTAACCTCCTTAGGTTTAAAAGCTTTTCCATGCCATAAATCAAGATCCTTACTCGCATTAAAATCGAATGTTAACTCTTCACCATTAAGTCTAAAGGTTAACTTACCTTCTTGAATATCAATTAAAGTTGTAGCTGTGGTTAAGATAGGTCTACCTAAAATAATAGGTAAATACATGTCTTCTTTCATATCAAGTACAATAAATTCTACCGGTATAAAAAATGATTTCACCTTAATGATGACATTTTCAATTACACCAATCAGATGCATTATTGACCTATCCGCTAATTGAAGAGTAACATTTTTATCCTTCATTTCTCTCAAATCAAGCTTCCTTGCAATTGAAAGTGGCATCAACGATACACTTGCACCTAAATCACATAAAGTATTAGTGAAATTCAAATGTCCAATGGTACAAGGTTTAGTGAAACTTCCCGGATCTTTAAACTTCATTGGAAACTTGTTTTGAATGCATGACGAGCAACCCTCCATTAATATTATTGTCTCATGATCTTCAATTTTCCTCTTTCTTGATATAATATCCTTTAAGAATTTCGCATAAGAGGGAATTTGTAAGATAGCATCAACAAAAGGAATATTAATTCTAATTTGCATAAATATTTGAGTAAATTTCTCAAATTCTTTCTCCTTAATGCTTTGCTTAACAAATAGAGTTAGTAGCATTCTTATTAGAAATATGAGAAAAAGGCATGTCAAATTCATTTGGAACATGATCCTTTTTACCTTCTTGTTCGTTTTTATCCCCATTTTCGTTATTTTTTCTATTTTTACCAAGGTGATTATCCTTTAATTATTTACCACTCCGAAGAGTGATTGCATTCACATGTTCTCTAGAATTTACTTCGATTTTACTTGAAAATTTGCCTAGTGGCCTCAAATTAATGGAATTACCAATATTGCTTAATTGGTTTTGCATATCCCTAATCATGATCATCCTATTGTTCATGTTCATTTTAACATCATCAAATTTTTCTTTTGTTTCATGAACATAATTTTCAAAATTGATCTCTAAAGTTGAAAAACATGACTCAAGTGACCTTGTTTGAAAATTGAGTGGATTAATAGGTTTTTGAGAATTTGATTAGTCTCTCTACCCTAAATTGGGATGATTCTTCCAACCGAGGTTAGAAGTGTTTGAAAAAGAATTATTTGAGGTGGCCAATTATAGTTATTAACATTATGAACTTGCTTCATGTGAAAACAAGTAATACTATCATAATGACCACTACTTGTTGAATAATAAGCAACACCTACATGAGAATTTGAACCATTTTTCCCTTATTTACTTAACAACCTCTCAATGTTATCCATTCGAGAAATTAAATATATTTTTCAATTTAGCACTTAAAAAGTTGAGTGTCAATTTCATACATGTTAGCCGCTGTTCTTGAGTTATCTCTTTCATTTGCACATTAATAGTTGTTAGAGGCCATTTCCTCTATCAAAATTTGAGCATCTTCGATTGATTTTTTCATTAAAACTCCATTTGCAGCAGCATCTATGTTAATTTTAGTTGGGTAGTTGAGTCCATTATAGAAGGTTTGAGTGACCAACCAATCGAGGAGCCCATGGTGGGGACAACTTCTTTGAAAATCTTTAAATCTCTCCCAAGATTCATATAATGACTCACCTTCATATTGGCTAAAACCTATAATATCCATATGAAATTTAGCCCTTTTTTAGGTGAAAAATATTTATTTAAGAATGTTTTTGTCCCCAAGAAGTGAAAATATTAGGTGGATAAGAATTAAGCCATACTTTCGCTTTGTCACAAAGTGAAAAGGGAAACAATCTTAACTTAATTGCATCATCATTTACTCCATTTATTTTGATTGTACCATATAAGTCCATGAAATTAGTTAGATGAGTGTTAGGATCCTCCATTACATTTCCTCCAAATTGATTTTGTTGATCCATTTGGATGAATGAGGGTTTGATTTCAAAGTTGTTTGCATTAATTGCTGGCCTTGTAATACTTGTTTGTGCTTCCGATTCATTTGGCAAGGTATAATCCCTCAAAAGTCTTGGCCTTTGCTCTTCCATTTTGATGAAAATTTCACCTATAATTTCGACCTCAATTTGGTCTTTGTGAGAACCCGAAAATTTTCTTATTTTCTAGGCTTTATTTTATTTAATTGCACGCCTTTTCTATATTTTATTTATTAGAAAAATTTTCTAGATAATTTTTATGAGTAAATATAGTTTTTAAATCATTTTTCTAGTATAAGTTAGTTCATGAGAAATTAGGAGTGTATATTGGACGTGGGACCCGTTAGTGCGGTAAGTGCGATAAAATTCGGCCAATTAGGTTAAGTTTTGAATACAGGGATTAATTTACTAGGTGTTAAGAGGTAATTAGAGGTTATCTAGATGGATTAGTATTGGAGGGACAAGATGATAAGTTTAAGCTTAAAAGGGTTGCTCGGTGTCATCACATGGTTGGAGCTTGGACTTTGACCATCTTACTACCTTTATCATATATCAAAAATTGACCCAAAATTCATTCCATTTCTTTCCTTCTTGGCCGAGCTCTTCAAGAGAGAATAAGAGAGCAAGCTTCAACTTTCATCTTCCATTTCTTGCACAAATCTTGTGATTCAACCATCCAAACTTGAAATCACTCCATAAAAACCCTTAGCTAGGTAGGATTGAGGAAGGTGGTGGAGTGGTTTGGAAAGAGGAGGTGCTAAGTTGCTTCTTTTCTTGAATTTACAAGGTGAGTGGCCAAGAAATTCTTCCTTTGTTCTTGATAATATTAAATTAGTGACTTGTGATATTTAAAGAGGTGGTTTTGTGGAAGATTTCATGACTTTTAGTAGAGATTGATGAATTTCTGAATTTTTCTGTTTTATATGATAAACATTGGTTACTCATGGATTGATGGCTTGTTATAGTGTAAAATGGAGCTTGTATACGTTGGATACGATCGTTTGCGGAAAATTTCTGGTTTGTGCGGAAATTTCAGATTTAGGGTTTTGAATTGGGGCTTTTCTAGGGTTATTATGGAATTCTTGAATTGGCTTTGTTTAAAGGGTATTGTAACCCTAATAAGGTGTATTGAATGGCATAGGACTTGTACTTGTAGTTGTGGTTGTGTTGGTTGAAAATGAAGGATGAATTGTAGGATGGAAATCTGAAATTTTAAGGGGAAATGCTGTCCAAATTTTAGGTCCATATGATTTCTTGGAATTGGGTTGCTTAGAGTGTTAGTTAGTGACTTTGGGGTTATCTAAACCCTTAGCCCCAAGTGTTCCTTATATTACTTTCAAGTTATTTTGGCTTTACATTAGTGATGTGTGGTTTGGGTTTATGACTCGTATTCGAGTCTCATTGTGTTTTCTTGAATGTTTTAGGGCGTGCCGGTGACTCAAGGCGCTCGTTGGGTGGAAATTTGTGAAAACTCTCTTTGTTTGATTG